>NW_024962334.1:3462766-4062766 GCF_019238085.1 Lagopus leucura | reverse complement strand
AAAGATAAGTGATTTGGATTAGTCACTTTAAAGCACACATAACTTGATGGTTCTTATGTTCAATCAGAATTCAGCAGGCAATTCTCTCCCTATCTTTATTTCTAACCCAGTGAAACAATATACTTCTAAGACGACTACTGTCTTCCATACAGAAGTTAGAAGACTAGTACTATTGAAGTTATTACTGTCAAAGACTCTAGTTGCCTTTTGATAAGTAAGCTTTTCTATATAACTTGTAGCATTAGTACTTCAAGTTAATCGCATAACACATTTTAAAAATACAGTAACTTCAAGGTAGTCTTGCATACATATAAGTGGTTTTTTCACCAGTTTAGCTTTTGGCCAATTGGTTTTGAGCAAAAGATCTCAAGAAAAAAAGAGAACAATCAGGTTTCGTATTTCATAAAGAAAGCACTTCTAGATGTTATCACATATGCTGTATTTGAGATCACAGTAGAGGTACTGATCCAGAGTTCTTAAACACACACAACAACAGCAGTAGTTAAATAATTCAGTGAAACTACGCTTCCTGTGCTTAAGTTAAGGCAACAACAAAAAACCCTAAGAAAAACTCCTACACATAAGCTCACATTCAGAGTCACACAAGGCTCACAAACCAGAACTGCCATACTTCAGCATTTCCTCAGCTAAGAGATTCACTCATACCAACCCAGTCAAGTAGTGTGATATTGTACAGCTTAGAAGCAGGAGTGTAAGAACGCAAGGAAGGTCTCTGGTCTACACAGAAACAGACAGCTACTCAGCTATTTACATCTGCAGAACCTAAATACTTAAGAAATTCAGAGAAAAAAAAAAGATTTTAAAAAAACAACAATTCTGACCTGTTACAAGCTAGCATACAACTCAGGTCTAGAGTCTCAGAAAGCCCTCAAGAGAATTAGAGCCCTCTCCAGTTTCCATCCAGAACAGTCTGCCCAGCTTTTTCAAGCACCAAAAACCTACAACCCTCTTTTACTCAATCAGGCCAAAGAGGCCCAAGGCATAAAGAAGGTTGAAAAAAACAAACAAACAAACAAACAACAAAAACAAAACAAAGCCCTACAAAAAGCCAAGCTGCTTCTCCCCCCACTAAAGCCCCTCAAAATTAATATCCTTGCTGCTGCTACCTCCAGCCCAGCAAGAAACTACCTCTCTCCTCAGCTTAGCCTCTTTATGGGAGGCAGCTGCTGCTTGCCCACTCCCTCTTCCACCTGCAGCTCATTTGGCCATGATGCAGGGGCCCCTTCCATCCAATGGAAGGCAGAATCAAAACACGAAGATAGGAATAGCAGTAAAAGCTTTTATCCTGCAGGAAGAAACACATTGGTACTGTTCCCATGACTGGAATTGTGTAGTGGATGGCTATAAGCTCTTCAGAAGGGATAAGCAAGGAAGGAGGGGGTGGTGGTATGTCTCTGTGCTCGAAAATGTTTGAATATTGATCTCAGGCTGGAAAGGATAAGTCTCTGTGGATAAAAAATCAGGGTGAAGGCCAACAGGGCTGATCATTCTGGTGGGGGTCTTTTATAGGCTGCCTAAAACTGGAAAGAGATGGACGACGTGTCCTACGAGCAGCAGGCAGAAGTTGTGCAATTGTCAGTGCTGTTCTTATGGCAGACTTCAACTTCCCTGACGTATACTGGAAATATAGCAGCCTAGGAGGCTTCTTGAGAGTGTGGAAGACAAATTCCTGATGCAGCTGGTAATAGAGATTACTAGGGCAGGTGCCCTGCTAGACCTGCTGTTCACAGAGGACTGGTGGGAGATGTGAAGGCTGGGAGCTGTCCTGGCCAGAGTGACCAGGAAATGGCAGAGTTCTCTATTCTTGGTGAAGTCAGGAGTGAGGTCAGCAAAACTGCTGCCTCACTTCTGGAGGGCAGACTTTGAACTACACAGGACAGTAGTGAGGAGAATCCCTTGGGAGCCTGTTCTGAAGGGTAAAGGGATCCAGGAAGGCTGGCTGCTCCTCAGGAAGGAAGTCTTAAAGACGCAGGAGCGCAGGAGCAGGCTGTCTGTGCTATAAGATGTGCTCGTGGTGAAGCAGACCAGCATGGATGAACAGGGAATGTTCTGTAAGGCTCCAGGAGAAGATGAGTCTACCTCATGGTAGAGATGGGCAACTCCGGGAAAGTACAAAGAAGTTGCTGGTATATGCAGGAAGAAAATTAGGAAAGCAAAAGCCCTGCTTGAATTCAACTTGGCCACTGTATTAAAAGACAAAAATGTTCTACAAATAGATTAAAAGTAAGAGGAGAAAAAGGAAAATCTTCATCCTCTACTGGATGTAGTGGGGAATGTGAACACTGAGGATAAGGAAAAGGCTGAGGTTCTCAAGGCCTTCTTGATGTCTGTTTTTAAAAGTCAGACCAGTTATCCTTGGGGTACTCTACCTTCTGACCTGGAAGTCTGGGATGGGCAACAGAATAAACCACCCACTATTCAGGTGAACAGTCAGAGACCTGCTACTCCATGTGGACTGTCATAAGTCCATGGGGCCAGATGGGATCCACCCCAGGGTGCTGAGGGTGCTGGCAGAGGTGATTACCTCTTTCTATCGTCTATCAGTGTTCCTGGTAACCAGAATGGTCCCAGAAGGCTGGAGGCTTGCTAATGTGACTACAATTTACAATAAGGGTCATAAGGAGGAGCTGGAGAGCTACAGGTCAGTCAGCTTGACCTTGGTGCCAAGAAAGGTTATGGATCAGATCATCTTCAGATCATATGGCAAGTGCGGGACAACCAAGGGATCAGATCCAGCCAGCATGAGTCCATGAAATGCACGTCCTGCTTGACCAACCTCATCTCCTTCTATGACCAGGTGATCAGTCTGGTGGATGAGGGAAAGGCTGTAGACATAGTCTACCTAGACTTTAGCAAAGTAGTGTCTCCCACAGTATTCTTCTGGGGCCCAGAGAGTGGAGGTGAATGGAGTTAAATCCAGTTGGCGATACGTCATGAGTGGTGTTCTGTTCCAGTGGGGCTGGTCCTGTTTGATATCTTTACTGGTGACCTGGATTAGGGGATTGAGTGCACCTTCAGTAAGTTTGTAGATGACACCACGTTGGGAGAAGTGTTGCCCTTTAAAGGACATGCTGGATTGCTGGGCTGAGGCCAATGGGATGAAGTTCAACAAGACCAAGTGCTGGGTCCTGCATTTTGGGGTCATATCCCCAGGCAACACTGAAGTTTTGGGGCAGAGTAGCTACCTCTAGTGGAGAGGTAAAGAACCTCTACATGAGCCATTAGTGTGCTCAGGTGGCCAAGAAGACCAAAGGCATCCTAGCTTGTATCAGAAATAGTGTTGCCAGCAGGAGCAGGGAAGTGATCATCTCCCTATATTCAGCTCTGGTGAGGCTGTGCCTCAAGTACTGAGTTCAGTTTGGAGCTCCTTGCTACAGGAAAGACACTGAAGCCCTAAAGTGTGTCCAGAGAAGGGCAACAAAGCTGGTGAGGGGTTTGGACCACAGGCCTTATGAGGAGTGACTGAGGAATTGGGATTGTTCAGTCTGGAGAAAAAGGAGGCTCAGGGGAGGCCTTATTACCCCCTACAGTTACCTGAAAGGAGGCTGTGGAGAGGTGGGGGCTGGCTTTTTCTCCCAGGTAACTAGTGATAGAATGAGAGGGAATGGCTTCAATTTGTGCCAGGGGAGGTTCAGGTTGGATATTAGGAAAAACTTCTCTGAAAGTGGACAGGCACTGGAATGGACTGCCCAGGAAAGTGGTGGAGTCGCCGACGCTGGAGGCATTCAGAAAATGTGTAGATGTGGTACTAAGGAACATGGTTTAGTGGGGAAATACTGGTAGTAAGTGGACAGTTGGACTAGATGATCTTAGAGATCATCCTCAGAGGAGATGTTGTCAACATAGCCCCACACGAGGTCCCAGGGAGAGACAGCAGAAGGTGGGAGCACAGGGAGCGTGTGTGCAAGCAGCAAGTGACCGGAGGCAAACAGAGGTGTGGCTGTTTGGAGGGAGTTGGTGTTTTTAAGCTGGGAAACACTCATGCCGCTTTATTTCTGTACTATTCAGATTAAGCTTGCCTGCTTGCTGTAAGATGTGAACTGTGACATGGGCTGTGTATGGGAGGGATGATCTCGGCAGGCACACCGTGTCGTTCTCTGACAGGGGCTCTCATGTGCTGACCGTTGGCCGCCTGCGTGCCTCACAGTGCATCTGGCATCCTCGGAATTCCCAGCTCATGCATTCACCGCAAAAAGCTTTCGCCCTTAAAGGGAAAATCCCAGCCTTCCTTTCGGCGGGTAAAGGCTGTGGAGCTCAAACGGAAATAAATACAGCACAGAGCGGGGGGGGGTTGAATCTCGATGATCGCTGTGATCCTTTTCAGCCCAGGCCGTTCTATGAAGTACATAGACGCTCCCCGGTTTCCAACGTATTCCCTATCGGGTGTGTTTTATTCTCGCGGCCCTCGCCCCTGCTGCTTCTCCCGCAGCCAGGCCTGACAGCCCGGCAGCGGCACTCGGGGACGGCGATCCCGACACAGCGCTCCCGCCTGCCCGACCCGCGGAGCCCAGTAGAGGGAGCCGCCGCTCGCTCGCTCTGTTGGCCTGCGCGCACGCGCACTCTCCTCCCCGGACCCCTCTCCCGGCCCGCCCGCAACGCGCCTGCGCTTTCGGCGGCGGAAGCGCCGGGGCGGCCGCGGTTACCTTGGTGCGCGGGCGCTCGCGTAGGCAGGGGAAGCTCAGAGGAGTGGAACAGGAAATGGAGACGGGCTGAGGCGCCGGACTTGGCGCGCTCGGGGATCTTCCTCCCCCCTCCTCCCCGCCTCGCGGCTCTGCGCACGCGCAGGGGCGGCCGCGCGCGGCGCGTCGTAACGGCCGCCGAGCGGCGGTGATGCTGTGGGGCTGAGCGGCGGGCGGCGGAGGGCAGCGCGCCTGCGCGCCGGGTGGCCGCCGCCTCCGCAGCCCGGGCGAGACCGGATCCTCCGCCCCCGCTTCCCCGGCCCGCTGGCCGCCCGCGCTCGGGACGCCGAGGCGGATGAGGACGCGGCCGTCGGAGGTTTGTCCGGCGGGACGGCGGTATCCGAGCCGCTTCCCGTCTCCCAGGGGCCGGGCGGGGGGAGGGAAGGAACCGCGGGAAGCGGGAGGCCCGCGCGGCGGCCTGGCTCTCCCCGAGCCTGGGCGCGGCTCCCCGCCGACCCTCGGCCGCTCCCGGCCGGCGCTGCGGCCGTGGAGCCCGGGCGGGGAGGCGAGGTGGGGCCGGGCGGGGAGGCGGCCGGCGGCTGCCCGTAGGGCCGCTCGCGGTGCGGCGGCACGGAGCGCCCCGCTGGCGGGGATGCATCGTTCCTGGGTGCCGCCGAGGGGAGAGCGGCTGTGGGGCTCCTCGGTGGAGGCCGCGTTCGGGGCTTCGCTGCCCGCAGAGCTGCTCGGAAGGGCGGACGGCGCTGGCGTTCCCGAGCCCGGTGCCCATCCGCCTCGGCCCGCGCTCCGCACACGTACGGTGTCAGCACCTGCCGTGACCGCGGCTGCGCTCCGGCTGTCTGTGCGTGGATCTGAAGAGGTGAACGGGTGTCGGTGAAGTTTTACGGGCTAAATAGGGACCGAGTAGAGACTGTAAAAGAGCTGCGGAATCAGCCATCTGCGTGCCTCAGATTTTCCAGCGTTTGTTGTGACGAGCAGGGTAGCTATCTGCTGCTTCTGGAGCGACTTCTAACCGTGATGTAGGAACGGCTTTGCGTTGTGGTTGGCATCTGCGGCCTTAAGAGCTTTCCATGCGAAGCTAAGGCTTGGCTTTGTGGTTGTAGCAGAGCTGTAAGATTGTGCTCTGGTGTGAGCCCAGCGAGGGCTGTGTCCACGTGAGTTCTCTGAAGATGTGCGTTAGGAAACCTTCAGGTATGTCATCAATTCAGAACTCTTATCAAAAGCTGAACTTGGGAGAGCAGGTAGTTCTTAATGTTTGATATTTCAGAGTATTCAGGTGTGTAGAACTTGACTGAGATTACGGATGTTGCACATCTTTCCAAGTTATTTTTGCGCGTGGAGTAAAAGGGGCCAGTTATACACAGTGCTGTGCAACCAGCGCCGTACAGAAACAGAGCAGAGCTGAGAATAGGATGTTGCTGCTTAGTTGTTTTGATTGAACTTTGGATGTGGTTGTAGTTTGGTTCCTTTTATAACACGGATTTTTTATATTGGTCATGTGACTGTGAAACAGGCCATGATCCCAAAATGTCTTGTCCTTAATTCAGTAGCAGTTGCGTGTTGAGAACAAACTTCACATGGCTAAACAAGTATCCGTTTTATGTCTCTAGCCTTTCAGGAAGTAATTCGTGGTTAGTTGAACTGCATTTGTTAGTAGAGTTAATATCTTAATGTACAAATGCTTGAGTTTGCAGTTAAGTAATTGCTGGGATATGGTGACGTTCAGGGAGTGATGTACTTAGCTGTTTGGAGTTTCAGTTCGTCAGAAAAACATACCAGAGTTCAAAGGGGAGAAAAAGAAACGAGATGTCAACACACTTCCATACCCTGGTGGTACATGGCTGGCCTTGCTGGAGGCACCTTGGCCCCCTTATATTCAAAGGTTAATTCTCTGAGACAGGCCAGGTCTTTCCACGAAACAGAAATGCCCTTGGGGGTGGAAACTACCTGTGCTCAACACGGAAGCCCAGTTGCCAAGTGAAGTTGCTGGTTTATCTCATGTTAATTTTATTTCTGAGCAGGTATTTCCTTTAGTGCGCTACTTCCTTTAGGAGCAGAAAAACAGGAAAGAAACTGATGCTGAGGAGTGCATTGTGAGCAAACGTGTTCTTAGCGTGGAGTCTGGCACTTCCAGGCTCTAGCTTCTCTCCAGCTCACCTGCCTTGAACTTGTGAGTTGCTTCCCTGTGGTAATGTATGGAAAATAGTGCAAGCTTCCAAGTGGGCAGCAGTTTTTGGGATTAATAACACTGTAAGAATAAATCAGTCCTTTGTTTTTGTGAGATTTCACGTTCTTGACTTACTAGAATCTTCTTGATGTCCTCAGGTTTCTGGACAACAGTGCTTTCAAAGATAACTTTGATAGCTTTAGAAAAGAGGAAAACATCTTGCCTCATCAATTACCTATTTCATTTTCGCTGCCAAGGATGCAAACTTGATACATTACTCAGGAATCCAGAGCTTCCAACGCCTCTTTTTCTTTCCTTTCTATCTTTGAGATCAGTTGGCTAGATGTATTGATTTAAATAATTGATTTTAATCATTTTTAGTACTTGTATTCCCTTTCGCCATTAGTTGGGATAATCATCTTGAAAACACATTGCTTTGTAACTCAGTGTACTGCTAATCCTAACCCAGTGTAGGTGCTTTGATACATAGTGCTTCCCTTGCTCACTCTGCACAATTGAGTGCTTGTGTAGTTTGGCTTATGGTTGTGCAGTCCTTAATTCTGACATTTCATTAGGTTAAAAATAGTGAATGACTCACTTCATTAGACAGGTTTTTGCTTGTGATTTGTATGAAGCTGCACTTAGATGGGAATTGGAATTTGATGGAAAGTCCACAAATAGAGTGTTTAAATCTTTTTATTACTTAAATCTAAGTCAAGTAAGTTGACTGTCCAGGAAAGTAAGATGAAGTACGTGTAAGGGCAAAGTGGGTATACAGATAATTTGGAGAAAATAGAGCAATTTTTTTTAAGGAAGATTTAGTTAAGTAAATTTAATTGAAAAATATTATATCTAGATATCTTCCTGCTAGTGAAGCTGGAAATTAGTATTTTTTCCTACAATACAAATTGAACCGTAGGACAGCATTTGTACAGTGTGTAGTGCAGGATGTGTCTGTTCATTAATCTTTGTCTGACCTCAGAAGAGAAACAGATTCCAGGAGAGCGATTAATAGCTTGTCCCATAACTCATTAACATCTGATGACTAACTCTTCAAATGGCCCAGCTCAGATTTGAAGTACGTGAGCAAGTGTGAAAGCCACCTCATTACAATTGCTGCAGCAAAAAGAGTAATTACTTTCGCCCTTACCTGTCTGTTGCTCCATGGTTCTGTCCATCCTGACAGGGACTTGCTCTGGCTCTCTGGCTGACAGTGTTGCACTTTGCAGTCCGGTACTGCAGCAGCCTTCCAGAAGCCGCCCGCTGTCCTGCTTTAGCCAGCTCACTTCTGAGGATTTACCCAGCACAAAACGGTCACGTTGCTGAATTGAAGGGACCTTCTATTCTGCCATCTTCGCTTCAGGGCAGTATGCCAACTGTAAATCTTTGCATCTGTAAGTCAGGAGTGCCTATCTGTGTAGCTGCTAGAACCACAGGACGGTAGCTGTGCAGACATCCTGTCACGCTGATAACATCAGTGTCACCATTTTTCAGTTAGCTGTGATTTATGAGCTGTGTGCCAACCAAGCTCAGTGCTGTGGCAGTAGGCTGGGACCTGGGAGGATGGAGCCTCTTACAAGTTTTCCTTTGGATGTGCTGATTGCAGTGTCTCAGTTTCTTAACCTTTGAAGTGAATTCATCTCTCAAAACCATCTTGAACTCTTCAGATCTACGTAGTCTGTGGTGTTTTGAACAAATTCACTTCACTTGAGCAAATGAATACTGAAGTAGTGATCACTTTAGAATAGAGATTCAGAGTAAGGACATGGAGACTTTAAATTGGAAGAGGGTCGATCTAGACTAGATAATAGGAAGAAATTCTTTACTGTGAGGTGGTCAGGTGGAACAGGCTGCTCGGAGAGGCTGTGGATGCCCACTCACTGGAGGTGTTCGAGGCCAGGCTGGATGGAGCTGCGAGCAGTCTGCTGTAGAGCCTATAGCAGAGGGTTGGAACTAAATGATCTTAAAGGTCCCTTCCAACCCAAACTATTCTGTGATTGTTTAGACCCTGGGTGAGTTGCTTTCCTGAGAGTTCGATACGGTTCCACTAGGAGGGAGTGGGATATGACCTTGTGCCACACACAGACATTTGTTCTTTAGCCAATGGTTATCTCTAGCAGCAAGAACTCAGCATGGATGGGGAAAGTGAAGTATGTATTGTTTTATGAACAGAAGCCCCAGTGCACATCATGAGAGAGAGTGCTGGATTAGCTGGAAACTAGAGTCCAGCTTTGTGAATTTACAGTCTAAAGGTGATTCAGGTCACATACGTGTTCTGCAACGAGACTCCTGGCATCTCCTCAATCTTCTCTGCCACTGAGGGTCATGCTCAAATGTTCTAGCTATTTATAGTAATTAATTTCACAGTTTCATCTGGTCTTCTGTTGAACAGGTCTGCTTTTTCAGTCATAACTGTCAGCCACGTTGCCAAAAATGTATTTACACTGGGTGGTGTACATCAATTTGTTCATGGGATCCGGGTTCTGCTATATGATGACTGAAACAGCTCGCATTGAAGTTGTGTTCTTTCCCTTGCTTGTCCTGGAGGTTTGTTATTTAAAATCACATCAGAACAGGAAGCTTTTGGAGATGACTTTCTTTGAGTAAAGCCCAGCAGTACTGATGTTCTGCCTGAGCACAGCTTAATGCCCCAGCCTGTACTGTGAGACTTTACTCCTAAGCCAGGAAAAACAATGCTGCAGAGACCCCGGATCCCAGCAGGGCCCTGAGCTATTTATTTCTGTGGGCCTGACACGCTTAGGAAGTCCGTGTGCCTCTGTAGACACTTAAAGTTCAGTGCAGAATCTGTCAATGGATTAGGTTGCACGTTTAGCTGTTATCAGATAGCCAGGGTAGTGGTCAGCAGCGTACAGATGGAGTGCTTGGGAACTTGGGGAAAAGAAGCCACGACTTGAGGCAAAAAGTCATTGCTTCAGATAAGCAAATTCCGTGATGCGCATCTGCTTCAGTGACCTCAGCGTTTAACTGCACTTGCAAATTTAGGATGTGAAGTAAAGCATTCATGGTGATATCAGTTATTTCATCAGAAAGTAATTGCTCCTTCCTCTTCCTCCAAATATTAACCCCTTTTTCTACTTTTTAACAATTAACTGGTTTCATTGGAACAAACAGTGAACATTGGTTTTAGTTATTTTGACTTTTCTGGTTAAGTAACAGTGATACCTAAAAGTTAGAGATTCCTGTTTGTGTACATTTGCTAAGGGGAGGAGAAAAAAAGATCTACATTAAGTTTGTGGTAATTGAAGTGGCTTTAATTACCTGTCAGACTGCTGTTGTTGAGTGGTGTTACAGGTTGAAACAGCAGATCTCTGGTATGGCTGGCAGGTATTCACCTTACACTAAATCTCAGCATTTTGGATGGAAGTTGAAATGTGCCATTTCAAGTAAATGTATTTCATGTGTTGTTCACGAACTGCCATGGAAGTGATGGCAGTGTTAGATAAGTTGTTCCTCAGTTTGGGAATGTAGAAGAACAGTGCAGTATTAAATGAATGTGGAGGTATACATGTGATAGATAGGTACTCTGGGGTCCTTTATGGTAATATTTCACTGTCACAACTCTCCCATCCTAATTGCATGTCTGTGTTCAGGTGGAAGGTAAAAGGAGGAAAAAGAAAATCAACCTCTTTTTAAGGGAAACAGAAATGTTCAAACAGGAAAGCAGACCTTGGTAGCCTCTGATCGTTACTCTTACAACTACAACTTTTTTTGACCTCTGCTATTCCTTTGCTCCCATTCTCTCCTTGTTTTTCTTTCCTCTTGCTAGCAGTGTCACACGTACCTGCTTGTTTGGAAGTTGTGCAGGAGAAAAAAATAAGTGGAACATAAATGCATGAAGCCCTTCTGCACAGGGGTGATTGATCAAATAAACATTGGGAACATGCTTGTTAGGTTTTTAAATCCTTAGCTTTGTTTCTTCTTGTTCTGTGGTAGAATGTCAGAGGTGGAAAAGGAAACCGGTGGATTTTGGTGCTGAGAGTTCAGTTGGGAAGCGATGGGATGCTGAAGAAATGGTGTTTGTATTCTTAGCAGGCCTGGGGCCAATAAGCTCTGAGTAGACACAAATGAACCAACACACAGAACAGCCGCATCTCTCTCACTGCAGGTAAAGCAGCTGCCTTAGCTGTGCTCCAAGGGAACACGCAGGCAGAGCTGGTGGGAAATCCAGGTGATTCCTGCCAGAGGATTGCTCTTCCTGAGCCTCGTTTTAGTTCTGTAGCCTTAAAAGCTGTGCTGACAAAAGAAAGTATCTTAATTTATGGGTTGAGATCTTGAGAATTCATATACAAGCTCTCCTGCTTTTCTCTGTTGTTTTTGTTGTTTTTCTTTGTTTTCATGCAAGCAATATGCACAAACTAGAAATCAGTCTGTTAGACAGTTAGTTTTAATGGGTAGCTATAAAAAGGAAATGGAAAAGTGCTTGTGTGTAAATCAATTTTATTTTCCTGCTTTCAGTCCCTCAAGTGCAGCCACTGATCACGAGATGTTACCACAGAACCTACCTCAGACTTCGCTTTTGCCGATTCGTTTCCTGCATCGTTATCAATCTCTCCAGGAGCCCTGCAGACACTCTTGAAAGTCTCTGGACGTATTGTGCCATCGTCAAAGCATGATGACCTAACGTAGGTCAAAGTCTGGAGCATTGATCCAGCTGGCAAAGATAACGCTGCCTTTTTGTTTGATCGGTATCACTTCTGAACTGACTTCAGAAACGCTCAGCTGGCCTTTATCTGGCAAAAAGATCTTCACTTTTCTCTCTGGTCCTGGAAATATTAATGGAATACAGTCATGTCTACCCAGGACGAGAAGCAGATAAATAGCGAATATGCTGTGTCCTTGCTGGAGCAGTTAAAGTTCTTTTATGAACAGCAGTTGCTAACTGACATAGTATTGATTGTGGAGGGTACAGAATTTCCCTGCCATAAGATGGTTCTTGCAACATGCAGCTCATACTTCAGGTAAGTATTCAAATCAGGGCTCCTTCATTGAAGAGAATCTGAGGTGTCTGCTTCTGTGTGTAGTTGAGGTTAACTGAGTAACAAATAATGTGTTGCAGAATGTTTTGGAGTGAGGTGAGAAAGTTAAATATCTATATATATATATTACATCAGAAGAGTAACATACATTTTCCAGCATCTTGTGACTTATTTTGGAGTTTTCAACAGGAAGTGTGAAAGGAAAATCACATCTGCAATGGTAGTATTCTTCAGGGAGTTGATTTCAATCTTAACGAACTTCTTACTCTTCATACTTAACCATGTTGTTCCCCAAGATGAGGTGCCTACAGGTCGTTGAGACTTGGCTATGGAAGTGTCATTGCCATGTTCATCTCTGTTTTCTCAGCAGAAGCCTGCTGTAAGGAGGGAGTGCTGTGCAAGCTCGTGCCTTCCTTTTCTAAATCATCCGTTTGTTTTTTTTCCCCTCTGCTCAGCGGTGAAGCCTGAGAGTCATGCAGTAGTGTAGCTTTTAATTTGGGAAGCTATTCCAGGATTAATTATTTTCACAAATTTTTGTCCCAGCTATTGTTTGTGTTCATTTTTCTTCATTTCAGATGAATCTGGTACAATTTTTAGCAGCAAGTGTTTTGTAATCACTAGATAATGATTATTGCTGTTGGCCTGCTGCAGATGACACAGTTCCAACTGTCTATAAAATCACAGCCACTGGAAGAGTGGCCAGACTTAGTGTGGGTGGCTCTAATCATAAGGTTGGAAAGCTGTCATGAGTCCATGCAGTGTGAAGCATTAGAATATGCAGTCAGATCTCTTATTCATACGTGTTTTTATTATTTATGGAATGAGGTTTTGGCACTGGTTGAAAGAAGCATCGAGCTCGTGGTTTTGTCATATTCTGTTTTTTTTTTCCCTCTGCTTTGGTTTACAAAAAGATGTTTAGTTCCTAAATTTAGCCTTCTTATGAAAAATTGATAGTCCTGAAAGAGGCTGCAGGGAGAGGGGGAAGACCCGAAAGGCATCTCTTAGTGATCCAGCAAGCTTACCTTCCAGCTTTGTGCTCGAGCACTGCTACGACTGCACAGCTTGGGCACGTGCTGCTTGGCTGTGTGTAGGCGTGCTCTGCAGCCAGGTTCTGTAACAGCTGCCCCCTTCGTTTCTATGATGAGCAGCTTCTTTGGTGCTCTTTAAGCGTCTTGCTTAGCTTTAAAAAGCTGCCTGGCAAGTTGAGATGCTCACGTGGCCAGTGGTTCCACCTAAAACACAAGGTTGCCCAAGTTAAGGAGCTTAGAAGAGGACAGAGAGGCAGGGGCAGGAGGAGGGCAGTGGGTGCTGCCTTTGTGCCAGGTGCTGCTGAAATGGCTTTGCCTGGGGAGCGCATCTCCATGCTGCCTTCACTTCTGCAGCTGCAGGCAGAGTACAGGGTGCACCACTGTTCCTTCAGACTCCTCTCAGATCTGGTTTCCTTACCAGTTCAAAATATAAAGAAACTGAAGCTGAGTTTATCATATAACTATTAATAATTGCCTTTCTGCTTTTTGGGAAGGTGCAATAGAGATACTTTAAGGATCTTTTTTTCCTGCCCTTGGTTCATTTTTTGTCTACAAACTTGAATTTACTCTACAGTGTGAATGGTACATAAAGGCTTCACAGAGTGCTGATGCTTGCTCCTTTCTCTGGCTTTCTCATCCTTTCAGAGGAGCACACTTTTGGTACAGCTTACGTTTATGCAATAGGCTGAGCTGTTTCTTTTCATTTTAGAATCTAAAATCACTGTTATCTTTAAGCAGCACATGCTGGAGTGTGTTTCTTCCTTTTCAGTTAACAGAGAAAGCTTGCAATTCATTAGTTCTCTGCCTATTGACGCAGATTAGTTTGCATATATAGATAGATAGATACGAAATAATTCTACAGAGGGCACTGATGGTATTTTTCAAATGTTCAGTACGAGTGCTTTAATACTGGATGGTAGCCCAAGGAAAAATCTGTAAACAGGCAACCAAAAAAACCTGTTTACCTTTTAGAGTGTAATCACTGAAGACTTAGGAAGTGACTGTTTACTGATGGTTCTTGTCTTAATGTGTGTGTTCTTCTTCAGAGCTATGTTCATGAGCGGGCTAAGTGAAAGCAAACAAACACACGTGCACCTGAGGAATGTGGATGCAGCCACTTTGCAAATTATAATAACGTACGCATACACGGGTAACTTGGCAATAAGTGACAGCACAGTAGAACAGCTTTATGAAACTGCCTGCTTCTTACAGGTAGGAGTGTTTTACTTTGTGTGAAGTAACTGCTTTGATTTCAGAACTGTTTCTTCTTTGACTTGTTAGGTTTAGAAGCTTCAGAATACTCTTGTTCAATTTACTTAGTATAGAGAGACAGCAGTTGCCTGCCAGATACGTTTCATGTACACATCCCTCCTTGCTTTATTGGCCCTCTGGAGGGTGGCAGCAGAACAGCGTGCAACACTTGGGTAATTACTTTCTCAAACAGCCATCGTAATGTAACGTACAAAATCTGCATGAATCCATTGAGTCACTGCTGTGTTTTTGTGTATATTATGTTATTCCAGGCCTAAGCTCTGCTGTTTAGCCCAAAACACAAATACTTTCACCTGCTGATGGAAAGAGAAAGAACAAACTGTCTGTGGCAATACTGAATTCTTTTCTTTTTGCATTACAGGTAGATGATGTGTTACAGCGGTGCAGAGAGTACTTAATCAAAAAGATCAATGCAGAAAATTGTGTGCGCCTGTTAAGTTTTGCTGATCTCTTCAGCTGTGAAGAGTTAAAGCAGAGTGCTAAGAGAATGGTGGAGCACAAGTTCACAGCTGTGTACCACCAGGAGGCTTTCATGCAGCTGTCACACGATCTGCTGATCGATATTTTGAGCAGTGACAACTTGAACGTGGAAAAGGAGGAGACGGTTCGTGAAGCCGCTATGCTGTGGCTGGAGTACAACACGGAATCACGGTCGCAGTATTTGTCCTCTGTTCTTAGCCAAATCCGAATCGATGCACTTTCAGAAGTAACACAGAGAGCCTGGTTTCAAGGCTTACCGCCCAATGATAAGTCTGTGGTGGTACAAGGACTGTACAAATCTATGCCCAAGTTTTTCAAGCCCAGGCTTGGTATGACAAAAGAGGAGATGATGATATTCATTGAAGCTGCTGCTGAAAATCCCGGTAGTCTTTATTCTTCTGTCTGTTACAGCCCACAGGCAGAGAAAGTTTACAAGCTCTGCAGTCCTCCTGCTGACTTGCATAAGGTTGGAACACTTGTAACTCCTGATAATGACATCTATATAGCAGGGGGGCAAGTTCCTCTGAAAAATGCAAAAACCAATCACAGTAAAAGCAGCAAGCTCCAGGCCGCCTTCAGAACTGTGAATTGCTTTTACTGGTTCGATGCACAGCAAAACACTTGGTTTCCAAAGACACCGATGCTCTTTGTTCGTATCAAGCCGTCCCTGGTCTGCTGTGAAGGATACATCTATGCAATCGGAGGCGACAGCGTCGGCGGAGAGCTCAACAGGAGAACGGTCGAAAGATACGACACAGAAAAGGACGAGTGGACCATGGTGAGCCCGCTGCCCTGTGCGTGGCAGTGGAGCACGGCGGTAGCAGTTCACAACTGCATTTACGTCATGGCACACAACTTGATGTACTGTTACTTTCCCAGGTCAGATGCCTGGGTAGAAATGGCTATGCGACAAACAAGCAGATGTTTTGCTTCAGCTGCCGCTTTTGGCGATAAAATATTCTACATCGGAGGACTCCACATCGCCAGCAACTCTGGCATAAGGCTCCCAAGCAGTACTGTGGACGGGTCTTCCGTAACTGTGGAGATCTACGACGTGAATAAAAACGAATGGAGAATGGCGGCTAACATCCCTGCCAAGCGCTATTCTGACCCGTGCGTGAGAGCCGTTGTCATCTCCAACTCCTTGTGTGTCTTCATACGAGAAACCCACATGAACGAGAGAGCGAGGTATGCCACCTATCAGTACGACCTGGAACTCGATCGCTGGTTTCTAAGGCAGCACATATCGGAACGCGTGCTGTGGGACTTGGGCAAGGACTTTCGGTGCACTGTAGGAAAGCTGTATCCATCTTGCCTCGAAGAGTCCCCGTGGAAACCTCCAACGTATCTCTTCTCACCAGATGGAGCGGATGAATTTGATCTGGATGGGGAGATGGTTACTTTACCACCTGTACAGCTCCAGAATTAGACTGCGCGACCCATTCAGTGTATGGTTACCTTGAAATAAATGATTGTGAGAAGTCTGGGAAGAAGAATGTCCAATCAGTCCTTCATGAGTTGTATTTTTATGCCCTACCAAATACTTGCAGCAGTTCAGTATGAATTGATGAAATAAGCTGGTATGCTTCCATAATCTGAAATAATAATATCTGATAATTGAGAAACATGTATGTATATCATGATCTTAGTCATCTGACTTGTCTAAAGAATTAATTTCTAGTTCTGTAAAGCCTGTTTCAGGAAAACTAGCTTCAGAAAAAAAAAATATTTACTGTTTCTAGGATGATATCATAACTCTTCTGAAAGTACCTTGCAGTTATATTTGAACTACTTCTGGGTGTTCTAATCAAGTGCTAGTTATATAATTGTTGGTGTGGCCTAATTAAGGGACTGTGCTGCACTTAATACTAGTATCCATGTTGGTATAGTAATGCCATTTAAAAACAAACAAAAACAAATCCCATGGATCTACCTGCAGTAGGAAGGGTAGATCTTCCATTGTATTGTAATGTGCAGGGCAAGATGACTGCAGGTTCAGTCAAGCTGTACTATTAGGTGCATGTACTCTATTTTCACAAACTTATACCTGTCTGTTTAGAATACAGGTCTTCCAAGCAGCTGGTAGTTTACCAGGTGTGGACTTAAGTTGCTGGGCTTGCAATAGGAATTGTCAGCCCTCATAGTGCGGGTCTCTGTGGAGCTTTAATCAGTGAATGCCTCCACATTCTGTATTACAGTAACATTGGCTCATGTATATTACTTCCTGCTGCTGATGTATTTTTCCATTGTAAAACAAAGTTTTAGTGTGGATTAACCAGGTCTTTATTTTCTGTTAATTTAATAACAAGCATTACTGTAGTGTGATTGTGTATAGATATCCCTTAGCTATCAGGTTTTTTACTTCGGGGGGACGGGGGGAAGCAACCAGTTCAGGAATATCCTGTACTCTTTGTGCAGGAGAGCAGATGACTCGTGCTGCTCCGGCATTAATCCCAGGAACCACTAGCAGTAGCGGGGCACCGCCAGCCTAACATGAACACAGGTGCTTCATGACAAACCTTACTAGCATGTTCAGTTGCATCATGTTCTGGCACTGTATTTTGAATGACATTAATTTATTAAAAAAGACTGAATCCAACCGAGTTTGGGTGTGCTTTCTGCTTGAAGTTGACACGGTTACGCCCTCTCCCTCAAACAGTATCTCTTAATTTATTGAAAGCTGTTTCAAATAGTTAAGCTATGGAAAACTTGGACCTATGTAGCTAATTTCCAGCATTACACAGAACTTGAAACTTCCACTAAGACTTTTGCAAAGTGACACATCTCCAGTCATGGTGTTTTGTGGAATGTAAGGATTTACAGGACAAGTAATGCTGGCTAGTGAAGAGAAAGAGGCAAACTACTAACTTTAAGGAAGGTGACAAATTACATGTTGGCATTTACTGCTTCATCAGCTCTTCTGCTGCCTGAATTGCTTAGGCAAGAAGGGAGGAGCAAGTTGTGCTCCTGGTGGTAGCGTGTTACTGTAACCTGGAGCACCAGATACAAGTTGGTCCAATGGTGCACAAATTAGAAGAACAGTGTTGCTGATTTGTAATGTTTGGAGAACCACAGACCTCTGGCAAAAATGGTGGTGGTATCTTCTTCACTGCAGCCTGACCGGACTGCTTAGTTCTGTGGATTGTCCTCGCAGTAGCCTGCTTCATTGAGGGCTACTACAGCAGCCTTAGGCTCAAGACATGCTTTAATTTCAAGTGCAGATGATCTGCAGCTAGGGAAGGAGCACAGCAAGTGTGTTCTGTTAAGTAGGAACTTTCAATTCAAGTTTAAGATCTCATGCATGATTTCTTGCCCTAAAAAAGTGTGATAGATTCAAACAGTGCACTCAATTGCACTCAGTGCTTCACGGGACCAGCTAAAGACATCTTCTGAAATGCAGAGGGACTTCCTGCTAGTCTGCATTTTGTACTCCTTAGAACAGGTTGGTGTAAGCCTGCGTGGTACCTTATTTAAAATTAATTTTAATAATGCAGTACTTAAGGACAAGACTAGTCAGGTGTCAAACAGTGCTGTGACTTGGTCAGACGTGCTTACTATCAGCTCACTTATACCACTAGATGCTGCAGTCAGTATTTGACCCCAGACAAAAGCAGCTGGCAAATGCGAATCTCTAGTCTGAATTGTTCCTTTTCATTATTAGAGGAGGAAACTGCAGGCAAAGCCTTGTCACACGTCTGGAAATGGTCGCCAGTGGTCGAATTCGACTGCAGTGGGAACAAAGACAGTGGCTGAAAAATGCAGCTCTCATTTTATAAATAGAGCAGTGATGATTAAAGCCTCCAAAGAGTTCTAAAACAGTATCTCACTACAAAGCTTCAACCTAATGCTAGCCTACTCAACCTCTACTTGACTACAAGGTACATTTACATACAAGCTCTAATGACTCCTTATGTCCTCAAGCTTTCCTATATTTGCAAAAAGTTTGCTTTTTTTTTCTGATAGAAATACCTTTAAGTCCTATGTAATTTCAATTCCCTGTACCTGAAATAATAAAAGAACACTCTACCAACACTTTTAGCGCATCCACTTATTTTTACAGTTGTTTAACTGCATGCCTAATTGAAAGCTTAATTTTTGTTCTAAGGGGAATAGTCAAAATTAGGGCAGCCAATTGTGTCAAACTGTACAGAGAACATTAGAGGGGTAAGTTAGCTTTCATGAGCAATTACTGGTAATTTTTTTAAAGAAGCTCTACAGCTCTGCCTGGTACTTTACATCATTTCCCCTTTCATATGTTCCATATTTGTTACCACATCACTTCTGCAGCATTGATCAAGAACTTGTAAAGCAAGGCAGAGCTTACAGCCTGGAGGAAAACAGCAGCAGCCTGAGTAAAATCCAGGGAGGCAGTTCACAGAAAATCTGTGCATCTTCACACCTCCAAGTTCAGGTATGGAAGAGGCTGATAAAGGCAGGAACTTGGATGTGGAAGGAAAGAGGGAATTTTTCACACAGCCTGGTCTGGTGGTTGGTGACAGGGGGCTGAAACCAGATGATCGTTGTGCTGCTTTGCAACCCAGGCCACTCTATGATCCTATGATAAAGATGGGGTGGGCACAAGGGTAACGAATCTGTAATGAATTACTGTCAGTAATGAAGGTATCTGCGTGAAGTAACGCAGTAACAATTGTACTTTCTATCAAACGCCCACAGTCAGACCACTTGGAATCCCAGCAGCAATAAAGAGCTCAACAAAACAGCTAAACTTAACACTGCTGCAGCCAAGATGAAGCCATCTCTGTGCCATGTCATACACATGAATCACGTCACTTTGGGAATAACAATCATACTAAATCCACCACCACACTGGCACTGACAGAAGTGACCCATCTCCCAGTTTGAGAGTCCTACTGGTACTTGCAGTGTTTGATAAGGAACAGGACAAGAACAGAAACATCACGGAGCTAAAGCTCTATGCCTACTTTTTTTTTTAAGCTCTCTCTCTCTTCTACTGCCATACTAAGGACAAAAAACAGCGTGAAGGAATTCCTTCTGTCTTTCATCCTATCACATAACAATTACATATTTCTGCTTTTTATGAATTCTCTACTTCTATGTTACTCTTCTCGTTATAAAGCTAAACAAAGTACAACTGTGCTGCAGAAAGATGATGTGAATTTAATATGTTTGAACAACTTCTTGCATATGGGTATTTAAAAAAAAAATAAAATAAAATTCAACAGTTTTTCCAACAGAAACTTTATCTAATCCACATCTGAATGTTACTCAGACTCAATTAGTTTCTTCCAACTGGAAGCAGTAACTTGCCAAATCATGCTTACCTTGGTGCAGCTGCAGTGACTGCAGCAGTTTTAATATCAATCTTTAATGAATAGGCTGCTATTGTAGAGAGAGAAACGTGCAGCAATTATTGGCTCTGCATCACAACTAGATCTCAGCACCCCAATGAACCACGCACCATCTTGAAGCTAAATCTTTGAGGCTAAATAGTTGAGAACATCACAGCCCTACCTGAAGTTCTGACTGATGCACAAGATGCCTGTGACCTACTGAAGACTTTAAGCCACCATCAGTTTAAACAGAAGACAAGTCTCAAATGGATCAACAGTGCATCACAAGCAGCTATCAACATCAAAATTGGTGTGTTCTGCTGGGACTACCTCCTCAAAGCACAGCTTTTTGAGCAGACACAGCTTTAAATAGGCTGGATGTATTTATTTTCAAGCAGCACGAGAGAATTCAAATCCATTGCTTCTGTTTTTCAATGATCAAGTAACAGTTTCTATGTTTAAAAACTGCATTCACACCTTCACTTTTACAATGAAATACTGCCACTTTAGTTTTGCTGCTTAGCAATAATTTATATGGACATAAGAAGCTTGTTTAGACAAAATACTAAATTTCATTACAAAGGTGCTTAAAACAGACGTACAAACAAATCAATGGACTAGAAGAGTGATCTGAAAATGATAACTGATTGTTACATTTGAAGGAAGTGCTGCCAGATGTGCTCAAGAATTAAGGTTACAACATGGAAATGATGAAAAACAGTGAACACTTCGGCCAAATGAAATATTAGGTCAACAATACTTAGTCTAGTGGACCTGGGGGGATTTGTGTCTATGTACACTCAGTAGGCAGTTCCCCAGATACTGCTAAGCTACAGGTTGATGCCTTTGTCAGAAAGTTGAGGGAAGTGTGACACTTTCTTATCTGGAGGTGAGTTCATGCTGTACATTAACAATCAGAAATACCTCTGCAATTACGTTGTGACTGAGCTGTAACAATACCTTCACAGTCGACTCTCATTAGAGGTGCTATCACCAATTCATTTAGAGCTCTCCATTGCTTGCTATGCAGAAACAGATGTCAAGAGCCTTTGAAATAGAAATTGACTGCAGAAATCCTTTTGAACAAGTAATAATGCTTTAAAACAGGGGAAGAAAAGAGCTTGCATTCACTCTGGATTAATGTAAAGAGATCACAAATATGAAATTAAGAAGAAGACTGCATCAACTGAGATGAAAGTCAGTGGCTGCTATCCCTCCTCCCAGACCAAAAGTACATTTAAACAAGTGTCAAAGAGCAAACATACCTATTAATGAAGATAACTTATTACAAAGATCACTTCATCTCCACCCACTGCTGAGTTTAAATCGTCATTCAACTTGCTAGCAGGAAGTTTATTCTTAAGAACATTGAAGATAAATACAAGTTTCTTAATCCAACCTTGTGTTGAGAAACAAGAAAGGAAAATGCTCTTAACCTGGTGGTATTTTTGGCTCCACAACAGAGACAGCCAGAATGGGGGGGAAAAAGATCACAAAAGCAAGCCATTATTTTCTTACCTGTGTGCTGAATCAGAAAGCTCTACAATCATCACCAATAACTGCACCTTTACTCTTATGTCAGCACAGGTCTTCCTACAGGTATTTCATAATCTTTAAAAAGATATGAATGTCTATTACAGAGTCGTGGAGTAGGACATTAAAGGGCATCAGAAGTTTTACAAGACAGGCACATACATATTGAGTTCAGGAGCAATAGATAAAGTTCTGTAGGTGTATTTCACTTGTATTTCAGAAGCAGTAGATTCAGAAGAGCTTTAGGGCCATTTTTTGCCCATCTCCAATGAAGCTCCTCAAGCCAGCCGTACACTTTCAGGTTTTCTGTGGTTGTCTCACATATTTAGCTTAATAAACCCTTTAAAACAGATCTTCTGTTTTCAAATTGCTAACTGAACCAATAACACTGAAAATTACACTGTTGGACAGTAACTATGAGATCCAGCTGTGCTTTTCCACTAGCTTTTGAAGTGCACCTGAAGAAAATAGAACCTGTTAAATTACATTAGAACCGTCTTATTTATCTCATGTACAGCTATTTTATTTGAGGAATGTATGAAATAACCACGACTCGAAACCTTGGCCCCAGAAAAAAGCATGGCAGAACACAAAGACACTGATAAGGGAATAAACTAAGAGCGTTCCAATACAGAGAAGTTGGAATACCTGATAATGCAACACAGAAAACGGTACCCTGTGGGGATGCTAGAAGGAACAGCACATGCATTGCAACTGACAGCAAATAATCTGTTTCAGGAGCATGAAACGTACAGTGTGGAACATGTTTACGTACAGAAGCCACTGCCTGCACTTTCCATACGAGGTACAGCATTATGTCACTTCTCTTCATACAAACTATTATATTCCTTCATGCCAGGATAAGAACTGAACTGTTTCAGTTGCTCCCTCAATTCTGGTGTTACTTTCCTTATGAAAAAAGGAGTTATCCAAATAGAACGTTCCCTGAGTAGGCAAAGAAAAAATCTGTAGAGCCAATCTTCATTTGGAAGAGTCTTCATAACTTCACTGGCAAAAAAAATACGCAGCCTGCTACTGTGCTAGCTTAGGTAATTTTAATACTCAGTATTCGTACACATAATAATTACATTGATGGTGTAATTATATCCTAACAGAGCAAGACCTCAGAAAACTGTCTATGATTCAATCTTAATTTTGGAGTACTGTGTTGTAATACTTTTCATGAAGAGATCTCTCCAACTGGAATCCTGTTCATGCCCTGGGGTAAAACACTGCCAAAACATTCCCTGTTACAAAGGCCTACTGTGTAATACCAAGAAAAGAGCAATTTCGCAATCATTACACAGAATTGCAGACACAAAGAGAGCTAGAGAGATGAATGCAGAAGACTGTGCGTGGCTACAGATGAGAAAGGAGAAACACTCAAATGTCAGCCAGTCTTCTTCTGCACCCTGCTGATTCTGGTCTGCAGGTGGAAGCAGCAAAGCAATACCTGGCTTTGAGCCATTCCTGGGCTTCCACCCATCCCTGCTGCTGACATGCTCTCTAACCCAACCTGGAAGATGAATCAGTAGTCACACTCTGCTTATTTCTAAGAAGATTCACAACCGTTTGGCTACTTGGATCGAAAAATATAACTACTTTACATAAATATCTCCAACATCCAAGAAAATGGACAAATCTAAAGTCAAACACGCTTGGCTTGCAGCAAGCCTTGTTTGCTAATGTCTCTATAAAGGCTCAGATTTGAAGTAGTCATCTTAAATACAACTTATATCCAGCAAATGCCGTCTCATCATATGGAGGCACTCACCATTCTATACTTCTAGTGAAACTGAGTAACATTCCACATCTTGAAAGCAACACATGCCTTGTTTTGGTCCCGGACAGGCAGTATTCACTCCTACTTTTTGAAGCAGTCCTTTTACAGCTCAGAGAAACCATTGCACCTGAAATATTCAGCAGCACTGGGCAAAGCCATCACTTAGTCCCCAAGGCTTTGGCTTGACTGTGTAAAAGTGGAAAACCATGATGACATGGCTGATTTTGCACTTGTGAAGGCTCCTCCAACCGACTGACCTGCATTACAGAACAAAAAAATAACAGTGTAATTTTACCTTTACTAAGCTTCTTAAAAAGTACGACCAGTAAAAATAGAAAAGAATTCAAATCATTTGCTACCCGATTTGGAATTTCTAGAATTCAAAACTCAAGCTTGAAGAATGTGTCAGAAAACATTCAAAGAACTTGAACGCAGAAGCTCAGTGGAAATGGACCATGCTGTCCCTCTCCTTGAAGGCTGCTGAAAGGAGTTCCTTGCCAGAGTACATAGTAGCAAAGAGCAGCAAGACTTTTATAGGATGAAAAAACAAGCTGAGCAACTTTTGGCAAAGCAACCACAGGACAACTGTAGGACTTTTCAACTGGTGATCTTCCATTCTCTTGCACTGGAAAATGACAATGTGAGCAAGGTGCTCCTGTTTAAGTTCACTGTTACACAACACACAGGGCCTCAAATCAGAGCAACATTTTGAGTGGTAAAGTTGCTGTTTTGCATGAATGTTATAAAATACTCTTGGATTAAAATAAAACGTAACGAGGATATAAGATGCTTCCTTAACAGAAGGTACTGCTTAGATCCAAAACCAGTTTAAAATAAATTTCTTACCTACAGCTTTTCCTGTTTGCACGACATTTCGGCTGGTGGACACCATCACATTTCCAATCTTCTTCCCACGTTCACTGTTTTGCACAGAACTAAACAGGAGAGATACTGACGACTGTTAGCCAACTGACCAATGAACTCCAGGTGTAAATACTTATTTTGAACATCTATCCATACACAGATCTCCATAGCACGTGCAAATGAGTAAATCAAGCCCATAATTCTTGTGTAGGTTTTATGCATCTTATCTGCTAAGATCGGTTTGGCAAGACTGTCTGAGGAAGAAGAGATACTGCCAGCAACAGGGACCAAAACATCCAGCTGTTCGTGTTTACAGAACACGCTGATGTATTTCCTAAATGTTTACCAAAACCAGATCTGCAAAGGTTTTGCAAAGTTTCAGCCACATCTAGAAGCTTTAAACAAAACAGTGTTACTTGATGGTCGTTATTCTTTTTTCCAAATAGAGTTTACTTTGTATCTTGCTCTAACATAGAATTTTTGATCAAGTATAATTCATATTTCTGTTCAAAATGCAAAAGAATAAAAGACACTTCCTTAACTTGAAAAGGATAAACGCAAAAGCAAATCAATTCCACTGCATGAGTGCGATGACTTGAAAATAAAATTTACTCATTTTAAACAGCAACATTCGAGTCCACACTTCAGGCCTACAAACCCATTTATGCAAAGCTTAACAACTTCACCACATGTGATTTTTTGCAGGAGAACTTTGAACGCAGTTTTGTGTACATGGCCAACCTGAACCATTATTTTGTTTAGGCCATTACTGCAGCACTGTGCTGTTACTAATATTTGCCTGCACATTTTAAAATATACATACCAGACTACGCTATACTTACTGTGACAATCTTAGTTTAACGTCTGACACAGAGTATTGTCCCTGGAATGGATGGCTACAAGAGGAGGAAAAAGCCAAGAAAACATTATTTTTTCTATCATGAATCCATACTTCAACTCCTAGTTATGTTTGTCCCTGTGGCTTACAAAAAACAATCAATCCCTGATAGGCAGGGTACTGTACCACTTTACAGAAGGCTGGGCAGTACTGATTGTTCAGTCTTAGCTTTCTTACAATCCATGTGTAAGCTGCCTCCTGTTTTCACAGCAGGTATTAATAACCTTTTCACACTAAGGCAGACACTTCTTCCAATTAAGACAAAGAATGCAAAAAGGAAAAGAATCTCTTAGGCAGACCAAAAAAGCCTTGCAGGTCTAAAGAAAAACAACTTCCTTCAGACTACATCAGCTGGCAAAGCGAGAATGAAAGCTAACAAAACTCCCTGCACTACAACATAAATGCATGCTAAACAAAACATACGCATAGCCTACAAGTCTGGCATCATCTAATCTTGGAGTGGAAATACAGACAAAACAACCAAAATAATAGAACATGCAACATAAATTAACCAGCTTCCCTCCATCCCTATCAGTGACAACCCCATGCATTGCCTTGTAAACCTGGAAGTAACTCATGAGAAGCAGAATCGCCTGAGGACAGTGACAAATTCTCTACAGCTGGGGACAGCCAGCAATTAACATTAATAAGTTCCACTTCTCCTGACTCTGAATATAGTTTTCTTCATACAATTGTACCCCAGAATTAGAGCAAGGCCCTGAAAAGTAGAAATATTCAATTTCTGTACTCACAGAATCTTTACTGCACAGGGTCACAAAGCCTTCAGGGCTCTGTAACAGGAACAAGCAGGACACTGGTTCTACAGAACACCGTGTGCCCAACTGCTCCTCACAGGAGCATTTCATATGAAATGCTGAAAAAATCCCCACAGTTTCTCACCTGCAATGTACTTCTGCAAGAGCTGGATGCTTGTTGCTATTCCATACTCTGTAGTTGTGAGTATTTTTCCAGGCTGCTACAAAGGCTGTTCCAAAGTCTGACAAAGTCTTGTCATTGTCTAAGGAATTAAAGATGTTAACTTGTAGCAATTCGTTATGGATGCAATACAAGAAAAACTGTATTTCTGCAGAAAAGCTGAGATTTTCCAGACTCTCATCCAATCATACTTTGCTCTGCAAAATGGCCCTTCAAAATGTTTACTTTTTCTTTATTATTACTTTTTATTATTATTATTAAGTCTCTCAAAGTCGCTCAAACAAAACAAGAAATCAAAAAAAAAAAAAAAAAAAAAAAGAAAAAAGAAAACCCATTTTTTTCTCCCTTTAATTAATTTACAAAGTTCTCAATGAGCTCAGCTGGAGAGGATTAAAAAAGGATCCCCCTCATAGGAACTGACCTGCATTAGTTTTGATGAGATAGAATTTGGTTTGCTGTACTGTGTTAACACTCATCCCAATTGAGTAAGCTTCAAATTCACTCCAAAACAGCAACGCAAGCTACTGTGGAATAAACTTATCACAACATTCCCTCCATCCTCTTTAAAATGCAGATTATGGGAAAACACTTTGGAGCCAGACAGTTAAGTAGTAGAATTTCAGGAAAATTCCACCATTCCATTATCAACCCCATGATCATCTTACAACACTGACATTGCCAGACAAAGAACTTGGCATCTTCAAAACTTTAAATTCAAGTTCTCAACCCCATGGTTTCTTAGAAATACCACAGAACAGGAACTGAGTTACTGAATTGGTGTTAAGGGAGAGCAGTCATGAAGAGGATGAAGTTAACAGACTTAGTGCTAGGCAAGCTTCCACAAATAAGCCACTGATTATTTTAGTTACGTTCATGCGTGAAAGGCTGGAACATACAGAATCCCCTCTGAGTTGAGACAAAGATGTTGAGCTCCAGAGAACAAAAGCTGATAAAACCTCAAGCTGACATTTTCAGCTTAAGCGAATCCTTACTCAAGACCACAGCAGCAGCAGGAAAGAGATGGGACAGCCTAGCAAAACCTCCTGAAAACAGCCACTTCATGCCTCCTTGAATCCAATTAGTTCCCCGAACTGACTGAAGTCTGTAGGATATCTAAGTTTGTAAAAAGCCTTATCCTACACATAGCAGGGGGGTTGAAACTAGATGATCAACGTGGTCCTTTTAAACCCAGGCCATTACACGATTCTACTTATAGGGAAAGCTTAACTAAAATCAATAAGGAGACAGTCAAAGAAAAAGTAGGTCTGTAAGGCTGTGAAGAATTAGTAATAATCTTGTCAAGGAACAACAAAGAGAGTCAAGGGCAACTGAAAAAGAAAACCCAGCCTAAAAGTGTAACTTTAGGCAGAGGGATTGTCAATGACAGGCTACAGGAAACAAAAAAGGGCAAATACTTTTTAAACCCACCCTCATCTCTGGCCCTGGACAAGGCAATTGCTCTACCTGGTTGCAGCACAGAAGCGAGCAGCGCATGAAGATAAGCACTGAACTGAGCCCTGATCCACTCATCTCCTCCTTCCCATCCAGTGCCGTCAAGGAAAACATCATCTCTGTTCTCAGTCACGTGCTTCACCAAGTAATCTGCAAATCTGAGGTCAGCTGTTGTAGGGTTCAGGATCTTACGAAGTTCTGGATCGTGGATTTGTACATGAGCATCTTCTATCTGTTTGTAATAATTCCAAGGGTAAAAATTTATCTAAATAGAACTGCTTACATGCACAGCATACTGAGAACCTACCTAAATCTAAACCCAGCAGTTTCAACAAATATAGAAAAGAAACAAGTGACCAATGAAATTCTGAATGAACAGTTGTCAGTGTCAGCTTTAGTTCAACCTGAAACTGATAACCTTCCTGGTAGATAGCAAAGCCTGCTCATTTGATAAGATTTAGAAGAGAAGTTTGGTGCTCACACCTGTTTTCTTAGAGGCTCACTGATTTGCATTTCAATTTATTAAGTTGATTATCAACATGTAGCTATTCAGGATATCAAATTTTGATAATATAGTTGTATTCACTTAGTAGAGCAGACACAGTGCTTTCTTAGATATTGTTTGCCCTGTTGATTAAATCAAGCCAAAGTCAACATTAATATGCTGCATTCTCAACTGTTCCTTAACTGCAGGCACTGATTTTTGAATACTTACTGCAAAGCCATGAGAAAAAACCACGACACGAGAGGTAGAACTACACCAGTGACAAAATAAATGTTTTAAACAAATAATCTGCAAATTCAAATACAATACCTAACATCAAGACAGACACATGACTTTTGCACAGGAAAGGTTATGTCCTACCCTGATACAAATGGAATAAGCTTCAGAATTTAAGAATTTATTCACAGAGAAGTAACTGAAGATTTGGGCATGAAATCACACACTCAAAATGCAACCCTTTTTTTCCCCCCCTTCTTCTTGTGTTCAAGAAGCTTGAATACAAAGAGTCATACTTCCACAATTGCATCGCTCAGATGTTTCTGCTGACGGAACAGGATATTGGTGGCTCCGGCAACAAAGCCGCGGACTGTCACATCTGACAGAAGATGATGCTGCTGCAGTGCCATGTATGGCAAGCAAAGGTATCCCTAAAGCAACAGAGACATTTAGAGGATTAATGCACACACAAACTTTTTTTTTTTTTGGTTGATATTCAGATTTTTTTCCCCTAACTAACAAAAGCCGCCACACTGAACCCAGTACAGACAACTCAGGCTACTATAATTTCACTACATCACATCCTCAAAGCAAAGCAACCAGATTCCACACTTGGTGAGTTTTCCAAGAGGTTGTACTGCCTTCAAGTCTCAGGACTGAAACTACAATACAGTGCGAATTGAATGGAATCAAGTGTGTTTACAAGTGAACAAATTAAGCAACACAAATTGATGATGAGGTCTCAGGTTAGTTAAGAGATGGGAACTCAGTGGAGACAGAGATTCATCCCTCTGCTTGCATACCATGATGGCTTTTGATGTGTCTCAGGTCTACAGTGTCAGAGAATTAGAAACACACACAACTGCCATCCGCATTTGGAGGATGGAAATCTCCCAGCAGTCAGTTTTTGATGGGCACATGCATGCCTGCTTTAAAAGAACAGGATAGAAAGCAATGCATTGTGCTCTTCAACTACTCCATGCTTATGTAAATCTCCTATTCCATTCTCCAATTTAATAGATATAAAAAAAACAACCCAAAACACTTACTAAGAAGAGTTACATGGCTCTGAGGTAAGTAAATCAGAGATCTTGTGAAGCAGCTGCAGTTATTTAGAAGGAGAATTATAATACAGGAGGAGCAAAACCATGAAGTTGAGCACTCAAGTCTAATTCCAGCTGTCCAGCTGCAGATGGCATAGAGGGGGTTATTCACTACAAGTAACCCAGATGAACTCCCAGTATACTGGACAGAATTAAAAGGCACATGTACTTCATCACACAGTAACTGGAAACATACAGTCGAAAGGAGCACAGCTACACTCTTGTTATACTGGATGCAAGGATGGCTTTCTAGATGACAATCATCTGAAAGCAAACTGTGTGTGTTACATCAGATGAACTCAGATGAGAAGTGCCTATGTGGAACAGGAGGTAAACATACAAAATGCCAGCTTCCTTCAAATTGTTAGCTTTTCCATTTTATGAGCTTAGTAGCAAACTAAGTTTGCTCCCATAGGACCTCCTATCAGTCACTTGCTTCTTACTTTCAATCTAGTATTTTCAATAGAACGAAAACATAAATTACAGGCTGTTCTGTTGCTTAGATAAGATCGTGAAGACAAACACCAGACTGTAGTTCTGTGCTGTAAAACCCTTCTCTAACAGTGACTTGAGGCAATATAGGGAAAATAATGTTTGAACTGCTCAGTTTGGCTTCTGTTTGTGCTGTTACCAATTAAAGGTATTCCAAGAAGCTCAAGTGCTATTATTAAACAAAACATTCTGCAAGAAAATGCAAATAAACATCTCCAAAGGAAGAAATGCCTCTGTAACCTCATCAGCTTGAGGAGATATATCTCGATCATCTGCTTAAACAGCATATTAAAAAGAAAACAAAAAAAATATATACCATCTCTCTTACTAACAAAGCTACCCTTAAAGGGGAGGCACTTTTTCCCATTTGAGACAGAAAACCAGTCCCAGTAGATGAACTGCTTGTTAACTAACAATGCCCATCAGAGCCCATAAAGAAACTCTGGAATACCTGGAGGTCAGTTAGGCATTTTTCAGCGAAAGCTTGAAGCTCAGCAGTTCAGCACTGTGCACAGGGAAGAGCCATACACAACCAGGAACAGTTATCATACAAGGAGGTGTGAAAAAATATACACATAAAAAAAGGAAAATATGCTTGGGTGACAGATAAGATACAGCTTTTATAATTAGTTTGGATTAACATGTCTAAACACTTAAGTACTCTGATCTCAACCCGTACAGATTAGATCAACAATTCTTCAGAGTAAAAGAAAACAGTAGTTACTGATACACACCATTCATTAACCATGCTGGGTTAAGAGGTTATGGTCTTGTAGAACTGCAAATAGTACTAAGTGTATGTATGAAAGAGAAGTGGAATGCACGTGCCCACATCCCTTTCCTTCTGCGTACGAACATGCAGCCACTTGTCAGAGACCATGCCTCCATGCTCTGTAGTACCCTACTGTGTATTTGGAGTTCAGTTAACCATAAATTACAAGACAACTCTGACAAAGAGAAGTCCTTTTGAGTTACCAGATACCATGAACAACCTATTTACCTTTGTAAAAATAGCCAACGGCATACCATACTGGTCCTCCTCCAACCCAGAGATGAGTCCTGGAACAAGCACCACGTGTCCTGTGTTGGCTTGGGGCTGCACAGTGATTGGAAGACTTTCCGAGCTCGGGCATTCACTTGGACGATTTTCCACCTGTTCTGATGCTGCTTTTTCACATTCTCCTTTCATAGCAGCCTCATCCAAAATGCTAGGATCTAAGGTCTCCCAGTCACTTTCAGAGGATTCCAGAGATGTGCGGGAAGGAACTTCTAAATGTTGCACAGTGCCATTGGAGGACTGAGCTCCATTATAAGTCTTCTCTGATTGGGAGAAAGGCATGTTTGCTTTCTGACCTTCCATCGAATGGTCTCCTGCCATCTTCCTGCCTCCCTTCTCTGCTCCCAAGTTTGTGTTTGAAACATCACCAGCAGACACAGAAGCTGAGTTTTCTAACCACGGTGTAGTTTCTTGCAAGCCAGCATCCTCTGATATGCTTTTTCTGGGTCTATAGTGTGAGCTGTCAGTAAGACCATGCTCAATCATACCTGCGAAGTGACATCACACGTTAAAGTCAGCATCTCAATACGAATCCAAATGACTTCTGTTAAAGACAGCGAAGAAAGTGCCACTGTTGGATACTGGAAATCACATGTTTTACACTACTTTGGGAAAAAAAAGAAAACAAACAAACAAAAAGAAACACCAAACAAAAAAAAAAACCCTCCTTTCAGAAAAGAGGCCTACCTCAACTTTTTGTTTTGGGAAGACTGGCTGTAAGTTAAGAATTAGTAAGGTTATGTATGGGTTTATCTTTTTGTTTTCAGAAGCTCACGCAGAAAGTTATGATTTTTAAGGAACTTGGCTAATTCAGAGTCACATCTATGTGACCCACAGTTAATAAAGAAGATCCAGTGGCTTTAATTAAACACAAGAAGTAATTCAGATGGTGCAAACAATGTTAGGAGGCATGCCCACATTACACACATAAGTCTACAAGTTATCCTGTTTTTCAGGCAGCATTTCAACATAACTCTGTTTTCATATGATTTATTCCCCTTGTAAGGCGGTACATACAACCACACTGTAATAACTGAGAAGTTCAAGGCTCTCTTCTTACCAGGAAATAATGACAGGACAGTCATCAGAGCTCCCACCAATCTATTTACTGGAGAAATATAAAACAGCACCTGGTGGCAGAAGAGGAGGAGAAAAAATAAAAAATAAAAATAAAAGAACAAAAAGAGCAGAGGGGAAGTAGACAAAAGGGAATTAAAAAAATAAATCAAAACTACAGTTGGGGACAACAAAGAACACAAACTGCTAAAGGAATTTATTTTAAAACAGGAATTCTGCTTACCCACAAAAGCTCTTACAAAAGCTCATATTAACTATTTGAATACACATGTTGTATACTTGTACTTTATAATATTTATGATATATACATTGTATGTATGTGCCTGTGGGCATAACATACAGTCAGATTTTTCTGACTGAATGGTCTTATCAATCCAGCATGCTGACTGGATCAACTTCATAGAAATCTGATCAGGCAGAAATTGTTTCTGGCACTCTACCTAAGTTGTTGTTAATTTGTAGTGCATTGAAGTGTCTCTTCTAGATCAAAGAGGCCAAATAATCTCCGTTCCAGAATTCTGGCAAAAAAAACCCTCCATGAAAATATATAGAAGGTACGTGAAATCTAGGATAACTGCAGCATGCATGTATCTTCCTATGATAAAAACTGAGTTTACAGAAACAGAAAACATGATTGATATTAACTTTAGTGAAAAGTACTTAAGCACATAACTTCCTAGCTTCTTTTCAGGTGCTGGTCAATATGAAAAACACAGAATGCAATAGCAAGAAACTGCAGCAGGAATCCTACAATACCCTTCCAGTTTTATGTTGTCATACGCCATGTACTTGTAGCAAAACGTGTTTTTGAGACTACAGAAATAACTAAGTCTACAAAGAAGCCCTTTGTCTTCAGGAAATTTACTTAAATTTATCTTCAGTTTGGATGGACTTGCCAACTTAAGCCTTTCAATACTTTTATGCATTTGTTCCAGCAAGTCCCTCTGCCATCTTTCCATCTGCATAGGTGCAAGTTCCTTTACCCCTCCTACATTTCATGACCTACAACATCTACATCAGCAAACTAGGTGGTCCTGGCAGCAGAAACTTAAATGATCACCACACGCAAGAAGTCTCCTAGCCCAGTAACAGCTGTGAAGTGAAAAAAACAAATAGCAAAAACATTTCTAAAGCCTGCGGAAAGGCATCAATCAAATTGCCAGGAGTCATAGGAAAGCAGTTCGTGGAATGGAGGCATTTTTCAGCTCAAGGAAAATTGGCATTACTACAATGTGCAAGGCTTCTTGCACGTTATATTTAAGGGCTTCGAACATAGAAATTTCCCCAGTTGCTCTGGAACATTCACATCTGTCAGAAAACAGGCAGTGCCAGAAAACCAAAACGCCTCCTTTTGAAACAGTGAGTGTTGTCTGTCTGGTGGAGCTTAGGGGGAGCTTGGAAAAACTTCTCTTCTTCACTCTGTGCATTTATGATTTGTTTGAGCTTCAGAAAATAACCCACTAGGATCAGATATTCAGATCAGAAAATTGTAGCTCAGTAAAAGTTTTGAATTGTCGTGATGAAATACTAACAACTTCAGCTTTTAAACAGATCAGTAGAGATGCTTAAAATTTTAACTGAAAAAAATGCATACTTTTTTATATATTACACATATATATAAATATATATATGTGCATACATTATATATATTATATATGGCTTAAAAAAAACAAACAACATTGTAGACAAAGTGTATTGATGGGATCTGAGGGAAAGAGCTTGCATTATTCCATCCTGATTACACACATTTCCACATGTGCAGTCCCACTATGTAATAATTATATTCTATTCAAGTACTTCTCTTTTAGAAGGTCACATTCACTGCCTTAATAAGGATCCCTAGGCCACAGACTCAGCTATTTTGCTGTCTGTATGCTGGATCCTACTGGCCTTCCAGTTGCAGTTAATGGGAAATTCCTACTTTCCTTCTCAACAATCTAAAGCAGCTGGGTGTCCTCATAGAAAAGAATATGACATTGGGGGAACTGAAAGTGTTCTTTTAATTCTGTTTAAACATTAAGACAAAAAGTTCCTTCAAAAAAAAGTGTGTGGGACTTATAGACACTCATCACTGAAAGTTCTCCTGTTTATCTCTTGATACCCCAAGGCAAGAAAACAAATATCTTTGTAGCCCAAGGCAAACTCTAAGTAGAGATCTTTGTTCGTTTCTTTGTTGGTTATTTTAAAACAAGTCTGCGTTCTCAATTCAGCATGACTGAACAGAAATGACTTTTTGCATTGTCTCCTAAAGCTGTTCACACAACTCAGGTTTGTAAGACATTCCTTGCACAGGTTTCTTTGTATGGTATGTCTAATTAAAACAGAACAATTTTACTTAGTGAATTCTACTTAGTGAAAGCTGTAAAGCTGTATGTTCCATTTTAGGTCTCAACCTTTCCTACCCATTTCTCTGCATAAGTACCTACTTGCATCCCATACATCTTTTCTTGTCTTCTGTAAGATGTTAAGTTTCCCCACTCACATTTAATTGCATTTTACTTCACAGCTACTAATAAAAGTGGAGAACGCACGTAACAGCAACAGAAGCAAATTTATACAGCAACACACTGAAGTTACTTTGAGCATACTTTCTGCATATGTATGTAAAATTGCTGATCATCAATCCAGATCATTTAAACTTTTTTTTCTTTAATTTTTTGCTGGTATGTTCTACGTATTTTCATACTTAAAAAAAAAAAAAAAAAACAAACTGTTTCTATTTCAATTATCTGCCCCAGCCTACAAAATGATACCTTCTTCTCTAGAAGAATCAATTTAAAAAGGATCAAGACCTGAAAAACAAAGGAAAAACACAGCAAATGAGGCAGTGCCATTGATCAAAACTACCATGCAAGTTTATCCTATTCAAAATTTCTCTGCATAACTGTCAAATGATCAAACCTGAACAACAAAAACCAACCAGTGTTTCAATACCTTTTCTTCACTAGAGCTCTTTGAAACGACATTTGAAACACACACACACACACACAAAAGGACTTCGTGATTGGTGATTCAAGTCACAGAAAGCTTATAAAGAAGGAAGAACATATTGTATCATTCTAGAATTAAAAAAAAGAAATTGCATAAACACAAAAGTTCTTTTACAAAATTACAGATACAGGTTGAGCCAAACAACTTCTCCAGGAACAGCATTCACTTTACCTAATGTTAGACATCTACAGACAAGACATCTAGATCAGAGCCAGCTACCTGTACTCTTTAAACCCAAAGAAATGGAGACACTTCTGGGGCAATCACCAGCACACACGTGAAGTGTATTAAGCATGCACACATACACCATTAAATGCAGAACTTCAAATTTCTCTCCTTGAAGCCTCTCAGTTACAGACTTTAAATGCTATTTGTAACTTTGCTACAGGATACAAACTCAATTTCAACAGCCATTAAGAAAAGCCAACGGGAGAAATTACTAGATTATTTGGTGGCAGGAGCTGCAAAAATTACATATTGGGAAAAATATCCCAAGTGTCTGCAATGACTTTAGCAGTATTATTCCATCATATTTATTTGACAAGGCACAGGAAATAGAAACAAGACCATAATTGAGATACCACTTTCACTTTAGGCCAGAACTAAAGAATTGTAACCCAAGCCTAAAAATCCACAAGAAATCCAAAAGACAGACAGAAGTTCTCATTATGGAACTTACTTTTACAGAAGACCTGTAGGTGGAAACGAAAAATCAGGAGACTGTAACCAGAAATACTTAAGGAGCAATCTCACTTCTAGCTCAGGTATGTCTAGACATTCATCTCTCAGTTCTTCAAAAGGCATTTTACTCCTCAAAATAAGTGCTGTATTTTATAAGTCTAGCAGAAAAAGCCTACCTTGTGTCTGAAGTGAAGAACAAGATCCCGAGGAGACAGACCTGAGACACCAAAGGAGCTGCAATTACTCCACTTTATAGCTAGTAGAGATACTAACATTAATTCCTGTCAACTTTTTGTGGGGGAAGGGGGGTATGCCCATTATGCATTCTATGTGAACCACGGTTATTTCAGTAGCAGAACTCAGAGTACCTTCTCTCCTTTGTGCAGGTGAAATAGTTAAATGACAGTGGAGACAATAACATGTTTAGTCACACCCTGAGTTACTCCTGTTGGCTGCAACAGCATTATGGAAACAGTGAACTAAATCCCACATTGTGCTTTCTAAAAACATAGATAAGAGTCAGAATAAAACAGGAGATTTCCCAAATGACAGACGAAAGATCTAGCATCCCAAAACATCATCTATGAATTAAGAAAGTACTGTTTTCCAAAAACAGCTAAGCAGACATTTGTCAGACTGACAGGTGAAGAAGTACGACGACTTTTAACCCACGACTAACTTCTATTACGAAAGCAACACTGCACTTATTTGACATTTATTTAAATCCCTAAGGAGAAGTAGAACAGAATACTGTGCAGGCACACTCACCTCTATGTTTAATGTGTTAATGTACATAAGCAAATCAGCTAAGGAAGGGAACACATTGATTAGCACAATGTTATCCCTGCCACTTGTACAAAAAAGCCACTTACCAAGATAAACTTGTGACCCTTCTAACAAAGTCCCTCCCAAGGAACTATTCATATGATCATAAAGTTCCTGTAAAAGTATGAACAAAAGCACACAAAAAATAAAACAAGGTCATTAATGGTACGCAGTCGTACAACATCCACTGCTAAAAAAATTGCCTTATTGAAGGATTTCAATGCCTTACTCTACAAAGAAAGTCATGTTTTATTAAGAGTCAATGGAGATACAGGTTGAATATCATGCTCATTCTTCTATTTGAATACATATCAAATTTGTAATCTGTCATGAGGGTCATATGGGTCCTCTAAGGTATTAGAAGAGCTGAATAGCTGAATGACCTATGGAAATGAAATACCTGAGCAAGACCACTAATTAAAAACACTGAAGTCTGCAGCCATACACTGCAGGCTTGTTCCATATCGCTTTTACTTTAAAAGTTACCTTTAGGATTGAAATCTGCGAGAAGTCTTTTTCTTCAAAATAGGCGTGAGTAATGAGCTGCAGCTTGGCCTGGAGTAACCCATACAAAGGCTTGAAAGAAAAATCAAGTGAAAAAAATAATCAGTCCAGTCGCTTTGAACATCAGCCTTCTCCCATTCTGATCTTGCAATATAGTCACTTTATTACACACAGAGTTCACAGAAGGAAAATGATAGACCTGAATTCTTAGCTGCTAACTTACAACATCTTTTGTCTGTGCTCATTTTAAATTATTGTCATTAACTGTACTATCAGGACAATAAACCATTTTGATTCATCTTGTATATACCATACCAACGCTGGATATCTTTCCAAAAAAGTACTTTCCTGTTTAAAACACTGCTCATGCAGCTGTAATGGGAGATCTTCCTTCAGCTTTAAGCACAGAAAATTTCCACTCCCTGCCTGGGGAGTAATAGCTTTTGCTAAGTAACTAGTAAAGAAGTCCCCTCAAAGGAAGAATATACTATTTCTGTGATCATCTTAAAACCTCTTTCATGGCTGATAATAGGCACTCCCTCAGTAATAACACCTAAGCTCAAACTCCTATTATATATAAAGAATTAGTAGTGCTTAAGAATCAGCAACAATTTAAAAAATAACATATTCAGAGCCAAAAGTTCCAGAAAAAAGTATGGAGAACAAATAATATTTAACACATTATTTAGGAGTGTTTTGAGATTTGAGCATTCTTACCAGCTGACTGAGAACACAGACACTTTTCTGCACTGTTTCTCGGGTGATGTCTGCTTGTCGTACTTTTAATGCCTAAGAAATAGAAGTATAACAGCATATTTACCTAAACACACTTCCAAAAACAACTGTTTCACAGGTCAAGATGCCACATATTCCCTATTTAAACAAAATCCTAAGATTTCCTGCCTTCAGAGGTGGAACACCCAAATCACATTTTTTACCTATTACAGTCATAAGACTGATTCTGCAGTTATGTTGTCAACTCACTGAGCACAGCATAAATCCAAATACAGCTGTAATGACAGGCAGAGGACTGTTTGGAAGGCACTACTATGAGTAAATAGTCCTGGAATAGCCTAGAAGCAGCCCTGGAAAAGGCAATGGCATTTTTAATGCAGGGCAATGTACCTGGAGAGAAGCAGCCACAACAGCTAGCTCTTCTCTAAGTACTACCTATGAAAATGAACTGGGCTGTCAAGTCTACCTGGAAATAGTTTATACTCAAGGATTTTCTCTAAACCATCCACAAAATAAAGGAAGTATCTCCAGAAGGAACTCCATTCTCAGCCAGACCAAACGGCTAAGGTAGTTAAGAGCTAAACTAGAAAGAGTAAGGGCAGAAATGCAGCAGTGATTCTTCTAACTGCACAAACAGTGTGTAGATTGCAGCCCACACATCAGAAAGCCAGATGGAAAGGGTGCTCAGGCTGTTATATGAAACACACACTGTTTTGCATTCTACTTTCTCCAAAGAGTACAATTTAAACAACCCTTTTAATTCGTTAGTGAACAGTATAAGCTTGAAATCAAGACACAATCAAGCTATGTTAAAATAACTGCACAGTTAAATAGAGCAAGATTAATAAGATATATGTGAGGACTGGCTGGAAAGATAGTATGCTAAAATCAATGTTAAGTTCAAGAGAAATGGAATTAAAACCTACACATGGCAAATTTCTCCTATAGCATAAATAGAAACATGAAATATAACTAAGGTGTGCTAAAGACAGAGTACAAAATTTGCATCTTCTGAATACAAAACTAATTAACTCTCAAGTCCACATGGCATTCCAGATCCTTGGCACGCCACTTGAAAAGAAGTGATTATTTATTTTTCAAGAGATCTGTAATAACATCTCAACTGTAGTTACTTAGACTACTGCCACTGCTACTTTTGAAAATCAAATGCACACTGTAGCTCTCACCAGTTTTTTCCAGCTTTATTGCTAAAAATTCAGTAACAGGTGCCTACATAGAGCTGCATACAATGAATGGCAAGATTTTGATTTACCATGCAAGCATTTTTTTTTTTTCCAAAGGAGGTACATGAAGATTTGCATGATCCCAACAGATACCCTAAAATTCTTCAGTCACATACTAGAGAAATTTAAACTGCTTCCATCCAAGGGACTTTCTTCCTGGCAACAGGACTTGGCAGCCTGAGCAACTGTCAGTTTTGCTACTTGGGACTAATGTCTGGGTTTGTTCTCAAAAAGCAAAACATTTATCAACTGCCTTGGATATTTTAAAAAAATAAAATACAATAAAATAAAAATAAAAAATAAAAATATGCTGGCTGACATAAAGGAAATAATAGTTCTCAAGTTCTGTAGCTACCTACTGTGTCCATTTTCATAGTTTTAAAAATAAACTGATCGTGTACTTTGAATGTTGGTGTTAATACAAGCCACTGAATTTCAGAATCATTAGTGCATTAAGCCTATTACTTCAGTAGTATTATTCATAGCTTGGAAAGTTACCTTTGCTTCAATCTGCCTGTAGCAAGAGACACCATATACTGTGGTTCGGTCCCCATATCTTGGTGGCAAATGGAAAAACACAGTATCTGTGAAAAAGAAAAGAATGTCCCATAAGTCACTAACAAGTGTAGCTTTCTTGTCACCATTACTTTATAAAAGAGTCACTGCTGAAATACTGGTGCATATCTTTCCTGAGATGTTGGGGAGGAAAAAAAAAATAGTTATCAATAAAGCTATGCTTGCACCCAAATTGCATGGTACTTTGTGGAAGAAGCTTCAGCATTGCTGATGTGGATATCTGAATGGCAGCCTCACGTTTACCCTAATCAAGCTCCTTTATAAGCCCACTGACAGATGTTCAGAAGCAGCTGTTGACAGCACAGAAGCACCATTGAAACCAACAGCCATACAGCTTTTCCAATTCAGTATAAAGGAATAAAGACAAGGCACTGGAAGCCACAGAACTGGTTGGACAGTGCATACAGCAAGACTGCAATGCCATTAGGAAGTTAATTGCAATGAAGGTAGGAAAACAAAACAAAGCAAGGAGGATATACACAGCTGAAAGGTTAGATTTGCTGATACCCTGCTAAGGCAGACGCGAGGTACAGCACTAGTGTGCTAGTAAAAGCTGTTTATTTACACAGTGATAGGATTCACAGAATCACAGGGGTCGAAAGGATCTCAAGAGATCATAGAGTCCACCCCCCTGCTAAAGCAGGGACCCTACAGTAGGCCACGTGGGTAGACATCCAAACAGGTCTTGAATACCTGCACAGAAGGGGACTCCACAACCTCCCTGGGCATTCATGTCACCTTTACACTAAAGAAGTTATTCTGCATGTTTGTATGGAACTTTCTGCGTTCACATTTTAGGCCATTACTTCTTGTCCTACCACTACACACCAGGGAGGAGAACCTGGCCTCATCCATTTGTCCCCTACCTCCCTTTCAATATTTACAAACATTAATCAGATCCCCCCTCAGTCTTTTTTTCCCCAGGCTGAACAGACCCTGGTCTCTCAGTCTCTCCTCATGTGGGAGATGCTCCAGGCCCTTTATCATCTTTGTGGTGGACTCCTTGCTGGACTTCTTCTAGGAGATCAGTTTCATTTTGAACTGAGGAGCCCAGAACTGGACACAGTTGTCTTAATGTGGCCTCACCAGGGCAGAGTAGAGGGGGAGGATCACCTCCCTCAACCTGCTGTCCACCAGAACACAAAAACATTTCACTGTGCAAGTGTAACATGGAAAAAAAATAGCAAGAGCGAGGCTTATGCCATGAGGTACACACGTGTACACACACACACAGCTGCTACTGCCAAAAGTTGCTAAGTCATAAGTAAAGGAAAGGAAAAATACATATTATGATTGTTTGGCTTTCAGAAAGTAGAATAATACCTGTTTTGAAATCAAATAACACAAAGGAAGTAAAATGCTTCTAACAAACTGAACAGAACAGATAACTTCCTATGTATCAAGTCCAGTGGGAAGAGGAGTTGTGTATTACAAAACTATTCCCTTGAATACATGTGGAGATATTACCGTGCCATCTCCCCTTTGCAAAAATGTAACTGTTAGTGGGAGTTAGTTAAAAGCTCCATTTCAAATAGAAATGGAGTAACAGTTATTTTATGTTTACAGGGAATTCATCTGAAGCAGATTTGTTTATTTCAAGTTCATGTGCATTTTACCCACAAACCACAGGGCTCTACACCCATTTTGTTGTCACATCTTGCCTTATTTTTTTTCTTGCCAAAAACACATGTTGATAATCTCTTAGTGCAGCAATGAAACTGCTCAAAGCTGAGCATTAATGGAGATGATGCTGAGCCAATAGGGAACAAATAACTGAGGCTACATATAGTTTTCCTAGCTTTGAATGTAGCATACTGTTCACTACATACTTAGCAATGCAGAAACAGAACAAAAATTATGACCTGGAGCAGAGAGACACTTTCACTTCACAGTGAAAGTACCACTGTATCTTTCTATTCTGCTGACAAAATACGCTAAAGGTCCTACCTTTTACATTTGCTGGTTTTCAAAATGTCATTCTACAGACACAGAACAACTTGTAGAATCACTAGAAGTTAGTGGAAGAACCAGATATATAATGAGTACATCATACATTACAAAGCTTAATTGTAGAGCTTCATTTTTTCCTTACCTCAAAAGTGGATTAGGTTTTACTCAGGAGTTAATTCATGCCTCAGATAATGCCTTGAAAGAAAGCTGGCAGCCTTCTTTTGCATTAGAACAATGTAACCTTTAAGGAGAGCTTTTGACATCTGATTTCTTCACGCAGGAGATACACCTTTATGATCTATTTTCATTTGAATCTCTGAAGTTTTGTATCAATTATTCTGCAGCTTAAACAAGAAGTAGAAGAACTCTAATAGCAAAGAGAATAGTTGGTCAACTGTTCAGATAGGTTGTTTTTTTTTGTTACAGTAGAAGCCTGTAGAAGGCCTCAACACGTGCAACTTCCTCTCCAGTTTCTTACCTTCCTGGTAGTTGTGAGCACCATCTGGTAAGGCAAGAAATGGCAAATATTTCCATTCCTCTGGTAAACTGTGGCTGTCATGTCCTTCTCCAGGCATCAGGGGTGGGTAGGAGAATTCAACCTGCACAAAGAAACAAAGAGGAAGCAAAAGGAGAACAGATTGTTGTTAGCAAACAAGCAAGCTTATGTAATTGAACCTAGCATATTTTTCTTTAGCAGTGGCATGGAAGAAACTTTCTACCAGCATTCCTTCTCTCTTCAACGCACCCATGGATGGGCTCATATCCAGTCTGATGGCAGGCCCTAGGAAGATCTGACTTCTACAGTGCTCCTATCCAGCCTAAGAGATATCCAACCTCAAAAGATACACAAAACAGATGTCAAAAAGAGGATGTCACCTTCTTCCCTGTATGCACATTGCAAGCAGCACGTTGCTGCCCCTGCAATACCAGCAGGGGTCATTGCTGGGGGCACATCCTGAAATCAGATTTGGCTTTTCATCGTCTCGAGTCCTCATGATGAGCTAATCTCTATCACATGCAAGCCTGTATGTTACCCTCATGGATACTGAATAATACACCAACAGCAAAATACTGTTTGTAAAGATTTTTTTATGTCCTTGATCTCAATGATGCAGCAGATTTTCCACATCTACTAGAAGTGCCTCCTTTTCCTTTTCAAGAAATCCTGCCTTTCAATTTCACTTTTCATTTCTTTGCCTTTTACCACTTTTTCCTAGTATCAGTGGCAACCTATTTCTTGCACTGTAATATCTGTCTACCATGGCTCTCCAAAATTAGTCTTCACACTGTCATCCTTTATTGTTTTGCTTTTCTATTGACTTCTGAGTTTCCAGCCACTTTCAACCAGTCTTTATTTCCACACATACTGATGTTAAATTACCAAACAAAAATCTAGGCACAAGTTTATCAGGAGAAGAAACTGCTGCAGCATATTGCATCTCCTCTTGGAAGACGCTTGGCTAAAACCCAGTCAGCTGTGGGATGTATAAATGGAAATGTATAACTTGTAGGAAACAAAAAGCATGACAAAACAAGCACGCAAAGCCTTAACGCTAGAAGGATGATAAAATAATAATACTATGAAGGATGAAAGTATTGAATAGGAAATAAAACAAGGAGTGAAATTCTTCACCTTAACACACGGTGTCACTCTTATCACAGCTGATGCCACCTGGCTCCTGATTCTTCTCATAACATGGAATTTGCTGAAAAACTATTTAATCTTCTTGGTTCTAGCTCATAATAGCTCAGGTGCTATCACATACCTCAAACAACACGGGTTTCTACAGGTCCAACAGTTCCAAATTCAACAGACTCAACAGGTATTAATGACACCACTGATAATCTTGGCTCATATCAGCCTGTTTCTTTCCAAGGTAAGCATCTTAATACAGGGATTTCTGCATTCATGTATACAGGTGAGAGAAGATCACAAGACAAAGCAGAATTAAGACTGCTTAAGTGCGCTTAAATAATCTATTTTATACACGGATGTCATGGTACACCTGATTTACATGTAGTAATACCCCTCTCTTTTCCCAAAATCATCTATGTAGGGAACTCTCAAGTTCCTTAGGAGGAATTCCATTTGTGTAGCTTAATAGACTGCAGACTGGGGAAGTACTGCCTCATTTTGTGGCAGCTGTAGGAAGAAAAAGGAAAATTCAGCAGCAAAGACAGCATGCAATGCCCTGGAGAACTTCCTCCTAAACCTGCCTCCAACTTCAGAGTTCTGAGCAATTTCATTTCAAAGCAGTTAAGCTGAACTCTTCCTCAAGTAGCCGCCGCAGGTGGGAATCCTGTCATCCAACTACTTATCAAAAAGCCAGAACTCCAAGCCAGTTTTCCTAAGTGTTCTACAGTCAGAAAAAACAGACACCTGCACTGGATGATTCATCCAATCTGTTTCTTTCTATCATCTCCAAAGAGTGCTAGCTCAGGCTCAGAAGCCTAATTTGCAGATGAAAATCACCCCGATCCTTATCTTCTAGGCATCCTGCTCGACTTCTACAGAGCAATTTGCACAACAGCATAAACTGCAGGTAGGAATGTTCTGCAAATAAAAACATGACTTCAAAACCAAAGCGTTATAAAATGCTGAACAGTTTCAGAGAGCAGCAAAAAATATAAAGATCCTCACACAAAACAAACCATAGTTCTTGGATAAGTCTGGAAATGAAAACCGCACACGTGAAAAAAATAAAGTAAATGAGGTAGAGAGAATCTCAGTTATTTTACTTCTCAATTTTCGAACAACAGTCTTAGCAAAAGTATTTTCTCAGGCTGCATAAACATGTGCTTCAATTTCCTTGTTCTTTGCTAATACATACATGCATTACAAACATCATCTGCAAACAAGAGAAAAAGTCTTTGTAGCAAAGCTCTGTATTCAACAGGAACAAATACGAGCTAAATGCCTCAGCAGACCTTACAGTTTTTAACCCTTCAAATGAATTTAAGAAGTCTCCTCAACAAAGTGAAATTCTTATTCAAAACCAAACTCTTCACAGACTCCAGCAGAAGCTATTAAAAAAAAAAATGAACCAGAGTCTCCACTGAAGTCTTACTCTTTCAAGTGTCAGAGATCTTCATTATAGCTGGAAAATATTTATTATAACTGCCAAAGAGTTTTGAAGGCAATGTTCCAGTTGTCTTCTTCTGAATGCACTGTGCTACTAGTGGATTTTAGAACAAAAATCAATACAGGATGCTGTAACACAAATCGAGTGGAGAAATAAATGTAGACTTCACTGCACAAAGTATTTCAGCTCCTGTGGATGACTGAATTAAAATAAAATGCAAAAAAAACCCCAACCCTAAACTAAATAACAACCACATTTCTGGAACTGACATCTGTATCTTTCTGTAATTCTGCTACATTAACAGACCTCTTGTTAAGCAGTTCTTATTGCATCCAACAGTTCAGAAGCAAAGCAGCTACTGATGAGCAGTCCTTTCTCCTTTGAAGGATAAAGAGAATCCCAGCACACACTTTTGATTCCTCCTCTTTAAAGAGATTTCCTAGCCAGAATAAATTGGCTAGATGTTCACTAACCTGCAGTAAGAAATGAGTGTGAACAAAGAACAACATACTTCAGTTCTTTCTTCTAGGAACTAAGACGATAGATTTTCTTTGATCAAATGCATTGATATCGTCTCCTACTGGATTACAAGTACACACTCAGAAGAAAGGTCAAAAAAGCATGGATAAAAAGAGGAATTCCCAAAAGGTATGTGCCTGTCCATCTATCACACTCAAACATTAGACAGGTAGTCTTCACTGATATTCAACAAACTTCTACTTAGGGCAGGTTGTTTTCCTTGTATACAAAGAGTTGCTAAGTGACAGCAAACACAGCAAGAGTAAAATCTTCAGTGAACATTAACCAGCAATAAGTCAACATGCTGGTGAGTCAGTACAAATTACAGACTTCCCATACTCCCCATTGCACTTACAGTCACATGTTTGAACTAATTCATTTACAGGTTAACTCTCCTCACATTCTCTTCAAATATTTTGAAAGATCTTACTTCAGAACACAAATGATAATTATTAAAAAACAAAACAAAACAAAAAACTGAACCCTAATAACTTCTTCCATTAATTCAACAGAGACTGGATTTAAGTTTAGATCTCTTAAAAATCTGAGATATTTAAAACAACAACAGTATTATTTAAGACACAAGAATACTCTTAGTGAGTTGCTGAACTTAAATTCCAGGGAGTGAACCCACTCCAGTATAGGAATAAATTAATGATCTCTTGATTGCTTGTATCACATTAATAGGTAGAACAATTGCTTTGCATGAAGAGAAGAAAACTGGTAAAAACATTCACTGCACTCCTATTTAGAACTTTTTCCTTCATAAATCATTTTGATCTGTATCGATGGTATCAGCTATTCCAATCTCACTTAAGAAGGAAAAGAGGAATAAGAAAAATAGGATATTAAATACTGAGGACACTGCTAAGCAGGAATGACTCCCCTCAACCCCCAAGACCCTACAAATTAAAATCACACCTGAAAACTGACCTCTCATTTCAGATAAACCAGCATTTGTTCCTCACTCAAAGCTAGGATTTCTGAAGGTTTTTCCTTGATACCTCAGACCAAGCACAGACACGTGCAGAGAAAACCAGAGCACCAGTGATTTTATCTGAATCACTGAGACAACAGCAGCATGCGGCCAAATGAAACTAGGCATACTGTTCATCTTTCATTAAATCAGACTTATATGACAAACTTTTCCCATAAATATGACAGAAACAACAGACCAGGATCTATAGATGGAAGAGCCTATCTGTAAATCAATCATGCCTACAGTGTAATACAATGATCTCTAACAAAAGGTCTTTTTAATATCTACTTTCATATATTTATATATATGTATTCATATGTCCACATAGATATTACAAACACACAAACAGTGGAGAGAAATTAATATATTCAAAAGCAGTAGGGCATTGCATTTTCTATCCTTCCAGTTCTTGGAACTTCCCCATGTGGCCCAGCATCAGAGCTCTAAAGCAATCACACAAGCTCTCAGACACCACTTGGATCACTACAGATGCACAAGATAACCATCCACATCTGCTCTGAGAAAACTCTAGGTTAGTAACATTTTTAAACAGAAACAGTACTCACACTCTTCCCAGAAGAGGAGCACAATATTCCTGCAGCAATTCCAGTCTAGAAGGCTTGCTAGGGAACCCTGTGCTAGGCAACTCCCCTACTGAAACAGGCTAACCCTCAGCTTTTGCTCCTAAGCTACCTCTGCCCAACACAGCAGCTGCTGTAAGGCAGGATCCACAACAGCCAGTGTTCCACCCACACAACCTGCTGCACTCACGGACTAGTAAGGAATGCATCCAGCTACAGGGACTGCTGGCATTTCCTCCTTCCCAGCCCATACCTGGAGCTCATCTCACAAGACGCAGATGTGCATCCCTCCCCCCAGCTCTGCTGAATGCCCTGGTTTCCAGCAGGAGGAGACCCTACTTGCCGGCAGGGAGCTGGCAGATCACAACCGAATCACAGGATATCCTCAGCTGGGAGGGACCCACAAGGATTACCAAGTTCAATTTTTGGCTCTACGCAGGATCACCTAAAATTCAAACACTATGTCTGAGAGCAGTGTCCAAACACACCTTGAACTCCAGAAGCCTGGGGCAGTGACCACAGCCCTGCAGAGCCTGTCCCATGCCCTCCGGTGCAGAACCTTTCCCTCACCCCCAACCCTCCCCTGGCACAGCTCCATGCCGTTCCCTCGGGCCCATCGCTGTCACTCAGAGCAGAGCTCAGCGCTGCCCTCTGCTCCCTGTGAGGAGCTGCAGCAGCCGTCAGGCCTCCCCTCAGCTCCTAATGCTAAAATGTTAAGGCAGCTCCTCGTTTCCAGGAAAACTGAGGACTAGAACAGTGGGTATGCTTTAAAAGTATATTTACTCTTCAGTTTAGAAGCAGCCATTATGTCTAATCTGTAAAGCACGTGTTGCTGAACTGATGCAACGTGCAATTACCTTGTCTTACAAGCCAGTGAGCATTTGGGTTCCCTATCACAGGATGTCGGAGGGTCCAATAACAGCTCCCAGTTAACACGCTCCTTTCTAACAAGTAGCATTTGGTTTAGCCCTGAGCATGGACAAACTCAGCTCTCTACCAAGCACAAGCAGCACAACACGGTAGCATCACGAACCACATAACATGCTCTGCTCTGGGGAGCACTAACGAAGCAGGCAGCCCCATACCCTGCATGTTTCAGCAGGCAAGGAACTTGCTCTGATTTTTTGTATACACAACTCAGCAAGCTTTCAGAAGCAATGAGCCTGTCTAGATATAATACTTTGGCACCACATACGAATGGTGGGATGGATTACCACGATTGGACACAAACCATGAAACAAGGCAGTGCTAGGACAGGAAACTATTGTATCTGCATGTAAATTAGACTGCCAACTTTGTGAAAGCAGGAAGAGACCATATTATCAATACTGGAAAACATTCTGAATTAGGTAATTAAAAGGTGCAATAGAAGTACAGAAATACAGCTTTTATCAATTCAGTATTAGTTCATTTATTGAAGAGAGAAGTCAAGATTCCAGGTACAGAGTGCCACTTGCACTGCTACTAGGATGGATGCCATGACACATACAGAGCACAAACTGGTAACAAGAGGAAAGCTAAAGGAAATGACAATGCAGGGTGTTAAGTAACTAACGAAAGGTATTCAGGAAGCTTCTCAACTCATACCAGGGCAACTATGGAGAAAATGCTATGGAGCCCTCATAAGAAATATTTTATTTCCTGTCTGGTAATAACTCAAAACACAGCTCTCTCTTTAAAACCTGAAAAACTAAACAAAGAAATGAAATTACATCACACCTAGGAACCTTCCTTGAACAACAAATACAAAATGCTACATAAATGGGTTACACAGACATGCAAAGAGTCCCACCATTAATTCTACAGAAGAGATTAGAATCTGCGGTATGGTTTACAGAAGCAAAGTGTCAGATACTAACTACACCACGTACTTTGCAATGCATTGTAAATTTAAAACCATTAGGATCCCACGCTAATTTGAGTAGCCTTTCTAATAAGGCTTCTGTCAGAATTTCTACCTGCCGAGCATAAGCTAATCTTGGTATTTCCACTCAGTGCTCAACACATTATAGGCTAATTTTTGATACTTGTAATCTTTTAATGATGTTAATAATAGCATAATATGTTCATAATGCTCCCTTAAACACTTCAAGCATTCCTATTACAAGCAGGGAACAGAAACAAAGGAGTCGTGCTCATGATCACAGGCTATCATCTGTAGAGCCCCTCAGCTTGCTCCAGGTGAGGGCCAGGTTGGGGATTTCAGGAGCAATTTCTTCTCAGAAGAGCAGGATGCTCTGATGCAGGCTGTGGGTGCTAGTGACTCTGTGCCATTGCAGCAGCATTATTTCAGCTATGGCTGCTTAACACTGCTGAGGAGGAATAGTGCCTTCCTGCTCCCTTCAACTAGATTTCAGTGAAGCTCCTTTTCAAGGTTCTTTTTTTGTTGTTCCTGTAAAAGGCCCTCATTTAACCACTGCAGATCGCCTGTTGCACTATAGTGCTTATGGCACACCCCCAAATCCAAAGACACAAGAACTAGAGGAAGACAAGGCACATGCAGCACTTACATTGTTATGGCAGCTTTAAGCAAATCTAATAGAGGCACAACCTATTTTAGAGGTCGGTAATTCTCTCTTGGAATCGAGTGCTATAATTAAGGATACAAAAACCTGGAAACACGAGCAGTGTTCCAGTTCTCAGCAGGTTTAACTTGCTCTTTCCTTAGACAACTCCTCATTCTGCAAACAACTTCAAATATAACATGACAAAAATTCCGATGATATTCACCTGACCTCTTTTGCTCTCTAGACAAAAGTATAAACAGGCCACATGCACTGATTGCTCAGGCCACTGCACATGCTGATTTCTGCAGATAAGCATTATCTTCCACAGCTAAAGTATTTGAAGCTCTCAAATTACAGGATGAGAACATACATAATTCGAGAAGGTAAGAAATCATCATCTTCTTCTTCTCTCTATAATATCAAAATATATTCAGATACCTTTTAAAAAAATACGTATCAGTTGTTTCATTTGTCTGCACACCAAGAATAGAATTTACAGCCAGTCAAGACAGGGAGAACGATCTTCAAACAGTCCACACAAAACCACTCACACGAACATGTAAGTCACACAATACTCAGAAGAAAGCAAACATTGGGTTTATATGAAGACATTAAAATACTCAGAAGTATTTCAAAGGTCTTTCAGACAAACACTGGGATTCCAAGAGCACATGCATTTCTGTATTTACAGTCGTCTGCCACTAAGTGACATTAAGAAGCTATTCTCCACTGCGTATAGAAAATGGCAGCTTATGCTGACCTGCTGACTTTACAGAACAGAGATCCCAAGCAAACAAAAGTGACTGGTAGCACAATCAGTCCAAGACACATATGGTACTTTTCTCCACAGCACAGTTAGAAATTTGTATGTTTAAGTAAATAAAGGGCAATTTGGAACATATTCAAGCATTCCAGAGCATACTCTAGGCCACGTTCACTCATTGCACAAGGACAGATGTGACTCGCAGAGCTGCTCAGGACATTGCATGCAGAAAAGCCTGGCTTTGTCCTACTGCTTCATAAATGAGAAGGTAGATTATAGGCCATAACTGGTGACAGTGGAGCCTACAGGCTTCAGTACAGGTGGAGACCAAGTTTACACACATTTAGCAAGTCCATGGCCTTATAGCAGAAATAGAGGATCAGGTTTCTTACGCCATATTAAGTAGTGCAGTAGTAGAGGGACCTTAAAACTTTTCAGTGGGCTAACAGCGACTTCTGTGCAACTCCTTCCTTTAAGTTCTTCCAGCTTTGCTGAAATCGTTTTTTCTTCCTCTCCTTTTAAAAACAACCAGTTTTCATTTTAACTTTGCCACCAAAATGAATCATTCTATTACAGTAAAAGCATATTTTAAGCCTTCCTGCATCATCAGCCTTATCTCCCTGCCTTGCCTTACATAAGTAAAACTTAAGATGCAGGGAGCTAAACAAAGTGCCTAGCACAGAGGAGTTCCAGTGGAGAATTACACCTTTCTCTCTACAAAGAGATCACCTAACTCCACAGATGTTCTTCAACACAACTTGCACCAGTTTCTGTTCAGATTAGATTTTTACAAAGGACTTCTATCATATGGTAAATAAGAATTTTTTACACTCTGTTGCTTTCAAAAAACTCAAGACACGTAACGGCGAATCGAGTTCTTTATCGCTCACTGTAACAACAGAGCCCTTTCCCTTTATTTCCCATCAAATCAATAGCCATCACTTCAGCTCCTGAAAACTACCAAGGAACTCAGTACCAATTGCTCCAGAAAAAATGGCATGAACAGTCCTCAAATCTAGGTTTTACAGTCCTACACTGAAGTAGGAAATCACTAGAGCTAACCAAGAGCAGTGATCTGGATGGGTTCCCTGCAGCAACAGCTAATGAACCAAAGAACTGCAGATGCTCTGAAACCAATTACACTGTTTCTGTCTGGCTCTCTAGAATAATCAGTTTATGTTCAAATGCTTTTATGATAAATTTTAAGGATTCTTCTCTCTCTCTCAAGTCCTTTCCCCACCTTTACCCCTGTTTACACTTGAATTTCATAGGCCATTAAGACAAGTATTTTTTTTTTTTTTAATCAGACAACTACTGAGACCATTCTTAATCAGGTAAGGAACATAGTGCTGTGTCTTCCAGGTTTACGTCAGTGGCAAACCCTCTACTGGAAGATCTACAGATCACTACTTTATTGTGGGCTAAAGCTATTACAGCTGAGACAGTATGAAGCCAATAATAAAATACTGTGAACCCACTTTTGTCTGAATGGCTTTTTCCATAAATCATCTTGAGACATGTTGCTCTGTGCTCTTGCAGCTAGGAACCATACCACAGATGTGAAGGATACATGTTGTGCAGTAAGGAGCTGAGAAGTGAAGATGATCTGAGCAGACAACTGAGGAATCTAATCTTTTTGTCTTAATTGTTACTAATTTTGCAATTTCTGGCTCTAGATTTGTTGGCTTGCAAAAAATATATCTAGCATTCCGCTCATTTTTATTGGATCTTCAGATAATTTCCTCATTTTTCCTGTATGAATTAAGTAGTAAACTAAACAAACCAACCTAATCAAGAACAAACTGCTATTAAGACATGAAAGGCTAAGAAGAAAAGAAATAAAGTTAGCACTTTTTGGTGGGATCACAATGACCTGGTATCTGTGTCAATGAAGTAAAGTTTTCCTCAATTCATTTGCATCCTGTATAACTCAAGAAGCTTGTAGAAACTACTATCAAATCAAAACAGAGTGCTTTTGTGATGACAGTGAGCAACTACATGCAATGAATGGATGTAACTACTCTTACCAGGTATAATAAAGCAACTTCTTAGGACTACTTTTTAAATAAATCAGTCATTTTGTTTTATAGAAATGAAAGTCACAACTGAATACTACACAAGACCTCTGCACATTTCAAGATTTCTGCTTTTATTTAAACAAGTACTGACAAGGGTTCCCATAACAAGTCAGCCTGTACTTACAAAGGGAAGAAACTCATCATAATGCATGCTTCAAGCAAATTATCATTCCCTTCTTTAATGGGCTGGATGAGAGCATGTCAAATACTATAAGGATCTACATTACAGCCAAGCTTCTCCTTCCATTCTATAAGCATACTGCCATGACTCCATCTTCCTTTTGGCAAAATGATGAGCAAACAGCACTTTTGGAACATTTCCCTGGTACCACAGTATAATTCAATAGCTAATCGGACCAAGTGAGGAATTTAGGGACTTGCTAGCAAAACCAAACAAAAGCACACAGCTTCTCCAAAAGCTCACTTAATACTTTGCTGGAGAAAACTTCTTAAAATGGATTTATTTTTTTTTTTTTAAACTTTAAAAATGCAATACATAACTTTTACACAGCACAAAGCCATCTTCACAGTGAGGAGCGACTCGAGGTTTAACAATTATACAGGATACTAAGAACTCAGACTAAATGTACGTATGGTAAACCTCAAATTTCTTACATAACCACACTTCAAAGGGAAATCAGACCCACAGTATAACAGTGTGTTCTTGGAAGGGGCAAGTAGAAAGAACGCTGTGTTTGCACTATGAATCAAGGGGCACATGGAAATGGACAAATCCCTTGGATTTCACTCTTTTTTAAAACAAATATATCCAGACTTTTTATGCAAGAAAAAGATGTTCTAATACATTTCCAAATCACACAAAATGCTTTGTTGCATAGGTAAGTACTGGAGAAGTTTAACCTGTAAGTGAAACAGGAACAGCTGCACACTTCAGACAGTCAAAGTCTAACCAGAACAATACTTGCCTAGCAATGCACAAGAACCTAGTTACTTGCTACCAACAGCAGAGACCACAATGTCAGTGCTCGTTTTCAACTTAATACATATCAGCTTTGCACCACGTTTCTGAGGAAGTCAGGTGATGAAGACACCTATGATCAAGTAATCTGTCAAAATGCCTAACTCTGTATGCATTTCTTGGTAACACTACTGAGAGAACACAGATGGAAACAAAGAACTGAAAGGAGCCTTCTCAGGGAAAAAAAACCAACAACAAACCAACAACACACAAAAAACCCAAACACCACAAGTTTAATTGCTGTTATTACACGCTATATGATCTCTCATTCTCAAACACACTAAGTTCAGCCTGTATTACTCTCATTCAAAAGCTGCACTATAACTTTGCTTTTCTATAATTCATTTATCATATCCAATCTAGCTTGTCCAGTTCACATCCATTTGTTCTTGTGCCAGCACTGTCTTTTAGATTAAATAAATATTTTTCCTCCTTATTTTTCACTTTCTGACATTCTCTTGGAATACACTCACGTGTAATGCAGTGGTCCAATGAATACTTCAAATACCATTAGCAAACATAATCAAGAGGAGTCTCGGATCATCAGCAGAGCTGTCTTCTGCAGACGAACTCTGAACAGAATCAGTGAACTGACTAGCAGAAAACCAAACTAGCAGAAAACCAACGTACCAAAACAAAGCTTATTTTTTCATCACCTCAGTTCCCCATTTCAGTTCACCACAGAACTGCTTCTCCTTTGCAGCAGTGGAAAAGTGGCAGAGAGAAAAAGAGTAGAATACTCACTTACTCACTGAAGTCACTGAAAGCATTTATCTGACTATAGCCTCAAAACTGACTTCATTAGCCTACCCAGCCTCTTCCAAGTCATCTTCCTTCTCTAAAACAGACGGTTCAAGGAGTGTCACTTCCATTTCTGGTAGTGGCAGAGATAATCTGAATCCATTTGTACAAAGGTTGGATCGGAATGTTTATACAATGATAAACATATTAATACTATTATCTTACAGGAAAACATGTTGCCCCCTTTCCTCCAAATCACTCCACTTTTGTGGCTTATCCTAGATCACACGCAGTCTTTTTTCCTCTTCCAGAGGTCTTCCAATGTTAATTCCTAAGCATACATCATTATTATTCATTCCTATTACATGACTTCATCATGCATCCCTTTTCCACCATCGCAGTATTCATTGTTATCCAGTTGCATGACATCCCAGTCTTCCTTTGTACCAGTGACTCCCCAGCTTTGGTAATCAGTGTTAGATTGGCCTGAGTACGTGGTGCCATAGCCACTCACAGCACCCCAAGTCAGTCTTGAGAAACACCATTGCAAGCATCTCTCAGAACAGCAGTTCCTCTTCTGACACAAATCTATTGTTGCTTTATCTTTTTCATACTGATCCTTACCCGAGTTCTAGCTCTTGTACTAATTCTCCAGCATCTCCAGCTTCAAAAAAGATTTTGTTGTACTGCAAGATACATTAGCAAATTCAAGGCAGATTAGAGCTACTACATTTCTTTTACAGATAAATTAAATCAATCATTAATTCCTATAAAAGATGCAGGCCAGTCAGGCATGAGCTATCTTTAGCGAATCCACATAGGCCTCACTCTACTTATTTTCATATTGTTAATTAAATTCTTGCCTTCACAAATTCTCTAGAGCCTTGCATGCTGCTGATGAAGCTCATTAGGCTGTGGCTGTGCATCTCCCTGCCTTCAGTTCTTTTGGGTACATTCTATGTATTTCAGTAACAAATCTGTTTAGTCAGAGCTAGAACACATTTAGAAGCCTTGTTCTTAGTGCTCCAGTGTCACGGATGAATTCTTCTTAAATTCTGAAACGAGCTATCTGAATTCTTTAATCAAGCCAATGGAACTTCTGCTTTGCCTCCCCATCCCATCTTTATTCTCATGCTTGATATCATTACTTTCACTGAAAAAGATGACAAAGAATTTGTTTAAAATAATCTGCATATGATTGAAAGAAATAAGCCTCCCTTTCCGCTTACCAACTTCCCTCATCCAGTTCTTTTTACATTAATGTGCCTGAAGACTGCTGTAGTTGGCTTTCCTTCAGAAAGCCAGGCTGTTTGTGGCTCTAAAAAACGTACTTATATTCCTGCAGTTCTTATTCTGGTGACACTGCTACTGCTTCTCCCTCCCAAACTACAAATCCCTCTGCAAATTCTCCTATTAATGTCTCAAGATAGAAAAACAGAAAACTTGAAGTTCTTCCCATCCATTTTTTGACAACACTTGAAAAATCACTTCTAAAACCATATCACTGGCTTCAAGGTACAATTCAATATTATTCATAGTTTTGGTTTGCTATTGCATCCAACCTGCATAATGTTACAAGTAGTACAAACTCAGATATGACAAAAGCCACATCCACTTTTGTGTCCAACCTCTGCTTTTTTCTAAGTGGCCAACAACAAGGGCGAGGGCACCTTTATAGGTGTTCTTCCTAAGACACTCTATGGATCTTCATCTCTTAGCAGTATTTGGCAAGAAAGCAACTTGCTAAATATTGCAAACCTTGCAACCCAAGGTGATCTAATTACATCTGGAAACTGATCCCAGGAACAGATGCTGGATGCCTCGAGAAGAAAGGATGCATGATAAAACCATGCAGACCTCTTGGAAAAATGGATTTAAGAACGCGTACAATGAATGACCACTCCTCAGCTTTAGCCACCGTGATATGACAGTTTGTTTTTTTTACATGTTATCATCCTGAGCTTGTTTAATTTCCTGAATTATTAACAAATACTGACTTAACTCCTGGGCAACTTATACAAATATGATGTTCACATCAGAACAAGTTCTCAGATAGCGAACACAGCATAAAATAATGCTTTCAGAACGCTTGTAAAGACAGAAAGCTCCATGGAAAAGACTGATCTGCCTTCTGTCACTCTCTGAAGAACTTCTAGAAATGCTGAAGCACACTGCTGCAGCAGTGCTCCCTTAACTGGATTGCTTCAGTTCTCCAGCAACCAAAGTATACCGGACCACTTCAAAAAACCATCTGCTTAAAGAAAGGCTGCTAGTCCTACAGACTCACTGCAGGTCGAGCCCAACCTTACAGTATCTGCTGTATAATAAAAGAGTGACATTTGGAGACGAGCTGGGCAACAAAATCTGATTCCTAGGGTTTTCTTTCACTTTAGGAATGAAAAGACCAAGCATTCGGAGTTACCCTGGAGCTCCACAACATTTAAAAACAAACTAGCAATCATGTGATGAGAAGTTATTCATCATTTGAAAACTATTTGCTTTCCTGAGCACGGCGCTGCCTTCCAAAGCAGAGAACGCAACCTCCTCAGGTTCCTAGATTCTGCCCTGTCACAGAACGTGCAACGACTGCAGAAGTTTAAACGTCAGATGCATCCCTTCATGTAAGACTTGAAAAAAAGAGTTTGAATTGGATCAAATGCAAAAAAAAAAATCCTTCCTGCAACAGCCTCGCCAAGATTAAGTTGGAGAGCGAAGGAGGAAACGCAACGAGGGCACAAAACACCTACGAAACACAGGACACGGAGGGCCTACGGGACGCCGGCGGTGCACGGCTGTCGGGAGGCCCCGTCTCCTCCAGGCAGCCCCGCACGGCACGCTGCCGCCCGGCCCCGGCACCCCACAGCCCGCACCGGCGGCGGCTCGCCCAGCCCGGAACCGGGGCGGGCTCCCGGGGCCCAGCACCGCACCCCTCACCTGGCAACCCTTCTTGTGATGGAAGCCCACCACCACGATGTGCAGCACTGGACCCCGCGGAAGGGCGGCCGGCGGCGCGCCCCGCTTCTCCATGGAGCCCGGCGATGGCCGCTCGGGAGGATACCGCCCGGGCCGGGCTCTCGCTCCGCCTCCCGGTGCCGAAGACCGGAGGGACGGACCTCAACCGACTGCGCTTCCGCAGCGCCCGGCGGGAGGAGGCGGGGCGGGGCCGCCCTCGTTCCCCTCGCCCTGCCCCCAGCCGCGTTGTGTCCCCCGGCTCCCGGCGGTACTCGGCAGCGAGGAGACCCGCGTGGAAAAGTGCTTGGTTTTATTAAAATTTAAGGGTGCTTTATTAAAATTCAAGGGTATTTTATTAAAATTTCAGCAGGGATGCTGCCGGCTGAGAAGGGAGAGAGAGAGAGAGCTCTTCTCTCTTTTAACTCAGAGCCCCGTCACAGTGCAGAGAGCTGCATCTGCACCCTGCCTCGTCTCGGGTGGAGGCCGTGCAGGCCCATGGCAGGCCGAGCTGGAGCCCGATATGATGTCAGTGCACTCTGGTTGCTGAACGTCAATCAGCAAAATCGAGTTTGTGCTGCTGCTGCTCATGCTGTTCTGCTGTTAAATGTGTATTATGGTAACCTGAGAGAGATGGTTCAAAGGCTTATCTGAGAGCGAGTGCAAATGTAGGGAGGCAAAAATGAACGATCCTCAACTGCCTGCCCCCTGATCACGCTCCCTCATTAACCTTGGTGATTTGGTTCGGTTTGTTTAAACCATCAGCACTTAGCAGAGATGGTGCTCACGTCTCTAAGGTCCTCTGTGGAAATCAGAGGAAGATGGTCTTTTTGAAAAGAACTATAAAAGAATAGTGCTCAGAGAAAATCTCATTGCTAATGCAATACACAGAGGCTCAAATTATAACAATAAAGCATGTAATTACGTATTGTTCCTCCGTTTCAACAAAGGTGCCATTATATATACTTTAGGGAGCAAAAGATAAGCTGCAAGGAATAATCCAGCACTGGCAACTGAATGAATTCTTACTGATTTTATTCTGCAACTTACTTTGATGATATTTAATGTAATTAAAAAAAAAAAAAAAAAAGGGAAAAAAAGAACCCAACCTTATCCATTATCTCTCGCAGAAATGAGATAAAGCAAGAGAAGACAAATGGGAGTACTTAGAACTCATCCTCAGTTCATTAAATAAAGGGCAGACTAGCACTGCTCTCACAGCTACAGGTTTGCATTCCTGAGGCTTCTCCATGATACTGCTGAATAATGGTGGCTTATTGCTTCTCTGAATAGATGATTGGATTTTTTTCACTGCTTGAAATTTTCTTTCTCACTAAGGCAATAAAAATGTTAAATGTGGGACTGAACAGTGCGAGCCTGTTCCAGGAAAACTGATTGACAGCATCCTTCTTCACAGCTGACATGGTTGTTTTTTATGAAAAAGGAAGGAAGGGTAGAGCTGCAACCAAACAGAAGCTCTTAGAAAAGAAGTTCCTACTGGAGTTTTCTTTCTCAATGTATATCTAATAGATATCAATAAAAATTCAGCCATATATACCAGAGCTGCTCTAAAAGTAGTGCCTCCTGTCTTATTATGTTGGCCCATGATGTCAGAGGTGGATGTTGGTGTTATGGCAGTAGGGGTTGAACCTTCTTGCCAATATTCCTGCCAATATATTTTGTTGCTGTGTGACAGCTGGTAGCAGAGGGGCAGTCTGACCAAGTGGCATCTGACATGGAAGTGTATCTGAAACAAAGGTGTGGAACTGAATTCCTCTGTGTGGAGAAAATGGCACCCATTGGCAGCTGGGGCTGTTCAGCCTGGAGAAGAGAAGGCTCTGGGGCTTCTGATAGCAGCCTGTCAATATAAAGGGGGGATATAAGAAAGAAAGGGACAAACTTTTCAGCAGGGCCTGTTGTGAGGGGACAAGGGTAAATGGTTTCAAGCTAAAAGAGAAGAGACTTCAAATGGGTATAAGGAAAAATTTGTTTACAGCGAAGGTAGATGTTCAGAGGGCTGGAGTACTTCTCCTGTGAGGAAAGGTTGAGTGAACTGGGATTGTTCAGCTTGGAGAAGAGAAAGCTTCAGGGAGACATATTGCAGCCTTCCAGAACTTGAAGGGAGCATATAAACAGGAGGGGGAACGGCTGTTTATGAGGGTGGACAGTGATAGGACAAGGGAGAATGGTTTTAAACTGAGACAGGGGAGGTTTAGGTTGGATATGAGGAGGAAGTTTTTCACCCAGAGGGTGGTGAGGCACTGGAACAGGTTGCCCAAGGAGGCTGTGGATGCCCCATCCCTGCAGGCATTCAAGGCCAGGCTGGATGTGGCTCTGGGCAGCCTGGGCTGCTGGTTGGTGACCCTGCACATAGCAGGGGGTTGGAACCAGATGATCTCTGTGGTCCTTTTCAATCCAGGCCATTCTACGATTCTGTGATTCTATGACCAGAGAGGTGGTGGATGCCCTGTCTCTGGAGGCATTCAAGATCAGACTGGATGGGACTCTGAGCAACCTGCTCTAGCTGTATGTGCCCCTGTTGACTGCAGGGCATTGGACTAGATAACCCGTAAGGGCTCCTTCCGACTCAGTTCTGTGATTCTATGGTTCTGTGTGAGCACAGCAGAGCAGCAGGCAAACTGGCAGCAGTGACTGTGGTAACTTTCACTGGGGCAGATTCTAATGAGCACAGCATGCAGGCTCTTGCTCTTGGCTGGGGAAAATGCACAGCTAATGGTGGTGACTATGTTGAAAAACAGTTTTGTAGCTGGGAAATCGCTCTGTTGAGCAGTGTTATTGCACTCCTCCTTGGAAATAAATAGGAGGTGAAAATCTGGTAAAACACCATTAGAGGGGAAAAGCGCCGGCGGCCGAACGAGGGCTCTGCCGGCTGCTACTCAGGGCTGCGTCCCGCCCTCCACAGTCTCTACTTCGGCGGGAAGCGGCAGCGATTGCCCAGGTCTGGCGGCAATATGGCGGCCAACGCGAGCACCAACCCGTCGCAGCTGCTGCCGCTCGGTGCGCTGCGCTGCAGGCGGGCTCCCGCGTGGGGTCGGGCGGGGAGGGAGGAGGGCCGTGACCGCGGTGGGGGAGGCCATGACGGGGTAACTGGGGAGATACGTGCGGCGGGCGTAGCGTTGCCGTGAGGGAGCCGTTGCTCCCGGTCGGTCGGAGATGGTGGGAGCTGGAGCGTCGTACCGTGGCTCGGCCGCCTCGGAAGGCACCTCTGGGTCGATTGGGTTCGTGTAAATACACTGACGCACTTTATTGTTGTGGTTTTTACGCCTACAGAGCTTGTGGACAAATGTATAGGTTCTCGCATCCATATCGTGATGAAAAGCGATAAGGAGATTGTCGGGACGCTGCTGGGATTTGATGACTTTGTCAGTATCCTTTGGTGGATGTTATCTGTGGGCATCAGCTTCATGGGGGGACTCAGCTCGTTTATTGTTCACTATATTAAGCTGTTTGGTATCAGGTTTTGGTTTGCTTCTGGGTTTGTTTGTTTGTGTTTTTTGGCGGCGAAAATCATAGTTTAGTGTAAAATAGAAATGAATTGCTCAACTCTGCCCTTGTGAGGCCCCATCTGCAGCACTGCGTCCAGGCATGGGGTCCCCAGCACAGGGAGGATGCAGAGCTGTTGGAGCAGCTGCAGAGGAGGGCCATGAAGGTGATCAGAGGGCTGCAGCACCTCTCCTATGAGGGAAGGGTGAGGGAACTGGGATTGTTTAGCTTGGAGAAGGCTCCAGGGAGACCTCACTGTGGCCTTCCAGTACTTGAAGAGAGCTTATAAGCAGGAGAGACTTTTTACATGGTCTGGTGGTGATGGGGAAAAAGGGAGATGGTTTTAAATTGAAGAGAGGAGAGTTAGAGTAGATGTTAGGACGATTTTTTTTTCACTGAGAGGGTGCTTAGGCAATGACAACAGGCTCCCCAGAGAAGCTGTGGATGCTTCTGTTCCTGTGTACGAGGCCAGGCTGGATGGGCCCTGTGGCAGGATGATGTAGTAGGTGGCAGCCTACCCATGGCAGGGGGTTGGTCTTTATTGAGGACTGGGTGGGCTTTAAGGTCCCTTCCAACTTGAGTCATTCTATGAAAAGAAATCTGGACCTTATTTTCCTTGAAACTGAACTTTCAGATATGGTGTTAGAAGATGTTACAGAATTGTAAGTATTGCTTTTGCCTCTCGTTGCTATTTAAACTTGGCTTTCCTCAGAAAGAATGTGGTATAAGGTCTGTTCAAACACAAATACTTACAAACTGAGCAGTTTTTATCCTGGACCTAAACTATACAGGATGATGTGTTCAGGACAGCCATGTCATAGAGTAGTTTTGCATGATTTATTTCAGTGAATGCTCAGAACCAAATTCCTAGTTTGTAACCTTAATTTTGCATGGGTTCTCTGTTGAACTTTCCAGTTGTGGTTTTTTTACATTTCCACAATAGCTAGTTAATTAATAAGTTGTCAGACTAAATGATTAAATACTTTTTACCTTATGCAGCGTTGCTCTTTGAAACCTATTTTGAGGATCAGTGTTATTGAAGAAATTGCCAAGTTTTAGAGGGCAAATCTGTGTTTTTATGTGCTGAACAGAAAAGTACAACAAATTTATTTAGTTGCCAAGTGACTTTCCCTGCCTAGGGGGTCAGTGTGTCAAGATGATGCTGCAGTGTTATTCCCAGTAAATGTCATCTTAATATGTGGATTTGCATCAGTGCTGCAATCAAAACTGTAACCATTGCTGATGATTATATGCTCATATTTTTTTCTAATATTGCTTCAGTGAGATCACACCTGAAGGCAGAAGAATCACAAAACTAGACCAGATTTTGCTAAATGGAAATAACATAACAATGGTAAGTCATCACTGCAAAAAGTCTGCTTGTGTTTCTTTTCTTTACCTGTAAATCTGTGATTGAATTCAACTACTTGAGCTACTTACCTAGTTTCCAAGGCATATGTCTTTATGAGTGATGCTGGAAATGTGATCTTATTGCTATATTTCATGTATTTTACAGTTTAAAATGCATGACAAGAGGAGTGTGAGCATGACGACAATTTTATTTTGGTAAATGCATTTTTGGTTTTTAATAAGGTGTGTGAGGGAATCTTTGGAAGAGTCTGGTTTTTAACTCATGAGTGTCTGTAAGTCTCTGGAGTGGGATACATCCATTATGTCCAGATGTGTTTGCAGCAGCTTGGATGCTTACAAGCTTGTTAAGTTACTTGGCTATTATTAATCATTATCATGTGATGTCTAGCACTGACAAAAATAATAAGATGGAGCTTTGTTGGACTATAACAAATCAGAAGCACTTCTTGTTTATTACTGATGTGTGTAGATCAGTACTAAAACAATAATATTGCAGTTATGCATCACTAAGTGAATTCTGCAGCTTCTTAGATACTTTACTACAACAGCAGACTCGGAGTGCTTCATTTGCTTACCTGCACAGATGGCTGCAAAATCTGGACTTCCTGCATAAGGGCATTTGTGCTTTGGTGGCAAGAGAGGAGGAGGGCTGACTTGAGTCTGTCTGCTCTGTGTGAATGGGGAATAATCTCCACATTGCTATCTCACCGTTCTGAGTAAACGCTATTTTGACTTAATTTCAAAACCTTTTCTTGCTTTTATGGGTAAAATAATTATCATCCAATTGGTCCGGAGGCATTCTTCCCTTGAAGAAGGTGCTAGTGATCCTTAAAGTACACATATTCAGCAAAACCCAACTGTGCTTCTGTACTGGGGATCTTGTGCCTCTTTTAAGGGTACATCTTACTACATCAAGAAAACGATGCCATAAAATTACTGACTCTGTCTCAAGAGCACTCCAGGTCTTTGTATTTTGGAGGTGTGCTGCTCATTGTTAAGAAAATACAAGTAAAATGATTTTTTATCTTTTTTTCCCTTTACCTTTATTTACCTTTTTTCTTTAATATTTCCTTTTATATTTACTCCTCAGCTCTTTATTCACAGGAAAATACTGTGCTGGCTTGTTTCCTACTGTCTGTAGAAAGGTTCAGTCTTACATATATACCTGTAGAAGCTTTGCTTATCACTAAAAGTCAGAAAGAGCAAAAGAACTTTTCAGCATAGCAGTGGTCTGGAGAAGAATCGGCAATTGAAGAAATGCTCTTGAAAGGAGACATGATTCTTTGTCCTTTTGAAAACAAACTGTAGAGTTCCGAGATGGAATCATCATCTTGGAATGAATAACAAGGACAAAAAATATACTATGTGTTATTTAGGAATCCTTCCTGCACACTGTTAAGCGTTCTTTGTATTTTAGAGTTTCTCTTTGACATGCGCTCCTCTTTTAGTGACTGACTTCCTTTTTTGAGACAATAATGAATCGAAAAACTATTTTTGTGGTCTACTGTGAAGTTCTTACCTGCTAAAATGTTTTAAAGGAAGAACTGTCATGTATGAATTTGAATAACTCAAAATCCATGGTGCTAAGACAAAATTATCTTCTTTTGCAGCTGGTTCCTGGGGGAGAAGGACCTGAAGTATAAATTGATACAGATGTCGTCTCTGAAGACATGTTATACATCATCTAAGCAGAGCCTTGGGGTGTGGGTGGGTTTTTTTGGTTGTTTGTTTGTTTACATACTATCAATTTTGACATTTGATAAAAAACAAAGATTTCCTGTTCAGGAAAGGTGCATTGCTAATGCTGACTTTGTAAGTTGAAATCATGACTTTCTTGTAAAGACATACTGATTTGCTCAGAATAAAGGCTTTTGTTTTGTTAAGTGTTGTATTTTGTCATGTAAGAGCATCAGATTATAAGAGCTGTTTTTCTATTCCATCAATCAGTTTAAAACCGTGTTTCAGTTACGTTCAGCTTTCTGGTTTTCTGTTTATTGCATTCATTTATGGCCCAGTCCTATATAAAATATGAGCATATTTCTTAATTGGAATACAGTCAACACAAAGGTGGATCCTTTGTTTAAACTCTGCTTCATGCTGTGGCACCAGAAGCCATGTGGAAAAGTGCTGTAGGATTCTGGTAGCACTTGCCAAGTGAATGCATCCATTTGATGCTCAGCAGCCTTTGGCTCTGCTGTGTGAGTTTCAGCTCTCTTGGCCATCTTTTGCTTGGTACATACACTTTCTTACAGTAAAGATGCTAACTATATTTGGCACATAAGAGCAGACAGGCCAGACCTCAGTCCATATTTAGCAGTAAAAGGCTGGTAAAACTTTTAAATTCGTATCAGTGATGATTTCATCTTCACCACTAAGTGGTGCTGTTTATACTTTTAAGCTAGGAGCTGCACATGGCAGCTTAGAGTTTAGGGTTGTCAGTTTAGTCAAAAGATCATCTCTCATTTTGTTTTCCTGTGATTTAAGGAGTTGGCAGATGCTGGGGGTAATTACTGCTTCAGGAGAATTTCTATGAAGTAAGACATTGGTGTATGTGTTGATCATTCAGGTGAGCAAACATCTGATTCTGAATCATGTCCAGTGCAGCTTGTACTTCCATCATATACTACTTACCTGATTCCTGTGTTTGAAGCTCTTTGGTGAAGAACTGCGGGTGCCTGCTGTTGCTACAGATACATAGGGTAGAGTATGGACTCAGGCAGGAGGAAATGACTTACCTTCCCATTACCAGAAGTGGAAACAAGAGTTGAAGGAAGGAGTTTGGGAGCAGAATTCTGTGAGGAAGTAGCCTTGGGTCCTTTTGCTTTGCTGTATCTGACAAAGAGCTGTGTTCTATTAGCTGGGTTTCAGATTGACATATGTTGAGTATTTCTTACTTTAGCTTTTTCAGGGGAAAGAGGTGCTCTCTTCTCCAGGGAACATGCTCATTAAGACCTAATTCTTCTGGATATATCATCTGCAGTTGTCATCGTTGAATCTAAGCATTACATTTATCCTGGCTTGTATCAGGAATGGTGAACAGGACCAGGGCAGTCATCCTGCCCTGCACTCGGCATTGGTGAGGCCTCACCTCAAGTGCTGTGTTCAGTTTTGGGCACCTCAGCACAGAAAGGACATGGAGGTGCTGGAGCAGGAGCAAAGAAGGGCAACAAGGCTGGGGAAGGGCTTGGAGAATATGGCCTGTGAGGAGAGACTGAAGGAACTGGGGCTGTTCAGTCTGGGAAAAGGAGGCTGAGGGGAGGCCTTATTGCTCTTCAAATACCTGAAAGGTGCTTGCAGCAAGGGTAGGGCTGGTCTCTTCTCACTGTTCTCAAGTTGCACCAGGGTAAGTTTATGTTGGATATCAGGAGAAACTTCTTTACCGAAAGGGCTGTTAATCACTGGAATAGGCTCCCTAGGGGGGTGGTTGAGTCACCATCCCTGGATGTGTTTAAAAACTGGATGTGGTACTCAGGAACATGATTTAGTTGTGGGGAGTTAGGGTAGTATGGTTAGGTTGTGGTAGGACTTGATGATCTTTACTGTCTTATCCAACCTGAGAATTCTATGACTGACTTCCTGAATGGTTTTTCATTTCCAGCTTTTTAAAAAGTATGTCAACTAAAATACTTAAAACAAAAAACACATGTATTTGATTAAAACATCTTTGTTTGGATCCTTATTTCCTAGAAATGAGTCTTTTCACTGGAGCACGTCGAAGCTTTCTAGCCAGCATAGTAGTTCTATACATATTTTAGTGTATGCCATGCAGTGTTTTGAAAGCATTGCTGAAGAGTAGGGTTTATTTGTGTTGGGAGGGAAAAAACAGATACTGGCTTAAAAGCAACCTTTCAAAGGGAAAGGGAAACTTGTTTCTTTCAGGAGTTTTATTCAAGCAGCACAGATATTTTATGCTGTCAGGATTTTGTTTCTTCCGGAATTAAAATAGAAATTGTGTTCCTTTGCTTCCTTGTTCTGTTGGTTGTATGCTTCCCTCAGAGGATGTGCTAAGCGTTGTCTCAGGAGGGCATTTTCCTTCATGACTTGCAGACATCACTCTGAAGACAGTTTCATTTCTTCTAAATGCTGTTCACATTTAATGCTGCTCGCGTTGTAAGATGGAAAGATTTGTAACTATGAGCTGAAAATTTGAAAGCATTCTGGAGTGGTCTGATCTGCATTGTGTTTAGTAGTCCCATCAGCTGTTGCTTTGAAAGTGCAAGGAAGCTTTTTCCTGCTGATTTCATGATTTATTTTTTTTCTTCATTTCTCTATTTACTTCTTTGACATGCAGGAAGCTCCCAAAGGATGGGTGGTGTCACAAGCACTCAGGCAAAAGGATTTCCACTTTAATTCAAATAATTGGCATGTGTTTGTTAGGTTGCTGATGCCTATAAAAAGTATTTCACTATGGTAATAGTCCCAGGTGACAAAGTGGATAGGTCTCTTGTTTTAATTAAGCCTCTCTTGCATTGCAGATTTTCCCATCCCATCCCCCATCAAGCTTATGTAAAAAATCAAGTAATGGGGCCATCTTGAAATAGAAATGTTAGTGGGTTTTAAGGCAGGGTGAATTGTTCTTTGGTCTGCCTTACACTATTCTGTAAGTTTGTTTTTTTTTTGTTTGTTTGTTTTGCCCAGCAATTGCTAAATTAAGCTTCATGCTACTGCTACTTATTATGGTCATTTAGAGGGAAGAGTGAATGAATACATTGTGGCTATATTGCTGTAGAGAAATTGCAGTTATGGCTAGTAATTATGGCCATATTACTGTAGGAAAGAGACTGAGCTTCTGTGTTCTATTCATACTGGATACACATTCTTTGTTAGCTATGTATAACTAATTATCCACACACTTAGCTAGTAATTAGAGTTCATAGAGTGGTTTGGGTTGGAAAGGATGTTAGAGATGGTCTAGTTTCAAGCACCCTGCCATGGGTAGGGACACCTTTCTCTAGACCATGGGCTGCTCAGTGCCCTATCCAGCCAGACCTTGGGACATCCACAACTGCAGTGCCTCATGACCCCCGTATGAAAGAATTTATTCCAAATATCCAATCTAAATCTACTATCTAATTTAAACTATCCTACTGCTGTACTCTTGGTGAAGAGTCCCTCTCTAGCTTTCCTTGGGCTGAACACCAAGCAAGGGTTTTGAATTCACAAAGTAATGTGTGATGGCACCAGGCGATGGACTGTGACCTGGTGGCCCTCTACTGCATATACTGGGGCACAGTAGAGCCTCGCCCAGCCAGGCTTGTCTTGTCTCAGGCTGAGCACATTTGTGAGGCTTGGAAAAACTAGCAGGTCTTCCTTGGGTTGTGCTGTGGGGCTCTGGGAGATGTGTCAGCGCCCATCCCTACAGCATTGCCTGCATTTCCCTGGTCCTGCCTGGCTCAGGCAGCAGGGCCCTAAGAAGTGCGCTTGAGACAGCAGAAGTGAGCAGTGTGGGGGCATGGCCCTGCAGTAACTGTGCGGTGGGTGCTGGGGTTCAGGAAACTGCTAGGGCTGCAACTGATGCTTGTCCCTGTGCCAGAGGGGAGCATGAGATGGGCCAGCTGTAGGGTCAGGAGGGTTTCTGGCTGAGGGTCTGGGATACTGCTACTTGCTGCAGGGCAGCCACTGACAGTGGCCTCCTCGGAGTGTGAAGCCCCTGCTGTAGTGGCACAGCAAGGAAGCAGCTGTTCATCTCCCAGCCCACTGCAGTGGGAAGGGCATGAGCAAGGAGGAATCATTTTTCATCTGCTGTAACTGGAGGCTCTGACACCTGCATGGTTGCCTGCAAGCACACGTTGTGCCCCTGCTGCATCCTCCTGTGGACCAGGAGGAAACAACTCACCTGCTGGCTCTGCAGGAGGCTTATGAGTGCCCTCCACTCCTCAGTGCAGGCAGATGGCTCTTTGCCTTGTGTTATCACGCTGCCATCAGAGTGCAAAGCAGAGAGCCACCAGGCAATCTCCTTGCAGCCCACTGCCACCTCATGCCCTGCTCCATCGGGCAGCCCTGCAAGTCCCACTGAGGAGGAACTCCTCAGCACTCCCCACACAACTCCTGGGGATCTCAATGCACATCCCACCATGCCCATCTCCAGGGAGATAGAGGAGCCCCAGGGGGAGCTGGAGTAGGTGGCAGGAGTGGGACCTTACGCCAGGGCTGCAGGTATAGCCCTGCCACTCCTGGCTGGAGCAAAGACCACTTCATCCAGGATTCAGTGTCCCAGGAAGAGAAGGGCTCACAGTACTGAGGGCATTTCACAATACTGAAAGAGGCCATCCCCATGGCACCATGAGCAGGGCTTACCTGGATCTTTAATAATCAATTATAATAAAACAAAAATGTAACTATTCCATAGATAATGTCTCAATCTTACTCAGAGCAGAGCTTGTGGATGCTGTTATCAATGGAGTGTGGTGTTTCTGGCTACAGGATACAAGGGTTTGAACTCAGCAGTTCCCAACACAGTTCCCTCGGTCCCTGTTGCTGCTACCAGAGAACAAAGGTCAGCACTGCCCTCTGCTCCCCTGTGAGGAAACTATAGGTCTTGTGTAGAATGGTGTTCAAAATACCAAATCAAGGAATGGCTGTAGCCAAGCTGGGATGCATGAAGAACAATGCAAATAGGAACAAGTTGCATATTTTGGTTGCACTAGCCTCTCTGTGCAAAATTTCAAAGGATGTAATGATGTTGGGTACTGTGAATATTTGGAGAAATGATTAGTGCTGAAATTCTGAACTTGCAGGTGAGATCCACCATTGAAACATGACTTTTCTAAGGGAAGAATTCCACTACCAGTGCTGTCTGGTGAGAATGTTACGACTTGGAATTTTCTTCTAATGTTGTAGTGTTAGGTGACATTTCATGGGTTTTTGCAGATATTTCACAAAGAATCAGAAATTCAGGAAGGAAAGGCTGTAAAAGCTTTGTTCTAAAATACAGATGTCTGTAACAGGGCAGTAGGAAAATGTTTGGAGACAAGACTGTCTTAGCACCTATAGTGTGTTTGCACCTCTTTGGTTATTTTCTCCTCTCCTCCAAAATCTTCTGAGAGTTTTAATGTGTATTACACACTACTTCATTAAAACACATGGAGCATATTAAAATACACACAGTGTTTAAAATAACTGAGATGCACACATGCTACTATTATATATGGTTTGTGTTCTGCATCTAAAATTACATGTGCAGAGTTGTTTCCTGCTACTCAAGAATCATATAACTAAGTAATAAACCTAAGAGCTTCAGTATAGATTGTTTATTAGCAAATATTTATTATTAAATCCACACAGCTGTGTTCTTAGGGTTTGTGAGTCTGGGCTCATGAGTGTAATATGCATATAGATAATAGCTCACAGCTATTCATGTAGGAGGAAATGGCAGCTCATTCTCATCATTTGAGGTCACTGGATCTCATTTGAGATCACGCAGCAGTGCTACAAAGATGATCAGTGCAGGGGCTGGTGGGGCTGAGGGGATTTGTTTCTGTGCAGTAGCACGGCTGCAGGATGCTGCTGAGTCTCGAGGTTGCGTTGTGCTGCCAGCAGCAGCTCAGCATCACACATTTGTTCTTTTGCCCCCTCTCCCAGTGGGATGAGAAAAAGGCAAGGAAAACAAAACTCATGGGTTGAGATAAAAACTATTCACCAAGACAGAAAAGGAATATTATTGCAAAAGCAATAATATAATAAGACAAGTGATGCACAAGGCAATTGCTCACCACCCTCTGACCAACGTCCAGCCAGTCCCTGAGCAACAGCCGCCGCTCGGTTCCCCTCACGTGATGTCATATGGTATGGAAAATCCCTTTGGCCAGTTCAGGTCAGCTGTCCTGGTGATGTCCCACCCCCCAGCTCCTTGTGCCCCTCACCCCCCTCACTGGCAGGACAGTATGAGAAGCTGAGAAGCTGAAGTGTCCTTGGCTCCATGCAACATTGCTCAGCAGCAACTAAAACATGGGTGTGTTATCAACATTGTTTTTCTCCCAAAGCCAAAACGTAGCATCCTACAAGACACTATGAAGAAAGGAATCAACTCTGTCAAAGCTGAAACCAGGGTAGTTGGTAATGTAATGCAGGACAGGCAAAACCCACCAGCCTGCAAGAGAAAGATGGGGTTTATATGCTTTAGGAGAGAGAAAAGCAGCAGATAAAGCAAGAATGCAATGCCTGAATCCACACTGGATTCAGATTAGATCACAGATCTGGCTTTGCTGCTTGAAAGCCTGTCATGTCAAACTGACACTGTATTATTTTAGTACTCCTTCAGATAGCTCTAATTAAAGTAGGTGGGCTGCTGGTGAGGGAGAACAGGAGTGCTCTTTCTTCTTCCCCCCTTGTACTCCTCTTCCTCCCCCCTGCTTGTTCTCTGGTTGCTGAGCAATGCTCCTCTTTCTGACTTTGTATCACAAGCAGACTTGGTGTCAGGTATCTGCCTCTCCTGTTGTGTGCCTCCACGAGGGATACAATGTCCTACCTGCTGGCAGAAGGTTGGTTGCCTGGCCAAGAGAAAGGGCAGAGCATGCAGCTCAGCTCTCCTCCTCTGCTGACAAATGTTTGTGTGCAAACAGGGCACAATCCTGGCAACTCATTTGAAGAGGCAGGTATCCTTATTGTTTCCATGAACACATGAAACCTCGTTTCCTGCAGGTTTGTGATCTGCATTTAGTGGTAAGAAGTTAAAGCTGCACTCTTTCCCCCAGTGGGGGTGGAGTTTTTAGCCATTTGTTCCTACAAATCTTTTCATTAACTTGCATTAGCTTTGCATCTTTGGGCAGTTTTCTATTTGGATCTAAGGCCTTAAAAACGATGGGGAAATCAGTGATCCTGAACACACAGTTTTCCTTTAGGCTGAAATAAACCAGCAGAAGATCATTGCCAACAGAGCTGGAAACTGAACTCAGATCTGTTACCGTGATGGACTCTAATTTCACTCCCTTTACATTTCAGAACAATAACAGCCTCTGGGTCCTTAACTGTAATATCCACTCTGGCCATTGCATTGGTAACATGACTGTAAGGCAGCTTTAGTTTATACTTCACCAAAAGATACTTGTCAGGAACAAACGTGATGTTGATTTTTTGGAGTCTGTGTACAGTGTGGAGTGTGGTAGGTGTCTGAAGGAGTTTTACGGAAACCTTGTATTTAGAGCTTGCTTGTGATACTTTGAGGAAAAAATGCATAGGGGCACATGGCTAAAGGTGGAATTGTAACAGATAGGTACAATTTGGCTTCAAGTTGGGCAGGAAAGGTTTAATTTCTTTAAAAAAGTGTGTCTGGATTAATTAATAAATCAACAGTGATTTACAACATTACAACATCAGTACTTCTGCTCCTTCTACTTAAAGTCCAGGAAAGAAGGACGGCCCTAGCACAAGAAATTCCCACTCAGAGGTTATTACATCAGTGTTGAGTTGCCTTGGGATCTTGCTTGCAGGAGCACAACAGATGAGAGAACCAGGCTGCTGCAGCAAGCACGGAAGAGCAGAACAGCTTCAGGAAGAGCTGTCTTCCCTCCAGACAAGAAATGGAATAATAGGCTGCAATTATCGGACTTCCATGCTGATGGAGATAAAACTAGCTGTTACTTTCATGTTGCTGATTGGTAGCACTAAAGTGTTACGTACAGATGCTCTGGAAAGTGTGGCTATATTACCACTATCATCTTAAACATCTCAGTATATACGCTTAACACTTCCAATTGTTGCAGTAATGAAATACTTCTAGGACTTGCAGTGCCCTGGAGAAGCTTTATGATACCTTTTTAACAGATGGGGAATTAAAGTCAGATTCGGAAGTCTCCAGCAGCTGAAGAAAGTCCAGTTTGTGCAAGAGCTGTGGTAGTGATGCTGTGATGTTGTTATAGCATTTGGCGACTGTAATTGTAGTACAGTCTGTTGTTGTAAGCTGCAAATACAGTTTGGTTAGTGATGCTATGGCAGTTCATATTCCAATATCACAAAGGAGTTGAGGTTGGAAGGTGCCCCTAGAGATCATCTAGTCCATCTTGTCTGCTAGAGGCAGTGTTTTATTCAGTCAGGAGTAATACAAGCACAAGCCTGGATGCTGCATTGCTTAAGGAGTCCTGAAGAAGTCGCAAAGGCAGGCAGGGATATATCCCATGTCTAAGTTTTTCTGTTCAAGGAAGTAAAAGTTATGTACGCAAGGACACAAATAACCTCAGCTCTGTGTTCACACCCTACAGTACCGTTGCCTTTCCCTCTGTTTATGGCAAGGTAACCCTCGGAGGTAGACTCAAGGACAAAGAACGACATTAAGAAGTAGTAAAGAGTGCTGAATTTACTCCTGCTCCCTTAGGAGAAAGATGAGGGATCGATGCTCCTTCTCACACCTCTCTAGGCGCAGGCAAAGTGAATTCCCTGCTGCGGATCGCACTTTCCCATCCCACAGCAGACACCCGTCCCCGGGACGGGGCTCAGCAGCAGGGACGCTCCCCAGGAGCCACGCCGTGCCCGAGGGGCGGAGGAGGCGGTGCCGGAGAGCCTCCTCGGCTCCCCCCCTCCCTCTTCTCTCCGGGAGCGCAGCCGCCTGCAGGAGGGGCTGCGGGCCGGCCGTGCCCCGAACTTCCCGCAGGGAGGAGGAGCGGGCAGCGAGGGCTTCCCGGGAGCGGGGCCGAGGCAGGGCCGGACCATGGGCTCCGCCAGCTCGGCGCTGGGCCGGTCGCGGCGCGCCCCGCACCGGGTGAGCGCGGAGCCCCCCGCCGCGCCGCTGTCCGCGGTGCTGAAACCCCGCCGGCTCACGGAGGAGGAAGAGGAGGAGGAGGAAGAGCGGCCTCGCCACGGCACCGCCGCCCGTGAGTGTGCGCTCAGTGGGTCCGTGCGGCTTCCTGCCCGAGTGGAAGGGCAAGGGGGCCGGGAGGCGCAGGGAGGCACGGGGGCTCGTGTGAAACCAGAGCGCCATTTGCTTTGCAAGGGTGAGAGGGGGCAGGAAGCACAATTGCGAGGAAGCATGGCACTGGAAGTGGTATCGTCCTTCCAGTTTTCTCATGCAATCCTCCGAGTGTAGCCTTAGGATGAGGAACAAGTTTGGTGACTGGTAGCAGTTTCTTCCTGGGACTTTGTCTGCTAGAAGTTACTCCCTCTGACAAAACTTGCACAGCTAAGATTTCCGGTCTCACTGTTGGTGCCGCTGCAAAGACTTTTTCATTGATATCCTTCAGTTCTAGAACAATGCAACCCCTCTTATTATTATTATTATTTTTAAAAGATGAGCATGTTTTAGTCAGCCAGCATAAAAACATTCAATACATTCATTCAGTGAAAGCATAAGCTTTGATGTTTAAGAAATCTTAAAGAAGTTGCAAAGGCAGGAAGATATATGTACTTAAGGAAGTAGATAGCCTGTTTTTTAGCTACTTAACAACGACTTTCTCTTACATAAATACTTCCAATTACATTAGGTGATAGGCGATTGTAATTATTCTTTTTAATGTGGCCTGATTTGTGTCTCATCTTCGTTCTTTCTAGTCTTTAGACAACACAAATAATCATTTGAAATCAATGATTTAACAAGACTTATAGGTCCTAATCTAACTAAATGGAAAGTATCTCTCTTCACTTTTAAATGCAGGGTCACTTGTGAGAAGATTTGACATTTTGACCTTTTTTTTTTCTTATATCATTCCTCCTTTCTTCCTATTATTCCATATTTGTGATGTTATATGAGTTAGAACAACTGCTTTTATGTACCATCAGTTTTTTAGTTTACTGACTCACCAGTTATGCTTTTTCACTTCAGCACCTACAGTTTTGTCTTCAGTGCAATGCAGTTGATAAATGATCAATTCAAACATCACAAATTCCTCAATAGCTCTCAGAATAATACAGTCAGAACCTGACATGTTGTAATCCCCTGAAATATACATAGTTATAACCGTTGATACTGGCAATTTGCCATTTGGATTTGTCTAATTACGCTTTCTAAATCCTCTCTAGAGGAGAAAGATGTATGTATAGTGGAATATGCAATTTATTTGGTCCAATTTTCTACTTTACCTGGCATGCGATGCCATTTACCTGGAATTTGAGTAGAAGAAATTATGCTGGAATTACTTCTTCATTTAGATAGATCTTAGAGAACTCAGCATTTTCTTTTTCCCCAGTAATTCCTAGACAGTTGACTTTGAATTCTGTAAGAATCGTGCTGAGGGCATGAGCGGTGTGGCAGTCATTTCAGTTAAGAGTGATTATTCTGATAAAGCTAAAGGGAATGGTCTGCTGTGATTACTTCCAAATGAACACTGAAGTTCACAGAGTGTTTGTTGTTCCACAGCTACACATTCTAAATCTAAGTAAGAGGGCTACTCCAAAAGTAATGCCTCCTATTTTATCATGTTGGCTCATGTCATCAGTGGCAGATGTTGGTGGTATGGCACTGCAGCCTGAATCTTCCCACCAGTATCCCATTACATTTTGTTGCTATGCAATGGCTGGCAGCTGAGGGGCAGTTTGACAAAATAGCATCTGGCATGGAAGCACAGATGAACCAGAAGTGTGTAATTGAATTCCTCCATGCGGAAAAAAATGGCGCTCATTGACATACATCAACACTTGCTGAACATTTTTGAAGACCAAGCAGTGGATGTGAGCACAGTGTGGTGGTGACTGGTGTCACTAGTGGCAACAGCAATGTGAAATACAAGACACATTCCAGACAACCACCACACAAATTTTTACAACTGTGCCATGCAGGCTCCTGTTCATCACTGGCAAAAATGTACTGCTAATGGTCATGACTGTATTGAAAAATCATGTCTTGTAGCTGAGAATTTGCTTAATCAAATAGTGCTATTTTGCCCTTTGTACCTATTGTAGTTTCGAAGGAAATAAATAGGAAGCATTACTTTTGGAGTGACTTATGTCTTTCCCAAGATAGTTATTTTGGACAATGATATAACTTTTTCTTTTGCTACAGCCATTTGAAGGTGTTTGTTTTTGTTTGTTTGTTTTTTGTTTTGTTTTGTTTTGTTAAATTTTAATACATTTTTCTTGCTTATGTTGGGAACATATACAAATGTTAGCTGAGCAATGTCAAATGTAATAGGAAATAGATATCCTCACTTATGTTATAAATCATACAATTCAGCTTAGGAATGATGCCTTATACTTGCTGCCTAATTAACAGTTAGACATGACAACATGCTTTGAGTTTGATTCAGTTTCATTAGAAGATTGAGAGACAGTCAGTGCCTATTTGACTTGACAGAATTTTCTTGCACCCAACTTTGAGCTCAGTTAGAACCTGGGCTTGAATCATGTGTGAGGCAGAGGTGCATCGTTCTCTGGGGAGTTCTTGGAGATGCTGCTCCTCAGGGGACCTGCTGGTACTTTCCTGAGATGTGTGAGAATGATTAAAGAAACGGTGGGAAATGAAATCTGCTACTTTTCTTGGTTCCTATTACATGTGTAAAAAACAAAAAATAAAAAAAGGTCTGAAACAATTAACCTTGAAATGCCAAAGTACCAACATATGGCTTCCACTCAAGAATATTTTCTTTTACTTCATAGCAAAAATTATTGCAGTTACAATTTGCAAAGTGGCTTGCAATAGTTTGGTTGATCTTAAGAACTACTCTCTAAGTCACAGTAGCATAATGTACAGTTCACGGTCAAACTCTATCATTGCAGGCAGAGTATCTATTTAGAGTATGGGTTCATGAAACGCAGGTCTTGCTCAACCAATGTGATCTTCTTCTATGACCAGCCTAGGGTATGAGGGAAAGGCTGTGGACATAATCTACCTTGACACCAGTAAACTTTGACACTGTGTCCTACTGCATCCTCCTGGAGTTGGCAGCTCATTGCTTAGACAGAAATACTCTGTGCTGGGTAAAAATTGGCTGGAAGGCCAGGTCCAGAGAGTGGTAATGAATGGAGTTAAATCCAGCTGGTAATTGGTCACAAGTGGTGTTCCCCAGGGGTCAGTACTGAGGTCCATCCTGTTTCATAGTTTAGTATCCTTATTGATGAGTGGGATGAGAGTATTGAGTGCACCCTCAGTAAGTTTGCAGATAAAACCAAGTTGAGAGGAGGTGTCAATCTGCCTGAGAGTAGGAAGGCCCTACAGAGGGATCTGTGTAGGCTGGATCAATGGGCTGAGTCCAGTTGTATGAGGTTCCGAAGACTAAGCAGGACTAAGGTCCTGCATTTCAGTCACAAGCCCCATGCATCGCTACAGGTTTGGGCAGAATGACTGGAAGACTGCATGGAGGAAAAGGATATGAGGGTGTTAGCTGAAAGCTGGCTGAATGTGAGTCAGCAGTGTGCCCAGGTGGCCAAGAAGGCCAATGACATTCTGGCTTGTATCAGAAACAGGTAGCCAGCAGGAGCAGGGAGGTGATCGTCCTTCTCTGTTTAGCACTGGTGAAGCTGCACCTCAAGTACTGTGTCAGTTTTGGACCCCTCACTGCAAGAAAGACATTAAAGTTCTGGAATGTGTTCAAAGAAGGGTAACAAAGCTGGTGAAGGGTCTGAAACACAAATCTTGTGTTTCAAGTTTCTTCAGCAGCTGAAGAGACTGGGACTGTTTAGTCTGGAGAAGTGGCTCAGGGAGACCTTATCACTCTCTACCTGAAAGGACAAAAGGTAATGGTCTCTTATTTGCATTAAGGGAGATTCAAGTTGGATATTAGGAAAAAAAAAAATTCTCAGAAATAGTGGTCAGGCATTGGAACAGACTGCCCAGGGAAGTGCTGGAGTCACCGTCCCTGGAGCTATTAAAGAAATATGTAGATGTATCAATAAGGGACATGATTCAGTGGGCATGGTGAGGATGGGTTGACAGATCTGATGATGGAGGTCTCTTCTGACCTTAGTGATTTTCTGATACTGTATGAGTAAATCAAAAGGCAAAAATTAACAATATCTTCATTTATCTCTCTTGTTTAGTATCATAAGGCCTCAGTACAGGAGAATATTTATTCAGATTGGCTGCACCAGTATGTCTAAACCACATGAGTTTCTGGCCACTTTATCATACAAGATGTAGGACATGGTCAAGCCTTCACTTATTAATTGGTGCTAAAAACTCATGAATTGAGTCTTTAACTCATCTTTTCAAGCACAAGAAGGTTTTTCTGTTGTTTGTTTGCTTTTGGAAAGCTAATTAATATGTGCATTCATACATTCAACGTCTGTTTGGGCTCTGTCTTTGCCCCTCTGATTTCACTGCTGGCTTTCTTTGCAATTCAACTCCTGCAGCCAGCCCTTGATACCTTCAGAGCACTTTCCCAGCCCTCAGCCAAGGTTTTGTAAAATCCACCTGAGGCAAGAGTGCTCTTTTCCAGCGCTAGCATGAAAACAAAAATCCCATGCTGTCTCCTAGCAACCTGGCAATCCTTTATAGAGCCCTCAGATGTTGAATAGTTGTTTCATGTCCAAATACAAAGGTTACAACTCCCACCTTCTCCATAAAATTATGAGAAAGTTGACACATTATCTGCACTGAGTATGAAGGGTGAGAAGACTCAGTGAGCTGCTTTTTATTCTGCCCCAGTCCTTACAGTTAGAGAGCATTGTAAGGTAAAATTACAACAAAATTAGTCATTTTTTTCTGGTTTCATTTAGTGTGGGAGTACAACAACGTCAGACCGTTTTGCTAATGAAAAATGCTGTGTAGAAATGTTAGCATTCTTGGTAGCACACTTTCTGTTTGTCTGTTGTTGAAATGTGATATATTTGTCTTGGATACTTTTTTGATATATTTTTTTTAAATCCATACAACATTTTGTCTAATTTATAGGATACATTCAAAGACAAAGTTGTGAATAAGTGTATCATAACAAGTGACAGGGTATTTTGACTTCTGGGGAACTTGAGCTGCAAGCACGAGGATCCAAAAGAGTTTCCTAAGTTCAGCAAAAGTATTTTGAGCTTCTTTTTTGACTTTTAGGGAAAAAGCATCCTTTGCACTGAGAACATTCAAACTCTTCCTCTGTTAACAGACAACATTTTCCTATAATTCTTAACATGCTATGTTATTTGCATGGATTTCTGTTGATTGTTTTCTACTTTTTCTTTTCTCTTTTTCTGCTGCCTTTGTTTATGATTGTTTTCTAAGATATCCAGAATGATACGTTATAATGAATGCAAATCTACAGAAATGGTTTGACTTCTGGCAATATGTGCACACAAAAATAGCTTAAAAATACATTTATATTAATTACTTACTTATGGTGCCCCAGGGCTCAAGTGCTGGCTGTTTATGGAAAAAAAGGAATAATTTAGAAGGTTAAATTTGTGTTAAGCAAGTGAGATATATGTCTCTAAATTGAGCTCTTGGGGACTGTTTCAGGGTAAGATCATGAAGTGCTGACAAAACTGCTAATTATTGGCTAGTAATGTGATTACTCCTATGAAATAGGAAAGATCAGAAGCCAATCCATCTCAACTAGCTGAAAATGAGAAAAAGCAGTAAAATACTGTCTTTATGTGAAGGTTTTTACTGCGAAAAACTAAATGGCTGACAGTGTTTCAATGTGGTGATGTCTGGCTAACTGAGCAGTGGGGGCATTTTGCCAAAATGTTAATAAGGGATTTTCAGAAAACACACCATTTAATCAATTGATGTGCCCACAGCCTTCTGGTCCAAAGGACAGACCTCTGATATTTCAGCTAATGGGATAATTAATGCAGCAGTACATGACATTATTGTCCTTTTCAACATATAAGGTGGATGCAGCCTGTAGTTTGTTAGAATAATAATTTCTATATAGTAACATTGGGTTGTGTTGAATAGAACTGTATCCAGGTGGAGGCTGGTGATGAGCAGTGTCCCCCAGGGGGTCCCTCACTGTCTTGGGACCAGTGCTCTTCAGCATCTTTGTCAATGACATTGACTATGGGCTTGAGTCCACTTGAGGTGGTGAGGTGCTAGAACAGGCTGCCCGGAAGAGTTGTGGATGCTCCATCCCTGGAGGTGTTCAAGGTGAGGTTGGATGGGGCTCTGGGCATCTGGTCTAGTTCCACATCTGGAGGTTAGTGACCCTGTCTGTGGTAGGGGGCTGGAACTTGAAGATCCCTGGGGTCCCTTTCAACCCAAGACATTCCATGATCCTCTGAATCTGTGATTAGATCAGTATCCAGTGTTATGTAAAGTAGGGTTACCTTCCACATAGTTACACGGAAATACTTGTTCCATCATTTAAAACACCATTTCTCTTCTCTGTGAAACTTGTAGGGCCAGTAACACAGGCGGCAGTAACACAGGCGCTGATCAGCCAATGCTCTCATCACCCTGCCCAGGGCAGACCTCCATCTAAGTTCTGCCTGGGGCGTCCATTACTTCACCAGGCAGTGTTGAGGGAGCACAGGTTTGTATTGCTCTAAACTCTGGTGCACTGACTGTGCTTCTGGCTGTCTTGTCACTATGGACTTGGCATAGTATCCATGAAGTTCATCCTGGCTTAGATCAGGAATGCTGTGGTGAGCAGGACCAGGGAAGTGAGGCCTCACTTTGAGTGCTGTGTTCAGTTTTGGGCACCTCAGTACAGAAAGGACATGGAGGTGCTGGAGCAGGAGCAAAGAAGGGCAACAAGGCTGGGGAAGGGCTTGGAGAATATGGCCTGTGAGGAGAGACTGGAGGAACTGGGGCTGTTCAGTCTGGGAAGAGGAGGCTGAGGGGAGACCTTACTGCTCTCTTCCAATAGCTGAAAGGTGCTTGCAGCAAGGGTAGGGCTGGTCTCTTCTCACTGGTGACAGGACAAGCGGAAAGGGCCTCAAGTTGTGCTAAGGTAAGTTTATGTTGGATATCAGGAGAAACTTCTTTACAGAAATGGTTGTTAATCACTGGAATAGGCTCCCCAGAGAGGTGGTGGAGTCACCATCCCTGGATGTGTTTAAAACCAGTTGGATGTGGTGCTCAGGGACATGATTTAGTAAAGGGTTGTTAGAGTTAGGGTTAGGTTGTGGTTGGACTTGATGATCTTTAAGGTCTTTTCCAATCTGATCAATTCTATGATTCTATGATTTGCCTGCCTGTGCTGAGACTGACTTTGACCATGGCTGCGCTCCCTGCACACGATCCTGGCATGGTGTCATAGAATCATATCGTAGAATTGTACAGTGGCTTGGGTTGCAAGAGAGCTCAAGGATCATCAAGTTCCAACTTCACTGCTGCAAGCAGGGCCACCAACCTCCATATCTGATACTAGACCAGGCTGCCAAGAGCCCCATCCAACCTGGCCTTGAACACCTCAAGGGATGGGGCACGCTTGTGTCAGTTTGTGTTGTCTCAAATGGTTTGTCTGTGATCTGGACTTGTAGCCAGCCCTGGGGCTGCCCTGCTGTCTTTAAGGGGTGGTCAGGCAGACACTGCTGGCCCGGGGTTCCCCACCTCCTGAGGAGCTGCCAGTTCTGGACATCCTGAGTGGAAGGAGCATTTCTGCCTACTTTTAGAGCTGGGTGAAAGCTGAATCAGCCAAAGTGTGTCAGTAGTGTGGTGGGAAGCCTTTTGCTGCTGCTATTGCTTGTCTCCCCTGGAATCATGCTTTGGAAAAATCAATGTTTCTAGTTTACCATGAAGATCTGAAAACAGTTGAAGCATGAAATCTATTAAAATTCCTGGTATTAATTTGTTTTAATAGTGTGGAGCTTGGGGATAAATACTTTTTTAGAGAAGTCTGTTTTTTGAGTCTTCATAGATTTAAGGGATCTTTGTATGCAGTAATATCTCTAGAACTAAGAATACTTGGCTAATTAACTCAGTCTGGATTAATTACACTGGGTGCTGAGCTTCACAAATGCTGCTGCACCGCTTAGGATGCTGGCTGGCAGAGTATGGTCTCAGATGATATGGGCTGTCTGATTTAGGCCACGTGGTATAGCTGTGCCATCAGTGGGGATACCAGATATTCCCAGGGAAGAACGTTCTCAGAGCCCAAGAGCAGTTCAGGATGCCACTTTCTTGTATTATGAGATCTTTTTCTTTCTCTCCAGTTCTCAAGACACAATTTCAAGCAATAACTAGGCATAGATCTTGGAAGTCCTTCCAAGGAAGGTATAAATCATTATGCCTGTCTCGTGGGTGAGGAGATCAAAGCAGAGCAGCTAGGTGGAAATAACTAAGGTACTGTGCCTTCAGGAGCCACCGCCTCCTGAGATGCAGCAGTTTTGTGTGTCCCCTGGGCACTAACATTAAATCAACAGTTTCTGCTGAGCACTGAGTAGAAATACAGACAAATTTTGATTGATTGCTCATGAGCAACAATTCCAGAGCCTTATCTGTAAAATACAATCCATGTGGATTTCCCTAAAGCACTTGATGTGCTACATTAACTAGCCATAGGTGCAAAGATGAAACAGTTTGTGTCAGAGCTGATGTAGCCGTGGCAGATACTGTTCTTTTCTGTGGACTCCTGCAACAGGTATGGGTGATATGGTGATATTCTTTAGTTACTTTTATCACCTATTCTCCAAAGCACATCAGATGGTGTGGAAAAAAATCATCTCCATGCAGCAAAGTTCCTGGCAATCTCTTGTAAATCCATGGGGATCTGTGCTTCTGGAGAAGTTCTGAGCCAACTTCTTTCCAGAAGTATAATGAATATATGTTCAACAAGTATCTCTGTCCTGCTTTCTTAAACCCTCTCCCTTTCTTCATATGAGCAAGCATCAGAGAAGAGATGGAGAAGGGAAACCTTCTCCAGAAAGTTTTTCTTTCCATTAGCCTGCTATATAGCTGTGCTGTGACTAGTTTTATACTTTTGGCTTGAGGAGGCAAAGCTTCTTCTGGAGAGACAGGTAGTGAAGACCCTTCCCAGACACCAAGCTGAAAAGCTGCCCTGCCTTTGAGAAAGCAAGCTTGACAGAGCATTTCTTTTCCTTCTGCTTATCAGCCTCAGGAAAGGCAGGAGAGGGAAAAACAGAAGACACACTTGACCTTGCTTTTGCTGAGGGCCTTTCATGATTAGACATGACGTCTGAAATGATGGGCAGCGGCTCCCTATGCTGTGGTTTTTCCCTCCTGGACCTTAATGCAATGGTTTAAAAACCTCACGAGATGATAAATGTATTGTTTTTTTCATGGTAAACTTGAGCTTGCAGAAGCTACCTAGATAATCCCGGCAGCTATTGCCAGCATAGGATGGGCTGAGATTAAGATTAAGGCTGAGCTGTGAGGGGCGGCAGTTGTGTTAACTGTGTATCTTGCGGTGAATTTATTGTCTTCCTGAGATTTATATTTAGCTTTTCTTTGCATTCTGGAAAAATACAACTGTTGCAAGGCTTGTCCAGCTCCCCATTTTCTTTTTAAGTTAGCGACATCCAAATCTGACAAAATATTACAGTTTATTTCTAGAATGGAAAACAAACAAACAAAAAAACCTGGAGGAAAGTAACAATGAAAGCCCTGCCAATGTAGCTGTTACAGTCTTTTGCCTGTATGTTTTTGTTACTCCCACATTTGTAGTTTTGCCTCATCAGGAGGATTTAATTCGGTTAAATGTGCAAATAGCACTTGGCTTCTTATTGATGAAGCTGAGTTCCATTCCTGGCTTGTTACAGTCAAATACTTCTTCTCAAAGCCCAAGGACCACAGGAAGAGCTGGCTGACTGGATGCATAGCATATCGTCATCCAAGTTTCAGCAGCTCCAAACTAATGTACATTGAGTGCTTGTGACAGCAAATTCAGCTTTATTATGACTGATGTTTCAAAGAATGGGCTGATAAACTAAGCACAGCCTGTGCACGTATAAAAGTCATGCTTGCACTTCTATGCTTTTGTGAGCAATAACTCAGTGACATTCCTGAGTAAATGAGGTTCATTTTATTTTGTTTCACTTCTGTGATCTGTTTTCAAATCACCTTCTTGTTGTCAGGTTTAGGAAGATTTTTTTACTCTTTATTGTATTTACATCTTTCCTGAAAGTGTTCAAGTAGAATCTATAAAACTATATTAGAAAAACTGTAGGCATAGTGCTGTACCTATATTTTCATTTCTGTTTCTTTCTCTAAATTATAAAGCCCCTTTTGTTCTGCATGGCCTCTGCCACTGTGCAGAACTTTATTTTTTGTAGTTCTTGTCAACTCTTGCGACTTGCATTTACTTATCAAGGGTGTAATTACATGAAAGCCTGACACTGAGTTTTTTTTAACAACATGATGCGTGACTCAAGATTATTGTTCTGAGCTACAATTAAGTGTTCATTTTATTTCAGCGGGTCTCAAAGGAAACATGATTGTTATTATTAACTGTAAATGTGAATACATACAGCCACAATGAACAACCACAGCTGTTATATAATTGCCAGTGCAAAAGAAAGCCGAATTCTCCCTCAGTTTACTTCTCCTAGTTTTTCCCTAATTCCAGGATACAACTGTATGTTTCCATCTGTGTTTTGCCCTGTATATAGTCCAAGCAACCTGGATCTTGAATGTCCATTTCAGGCTGTTCCTATTACCTGTGGGAGAAGCAAAGCTTCCTGAGAGTCCTTTTGCACGGCTAAACTGGAGGATCTGTCCCATTGGAAGGGTTATTTTTTTCTTTTTTCTCCCATATGGTAGAAGAGATGTGCCAGTGTGTGCTACCTAATTCAGCATTTAGGATTTTGTATTGCTGTACTTCCTCATATGAAGTGCCTGTGTAATCTCAGTCTGTACTTGCACTGCTAAATGAATGACCTTGAGCACTGCTTTCACATTCCTCTGAGTTGTTAGCCTGTTCCCCTGTGTGCTGTTATCTCATGTGAGTGTCTGGATGCATCGGGCTGGTGGCACAAGCGACTGTTCTCACCAGCTGGTGACACAAGGCTGGCCTGGGTTTGCATCCCTTCACAGGTATGGCTCAGGGCCACCTGGACCTACAGGATATCTGGGGCAAGTATATTGCAGATGGGTCAGCCTGTGCCACTTTGCCCTTGTTTTATGTAGCCCAGTAGGTGTCGCTTTGAAGGTTGATTTCCATTGCATTGTTTGATATGCCGTGGTTTTATAAGAGGAATTCCTTATAACAGTAGTACTTTGTAATACTGCTCTGGAACTGAAATAAGAATCTGGCTCCTGCTGTGAAATAGACTTGTTTCGAGTCCCTAGATTCTATGTATTTTAGGACTGGAGCATTTCACAGAAACGTTATCATAGAATCATAGAATGGCCTGGATTAAAAAGGACCACAGAGATCATCTGGTTCCAACCCCCTGCTGTGTGCAGGGTCACCAACCAGCAGCCCAGGCTGCCCAGAGCCACATCCAGCCTGGCCTTGAATGCCTGCAGGGATGGGGCATCCACAGCCTCCTTGGGCAACCTGTTCCAGTGCCTCACCACCCTCTGGGTGAAAAACATCCTCCTCATATCCAACCTAAACCTCCCCTGTCTCACTTTAAAACCATTCCCCTTGTCCTATCACCATCCACCCTCACAAACAGCCGTTCCCCTCCTGTTTATCCACTCCCTCCAAGCACTGAAGGCCACCATGAGGTCTCCCCGCAGCCTTCTCTTCTCCAAGCTGAACAAGCCCAGTTCCCTCAGCCTTTCCTCACACAGAGCTGCTCCAGCCCTCTGCTCATCTCAGTGCCTCCTCTGGCCCCGCTCCCAGAGCTCCACGTCCTTCCTGTGCTGGGGGCCCCAGGCCTGGACGCAGCGCTGCAGATGGGGCCTCACAAGAGCCGAGCAGAGGGGGACGATCACCTCCCTCTCCTGCTGGCCGCCCCTTTGCCATGCAGCCCAGAACACAGCTGGCCTTCCGGGCTGCAGGCGCACACTGCTGCCTCATGGCCAGATTCTCGACCCCAAGTCCTTCTGCACAGGGCTGCTCTCAAGCAGATCTTCCCCCAGTCTGTATCAATACCTGGGATTGCCCCAGCCCAACTGCAGCACCCGGTGCTTGGCCTTGTTGAACCTCATTATGCTCTCATGGCCCCACTTCTCCAGCCTGTCCAGGTCCCTCTGGATGGCTTTCCTTCCCTCCAATGTATCGACTGCACCGCTCAGCTTGGTGCCATCTGCAAACCTGCTGAGGGTGCCCTTGATTCCCTTGTCTATGTCATTGATAAAGATGTTTAAGAGCACTGTTTCCAAGAGTGACCCTTAGGGGACAACACTTGTATCTGGCCTCCCTCCAGTCATAGAACTGTAGATCCCAACCCTTTGGCTGTGATCAGCCAAACAGTTCTCAATCCATTGAACAGTCCATCTTTCAAATCCATACCTCTCCAATTTAGAGAGAAGGACGTGGTGCAGAATCATGTCAAATGCTTTGCAGAAGTCCAGATAGATGACATCCATTGCCCACAACGGCTTTCATCAGCATAAAGCCAGCCCACAGCAAAAGTTGAATTTTATTCTTAATTAGAGTAATTAAATAAAATTACCAGTTGAAGACAGGGTTTTTAATTTTTTTTTCCTTTTTCTTTCCCCCATTTTCTTTCATATGCAAGCTGTGCCTGGTAGAAAACTATTGTCTGCAAAGGCTCACCTTCTCTTGTTGTTCATGCACGTACTCAAAGCTTATGCACTTATCCTTTTTATGTGCTTCTTTGCTTCTTTATTTGTGTTCAGAATAAAGCTCAGCCTGTAAGCTAGCTTTCTTTATTGTTAAAGCAAAATTAAATTCAAGACACGCTTCTGAAAATGGGAGCACTGCTTGTGCAAGATGACAAGTCTGATATGCAGCTCTCCTCTGATTTTCTATATCAATGCCAGAAAGAGTTATTGATTTGCAAACATGTAGTTGGTTATCACAGTAGATTAATATTTTCATTTTAATCTAGTTTTATTGACTGTTTGAAGTATAGTATTAAAGCTGTTGGCAAAAACTCAAAAGGAACTGAAAAATAAAGTGATGACTGTGTTGAAAAATTTTGATATACAGGACTGACTTTCCAGGAAGAAAATGATTTATCTACCTCTACAGTATTTGTAAAAATACAGGCAGAGATAACTGAAGTCCACAGGCTTAACTCCACTCTTTCCACAGAAACTGTGTGTCTAAGGATGTAACTCATAAATGCTCATTTCCATCTAAAATTAAATTTGGTATCCTTTGTCTCTACCTTTTCTGGACCTCATTTGTATGACGGGTTGTGGTAGTTTTATGATGCCTATGGTCAATGTCAAGTTATTTGTAGTTAAAATTAAAACAAAACTGAAGTACTGCAACCAAGATTTCTCCTTTTCTCCTTTTCTCCTTTTCTCCTTTTCTCCTTTTCTCCTTTTCTCCTTTACTCCTTTTCTCCTTTTCTCCTTCCCCAGAAGATTTACAGCAGAGCTTTACTGAAGTCAGTAGGTGTGCTTTAACTTTGGTAGCGCTGAACATTACCTTGAAGATGTTTGCTTCAGGAATCCCTGAAATCTTACAGCTGCTTCCCTGCCCACCTCCCACACTGGCCCTTTCATTTTGATAGATCCAAGCAAATACAGCCCTGAAGTATTTCTTTCCATTCTAATGTCCCAGTAGCTGCTTTCTTCTCTTCTTCTCTTTGGTAGGTTGGTAGCTGCTGTGTTGCTCTGAGAACTGTGTTGGATTAAGTAACTCTGCTAGAAGATGTACTTGCCGCAGATCTTCTCTTCCCGTTCTCCCTTCTGCTGGAGGCCACGATTGCAGCAACGGCAGCAATGAATGCCGGCTCATCAGCTGCTGCAGCTTGAAGCAGTCTAGCACATCCAGTATATTAGAGCTGTGTACCATTACAACTGAAGAAATGTTGCATGCTTTTTTTGTTGCCTCTTTTGTTTCTGGTGTTTATCTCCAGCAAAATGAAAGAACTGGAGGAGAAAAACTGCTAGTCTATCAGAGCCCATATGACAGTGCTGAGCTGCATGGCTTACACTGGGATGAGATTCAGGTTAAATTGAAAACAGAAGGGGTTTATCTAAGAAACTCAATAGGGTCAGCATCTGGATTTTATTTACTTGATTTTGTTGCTCCTATGCTTTTGAAATTCTGGTTAATGTACATTAGAGTTAAACCCTGTCAACGATAGAACTGAGTCAACTGTTGCAACTGTCTGAACTTGGCTTTCCTGTATCTGGTTAGAGAGTGAAATGTCCTGTTTCACATCAAGCTTGACAGTTAAAGGAAACCAAATGATTCTTCTAAATGCTCACCACATATGCTTTTATGCATGTGGCATATTTCTGATTTAAAAAAATTACATATATTGTTCTATTCACAGTTCAGAGCATTACAGACATACTTACATATGAGGAGCTCAGCAAGGAGTTGTGCCTGTGCATGGGCCTTAGGTAGTCAATCTCTGTGTACTGTTTGTGGTCCCAGATGGCTACAATGCTCTCATTGAGCACACAAGGTCCTTTGCACATATGGGCTCTCCAGAAAGAGTACTGCACCTTCAGAATTGCACTGAATGTGACATTTTCTGCGCCCAGTGTTCATCTTACTGGACTGCTAACTGTAATTCACTGTCTTTCATAGCTCTACTATGGAGGATCGAGATCCTGCTAAGCAACTATCAGCCCTGCCATAACTAGAGGAAGGCTCCCCACAGTCTGGGCAACGATAATTTTCATGGAGTAATTTTCATGTTGGGTTTTCTGCCTGAATTCCACATGTAAAAATACTGCTCTGGGGGTGTGGGGCGTAACATGGGTAGATGTGACAGCTATGGAGGCAAAAACTATGAATTGTGTTTTTTTAACCTTTTCTGTTGGCTTTCTGTGTTTTAAAACCAATGGGGTTCATTATTCTTTTGAAATGAAGAACAAAGAATTCTGCACGAGCCAGATGTTGCCCTGCAACTGGATCATTAATTATGTTATGCCTTCATTAGAAACTAGGATAATGTTTCCAACTGATTGCTAAATTTGAATGATCTTCTAGTACACTGTGACTTCCAGCTAATGGGGACACTGCTTGTGCTGGAGCACTGCTGCTATTTGACCATTAAAGTATATTGTTAATATTATTTTGTTATGCAGAAACAACAGGAGCACTGAGTTAAAGTCGACAAGGGCTTGAAATATGCAGCATCTGGTGTTTGGGGTTTTCTTTTAAGAAAGTATTAGTAATCAGTCATTCAGACAGGACCACCAGTAGAAATTACATTGTAGTCCTGCTGTCTGCCAGCCTGGCCATCTCGCTACCTAGATTTTGTTTTGGGTCTGGGTCTAAAGTACTTGTTTAGCTTTATGTGTTTGTCCTCTCCTTGCAACAAGTGCTGTATTAAAAACAAGGAAACAAACAAACAAAAAAAACCCACCCAAACTTGTGATCTGGGGAAGGACAAATACTGATTGAAGCAAGCTTGACAACTGTGTGTGCAAATAAGATTTACATGGCTACAACTTTTTCAAGCTCAAAAGCAGTGGGGGTAGTATTTAAAGGTTGGAATAACTTTTTTGGCTGTCCAAATGCTTCTTCTAACAACTGTCTCAGAGACTTGACAGTAGGAAACAATCAGTAGCATTGTGGAAGAAATGTGGTATTTTTTTTTCTTCATCAGTTTCCTTTGTTTCATTTAGCAGTTCTTGAAATACACCAAATGTTTACTGTCAGTGCTTCAAAGAAAACACTCACTCTTCAAGAGTAGGCCTGAGCAGCAAATGTTGCTTAATTACATTGCTTTGTTGTTGCCTCTAGGCCTGAGCAGCCAAGATCTGTACTGATGCTGCCAGTAAATGACATACTTGTGCTTCTGGATGCGAATAGGACATGGTATGCTGTCAGGCCCCGTAATGGATAGAGAAAATGAGCAAAAAGTCTAGAGTACTACTTGCAGAATAGAACAGTGAAATTGGAAGGACCTACAAAGATCAGGTCCAACCGCCTGACCGTTTCAGTGCTGACCCAAGGTTAAACTACATTAATGAGGGCACTGTCCAAATGCCTCCTGAGCACTGGCAGGCACAGGGCATCAATCACCTCTTTGGAAAGTCTGTTCTAGTGCACAAAAACATTTCCCAGTGCCTCAGCCTCCCTGGTGCAGATTTGTACCATTCCAACCCTGCCACTGGTGCCCAGGAGCAAAGTCTGGCACCTTCCTCTGCTTCCCCTCCACATGGAGCTCCAAAGAGCAGTGAAGTCACCCTTCAGCCTCCTCTTCTACAGGCACAACAGCCCAACTGTCCTCAGCTTCCCCTCACAGGACACGACTTCCAGCCCTGTCATCAGCTCTGTGCCCTCCTCCAGACCTTTTCAAGGACCTCAGCGCCCTTTTTATACGGTGGAGCCCAGAACATCACACAATATCCAGGCTGAGGCTGCATCAACACTAAATGTAGTCCGTTTTGACCAGAATCCCCAAGTCCCTGTCTGCTGAGCTACTCTCAGCCACTTGTCTCCCATCCTGCCTCCAGCACTGCTTCATCCCAGGTGCAGAATATGGCATTTATTTTGTTGAGCTTCATGCCATGGTTGATTGCCCTGTGTTCCAAGGTATCTAGATCTCCCTGCCAGACCTCTTATCCCTGGAAAGAATCATCTGCACCTCCCACTTTAGTACAGCCAACAAATTTGTTAAGGGTGCATTTGACTCCTGCATCCAAATCGTTGATGGAAATGTTTTCTTTTAAAAAAAAAAATTGATAAAAATCTTGGGGAAAAAAGTCCTATTTTCTTTGTGTGGAGTGAAAACCTCTTAACGGAGGGAGATGTGATGTCATTTTGTAGAACCTGTCAGATAAGTAACAGCGTGAACAATTCAAATTTTACCAAAACAAGGCTTCCTTTTGGAGTTCGTGAAGCAGCAGCTCTCCACCGCAGTCCATGCACCACAGCTCAGCCTTTTCTTTACCTCCATCTAGCGGCCACAGTGATCAGAACCGGAGTCAAACTTTGCCTTGCCTGTACTGAGGGACAGAGGTATTGCATCTCAGGCACTGGATCCTTTATGTGGATTCGTGAGCTGTCCGCGAGCAGTGGGTGAGATCTTGTTTTCTCACAGCAGTCGGTAGCCCCACATCAGCGTGTTGGAAGGGGAACTGTCTAAAGCTTATCAGCACTGATGTGCCTTCCCCCCAGCACCCAAATCGTGGATGTCCAGCCTTTTGGCTCACCTGGGCCACACTGACTGAGAAGGAACTGTTTTGAGCCACAAATTAAAAATATAATAAAGTTAATGTATATAAGTAACAAAACTTTTTTTTTTTCTTTTAATAGATGTATTTTTTTACTAAAGAGAGCAAAACCAAAACTCAGAACTAGTGGGATATTTGACCCCAGTTTTGAGAAACGAATGCCTCAGTCTGGTTTGATGGTAGTGGTTGCTGTTCTCAGTGAGCTCTCAAGGTGTTCACCAGAGATTTCTGATGCAGTTTTACTCTTCCTGTGCTTCATCCATTTATGTAGACAGCCTCCTATTTTCTTCTTGTCTTTTGTATCACACTGACAGTTTTAAGGGTCTTGGATAACCATTAGCAGAATTTCCTGAGAGAACTTCTCACTCCTAAAGCATCTGTCAGAAGGTGAGGATGTAGCAGGGTGTAATATGCTCAGATTATTTTCTCTTGCTGTATCAAGTCTTTAAGGTCACTGCTAAAACTTGGCAGTATCCTTTATTTGAGGCTCACTTTCCCCCTCCAACCAAGCATGCTTCTCTGTTACCATTTTATTGTAATGATTCGGAGATGAATCTTGCTAAAAATTTCCTGAGCTTTCTTGGCTGTCTTCAGTCCAGTAAAACGGTTTCAGGAGGACTTAAACCTAATTCTGTACTGTAATATATGTAATTCTGTACTCTGATAAAGAACATCAGAAAGACTAAAAGAAAAAAAGCCAACAACCTAGGCACTTTGACCAAGTAGCTACGTATACAGATGCTCAATGCATGTATTTACTATGAAATAATGCATGAATGGCAGGCTGACAATGAATGAGTGGCTATCATTTGCTGTGTTCTATCACAAAACATGGACAGCAACACGTGCTGTGAAAACCCTTGCTAAGAGACTCTTTTTAAAGGGACTGAATGCAGAAGGAGCGGTCACATTTCAGTCATGACCTGGAAAAACAAAATAATGTTTTAACAAACACAAAATGTCGGAGGTTTTTCTTCAGCTATCTACTTTCCTCCTCCTGCTGCTTAACGTCAGGACTTTAGAGGCAGCAATGATGCCATTGAATAGCACGTGTGTATGACCAAGATGTTATAATTGCAATATAATCAAAAGAGTAAGGCAAAAGCAAACAAGGATCACAAAAGAGAATAAGTAGAAGAGCTTACCCTTGGGTTGAGCTCACTAGAAGATACCAAAAGAGGATGATCTCCAGAAGAGATCCTTCCCCTCTGGTAGCCAGGCTCCACCCCTTCCGGCAGCACAGGTGAATTGCCTTCACCTGTGCTCCTCTGGCTGACTCAAGGCTCACCTCAGGTGATTAATCAGAGGTTCAGGCCGTGACTCAGCAGTTCCCATACACACGTGATTCTTGAGTTTGTAGCAGTCAATTCATTCCTCCCTCCCCCTCCTAGCCAAGGCTGCTTGGAGGTTAGGGCACCTGTTGGGTCAGCAGACTTCTTGGCACCCAGGAGGGAGGTGAGGGATGTGGGCACAGCAGGGATGTCAACCTACCAGGTGCCTGTTGTGGTGCAAGTTGGGCAGGCTGGGTAAGGAGAGCCCCAAGACTACCAGTCGTAATCCATTTACTGCAGGACAGCCTTCACTGAGCTTTTATACATTAAAAAATGAAGTCAGTTTTGGCCAGTGTGTAGCCAGTACTCTGTGCATCCGAATACATAAGCTTTCAATTGAGTGAAACTGCCTGTGCTCTTTTTCTTACAAAACTACTTTTTCTTCACCATTACTGCACTCTCTTTGTTCCATCATTGATGATGATGCTAGATGATAAAAACGCTTCTTGCCTTTAAAATTAGGTCTAATGACGCTCATTTTCAAGCCAGTCAGAACTCTTTTTTTGTGGAAGAAGATCGGAAATTAGTTTTTTTTCCCCTATTATCTGTTATAATGAGTTTTATTATGGCCTTTGATAACCGTAACCCCAGCAACAAATAGAGATGGATATACTGCATTAAGGATCTCTCATTTCAGTAGTCATATTCTACTTCCAGATGCCTTACAGGTCAGAAAGTAAATTAGCACTTAGCACAAATGCACTGATGATGCAAAAAACTCTCTTCTCTTCTAGCAACCCGCCCCCAGTTGTTGGAGATCTTTGAGCACGAGTTACTTATACAGCCATATCCAAACCTCATACTTACCAAGTAAGTCATGTAAAGGCTAAGGAAATCATCTGCCTGGATTACTTGCAGGGGCTCTGCAGGAATCAGCACGTGAAATTGGATGCAACATATATGAGCAGCAAAACTACCTTGAAGGGGCAAAGTACAGTGAAGATTTTGGGAGGAGGGGCACCTTCTGTTTTTTTCTCCCACAACAACAAAATTACAAACAACCCCCCTTTGGTCCACCAAACCTATCCTTTTGAAAGTGAAAAAGGGTTGTTAGTGATTCTTTGCTGCTGCCTTGTACTCCGAACGGTAGCATAGATGCTAAGCAGCATGGAATTGCATGTTGTGCTTTTTTGTGAGTTCTCATGGTCCAGGCACCAGTGTGAGTTCAACACTAACATGTCCTGTAATCAGAGGAAGGTATGCTGATGCAAGAGGTCTTGGGTGAGTGTAAAGCAATTGTGAGTAAAGAGAAAGTTAACATTTCTGGTTCCTCTTCGCAACATGTAAAGAAGAATGAAAAAAGCCTCTGAAGTGTTTTCCTAAATGCAATGGGGCACAGCTGTATTTTCTATGAAAAACATATGCATTCAATCCATATTTGAAGGGTTGTTTTTGGATTCTCTGAAATGAGGAAGTATGTCCAGTTAAGCTAAATATTTGCTGTGTGCATAAATAACTTTACAAAAGTGAGTTTTTGCCCACATGCAAGATGACCTAAGGCCAGTATTATTCAAATAAGTGGAATAAATTGCTTTTTGGGAGCGCCTGTCCCTTCCTAAGGAAGTTGAAAAGACATGTCTGAAGTCAGCCTAATCTCAGTCCTACAGGGAGATTTTGCAAAGCATTGAAGAGATTAAACGGAAGAGCAATTGAGCGAACAAATGATTAGACTGATTGGTTGAAGTTCCTACTAAAGCTGCAGGCATGCTGTTAAATCTCTTGATCATTTCAGAAAATACCCTTCTTGTAAGGTATTAGGCAAAGTGCAGTTCTAGATACAGATGACCCTGTTTATGAGGGTGGACAGTGATAGAACAAGGGGGAATGGTTTTAAAGTGAGACAGAGGAGGTTTAGGTTGGATATGAGGAGGAAGTTTTTCACCCAGAGGGTGGTGAGGCACTGGCACAGGTTGCCCAAGGAGGCTGTGGATGCCCCATCCCTGCAGGCATTCAAGGCCAGGCTGGATGTGGCTCTGGGCAGCCTGGGCTGCTGGTTGGTGACCTGCACATAGCAGGGGGTTGGAACTGGATGAGCGCTGTGCTCCTTTGCAACCCAGGCCATTCTGTGATTCTGTGATTACAAACAAGGAATATGGTGCTTGTAAGGAGAAAATAAATTTTCTTAAACTCTATTCAAACATTTGTCTATGGTTGTTACTCTCTTGTTACTAAAATCAATTTTTATGAATAACTAAAAAATACATAACTTTTCTAGTCATGTGAATACGTAAAAAACAAAACAAAGCATCCTAAAATACGTTTGAAGATATATTTTAAAAAGACCAGAAGCATTAAGCTTAAATGAGAAAAGCTAAATCTCAGTGCATTTTGAAGCACATAAAAACATAGATGTGACTTGAGAGAAAATATCTGTGAGATTGATTGTTTGAAAAGCAATGCTTTGTTGTTGGCTGATATTAACCTGATATTAGGAGGATATTAAAAATATTCTCTGATGGTTTTGTGTGGTTCTTATTGATTGATCATAGTTGCATTTGTCTGCCGAGTATTTTGAAGCCATGTAGATATAAAACCAAATGAACAGTGAATGTGTTGATGCTCATAACTACAACTCACACTTCCAGTTCCACCCGGTGTATTTGGAAAAAGGGGCTGAGACTGCATTGCTGCTGGCTTGCTCTATTTTAAGCTATCCGTCTCCATCTGTTGCATGGCTAAGGGTTTTTTTTCTCATAGCTGGTTAAACTGTACTCGTCACTGACCTCACTGCAAGCCTAATCTGATATATGAGACGTTCTTCCAACAAGAGTGTCTTTTTGGACTGAGGTTGGTCAGGACCCTGTGGCTAGTTTTGCTTTTACTCATATAATGGTCCACTGCAATGGTGATAGTATGTGTTTCTGCTGATAGGAAAGTGGATGCTCATTTCAGACTTCATTAAACCACTGTAAAGTGGTGTGTGAAACATCTAATTCACAGTATCCAAAACTGTTAGATTCCTTATGTAGCTATGTTCCAATCTTGGAAACAGATTTATCTTCATTCTGTTAACCAACAATTTCTTTAAAACTTCTGTTCTGTGCGTGGTCCTGTCTTCTTTCTAATGTGGATCTGAGCTATGGGGATTCTATGCTGATAAACATCTTTACAGTTGTGTTTATTCTAAGCAAAGAGTAGATTTACCTAATTTGAATAGGACTTTTAATTTAGGAATACAGGAGTGGAGAGGTCCAGTGTTAGAACAGAGGGGATAGCTGCCAAAACTTGGATGGTGGGGGAAGGAAGGCCTGAATAGACCAAGGATTTGTTTTGTGGATTTGTCTTAAATTTGAAATGGAAGGTGGAAAAGTGGGTGTTCATCACCCACTTCAGTCTCGTATTGGTGTTCAAGCTACTTTGGGCCTGAATTGTGCGAGAATCTATGCCGTATGCCTGAATGAAGTTGGAGGTTTTTTTTACTGTGGTTGGCTATGTCAGAATAGGAACAGGAATTCTGCTAAGATGTTTGAAGAACTGTTGAGGGATGTGCTGGCAACGGTCTGGGTGCCAAGGCTGCTGCATACGATGTTTACTTCAGTAATCTGCAGGGTTTTGCCTGCTCAGCAGGCTTCTGAGGAAAGGAAAAGAGCGGAGTGTTTTTCTGTTAGTGATACTGGAAGTAGAGACAGAGGAAGCATTGTACAGGTGATTGTTTTGGGAGCTCTCCATTTCAAAGCAGGCTTTGTTCTTGTTAAAATAGATGGCAGCACAGCCTTGCTCCCCTGGATGAGCCCATCCTCTATCGCAAGACAGCTGCGTAAGCTGAGCAATAAGGAAACTTTGTCAGTAATTTGCAGAAATAATCTGCAGCTTTCTTCTTAGAAGAGCTTTCTTCTTAATTTGGGAATTCCTGGGCTCACTCAGGTCAGTACTTTGTAGCTGCAAGAAACCAGAATCTTACGTGACTGAGAAAGAAACAAAAACTATCTGAGGACGTTTATGTAACACCTGTAAAGTTGTGAAGCCCTTTTCTTAACTGGACAACTTGATGGTGGCCTTAGGCTTTGCAGCACGTACTCTCTATCTCTCCTACTAACAATAAAGTGTCTAGGGGCATGCATTCCTCTTCCTGAAAATAACTGCATTAGAAATCATATTTGTATTATGTGTGCTGTATTATGTGTGGAAATAATTAAATCCAGAGGATGTTAATTTTTGTGCTGAAAGCTCTCAGGAAATATATTCCAGGCACGCCTTTTCTTGTTTGAGAATAAATGCTTTTTTTTTTTTAAGCCTGAAATTTTCTTTCCTGAGGTAATTTAGTCACTGCTTGTTATGTTATAAATACGGAACAGATTGATACAGACTTCGTCTGACTCCAGTGGATCTACAGCTTGTGCTTCTGTTCCTGTTAGTGGCTCACGCGGGAGGATGCTGCAGAGACCACTTCATCTCCGCGCTGTCTGCCGGGCCCAGCAGCGCATTGCCCGTGCCTTGTCTCCCTCTTGTGGCCTCTGGTGAGCTGCTCGTGTGCAGGAAGCTGAGCTCGCCTTCCTCAGGGTTTTGTTGAACCAGCAGCCGTGCACGGGCCTGAACGGGCATTTCTGAGCTTGTTTAGCAGATGCAACCATTCATGCAGCGCTGCGTCTGCACAGAACAGCAAAAATGCTGAACAGTGAAACTGCTGGAACACAGGTTAATTTGTAAAAATAAAGAATTCTGACTTAGAAAAGCAGAAGTTTCCCCTGTCCCCAGAGGTGTTCAAGGCCAGGTTGGATGGGGCCCTGGGCAGCCTGGTCTGGTATTAAATGGGGAGGATGGTGGCCCTGCGTGTGGCAGGGTTGGAGCTTGGTGATCCTCGAGGTCCCTTCCAACCCAGTCATTCTGTGATTCTGTGAAGGGACTTTCCCTTTGGAAAGATTAATAATCTTAAAGCGATGGCTGAATTTCCCCGGGCTGTTAAAGTTGCCTAAACTGTTGCTTAAGCTGCAGTGACTTCATTTAGAAGCAAAATCAATTAATCTGGCAGAAAGAAGTGCCCTCCTGGAGTAAGTGTATGCATCGCTGAGAATTGTTTCACCATAATTCTGGGAGTGCAATTATGTTTCTTATTTCCGGAAGTAAATAAGCTCTCAGTTTGATTTTTATATAAATATATTTTAGATATATCAACAAGTAAAGTTAGCACTTAGATAAATACAATCTGGTAATGAGTAACAGTGTATACTTTGCTTTGTCATCCACTGGGATGATGCTTAGATTCAGAGCTCACTGAAGGCAATTCCCAGTTGCTTGCTTAGGCAGTCCATTTTCCTGAAATATTTCAATTTGTAAGGGGCCACTCCATGTGGGAACAAGTGGCTTAATCACAGGTGGACCTCAAGCTGGCAACCAGTTTCAGAAAGATATTGTATAAACTGTTCAAAGGAAATGAAGCGTCATCTCAAACTGAAAATGTCCATCAGATTCCATTCCTCTAAAGGCTTGGGATGCTGAGGCTTTTTTGTAGTATTGCTCCTCTTAGATCTTGCAGAGAAACCCAGCAGCAAACACTCCCGGCATCACCTTGGAATAGGAATTTGTTGTGTGTTTCTTCCTGTTTCAGAAAGCAGAAATGCAGAACTACACAGAAATAATAGTTACAATTTTTTTATTTTTTTTATTTATTTTATTTTTTTTTTTAGGTATTTAGTTGAAGAGTGAAGTAAAATCCCATGCAGCTTGGTAAATATGCAGCTTTATGTGTACGCTCAGCTTAGCGCACGCAACCTTAAAAAAGCTGATATTTTTTGTATTGATGATCAGCAAAATAATTCCGAGTAGAGCAGAACAGATATTCTTTATTGCAATATTTTTACTGCTGTTTTACTTCCAACAGCATTCTGCAACATTCGCCTATCCAGAACCACCAGCTGGAGACTTTTGCATTTTGAATACATTTGATATCATTATCTGTTGTTCCAGGAAATGACAGTTCTTAGGGTGAAGGATTAATTTTCAGCCATGAGCATCCTCTGCTGAACTGAGTTATTCGGCTCATTGTTTGACACGAACAGAACATTCTGTGTGAGACTTTACGTAAGTCTCCATTCACCTCACTGAATGCCTCAGAAATGTCAAATGGAGCATCCTGTTCCTTTTTAAACAGCAGCCTTCCCCCTCTGCAGCTCAGACGAGCACAGCAGTACTGATCACACTGCAGGTGCTCAGGTCCTCGGGACATGGCTGCCTGCACTGCAGCAGGGGATGTTACATCAAGACTCTGCTGTTTCTCAGGCCTCAAAACCACGGAGGATCTGAACGCTTCAATGCGGTTGCAGAGGAGACAGGACCACAGTTGTAGCACTTGGCACAGGTGTTCCCAATTTTGCAGACTGTCTTCTAGAGAGATGGTATTCCCTGCAGGGTATTTCTATGCTATGACCAGTAGTGGCTGTGTATCTATCCATCCTGCTGTGGATAATGCCACAGCTGCAAATGTGGAAAACCGAGTTCTGACATGCTGTTGCCAGTGGAGCTGCTCTCTAGACTCTCAGCTAAATGTCACCAACACGCACTGCAGCCACGTCACCTCATTTGCACTGCCACTGGTGCACCTGTGGAATTACAGTCATCAAGGGGTGTTTTTCCCTGCTTCAGCTGCCTGTAATCAAATCACTGATGCACTAATTCAAAACTCCTGACTACTTCAACCTTTTGACGTTTTTTCAAACAAACTTCTCTGGTTGGGAAAGGTATAACTTTCTTCAGATTATTTAATGAGAATCTGTGGATGTGCACATAATTGAGAGAGAGTTTTTTCTTGGCTCCTTCCTGTAGTACTTTCAGATGGCTCTTCCCTTTCTGAAAGCTCAGTCTTTGTGGTTCAAGAAAATCTAATGCAGATGTAGTTGAATTTTTAACACTTCTCCATATCCCCAACTGTCCTTTCACCACATACAATGCCCCCTAAGAACGAAACTGATACAGAGCTTGAGTTTAATGCTTTGACTAGCAATGAAAATCAATGGTGACTGGATGAAAATATCCTGGTCATAGAACATCAGGCAACTGGAAGCATGTTCAAAGCTACTTAAAGGTAAGGTATTCAAAATATCTACCCGAGCAGCGTGCATGGCATATATGTGCCTGTGTTTTAGATTCCCAAATTGTGTCAAGCATTACTTTTGCCTACAGTGCTACAGAGCTTGGCACGTTCTGCCATGGGCTTTAGTAGCAAAATCATTTCTAAATGACCTGTAGGTAAACATTGCAATGTATTTATAATATAAAATATTTTAACCTTTCTGGCTGCTGCAAAAAGTTTCTCCTGCCATGAGGAATAGCTGTGGTATGGAACTCCTTGCTGCAGTTAGGTGTCTGTATGGACGATGTGGTCCTCTGCACAGGTAATTCATAAAGAACAAAACTCCAGGTGCTGGACAAACTCACACTTTCTGGAGGATGTCAAGATGTAGATGGGAGAATCAAGAGATAACAGGGACAAAAATCATCTGGTCTTCTGTTAATATGGATGCTTGTAAACACTTCTGCTGTGATAATGGTAAGGTAACTCCAAATATAAAGATTGCAAAGCATACTTAGCTCTGTTGTGGTATACAGTATCTCAGTAGTTCTATGTAATATGGTATTACTATAGTTATATGGTACCTCATAGTTCTCTGCGTGGTATCTGGTATCTCAGTGCCCTTCAGTAACATCAGAACTATCAGAAGCATTGCGATGGAAGAAGTAATTATTCCCTAGATGAAGTTGCCTATTTTGCTTTGGGATTATTTCTTTTGTTGACTCGCTTGACAGCCTTCCTTTTGAAATAGACATATCTGCTTAAAATAGGAGGTTATTAATAGGCAGTGAGGAATTCACATTTGATGAGTATGAGCTAATCATTTAGAAATGTTTAACTAGTAATTGTTCCAAATGAAAGAAGTTCTGCCTTGTCAGACAGAAATCATTGCTATGTTTCAAGAGTGGAACTGCAGGTGCTGGTGGCACACTGTGCACTCTGTATACATTACAAACCTCTGTCTACTTCATCTTGTTAACAGGAGTGCAATGGCAGCTGGCACGCTGCAGCAGAGTGCCTTCCTCCTTCCCACTCTGCAGGCTCACTTCTGCATCTACAAGGGAATCATCAGTGGTAAGAAATTAGAAAACCCACCAAGAAGCTGCACGATATGGAAGTTGTCTTTGCATTCAGTGTGGCAGTAGAGGTAGAAAAATGCTGTGATTTGTTGCCTGTGAGTACTGGTCATCGGTTCTTAGACTTCATTTGGCTTTGGTTGGGATGACAGACTTGTACAGATTTCTGTGAAACTTTGACAAGTGATGTGTGCCAGAATTACTGGGAGTTGGTTCTCGTTGATTTAAATTGCTCTCTTTAACACAAGAAACAAGATGACACTGATCAACAGCCTGTAAACACAGAAATGATTAGGACCATGCACACGTGAGTATATGTAACATACAGGTATTCTAGTTCCTACACTATGACTGTAACTTTCACTGACAAAATGTGCCCAAGAACTTTGTTTCCTTAAGCTAGCGTGCCTCATTCTCATATCAGAGGAACTGCTTATGTAAAATTTACATTTCTGTTCATATAGTTTAGTTTACCTCTTACTTGTACTGCAAGATGCAGGAATGGCCTAAACAAACTTTTATAGGAAATTTCTGCTTTTGAATTTCAAAAAGGGAACTCAAATCTCCTAATTTGTTTAATCACTAGAAATTATGTTTTTAATAGCTTGTATATTACTGTAATGCAGCAGGAAAAAATGGAATAATATTACAGTGCTCTTCCCTGTACTAATGTGTTTGTACAAAGCTTTTCTTGCCTATCTTTTGTTGCTCTATAGTTGTTTCTGGAAGTGCTGGGTACTAAGAAGGGAATGTGAAAGGGAGAATAGGAGTGATGAACATGGAATGTGGAAATCTATATGCAAGTGTTCATCCAAACGCTTTGCATCGAAAACTCTTTAGAAACTTGTTTTATTTTTAGACATCCCTCAGTAGTTTTACAAATATGAAGACTTCTCAAGAGTAAAAGGTACAGTGAGTAAGTGTTTTCTTTTGCTGTGGTGTAAAAGAATAACCCATGACTAACTTTTCTATAGGAATACAAATAAAATCTGAGTAAATCTGGACTTGGGAGGTTTTGTAGCAACACGGTAGAGCTGTGAGATGACAGGCTCACCCTACGCTTTTAACACCTCACTCGCCCACGGCCTGCAGGCAAGCAGAGCCAGAGATGGCCAAAAACTCAAGCTGGTCCGTATCATGAAAAGATGGGGGCACAGATGGCGTGAAGTTTCTTTCCCACACGCCTTACCTATTTTGAAAAACATAAATGGTTCCAGCCTCCCTTCTTACTTTCTTTTAGCATTGGCTACTATCTAGTCACTTGGCCATGTCAAGACAACTACAACTGTGCTTTTTGGAACAGTCAGGAGGTTACATTTTCAGACTGGAAGATGCTGTCGTTTTTGTGAGATTTTGTTGGATGAAACACTATATGTCTCAAGTGTTAAACTTACCTAAATTATCTTGTCTTGTCAGTTCAATCACAGATTTCCTCAAGCCTGGGCCCAGAACCCCTCATCTGGGCACTGGCTGCTATTTTGCCTTCTTGCTCTTCACACTGTAGCATTTGTGCACTGAAGCCTATGCCCATATTGGGTTATACCTCCAAGTGTAGCCAAGTGCTTTCATGGAAGCGTTTACACATCTCACTTCAGCATTTCTGAGGCTGTGTTTGTAACACTGCATCCAACTTTGGGCTCCTCAGTGCCAGAAAATTATTGACAAACTGAAGTGAGCCCAACCACTGCAGTGACCAGGGCAGGAGCTAAGAAGAGAGGCTGAGAGCTAGGCTTGTTTGCTCCTAAGAAAGCTGATGTGTGATCTGCTTTCAATTACATAATGAGAAATAAAGAAGATGGAGCCAAACTCCTTTTAGAGCCGCACAGTGATGAGGTGAGAGTGGACAGAAGATGCAATATGGGGGATTCCAATTAGACTATACAGAAACTTTCACCGTGAGCAATCTCAAACACCTGAGATAAGCCTAGAAATGTTGTGGTGTCTCTTTTTTCCCTGGAGATGTTCAAAAGTCAGCTGGGCAAGTCCATGAGAAACTTTACCAAAACATGCAGTTGGATTGAACATCAGTGTTGGCTCAACTTTCAGCAGGGTGAAAAGGGATTTTTAAACTGTCTAACTACATGACCTCTGGAGGTCTCTTCAAGCCTCAATTTATTTTTCTCTTCTAGAGGCATATAATTCCCTGCTTTGATTATTGAAATTAGGGAGCACGCAGTCTTCTATCTTGACTCACTTCTGAAATGTGGGAGAAAAGTCCAACTTTGGATTTCTTCTGGTTGCAGATAATGCTGTAGCAAACCCATCTTTTTTTTTTTCTTTTTCTTTTTTTTCTTTCCTCTGTACAAAAGCCACTGAAGGAAGCTCCAGGACACAGCAGTCAGTGTAGCTATGCAGCCGTGGAGAATATGTTTATTCATCCCCTCACTTCTCAGATCAGCCAGTTAAACTGTGTGGTTATTAATGTATGTCACAGCAAGGTTGAGCCCTTCAGCCATTCTTTATTTCCAAATTCTTTCATTTCTGGGTTGAAATGAGATGTAGTACTTGCATGCCAGAAGGAATTACTGTACACAGATTCTTTGGGGCAGAAAAGAGAGGTCATGAATAGAGATTAAGATGGGGAGTGGAACATTGAGAATGTCCTTTGCTTGTTGGAGAAATTGGATGCAGTGCTCTTTTCAAGCTATAGTACCGTGGTACAGTACAAGGTTAAGTCACTCCTGTGCAGAATATTTTTTTTGTTTACTCTGAATGTATAAACAAAGACTATAAAACTGGTTTTGAAGCGTGGGGGGAGGGGGCACAGGGAAAGATCTTATATATGCAGCGATCAAATAGATCACACTATAGGACACTTTGCATTCATAAACATTCTGCTGCCCTTTCCATCATGAAGCATCATGGACAGCAGCATGTGATTTCTGTTGTGCAGTGGTAAGGGGATATTCGAGCGTCCGTGTAACAGGAGCACCTTTGACACATTTTTGGTTGTTTCTCCTTCCTCCCCAGTCCTTTTTATTCTCCTGTAGGCTGGTCCTGTCAGTCCATATCAGTGTGACAAGATATGGGAATGAGCAAGAAGTCTCTGGTCTCCTTGGCAATGTGGTGATTAGCACAAGCTATACAATGACGTGATTCATGCAGAGGGGGCGAGTGTGGAGTTGTGAATGCTTTGCTTATGTGGCACTGCAGCACCTGGGTGCATGAGGCAGATTGCTACAGCTTGTAGTGCCTTAATCTCACATTAAAAAAAAATAAATCATTCTCTACTGATTTTTACAAGCTATGAGGCACCCAGTCATCACCTCGTTTCAAGAGAAAAGCATCTGCTATAGCTATGCTTAAAGAGGATTTTTCTAATAATTTTGCCTATCTGCAGTTGTGCTGCGCTGTCTTTAATTTCCCTTTCCAAGTAGGTGAAGCAGAAGTGAAGGATTGTCTTACACATTTAAAACAGCGGGGAAATTTATTTTGATTTCAGTGCAGTTCCTTTGGAATTACACTGCACTACCAAGAAGTGAATCAGTTCTAGTCTCTCAGTAGTACTACTCTCAGGAGTGAGAATATTGGTTGTGTCAGGGAAAACTTCTTTCTTTGAACATGCAGCACTGCAGTTTGGACTATTTGCTCTCACGTGTTTTAATTTCAGTGACAAAGATGCTTAGTTACCCAGGGTTGGGAAAAAGGGCCAATCCTTGTATGTATGTATGTATATATGTGTTACCTTGTATATCTGGAGACTGGATAGTAGTAAGATCAGTTTTTCTTTTGTAAAAAGATGTGTTGGGAAGAATATAGCCTCAGTCAAGCTTTCTGTCTGAAATACACGAGAAAGACAGATTTACAATCTTATTAAACAAAAAATATTATTCTCTTGAAAAATGTCTTCTGCTTAAATACAGTTTTCTTTCTTCTACTGACACTACTCTTTTTCCCAATGCTCCTCCTCATCAAATTTTGACAATGTCTTTTATGGAATGCTGTTGCTCAATGATGTGGCTTATGTGGCTGCATGAGACTTCAGTGTTTTGAGGCAAAAAGGAGTATTATTAAATTATTTATTTTCCCCATTACATTAATCCTCACAGCATGTTTTTGCTTAGAAGCAGCTTGCAGACTGGATAGTTACTTGTATGGATCTATCACCTGTGTCTCAAATGCACATGGTTTCAAGGGAACCTATTGTGTGAACGATGTGAACTACCATTTGGCTGTTCTTTCCTCTCTGAAGCAGTGATTGAGCACCTGGAGGGAAGGCAGGGCCAACCCAGGTGTGCTCAGGCGCATGCAATGTACTTGAGTGATTGGAGGGGTGAAGCTGGTGTCCACATTCCCAAACCTCATTTAAGGGTTGGCAGTGGAGGCAAGGGTATTTGGCTAGAGATCTCTGCTTAGCTGTGGCCTTTTGAAGGTAAGCATATTTTCTTCTTTTGTTTCTGTGTACCAAGCTGCTGTGTTTGGACTTGTCCTCATTTGCTGCAGCCTAGGACTTTGCCACCCCACTATTCTTGCTGTAGTTTCCATCACATTACAGCATTACACTGCCCCCGTTCACTCACTGTGATTAGACCTTTTCTGTGAAAATACTGCTAGTCAAATTCATGAGCCATGATAATTAATCATGCTTTCCCCAACTAGCTGTTCTACTGTTTTTTTTTTTTCCTATTTGTGCTTATAAACAGGCAAGCCTTCTTGGTATATTGAGTGTCTGTATCATTGGAAAAAGCAAACGCTTTTTAGTTTGCTACTACCTGAATATATGAGTCACTGTTGAAGCAAGTATGGTAAATGTTTGCAGGACAGTTGATGCTCCAAATGATAGCACTTGGTAGTAACTATCTGTTTTCTCTGCAAAATGAAGAAGTAATAAAAAGGTTAAGTGATAATCTTCAGCACTGAAAAGTGATGGTTTAAACTAAGATTGGGGAATGGGGTAGAAGCTGTAAAGGTTTTCCGTGGTTGTCTTGATATCTGATCTCCTTCTCTTCCATTCTCCTCCCTCATTGTAAGTTTTTTTTTTAAAGTATTTGTGTACATGAAGTCTTTACATAGGTTACTGCTGCTCTAGAGGAGATTGGTACCTTCTTAAACAACCAGAGCAAGAGTGTGGTCTGACTGGCTCTTGGGGATGTAGAAAATGGCATGCTTGCGTAGACACGTAAGCAAATGTGAGTTTGAGTGCTCTGCATGGGTGTTTAGAAGATGTTTAGACACCTCAGGCTTTTTCAGGTTTTCACATTTAACCCCTGCTGGTCTTGGAGGAGTGAAACAGGTTATTGAGGAGACAACATAATCTTAGAATTTTAGAATCTCTTGAGTTGGAAGGGACCTGGAAGTCCAGCTCCTGGCTCCATGCAGGGCTACCCGAAATTCAAACCTTATATCACAGAGCATTGTCCAAATGCTTCTTGAGATCATTCAGGTTTGATACTTTGACCACCACCCTATGGCGAAGATTCCTTTTCTACACCCCAGAGCGACCCTGCCCTGTCACTATTCCCTTGAGTCCTGTTGCTGTCACCAGAGGGTAGAGATCAGCGCTGCCCTTGTGAGGAGCTGTGGGCCACCATGAGGCTTCCCTTCAGCCTCCTCTGCTCTGCCAGGGGACCTCAGCCACTCCTTACATGTGTTGCTCTTTAGACCCATCCCCACCTTCGTAGCCTTCCTTTGGATGCTTGTGATTCCTAGTCTGGCTTTGGACAGCAACTATGAACGTTTCCCCAACCTGCATTTGGAAATGAATTAGTAACTCTGGTTTTGTGGGCAGTGGTATTGGAGCATCTTCCAATTAAACAGCCACAGAAAGAATGGCAAAACTTGAGTGACCTTTTGCTAGCAGTCTCAGGAGCATTGAAAATGATTTGTTTGCTTAGACTGACTGCTCCCTTGTGAGCAGTTTCAGCCTATTGAATTTAATTGGTCTATAGATGTTATTCTCCTGGTTTAGTTTGGAGTCAAAGTTCTGGGGGAAGGGAGAAATTAAACTGGCTACTTCATCTCTTTCCATGTTTTTTTTCTTTTGTGTGCGTGTGTGTGTTCTGATGAGGAAATTAAACAAGAAGAAATAAATGGACAGAGAAAGGAATTTATTTGAAACCTGATTTAGCAGAGTTTAAGTGGGCAGGGGAAAATATGGTAATGGCTTTGTCTATAAAGATGTTTTTAAGCATATTATACCTGCTGGGATCTTAGGTCATGTTTCAAATTCCCACAGCATTTCTTCCCACCAGAAAAGTATCGTTATCCCCACTGCACAAATTAAAGGCTAAATGTCATGATAGGCTTCCCTGTCTGTACCTAAGCTTAAATTTTCACTCTGCTAAAAGTTAAAGAACTCTTTCACTTCTGTCTATCATATGAAATTTTATCCTAAAGTGCAGCAGCGCTTTCATAAATCTCAATGTCAATTACATGGTTCAAAGCAGAGGAGAATTGGACTCAAAAACCTCATCTGGCTGATGCAAGTGATTTAAAGGAGTGTAGAAGAGGAGAGGCAGGAGGCTAGGCAATAGATAGTCTGTGTTTGGACATAAGAATGTGTTGTGACACGGGGATTTGTTACGCTGCTGAATGCAATGAAGCCATAGTTCTCTCATCCACTGTCTCTGCTTTTAGCCTGTGTCCAATTCAACCATGGAGAAAACCTAGGCTCTGCTCCCCATCGTCGTGTCCTAATACTCCATCTTAGTTGCAAGCCAGGCTGGTTTGTGGAGGGCAGGTGTGTGATGTTCACAGCTGGAACCTGAGTTGTGTTCTGAGCACTATTCCATGCTTGTCAAGCTGATTGCTCGCTGCCTGTGCAGGAAGGTCCCTGTGCAAGGCAAGACATTTCTGCTGGGCAGGGAGCAGTGAAACACCAAAGAAACCTTCAGTCATGTCTCCAAATAGGTGTAAGAGCTTCTAGCATTAATTTTCTCTCCTACTGATTTTTTTTTCCTCCTGTCGTCAAGGTAACACTTTATTTCTGTTTAGTGAGAAAGCTCCATATGTAAACTTGACCTTTGGGACTTCTGTGTTGATAACAATAGCGCTCTTGTGTTCATTGTGTTCAGCTTCTGTAAGGGACAGGGCTTAAAAAAAAAACAAGCTGAAGACAAAAGGATGGGAGAGAGGTTCTATTTCACATTAAAACACACAACTATATTTTGAGTCGGATCTTATTTAAATAAGCAATCATGTATTAAATGTCCTAGAAAGACAAAAATGTGTTGTAAAATAGGGAGCAAACACTTCATGCACTTTTTTCATATTACAAAAAATTAGCAATGAAATGTCCCACAGTTAGGCTCTGAATTTCAGTAGTGCCCATTCTTCCTTGGGATTTGTTCTTGCAAGGTATTGAGTGCCCTGGCTCTAATCCAGCAGGATTTAAGCATGTAATTTAACTTTAGGATGTAAGCAGTCCCACTGTATTGAAAGAATTTGAGTGATTAAAGGTACACAGGTGGGTAAGTGCTTTTCTGGATGGAAGCCAGAATGCACAGCATCTTCCAAGATCTAATTTTTAATTATTAAGTTGATTTAGAACAGTTCTTGTATCCAAGGCAACAGTGACAATGGCTGAGTACTAAAATCTATATATTTCTAGGAGAAAAGCAGTTATTTGAATTCTGCTGAAATATGTGGACGTTAATGACTGTGGTTTGTTCTAAAAAAACTGTGAAATCTGGCTCAGTTGTTGCTTACTGATGAGTTCAAGTAGAGCACGGATTTACCTCATCAGGGATATTACCTCATCTTTTTCTCAGCGTTAGATAAGGCCTCGTTTGTCCAGATGATTAGCAAAACTTCAGCTGATGCTGACCATCATGTTGTTTGATATTTGAATTATCTGTCTCAATTTCCTGGCTTCATTTAAATACAAATATATATATTAATTATACATATGTAATATGTATATACACATATATTTATTCCACTATTTCACTTCTCTGTAATATGCTAAACTATTAAGCAACCTGAAAGTCTTAAAATATGGGAGGAGCATGTTTCCCAATTTGTTCTATTTATGTTTAACAAATACTTAGAATCTAAGATCTGTCTCTCTGTTGTTTGAATACCTGAAACTAGGGAATTGCTAACACTGTAGCTCAGACAAACCTATTCGGGTGGAATAGTTCTTCAGTATTTTCATCCAAGCACTCAGCTGCTATAAAACAGCTGAAATACAGCTTGTGTTATTGGCCAACGTGGAAAAAACACCTCTCCCAGGATCTTTTATAGAGAAGGAAAAGTGGGGGGGAAAAAAATAGAAATTCAACATGATGCTGTTAGTTTTTGCATTGTTTTCTAATTTAACTAACAATAAGAATAGTCTTGGTTACATTGCAAGAATTTATGGTGTTTTCTGAGTTTTTTTTTTGTAGTATCAGTTGTTGAGTGGTGTCAGGAAGGGGTCACAGAGTGGTAGTCATACCCTATGATCTGTGTTTATTTGCAGTTTACTTTGATGCTGCTTTAGTAACTCATGTGACTTAATATGCTGCATAAGAAGCAGACTTTAAGCTTTTATGAATAAACACTGGAGTCCTCATTCTCCGTGGCTTTTTGCACGGAGCAGTGATCTCTATCACTGCAGGGGAAGGGCACCTGACCTGCCCTGCTCTGGCTTCAGCTTTGCCTGGCAGATAAATGGTGGCACCTCTCAGAGCTGTGGACACTGAGGCCATTTGCTGTGCTGTACTCTTTTCTGCAAGATCTGACTTCCGCTTCCAGCTTTGGCAAACCTGATTGCACTCAGCCTCAGCAGTAGGAGGAGACCATTGGAGAATTTAAGGAGCAGGTGTATACAGAGAAGTCTTATTTTGGGGACTAGTGCAAATAGAATTGAATTATGTGAAGCTGGTGTGGTGCTTTCTAGCGAGTGCCCTGACTTGGTTTGTGCTTAACGTGTTTCTTAGATTAGCTGGCAACTAGGGAGATATGTTAAATACCAAAAAAAAAACCTCCCACATCATTATAAGATAGATATTTCCACATCAGAACGTTCCCAAACAGATTGGGAAAGAGGGAAGAAATGGTCTCTTGAGTATGATCTCTTCCATTTGGAGACCTGGAATGACAGATCTAAATTACACCTGTATAAACTTCTCCTATTTTGCCAGTAGACTGTACTGGCACAGCTCAGATGTTTGCCATTGTAAGCTTTTCTGAGTTATCATCTGATGGAAAAAAAAAAAGCTCTCTGATCTTTGCCCAGTGTTTTGCAAGCTGGCACTCAGGGCTCTTCTGTCCATAGTTGTTTTCCTGACGTCACAGATCTATCTGATGCACTGCTGATGCATCACAGGGCAGCAAGTTTGTTTGTTTTTAAGCACTGCAGTGGCCATACTGCTAAATTGCTGGGGAAGTTCTGCTTGTTCGTGCTTCCATCACTTACTGTCAGTCTCAACCAGTCAAAACCTATAAAGCAGTACTCAGTAGTAGGGTTGTTGGTAATTCTTTTGTATTTTTACCTATGCACAAATGACTAGAAACTGTTTTAAAAGCAAAAAGAGGAAGGATGTGGAGGGTGGAGTTTCTACTTGTTTGAATTTATGACAAATTGCAACAAGGCTACAAATACCCACTCTGTGAGATGTATGGAAAGAATCCTGACCAAGCCTGTCAGGCCCATCTGTGTACTAGTTAACAGGCTAGAAGACAGCATGAGTTTGTACAGGTGGCCATACTGTGTTCTCTAGAAAGAATCCCAGTGGCTGAACTGCAGGTGAAGTTCTCACGTCTTCGATTGGCCTATCTTCACGTGGAACAAGAAAACACGCAAATAATTAAACATTACTGTTTGACTGTCAGTAAATACTTATTTCAACCGCAGAGCAGAAAGCTGCTGAAAACCTGAAACTTGAGTGCTGCTGCCAGGTGGCTGAGGGACTAACCTTTGTCTTCAGAACCACCCTGAAGCGTAATGCTAGTTACTTACTGCCAAAAGGTGTCTTCCAGTGGCAGATGAGCTTGTTATTTCCCATGGAACTAGGCATGTCCTACCACAACCCCATTGGCCAACAGTAAGATTTGTCAGCTTGTTCAGCTGTGCTTTTTTTTTTTTTTTTTCTGTGGGACTGTTATAAAAACATCTGTGAAATAATCTAATTTTAAAAGCTAGGGAAATGTCCCTTTCTCCTTTTCTTTCAAAGTTTAAGTGGTGCAACTCACAGGTTGGTGACCATCAGCTGCGCAAATGCAGGAGACTGGAGCAAAGTGGATGAGAAACCTCCTCATTGAGTCCTGCATTTGGTACCCAATGGTCTTCTCAAGCAGAAAGAAGGGTGAGGACAAGACTGTTCAGGATATTTGAGTCAGGGAGGCATATGGGGGGACTTTGTACTCCTGTATTCCTCAGCAACACTCCTGAATGGTTGATGGTTTGCTACAGCAAGTTAGAGGAAAAAAAACCAACGATGCTACCAAGTAAACAGTTGTTTATATCAGATGTTATGTCATGTAAAGATATCCTTTTCAGTACAGTTTCTGAACTTGACTTTCATTACTGGAAATGAAGACAGTGATGGAAGAGCTCTTAGACATGATTAAGGTATCTGTTGTGTAGTCCATATATACATTTACAAGGATATGCCTACAGAACTTTTTGCTTTAGAAATGTAGTGGGCTGTAGGGACAAATGCAAACATGCATTGTAAGAGAAGGTGTTTTTAGATCTCCTTGGTAAACTTCTTCCTCCTACTGCACAACTTATTCACTCTGCAGATACTATTAACTTTAGTATCAGTGTAAGGAAGCCTTTAAGTTCTGGAATAGGCAGTAATAGATCTTTGTATAAAGAAGAACTAAACTTGCCTGCCATTTGTGGGAAGGAGTGTTTTGTTTAAAAAAAAAAAAAAAAAGCAACTAGTTTTATTATTCAGCTTTTATGTTAGAGAATCATGCTGTTAAGTGGATGAGAGAAATTATTGTAATGGAAAGTGTCTTAATGTAGCTTAAATATCTGACAAGAGCATTTCAGAACTAAATCATTCATGATCCCACTTGCTGGCAACTGTAACCTGCCTTTCTCAGGGTAATGTAAGGTCTCTGACTTGCAAATTAAACATTAGCCAGCAATGAAATAGGAAATCAGGGGGAGAAAAAAGACAAGATGAATGAAAGATGAATACTGAGTTTGCATCACAGTTGTGCAAACTGATGCCCATTTTGATCAATTGAAAAGCTCTGAAGGGATTTTACCATGAAATTATCCTGCAGTGAATCCTGCAAACTGACAGTTTTTTGAGTTATGTTTTTGACAGCTTACTGAACCTGAGTCTTCCCAGAAAACTGCCACTGGGGTGGGCAGGCACTTGTGAGTACAGCTCTCCAGGCATTAAACGAAACGACACAGTGCTGTGACACAACAGACAGTGGTGTGAACAGAAGTAAGCAGGCTGATGTCAGCAGTGCAGATCCTGTATGCGCTTGTACCCACATCCTTTAGTTTCAACAGGTGGCATCTTCCTTTAACGTACTTTATACAATACCTTGTGAACAATCTGAGATTCAAAAGCCTATGGCAATTGCATGTTCCTTTTTTTTTTTTTTTTTTTTTTTTTTTTCCTACTTCCATAACAACTAAGAAAGCCTGTCATGTGGTGGGCTCTGTTCTCTCCTTTGTACTGCTGCCATCGGTGCTAGTGGGGATGACAAGCCTGAGCTGAAGGCAGAATAGTCCCTGTGGTTTTGTATAAAAGCTCTGTGATCCTCATCCCAGGGTTACTGGTCAGCCTCTGGGCAGCAGTCTCGCCCAGGGTGCCATAACTAAATTTGACTGCCTGTGCCATCGGTGTTACAGGGGTACCTTCTGTAAAGCTGAGTTATTGGGCGATTCTTACCTGAGAATGTCTAGGGCAAGACAGATGCATGGAAAGTTAAAAAGCCATTATTTTTGCATCATCTACAGCTTAGAATAAAGAGCGTGGGAACTTTTTGTTCTGATTTATTTCTGCTCAGGGAAAACATGGGCCTTGGTATCTCCCAGACATTTCACTCTTTCCGCTATATATTCTTCTCTGTCAATTAAAGGGAACTTTTGCTGTCCCAGTTGGTGTGCACCACATCACAAGGAAAGTAACGTTCTTTTCTGCAGCAGTGAAGTGAATGCTGTTTATGAGATTGGGAGTATCTCTCATTCTGTCATCTCTTCAGCTTCAGAAATCTGAGCAATTCAGTTGTTTGGGCTGTTGCTAGGAAATTTTTTCTTCCTAGGCTCTAATTAATAGATGTAGCTGAGAGTCAATTGCATACAATTAGGCACTGTGCTTCAACATGCATTGTGTGCTGCAGAATTGAATTCGTGAATGTAATGTCTCAATTTTGTCAAGGAAATGGAAGAAAGGTCTGTAAATGTGTACAGATTGGCTGGGTTGTGGTCTACGTTTTCTCATTTATGTGTTATAAGAAACAATTCACCCAGAGTCTTTGCATTAATTGTGTACTTTTCAAACCAATAGCTGCAAAGTCAGGCTTTTAAAATCCGTAGTTGTCTTTTTACCATTGCACTTATTGTTTGAATGAACTCTGACTATAAATAAAATGGGGAGTAAAAGATGTTTTGTTTCAATCTGTCAGAATACCATGGGTAGCAATGTGGGAAAATGACAGGATATGGTGCACTTAAGGTGGGATTTCATGCTTAATTACACTAAAAATTGCAAAATCCTGTCAAAAGAATGATGCTAGCAAAGAAACAATAGAAAAATTGGAGGCAGGAATATTTGACTTGTGCATCATATCTTTTTGTCTGTGTGCATGAGAAAACAGTGAAGAATGAGCTTTTTTTACCTTGAAATAATCTTTTTCACCTGTTTTGATGAAATGTCACAGAGGAGAGAAAGCAAATGTGGTTTTGATATAACGTGGCTAGTTAAGGTCAGTAGTTCTTACCCTCTCAGCTGGGCTTTACGTGGATTAGCTCCAGGTAAGAAAAACACTTTATGTCCATATTATGTAAATATCATTTAGTATTTATTTGTTAGCTGAGATAATTTGGGAGCCACCTTTCCATTTCCAGAAATGACCAATAAGTGTCAGCGGATCCTGATGCTCTTTACCCTTTTTGAGAGGAAAATGGAGGAGAGAAGTAGGGTTTAATTTGGCATTAATGAAAATTAGCCACTACTACTATTGCTGCTTGTATCAGGGTCATTCCCTGCACCTCTGCTCACCCCAGAACAGCCCTATGCTACATGGGGCTTCCAAAACCTAGCAATCTGCCCTGTTGTGAGTAGCTAGAAAACCTTCATATTATTCCACGCAACATGAAGCACAAACATGCAGCAGTTGTGGGGCAGCTCCTGCAGCATCCCATCATAAAAGTGGCATTTAAAATGATAAAGAATAGTTGAGGCAGCTATATTTGCCCCATGGCATTTTGAAGTTGTTTTTTTTTTAAGGAGCATCCTTCCAGTTTCTCTGATGCCTCTTTCTTTTTCTCTTATTCCCCTTCAAATATTATGCTGACATATTTTAAATGTGGCAAGCTGGACAAAGATCCACTTTGGAAGGGTGGTGGGAGGTAGCGTAGGCTGAGGTTGGGTCAATGTATTATTCAGGCTTTTAAGTGGAACCGGAGAAAAATTGTGAAATCAAGGTTGCGAGGGGAGGTGAGCAATACATAATTTTCTTTTCAGATTACTGTTTCGGCTGCAAGGTAGGAAAACATGTTGAACAGAAAACAGTTAACTTAGTTTTTAATGATTTCAGATAATCCTTCCTTTGTATAAGGGAACATAAAAAGCCAATGACTTTCACTTCTGCTAAAGAAGAAAAAAAGAAATCTTAACCTTTTGGTCAGCATTCTGTTATTTGTTTCTGGTTTCCCAAGGCCAGTATGTATTAACAATATCTGCATTGTGCAGGTTCTTGTGGATGCTGTTGTTATGCCACACATTCGTGGGACTGGAAGACAAGCTCAGGTTGCAGTGAGCTGTGTTTTCCATGTGTTCAAGTGATTCTAGTAGTAGGGCTTGAAGACTGGGGGGGTGGATCTGTGAAGTGTTTGAACCTGAGGATGTGAATTAACAGTGAGAATGGGTGTTTTCAACATCAGAACTCCTTCAGGGTTGCGTGGGTTAAAGTAATATCAGGTATTAACTTTCAGACAATTTATGTAACAGCTTTTGTTAAAATAAATGTTCGTTATCTTATAATGAGAGCGACTTACAGAGGAGGAAAGAGATGCTGCTATTGACCCTGTGACTTACACATGCTGGAACAAGTGTATAGCTTAGCTTTACTTATAAACAAACTTAAGTGCATATTTATTGGCTGGAGTCTTTAGAAAAAATATTGGAAACTTTCTGGGGAGTAGAGAAGCTAAGACACCTAAAACAAACAAACAAAAAATCTCATGTATTTGGATAGATATTCAACAACAGGCAGAGCAGGCAAATGTTTGAGCCCTGGTAATGTTAATTGGAACTGGATGCTTTGCTCTTCAACTCTGAAATTACTTCTCAGGTTTATGTTGTCCAACTTTTTTCTTTTTACTATTTACTTCTGACTTTAGTTTGTGCTTTACTGCCAGGAAGTTTTCTGAGTTAAGCCAAGCCTCAAGGCAAGCACAAATGAACCTGGCAGGATTGATCTTTGAGTAACCATTTCCCTCTTTAATGGTTTGATATCTTCTGACCATTAACAACTATACTATTAACAGGAGTTCTCACTGTGCTGGTGATTAAGAGATGTTGGAGAGCTGCTCAAAGGCCTGTAGACCGGGTATTGTAGGGATCACTTAGCAAGGCTGTTAGCCAAGGACATCTTTACAATAGGAAAATAATTCACATTCCTGGAAAGATAGGAATTGTATTCTTGAAGGCTCCTTTCAGGTCAGCAGTGCTAGCACATTGTTCAACAGTCTGATTCCTCACCTCTCTCCCTTACTTATGCTTTGTATGAAGTTAGGGACTAAGCGTCCATAACTGAAGCTGCCAGAATCAATTTGCCATTTATGTCCATCTCTTTCAGTGACTCAAAGACTTTTTCTTTCTAACCCTTGTCATTTGTGGTTTGCAGTAACAATCATTCGATGTTCCCTGTTCAGCTCAGAGAGCTCTGAAACGAGTTGACTTGGCAACCAGGGGATGTTGGAGGAGATGGGAGTGAAAGGCACTGGTTGGCTGCTGCATGTTAATAATGACTAATGTTCATACAGATACCGATCTGTGGCAAAACAAGTACTTCCTGTTCCTTGCTATATAATGGAGAACACCTCTGAAATTCGGAAGAGCATCACTGTGCCCCCGCTTCTGCAAGCTGGGTGAGACAAGGATAAATATATACTGGCATTTGTCAAACAAAGAACTTGGTCAGTTCATGTTCTGATGTACTCCGTTATTCTTAGGAGCTCCTGGGTGGCAAGTGATAGAGCTGGGATGTTTTTCTGTCGCTATTTCAGCTGCACAGACCAGGTTCAGAGACATAGAAAGAAAATGCAGTAAATCCAGAACACAAGCCCTGAGGGTTGACTACCATTGCTTTAAATGTGTATTACTTTAACTGTTCAGGATTTGGCCCACAAGCGGGCAGAAACAGTTGCTGCTCTTTATGAAGCATGTTTACTAGCCAGGCTGTGTAGTTCTGAAGGTTTATCTGTTGCACCCAAATACGATGATGTGACAAACTACAAACCTGCCAGATTTCTTGCTTCTTTTTCTTTTTTTGGTGGGCTCTCTGTCATCACTTCAGCTGTTCCTATGCCAAGAGGAGGAAGCAGCATCTGGAACCCCTGTGTGCCTGCAGTTTTGAGGGAGAGAGGGGCTGCACAGGGCCACCTTGCATAGAAGGACCCAGAGCTTAAAAAAGAGCTGCTGGAAGGTGCTTGCCTCCAGGGGCCACATCCCACAGCTCTGCCTCTTATCTTCTCATGCAGTCTACATAGCCCAACAGGATGCTGTGGAAGGAAACTTCAGAGTCCTGAATTTATGACTTTTGGCAGAGTATTCGGATGCCTTGGGCTAAGAAGCACTTCTGTTAAGACTGGGGAAAACACTGCTGATTGCATTCTGTCATATTTATGACTTCAGTTGAAGGAAATCTGCTGTGCTTTGTGGTAGATCTTGGTTTTTACTTCAAACAGACTTGTAAAGGAAAAATTATTCGCTATGAAGAGCTTCAAATAGACCAGGATGGCTCACAGGATGTCTTTCATAAATCACTACTAAGATTTGTCAACCTAAATTGAAGGTTTAGATACAGAAATACAACATCTAATTTCATTTGCTTCCAGAATTTTACTATTTAATACAAACTAAAAGTAAATTTAACAGAACAAATTCTCACTTAAGTCTAATAATTCAAAAGGCATATTTCATATGAATCTGTGGTCTCAGCCCAGTTTTTTTAGTCACATTTCTGATCAAAAATCTGTCCTTAAGTTGAAGCTGGAATATGTTACTATTCTAATGGAAGGTATGGCATGTAACAGTTGACATACTTACTCATGTCTCATAATACAGTAGAGTAATTAGATGCAGTGTTTTGGTTTTCTTCCCAAACCATATTTTTCTCAATAACAAAGTATTTTAGCAAGTCCCACAACGCGAGGCTTTTGGGGGTGAGGGGGAAGGGGAAAAGCTTTCTATTTTCATGCTGGTTAATACATCAGCATCTCCGAGGTTCAAAACTTACGCTGCTGAGATCTGTGGCTTTTGTGTATCGTTCAATTTTCTTACAAAAGTCGTGTTGTTAGGAGATAGTTTTATTGGCTTATTTTTATTTTCTTATGGAGTGAGCCTAGAATGTTTATGCATATAAAATAAGGCAACACTTTTTTTTTTTTGCAAATGCAAAATCTCATCTGATCGATACAGCATGGTTTGGATTTTTATCTCTCTGCCAGCTGAATCTTTTTGCTCCTTTTGCAAATGTATGAGGCTGTAGGAATTACACAGAGCTGGGAAAGCTGAGGTGTGTTGGACATCTTTGCAGTCTTATACTTACTCTGAGACTAATAGACTCAGACCTCGATCTTTCTCTTGGCACATCTGATGGCATGACCAGCGTGAAAGTTACTGTGCTGCTGTGCATCAGTTGGGTCCTGGGCTGAGAGGAAAGTGGGCGTACTGCATCTATATGACAGAAAATTAGAAGTCATCTAGCCTGCTTGCCTTTATTTCAGACCTTGAAGATCTCAAGCACTGCCATTATTACTTGAGATCTATCCCAGAGATGGGACCAAAGCCTCCAACAAAGTGCAGTCTGGGCCTGGTGGCCCTTGGCTGTGCTGGAATGGGTCAGCTGGCAGAGGTGCTGGGGATGTTCCAGGTAAGGCTGGTCAGGGCTTTAAGGCCCATCACCCAGGGCTCTGGTGCTCTTTAACATCATCAGTTCTCTTATGAGCTCTGGGAGCAGGTGGTGCTCTGAGTTTGCTAATGCTGAAATCTTTGCAGCTTCTCATGAAATTTGTCCCCTGAAGAAAGCAGGCCTTGGTAGATTTAATGATGATAGATGGAAAATGCATCTATCATCTGGTTACTAAATTATGGCCTTTCTGGTATTCAAGTTGATGAATTATTTCCATCAGGCTAAGTAAACTATTTTATCTCTTAGTTGGAGAGTTCCTGGCAATGGCTCAGTACTGATGTGCTCCAGCCCTGAGTGACATGAGATGTGTGGTGAGAGGATCCCGGAGCATTGGGACCCCTGAGATGCAGTACAAGCAGAAGCCTGGGTTCAGGCATAGGGCTGTGCTTTGCGCATTTATGTAGCTTTTTCTTTGAAGATGAATAGGTGTGAATAGATTATCATCCAGGACTTATATACAGGGAAGATGCTCCAAGGTTATAAAGTGAATGCAAAATGAGTTTAGCGAAGGATACAGTGGATCAGCTGATGAGATCTCTCAGCCTTCTACCACTAAAAGGAGATGGTCCTGTTACTCTCTTGCATTTCCTCATCTTAACTCTGTGACCTACTGACATCCTCCTGGAGTAAGGGAACCTTCACTTTACTTTGGGGTCAGTGCTGCTTGTGAGACTAGTGCTTACAAAAAAAAAAAAGGCAGAAAAAGGCACTTAGGAAGTCATATACTATGAAGCAGATCCATGTGTTCAAGTTTGAATGTTGGATGTGATATTGCCAAACTTTCAGTACCTTCCCAGAGCTCAGGTGCTGCTTGGATCATCTCATCATGTCTTTGTTGTGAAAGTGAAATGAATTGGTGGCATGGAGGGACAGGACAACAGGACAGTGCATTGGGGAGGAGAATGGGGAAAGGTGCAGAATATTAACACTACATGGGAGTGAATACAGCAGAGTACATTGCTTAAATGGAGTTAGAAAATGCAGAGAAAAGTGAAATAAGTACTTGTATTCATGTCCAAATGTTAACGATTCATAGATGAATTTTCAAAGTCTTCTGTCCTGTGCTGGACTTGATGACTTTTACATTGTTCTCCTGAAATGGCTGTAGATTCGTGCCAAAAAAATAAACTCAAAACAACTTTTAAAGGGGGAAGTTATAAACAACTATTTTCTTGGCCTAAATCAACTGATTTCCCCTTCATGAGAAGGCTGCAAGGATCTAGATTAAACTAGTTTTTTCCTATATTACTTCTCATAGTCTGCTGGCTCTTTGTAAACACTTAGTATTCTGTTATCAGGCAGGGACAACAGGAAGGGATTGCTCAAAAGTATTCCTGCTAATCAGTAAAAATATGCACCAAGAACTCCTATCAGCGTAACAACATAAAAATCTTTCTAGCTAATCACCAGGTCTAATTGCCTCCTGTATCACCTCTCTGAAATGTGCCCTTAGTTACAATGAATTCTGCTTTTCACGCGAATTTGTGGATGCTTGCTGTAAACACCAGTACAGTTAAACTGAAGCTTCCTGACCATAATGGAGAATCTCTACTATTCCGTGTTAAGCTCATCCCTAGAGCTGGGGGTCAGGAAGGGTTTTTCCCTTAAGTGAGATTAGTGACAACCAGACCTGTGCTTCTTTACTTACTTGCTTATTTATTTTGTTTCTCTTTTGAAACATGGAGAGAAGCCCATCTTCAATCTTCTGGCAATTTTTGCTTTATGGAGCTCCTACCGAGCCAGCAATCTAAAGTGCTGCTGTCTTGGGTGCCCTGCCCTTAATCTCTGTCACTGTTCTTCTCTGGCATGCAGGAGGCGTGTAGCTTATTTTGGGTTGTAGAACTGTTTGTTAGTCTGGGGTGTGCAGAATTAAAGAAGTCAGCATCATTAGAACTAAATGTCTTTACCATTGCTGCCTATGATGGTGAGGTTGTGGATGCTTGCTAGTTCTCATGTTGCTATCTGGTTTTTGTATCCTCAGCACTGAAATTGATCTTGTCAACTGAAAAATGGCAAAGCACCTTCTTCAGAAAGAATGAACTATGGTGGTGTTGCATGAAGACGACAAACTGATGCATGTAGTGAAACAAGATCAACTTTTTAAAAGCCATCTACTGCCTTGATCTCCTGCCCCAAATTCTAGCAGTACTGTTGTGTTTTTGTAGGTGCAATGATGAAACAGTAATCCTGATGCATTACTTTCTCAGCAGCTCAAGATTTTTTTCAGTGTCCTTCCACTGTTGTAATTCCCCTTTTCTTCTGATTTCATTTGGTTATTGGGTGAGTCCCGTGAGCAGGTACACTTTGCTGTCTGCATGGTACTTATGACAATTGTGAACCTCTTCTTGTTTTCTGCCACTAGTGTGCCTTAACTCATGGCAAACAATTTGTGTGCCTGCAAAGGTATTTAGGTGGTTTTTTGTTCTTGGCCTTTGAGTGAGCTAGGAACAAAATGCCAACAGGAAGTAAGCTTATGGATGCAGCTGTCCACTTGACGTTTTATTAAACATATCAGTATATTTATGTATTTGTGCAGGCATGCAATATTACCAAACTTTGGATAGGCAACTTATATGGGGATGGCCCTACCTGCGTGGGCATGGATGACCCTAAACTTCCACCTGGTCATTGGTGTGGCAATTCAGAAGGAGCCAGTAGAGTGGAGCTTACTATTTCCAATCTGCAAGTCAATGAATTACTCGGATCATTCCTGGTGCTGATCATTCAGGGCAGGATTCAGCCTCCTGAAGGCCAAGTCCCAATTTTCAGGCAAACACACGAGCTATTTAGCTAGGCTCCCTCTGTGTTCAAACTAAAATAGTGCAGAGCAATCCTATGCCCGGAGGTACCTGTGCCTTTTCCTTGATTATAGAGGGTGTATACGTAGTTTGCTTAGGCTGGAGCCTACTTTTCAGATAGTTAGAATTTTAAATGAAGTGTTAAAACACTTCATTTCACAGCTTTCCACACTTTGGGAAGGTAGTTTGTTAACTGCTCAAGGACTCAGGCTAAAAACTGTCATTTGTGGTACAGAAATTTAGCACAAACTAGGTTATTAGGAATTATAGGGCAGATGGCTGCCAAATGGAATTATATTATGTGTTGGATCTTTTATGTTTAAAATAGTATGACATATTTGAACTAAGTTTTCTTCTTCCATTTTCTTTTCTTTTTTTTTTTTTTTAGGAAGATGTAGCTTTATGTATTTCACAGAAATACCTAGCTGCTAATTCTCAATACCATCACTTTCATATAATTAAAAAAAACAACAACTCAAAGCCAAACAGATTAAAGCAATGAGATAAATGGAAGTCTCATAATCATTAAGTGTCTAGACAACAATGGAGTTCCAAATTGAAAAATATGCTTGTTGAATCTCTGACTCTATTACAAATAAAATATTAGCCCTCATTGTAAGTTACTTTAAAGGAAGCTGCTCTTCACTCTAGTTCGCTTTACTGTACTGATGATTAAAGTATTCATTATTGAAAGTTAGTTTTTATCTAATTGGCACCTTGATCAGAGCAACAGAATTGGTTAGGTTGCGCACAGGTACATTTGTGTATACAATGATGTTAGGTCTGGTACAGGTTACTCATATCCTGTATTACGGCCTCCATCTCCTGACCACAAATGCCTCCAGAGGGGTGGTGGATGCACCTCTCCCCAGAGGCATTCAAGGTCAGTCAGGCTGCGTGGGGCTCTGAGCAACCTGACGTAGCTGTAGGTGTCCCTGTTCATTGCAGGGGAATGTGCAGGGTATGGGTGGAGTGGACTAGATGACCTTTATGTATCCCTTCCAACTCAAACAATGATTAACTGTATGGGGAATCCAAAGAGACCATGCACTTATGTTAATTCATGCAATTACATGAATTCAGCACTCAGATAATATGCCTGAAGTAGGTAGTGTGGAATCTCCATCTTTTCCCTTTACTTTCAGAGTGTATTTGTTGACTGAATTTTTCCCAGGATAAGAAAGAATTTCTTTGCCCTTCTATCCAGAGCTGTAATAGAACAGTATTCCATGTCAGGACTTTTAATTGAACGTGGTATGAAAAGCTGTTTATGTATGTGCTGTGTGTTGTGTGGGTGTGTTGTGTGTACGTTTCAAACCACCCTTTTGTAGCTTAATTTCCATTGATTCAAGTGTATCTGTATCAACAAGAACAGCAGTACTGCAGAGTATAGGCTACGTTTTGTTAGTATCAAGGACAGTTTGATCTGGTCAAAAAAGCCTGGGTCTAGGAACCATGTGGTTGTTGTGGGCAGTGATAGTTTTGGACACCAGCTAAAAGAGGTTGGAGCTGCTGCTTGATTTACTTGCTTATATGGGTATGATTGAAGAGGGAGCAGCTGACTAGAGAAGGGAGCACAAATAGGATATTAGATCGTTATTTTTACCTGGATGCATTTGTAATGTTTATTAGATAGTTTGGAGAGAGAAGACTTGACAGCTTGAACGTTTCAGTTTTCAGTTGTGTTTGGAAAGGATAAAGCGTTAAATGTAGCCAGAAGTAATACATTAAATATTGAGAAAATGAGGCATATTCACAACATACATGAAAACGGGGAAAAGCAATGCTCTTGGCTCCTTTGGGAGGGTGACTAGCTAATCTATTGTCGCTGACTGGAGCAACGGTACATTAAAATCCAAATGCTGATCTGAGGAGGCTGGTATTCGGGTTGCTGTTGGCTGATAAGCAGCTGTTTGCACAGTGCAACTCAGTCTTCTCTCCAGACTGGAAAGGCAGGAGAGATCTTGATCTTAAGAGCTAGGGCAACTTTGCTGAATTTGATGAAATTATACTGCCTTGCACCATTGAAAGATTTACTTCCTTGCTCTGTGCATTGTTGCGTGCTCTCAGCATAGTCACATCACAGATAAAGCATGTCTGTGGACTCCTCTAGCATAACCAAATACTTTTAAAACTAACTGCAGAAGAGGAGGAAGGAGGAAGAGAGAAATCCAACGGGGGAAAAATCACTAGTGGTACAGAGTGAGTTGGAAAGCCAAATAATGGCTTTCATGGTGTGACTGGCTGAAGTCCTAAATGTTACGGGCAACGATGACTACCAGAGAATCAACTGCAATGCAGTGATTTGCATGTATGCACTAACAGGCTGCTGTCTTTCTACAATCTCCTGTCTTTTCAAGAGGGATAAGTGGTGGGAAGGAACAACGTCATACCATCAACCACCAATCCATCAACTACGTAAAACTTACGGTGTGAGCACCAAGAGGATCAGAATATTTTTTTTTTCCATATTGTCACAAGCATCTTTAGCCATTGCTTTAATTGGTGGATAGTCCCAGGAATGCTATGATAAGTTGGCCGTCACATATATATGGGAGAGTTTTATGGCTTTAATTGTTATTGCAACCTATTTTTGATGCCGCTACCCCAAGCTTTATTCTGTTATGGAATGGTATAACTTTAACTGGTTCTGATTTTGGTTGAGCTGCTTTCAAGACTGCTGTACTATGGAAAATCACATTACACTGGAGAGTCATGCTTTGGTCGTGTGCAAAATGAGACCAAAAAAAAATCAAATTAAAACATAAAGGCAAACTGAAATTGTATCAGCAGCACTGCTTAGGCGAGAAGAGAATAGCAGCACTAAAATGTCTTGTTCATGTTTATCTGTTTTTTAAAAAATAAATATCTTTAAGAAATGGAACTACACTCACAGGTTGGGATGATTTTGGCTTTCAGTGTGCTAGATGGTACAAGATGATGCGTGAAGGAAATAGGTCGGGCTAGGTGTTTTTATCTTCATACTCATTTCTTACTATAGTCTCTTTTTCACCCTCTGTTGTGTCTGTCTATATTCACCTTTGCCATATAAGCTTTCTTAATTACAGTATCGTACATCGTTCTAGTGCAATTTGTAGTTTGTTAGTAGCACATTATTTCAGGACCAATTATGCAAAATGGACCTTACTGTTACTGCATATAGTTGGATGAGGATTGTGATTCACAGTGTTACTGGAGAAGGTATGAGCTGTTGATAGGGGGCCCTGCTGCTGGACTTAAAAAATACCTTAAATGTAAGGGATACCTAGAGACAAATTCTGATAAAACAATTGTAACATACGGATGGGGAGTTCTAGGAAATGGTGAAACAAATAAGCTTTCGGGGAAGAATGAAGTTTCTTCATAAACAACCTGCAGTACGCAACTTCGTTGTTGCTTGTGAGAAATATACTGAGCATCCTGGGAGATTTTTGTCTCAACTTCTCTGAAACGGTAAGATGTTTTCTTTGGATTCATCAATTCTTGTTTCTCGTGCTCAGTTCTGAAAAGCGCTGAGCTCTGGGATGGTAAATGTTTTTGAGCAACGCTGACTTTGGAGGGGAGGGAGCCCTCTCTAAAATTGCTCTGAAAAAGGTCTGATTTAAAAATTGAAAGCATTGTTTGGAACACTTTGTGATAATAAAGTTTTCCTGAATCAAAGGCAGGCCTCCATGTGACCTGCCCTGCGATTCTGTGGTCCATGTACAGGAACCCACTATCTCAAGGATTTCTCTGTCTCAGAAATCCTGAATGCTGGGTTCCTCTTTGCTCTACGAAACCACTCCTCAACTTTGGGTATGCAGCCAAAAAGCTTCAGAGCTGATATTGTTGTCAAAAGGTGTAGTAGGCTGAGGAGCCATCAAGTAGCTAGAAGGAGGAAGGTTTGAAAGCAAGAAATAATCTTCATACACTGCTTAGCTAACCTGTGAACCTGCCTGCTAATGGGTGCTACCAATACTGAAGCTCTAAGCTGATTGAATTGGAAACTTCTGACCATTTCTACATACTCATAAACTTGCCTGTCTCAAAAGATACCTCAGATGGAAGTTGGTTGTCTAACAGCACCATAGTTTGCCTTGTTCTTAATCATTTTTTAGCAGTATGATGGTTTTTCTTGCAATGTATTGCTCTGGCAATGATGGTGCAGAGTTGGGTGTAGGACACTGCTAAATGTAACTTTGTTCTGACCCAGTATGGCTGCATTTTTTGTTAGTAATAATTTTCAGCTTCAAGTTGCCAATTGATTTTAGAATACCTGAGATTTCTGGAAAGGCAAACTCGGAGTTCCTAATTCTGCTTACTCTAGTGACAGTCTCTACAAAAGTGCATGGATACCTGAGATATGAATTCATCACTGTTCCGATGAAACCTGATTACATCAGGAACTGGATAAACAGGAGCACAGGTTTAGAAAACTGGAAGGATAGAACTCCAGCCCTGTTGGAGTGAGTAGGAGCTTTGCCCTTGAATTCTGCAGGGCAAGGATTTTACTTAGCACTTTTATTCTCTCCTTCTCTTAGTACAAGAGCCAGGGATGTGTGTCTGAAAGAACAAGCTGTGACTTTGTGCTGATACACAGGAGTTATACTGTACACAACTAAATTTCAGAATTTGTTTGGGGAGAGCATTTGGGTGTGAACTGCTATTAGAGATCTTTCACTCTTGCTAAGACACAGTTACATGAAGCATGAACCTTCTACTGCAGGGCAGAAATGGACTGCCTAAGGATAGGAAGGCAGTGTTTTGTGTTTGTGTTACAGGTGACTGCTTATTCTGTAACTTCCTCAAGCATGTATGTTGAAGGATGGCAGACTGGATGGATCATTGGCTTCATTTGATAAGAACTTTGGTTAAAATAGACTCCTGAAAAAATACAGCTCATCCACACATTGAGAAGGGGGGGAAATATTAAAAGAATTGCTGCTTTGTGTGTTGATGAATTAAATGTTACCATAGATACTCTGGTCTGTTTACAGCAATAATAATAAATATTTTCAATTCACACTGCGCTTTTCATCTCAAAGGACCCCCAGATGGTTTACAAATGACATACATGGATGGCTCTACACAGCACTGAACTTGTAGCAGCAAGAGCTGCCTAACCATTTATATTGGTACCTGGCAGTGCAAGGTAGAAAATGTACTGTACCCCCCCACAAGAATCTGTAGGGTTTGTCTGGGAGGGCAGAACTCTCATCTAGCCAAGAGCTGAGCAGCAAAACATGAAGAATCAGGCAGGATCAGGTATGGAGTTACTGATACAGTCTGGTAACTTTTTAAGAGCTAGATGAAGTTGTTACCAGGGCAGGGAGGAAGCTTTTTCCCTGTTGAAGAAATCTGCTGGTTAAAACACTTCCCTTTCCACCTGAGGTGAAGGCCTCTGCCATTTTGAAGGGAGAGAGCATCCCACTGCAAACAGCCAGTTTCGAGCTGTCTCAGAAACAGGGGAGATCCATTTTCCAGCCTTTACTTTACAGGGAACTTTAGCAGTTCCCTGTGCTGAATGACTTCCTGTTCTTCCCAGGGGAGGTGTTTGCTTTGACCTAAATAAACTCATGAAGTTATTAAAATTATTTGAATGAATTTCAGGTGGGACTTGAACAAGGTTATCTTTGTAAAGTAACGTGGGCATGCATAGCTGCTGAATGACAGAGTGCTTTTCTCTCTCTTGCAATCTGTAGTAAGTGGGTGATGCTCCAGTGAGGACGACTGATCAGCATGGCAGTAATTCAGAGATCAGGGTATTTTCCTGAGAGCAGAAATGCTAATGCAACTCTCCTACTCACACACAACTCTCCCACATTTAAGCAAGGCTGCATCTGCCTCTTTTCTTTCATGGAACTAAGAAACTAGACTGAAACTTCATGATTATCTTCCCACAGGTTGTTGGGTTTTTTTGATGAACCAACACTTTATGGTTTAAAGAAAATTCAGTGTCATCAAATAATAATAAAAAACTTAAAGCTGAGTTTTCCACCATTCAGTTTTCCTTGAGATAACACTTCATGCTCTCTAGATAAAGTCTGAGTAATTCTCTAAGCAGAGCATCAGTGCTTATGTAGGTGTGTGACCTATATAACCAGTGACAGAGAAGATGATTCCTTGGAAGCCCTTTATGCTCACTCTGTTTTTATACTGTTTGGGAGAGGCAGCTGAATGATACAGTCCAGTAAACTGTTTGAAAATTCTTCATTGCAGCAACTCCAGAACGGCAGCTTTTTAATACTGCTGATATTTGCCCTTCTGAGGTCATAGATAATTGCAGGTGCAAGTGCTGGAAATACTATATCGAAGTACTTACTGCTATTTCATGTTTTGGTCTTGAAAGGCCAAGAAAACCGGAAGACCGGGTCCTGCTTTCTGTAAAAAACAGAAACAAAAACACCCCCCAAAACATCAACAACAAAAAGCCCCACTAACAGCCCTTTTCCTAATGAATTTGTTTTGTGGTATTGAACAGTCAAATGATTTTTAAAAGCCTGTTAACAGAAAAGGCTGTTTGGCTAAGGCTCTTGACTGGGTTTGAATTAAGTGGGATTTATATCACTGGACTAGAGCTGAGGGGTGGCTCTCACCCATCCTTTGAAGAGAGGGGATTTACAGTGCACTATTTCTATCTGACTTAAGCTTTTGTTAAGTATATGGTAGGGCTGGGGTTTATACCTTACACACAGACCAGGCTTGCTGATGTTTTGTAAACATTTTGGCATGCCTTAGCTAAGCTTTGAGCAAACTCCTATTATTTTGAATGCAGTCTTCCTGAAGGGTAATGTTTTCATGTGGTGTACAGGCTGGCCAGTGTAAAACCTGCCAAATTCACCTGGAATTTACTTCTGTTCTTCTTACTTAGATGAGGGGACTGAGTGCACCCTCAGTAAGTTTGCAGGTGACACCAAGTTGGGAGGTGGTGTTGATCTGCCTGAGGGTAGGGAGGCCCTGCAGAGGGATCTAGATAAGCTGGGTTGATGGGCTGAGGTGAATGGGATGAGGTTCAACAAGGTCAAGTGTCGGGTTCTGCACTTTGGGCACAACAACCCCATGCAGCTCTATGGGCTTGGGGACGAATGGCTGGGTGACTGTGAAGAGGAAAGGGACCTGGGGGTGTTGGTTGATGCTCTGCTGAACATGAGCTCACAGTGTGCTCAGGTGGCCAAGAGGGCCAACAGCATCCTGGCCTGCATTAGGAATGGTGTGGCCAGCAGGAACAGGGAGGGAGCACTTTAGTAGCTGGTTCCTATATTAACACACATTCCAGTACAGTACAAGGTTTGCACACTTCTATGTGAAGTGGCATCATTAGGATATTGCCAGTGCTTTCATAGAGTCACAGAACAGTTTGAATTGGAAGAGACCTTTAAGATCACCTAGTCGCAACCCCCTGCTATAGGCATGGACTCCTGTTTATAAAAGCTTGACTTGCTGCTTGCCTTCTGGGAAAACCTCCTCAGCCCCAACTCTAAATAGTGTCTGTTCATAGAAAAGGGCTGGCCTGCCTTCCTTTCTCAGTGGAGAAAAATCCACATTAAATATCCCCGAGGTGAAATAAAGAAGTTGCAGGGAGGTTTATAAATGGGGCATGTGAGCAGGAGCTCAAAAGGTTTTTCCTTGAGCGTGTGTACATTCTGCTCAGTTTACCATCACCATTGCTAAATTGCTTTTATTTCTCACTGTCCTTCAAGATTTTTTTTTTTGGTAAGCATGTTTTATACTCCTCTTTTGGCTGTGTTTCCAGAGACTTGTTGCTCGTGTAAGAAGTGGATGGTTGATGATGTATTCTAATCTTGGGTTGATTCATTATGTCCGGACTGATTGAAACACTCAGCTTGCATTGGAAGGGCTGAAATCCGAGGGTAAATCAGAAGCCTCGAGAGCAAGAGGAGTCATAGAACCGGGACCCTTCATCTTTCCCTGACTGCGCGCTGAACTCCTACGCGGAACTGGCAGATACAGCTGTCCTATCGACTCGGCAGCTCGGCCGTGGGTTTGGCCACCGAGCCGCTGCCCGAGGCTGGGCCGGGCCGGCAGTTCGGTGCGCGCTGGGGGAGGAGAAAGCGGCTGGGCGCGTGCTTGGGCTCCCCGCACCGGAGATGTGCGCGGCTGGCTGCGAGGGCTGGCGCTAGCGGCGGAGCGGCGGGCACCGGCACGGAGCACCGGCACAGAGCCCTGCGTGCCGCTGCCGCGGGGAGACAGCCTGAGCCGGAGGGACAAGCTGGAGGGATCATGACAGAGCCAAGCAGCAGAAAGGAAGGGTTTAAAAAATGCCGGAGCGCTACTTTCAGCATCGATGGCTATAGCTTTACTATTGGTGAGCCTGATTTAATTCCTCCGCTTTCTTTCATTTCTCTGTTCCCTCTCCGCAGCTTCAGAGACAGCTGTTGCTCACATCTGCCTCTTGTCGCTGTACGCGTTTGCAGTGTATGCCCTGCAACTTCTACATCTCTCTTCCTTTCTGCCTTCTGTATTTACTTCTGTCCAAGAAAGTTGTCAGCAATACGCAGCGCTGTGAATCCCTCCCTGGTTTTGGCACAAGGAGACGCTTGCAGAACTTCTTGGTTTGGAGCCTTATCTCAGGAACGCCGCTGCTTTCAGGACAGCAGATTTCCAACTTGCTAGCTTGTTTCCTTCCGATGAATCCAGGAACACGGCCCTTGGGAGCTGTGGTTTTGTTTCCAGTATTTGTTTGTTGCCTTAGAGAGTGTTTCCAAATTCCATAACCTTTCACCATTCTTAGGTTTGAGGTGCGCAATCATTCCTGTTGCTTCTCTGAAATGCTAAAAATTGCTATGGGGTGGAAAGATGCGGGGAGAGATCAGGAATTTTAGGACTGTTTGTTTCTCTTGTAGCTGTTCGAGTGCAGTTTGCTGTGTTTGCTGTCTTAGACAAAAACAAGCCTTCTCAAAGCAACAGGTGTCCGCATGTTTTCCAGCAGACTTTCTGTGCAGAAGTTAAGATATGAGGATTCCCTAACAGGCTGCTCTGCTAAAACTGTTCGTCTCCCAGGGCTGTGCTGTGTAAAATCCTATAGACCTTAAAAATGAAAAGGCTTTTTATGGTATTTCAGTTTCCAAAGGAGATCCAGTTTGGTGTTTACGGTAACTGCTGCGGAATAATCAATCAGTACAAATCCCCCTGGCTGCGTTATAGGTGGCAAGAGTTCTATTTTCCTGCAGTTGTGAAAGCAGGGAAGTCGTTCCTGACTTGCACCAGTATAACTGGGTCATGATTGCATTTAATAATGATGAATGCAAGCTTTTTGTTGGTGTGAGAGGTACTTGTTTTATCTAATTGCCTGCTTCACGGAAAACTTATTTTGCAATCAAAAAACTTAGTGATAAAATACAAAGGCAGAAATGTATGTGTCACTAAAATATTTCCATGCAAACATCTGTTAATGTGCACGTAACATTTGAAAGTTGAAGCTGCTAGAAAAATGCTACTTCTAAAGGCTGTTTCTCTGAGATCGTGGGTGGTGGTCCCCCCCCAAGAGCTAAGTTGCAGCATGTTTGCTTTTGAACTCCCTATCTTGAATCTCTCCATCTCTCATCATCGTTACTAATAGTGATATTTCATCGGTTTCTGTCAGTCTGGAGGAAAAACATTTCCTTTTTGAGCCTAGGCAGTAGAAAACATTATCTGAAGATGCTGAATGCTTCTGATTGTGCCTGATGACTTTGTTTGTTCCTGGACAATCCGAGAGGATTGCTGTATTTGTTACTCTGCTATCTTTATTGCTGCTTGTGCTCACCAAAGAACGAGACCAAATTTTGGGTCAGATGACAACTGCAGCTTCTGCTTCTTAGGACAGTTGTTGCATAGTAGTTCACGTGCTGTTTTCTTCTGTTTGATGCGTGCGAGCGATGTATTGATTGTGAACTGTGCGTTATGTAACATTTATTTTTATATCTTGGCAAATGTGTGCTGGATTGATTCACGTAACTGTGAAAGCACTGTAAACACACTATCTGGTATTGCCAGCGCTGTGTGATGGACAGATCTGAATGATTCATGTCTTTGTTATTCTCTGCGTTGAAGAAAATGAATGTGTCCGAACGGCGTGACAAAAATGTTGAAGTGTTGGAGATGGGCATCAACTTTTTTTCATCAGATGAGACTTGTTTGTAGACTCCTAGTCTCAGATACTGCAAATTTCTTGAAGTTCTTGGAAGATGTTGAGCTGCTGAGTCTGCTATTGAAGCATGTCAGCTGGGACAGAAGACTGCTGCTCCAAGGGACACAGTGATATCAAGTTGAGATTAACGTTTCCACTTACGTGCAAAAGAGTTAGAATTGGGAGGAACCAATGCAATCTGTAAAGAAAGGATGATCTCCATAAAAATGATTATGCACAGCTAAACAAAAAGAAACTTTTCGTGAAGACCTGAGCCTGAAAACCAGCCATGACAGTGTGTGGGAAAGGCGGAAGGCTGTTGCAGCAGCAGCTCCAGGCTGGTTGCCTGCAGGTGTGCAGCAGTGTGTACTAGAGATGGTCACTGTGTGTTTGCTCAGCAGTGCAACCTCAAGCAGCTGTTGTGCAGCTCCCATTTTCTCCTCGCTCACTGCAAGATATTGGTGTACAACTGCAGCAGTTGGAGGAGCCTGGCACTTCCCAAGGCTTCCACAGATCCCTCCAGGAGTATCTTGCCTACCATGCTAATAAGCAAATGTACACTGATACCTGGTAGCTTGACCTCTCTACAGAGTAACGAGGTAGCTGCAAGACCCTTCCCTCCACACACCAGCCCCTCTTGGCAGAGAATATGAGGAGGGCTGAGCTGCACTGCTCATGGTTTTACAGGTTCCCTTGGTCTTTTTGCACTGGCAGTGTGTTGATAAGGGGCTATGGCAGAGCCACGGGGAATGTTATTTACTGGGACCATTTGGGATGAAGTGGAAAAATTATTTTGCTCCAGAAATTTCAGTGTGTCCCTAATGAAGATTTCAGTGCCTTTATTTGCCACCGTCTCTGTAAACAAATTTCAGTGTCTGTTTCAGAGCAAGTTTTTTAATTATGTAAGTTGTTTTGCTTGAGTACTTGTTTAACGTTGGCTGAATTTTCATCTACTGAAAGCAATAAATACCAGAGGACAAGAAATTAGGAAGAACTCGCACCTGCTTTTTTTTTGTCCTGCACCTTCCACCTTCTCTCATCATTTATGAAACACTGTTAAGTCAGAATGCTGGTGTTACTGGCTTTGCTGCTTTAACTGGCTGTCTGAAGGTGCAAGACAGAGAAACATCCATTGCCTTTAAACCTGGGAAAACGGTAAACACAAACATTAACAGAGGATATTTTCTTTCTGCATTTATCACCTTCCTGTGACTAAGAGCTAACTGCATTAAAGCTCCCACTCTGCTTTTCATATCCAGAAGCACCTGGCAACACTGTTTTAAGTGTCTTGTCCACATTTATCTAATCAATTTATTTTTGTGGGTTAAAATGAATTGAAGTGATGAGGAGTTCTACTGCAGTTCAAGTGCTGGCGGAGGTGGGACGTGGAACTGAAACCCTTGGTCTAGCTCACAGCAGCTGATTCTACACCTTTCATGAAAGTTCGTTCAGGAGGACCCTGTCACCATTTCAAGTGCAAAGGCTCTTCCTTCAATTATTGCTAAGGATTTGAGTTTTGCTCAGTGGCACTGTTGGGCCTTACTTTGAAATAGTTCTTTAAAAACATGGTTTTCATAACAGTCCTAGTTGATCGCTTTGCATTCATTATAAGAAACCAATTCCAACATCACTGTGTGAATAACACTCCCAAAGGCAGGGCTTCTTGGTGAGTCCCTCTGAAAGTTCACCTCAGAAATCCATGCATGTCAGAGCCAGTGTTGCAGGAGAGGATTGCGTTGGTCTCAGCAGGGGAAGATTAGAAGCAAAGCTGATACTGAACTCGGCGTTCTCAGAATAAGCTCTGTGTCACGTGCTTAATTTAAGGAGAAAAAAAAAAGCTACTGTGTAGTTATTTAGTTATTTCCTTTTTTAAAGGTTGCACCTTAGGAGCTCCATGTTCAAATTAACTGGAATAGAAAAGACTGTTTTTGAGAAAGATTCTAGAAAGAAACCAGGGAAGTAAGAAGCTTCACTTTTTGTACTGTGTGTTACCCAGAGAGCTGTGTGTATTGTAGCAACAATTAATATAGTTAATTACATTGTTCTTGTGTATTGATTTTCAGCTTTGCTGGAGTTGGTCGTTCTTCTGAGGGTAATGTCTCCTTTGCAAGCCAGGGAAGAGACAGGCTTTAGCACAAGTCCTAGCCCATGCACAAACACATACGTAGCGTGTTTTCATGGGGATTTACTTGACTTCTCCCCTTAGTTTCTTGTTATGAAAAATACCATCTATATTGATAGCACGCTGTAATCACAAGGTGCTGACAGATCTCTTGCTGGCTCTGTGTGCGTGCCACTGGCTGTGTTCCTTCAGCAGAGGCCATGGAGAGACGTCTGTCTGTGGGGTCAGTATGCTTTTGGGGAGGGAGGGAGGGAGGGTGCAAAAACAATGTCCCTGGCAGAAAGGTGAACGATAGCATAATCGCCTCCCCTCTTGGGGGGTTATAGCTTTTTCCTTGTCTTTGTACCTGCACTCTGTATTGTTTTCTTTGTTATGACACCACAGCCAGAAGACCAAAACGAAACACAGCAAACCCCCAAACTTGGCTAATAGACCACGCTTTGGGGAGATCTTCCCATAGGAAGCATTTTTCATCTGATATATAAGAAGTACCAAATTCAAGTTGATTAATATAAAGCAAACGAGAGGCTTGCAATTGGATGTGGTATTCTGCTGTTCTAATAAAATGGGAAGGAAAATAAAACCCACCCTCCTCCTACTCTCAAAAATTAACATAAAGCTGCTAGCAAATAGATTGTGAAATAAAACTAACATTGAGGTTTTTCTCTTGCTCTTTCCATTACAAAGCTGTGCCTTAGCTTCAAACAAGTCTGGGCTTTGTCTGCTCTGCCTGAATATTCACCTGAAAGAAAGCTGAATTTTTGGTGTCCATATCTGTGAGGCAACCAGCTTGGCCCCTTGTGTGGAGTGGGATTCTTCTGGACACAGTGGTTGGCAACAGCAAGTCTTGTTGGTATTTCTGTCACGTAGCTGCTTTTATAATAGGTGGGGATGGTGATTTCTGTGGCATCTGCAGGAACGTGGTGGTGTTCAGTGTTTCAGGGTGGGCTGCTCTGAGCTTAGTAAGTGATCTCTGGGAAGACTGCAGCATTGGATCTTGTGTGGCAGAAAGCTTGGCAATGCTTTCATGGAGCTCAGCCATTTGCTACTGTGGATGACCTGCCTTGTCACTACTACCTGCTGTTCACAGCTGTGGGTATCTTGGCATCTTGAAACACAGTGAGTCTTTGGGGCCTGCCTCTTCCCTCAGAGTTGCCATAGGGAAGAGGTCATAGCACACCAAATTTGCCAGCAGCTCACAGTGGGAGCTCAGTAGTCTTTTGGGATTTGTATTTTTGCAGATCTTCTGTTTTAAGCTCTTGTGCTGTGCTTACTGTCTCGCTTTTCTGATGTATTACTATTGCATGAGTAAAGGCTTCTGGATGCATCATGTGCTTATTGGTACAAGTGCAAATCGAGTCAAAAGGCAGGATTCTGGCCAGTAGTAAATTGCATCACTCCACTGCTGCTGGGAGTCCAACAGTGACTTAAATAAACAAAGGATCTGTCCCCAGACAGTTTTCTCTGCTAAATGCACACACTGCTGTAGGTCAGAGGAGAGTCTGACCTATGCACAAAGTGAGGTAAAATCATACAGCTTGCTCCCAAGACTTTTTGCTGGTATCTTTTTCCTCCCAAATTTTCCCTGCCCAGCAACAGAAGTTGTATCTAGTGATGCCCTGAAACTTGATTTCCAGATTTCCAGTAGCTACAGGCTCAGAATTTTCAAGTCTGTAAAGGTAACCTTTGGTTGCATCTTCAGTTGTTTGCAAAGTTGGAAGCTCGGTGAGGAGGAAGTTGCAGTAATTACCAAACAGATGCACGTGATGAGATCTCCACTGGTTTCCCAGCTGGAGTGTCAAGCTGTGCACTGGGACAACGTGAGAGCAGTTGCTCTGGTCATCCTCCTCCTTACTGTCATAGCAGCTGCAATCAGCCCCTTGAACGCTTCCCTCAGGAAGACTGCAGGCATCATCTTTCTCCATTAAACGGCAGCATGTGGTGCTTAGTCTCTTGCTGCTGCTGCATGATGCTGCCTCATTTCTGTTGATGTAGTGCCCTTCCCCCCTTTCTCAACGTGATGAGACCTGACAAACGGTGTGGTGTTGGGAAAGGGGACTGGATAAGCAGCTTGCTCAGCCAGTACCACTCAGTTTGACACTAAATGCCTCTCCTGAAGTCAGTAATTTTGTAGCCAGCTCACGTTCATCTGGGTTTGAGAATAAGGAAGGCAGTTTGGATCCAGGCTGCCTGTCCTTTTCCTTTTATATTGACAATGAATACTTATTAGGAATGAAAGCTTTCAAAAATCAAACTGTACCAGTTCTTTCCTCGTGTGTGGGTAGCTGAAGTCCTTGCAGTTCCTCCAAGTGGTGTGCTGATTGCTTTTAATGGAATCTCTTTTTTTTTTTCCCTTTTTTTTTTCCTTTCTGTTTTGGGGTTTTGTACTTTTAAACAGCAGTAATGGATGTAGCCCCCCAGATCTGCACCAGTCTTTTTCTCTTTAGACATTATCCTTTTTTTTTTTTTTTATTGTGTCCCACAAATATCAGTGTTATTTTAGTTTGAATTGTGTCAACTGAAAGCTAAACTTTCTTCTCTAGACTCACCAAGCAGATCAGCATGTGAAGGAAGCTTTTTTATTATTACTAGTTCAAGTGCTGTGAATTTTTAAGCTAGCTTGGAGGTAACTGGAAGTAACAAGTATAAGTACATCAACTTTCTCTTACAGCGAGTTGTTCCAAGTATTGGATTTTCTTTTTGATGATCGCTATGGACAAAGATAAATGCCCAACATCTACCAAACAGATATCATTAAGAAAACTGAAAATGGTTTCATTTAGGCCGTGGTTCTGCTGTTGGCTGAGATCTTTTCTGCTGGCAACAAATGGCCTTGTTCTCAACTGCATCCTGAGGAGCTTTGCTGAGTTGAGAGATGCAAACTCCATGATGACGTGAGAACAGTGGGTATTTCTGTCAAATACCAAGAGGGAAGAACAGCAATTGTAGCACCCTAAGAAGTGAACCAAGAATGTAAATACCAGGAGAGAAAGAGTTCTATGAAATTTAGGGATTCTGATGTCAGCTATGCTGCAAAATCCCAAGTGATGCTTTAATCTGCCACTGAAGTTGATGTTTTGCAGGGTAGGATGTTTCATTTGCTGCTGAACACAATGTGAACAGCAGAATGCTAAATCTGCTTAATTTATATTGATTTCCTCCTCTATTCCTGAAGCTGTGATCATTACCAGACATGTATACTGTTAATAATCACTATTTCCCTTACAATGTAGTCTAAAAATGAGATCTTTTGGGAGCTTCAGTTCTTTCTTTGCTCCCATTTGGTAGTACAGTACCTTGTTAGATTAGCCTAAGGAGAGAGATGGCTCTTTCCCCTAACTTTCAAAGCTTGGTTTAAAGACAATCTATGTTATTTCTGCCTTGAACATTATCATAATTCAGAATTGAATATCTGAGAGGCCAAATTATGCTTTGACTCTTATGCAAACCTGGTAACTCAAAACATAATTTGGCCTGCAGTCCATATTTTTTTATCAAAACTGCCGTATGAGCAAATCTAAGACATCTCTGGCAAAGCTGTGCTGTTCTTTAGCTTGCCAAAATCCGAAATATTAAAATATAGAACTTACTAATCAAAGCTGGTGTCAATGTGAATCATAGGGTAGGGGATCTATACTTTACGCTACTTGTATATGGTATAGAGTATAAAATGTTTTTACAAATATAACAGAACATGGAGGACCTAGGAGACGTGGAGGAATATATGCATAGAAAATAGAATAACCCCCCAAAATACACATTTTTTTTTCACAGTTAATTTATGGAAATTTTATGAAATTTATTTCATGGCTGTTCAAATAACAACAGCAGTGATTTTTTTTCCTGACCCCTGGATGCAGGCTAACTCTGTTGTTAGTAAAATTAGTGGACATCTCTAGAAAATCCATAGCAGGACATCTTACGTTACTTTTAAAAGTTCTTACTTTATGAGTTGATTTCTTTCTGGTAACTTGAACACTTAAATAGAATTACAGAAGGAAATACTATAGATCTAATGGCTACTGTTAACATTAGCTATTAGCCGATAGTTTATTTTTCATATAGATCATCTGATAATGAATGTCTTGCCTCACTTCAAGAGAGTGAATTCTGATTTTTCACAGGAATAACACAGGCCAAATTTGAGCTGGAAGTGTTTAATGACATCTAGGTATCTGTTTCTTCTACAAAAAAGGACTGCTTTTTCCATGCTGTGTGTATTTGGTTTTGAGATAGGTGTCTATTAAGGTACTTGGTGCACCTTTCATAGCATCATAGAGTGGCTTGGATTGGAAGGGACCTCAAGGATCATCAAGTTCCAACTTCAGCGCTGCAGGCAGACCTGCCAACCTCCATATCTAATACCAGACCAGGCTGCCCAGGGCCCCATCCAACCTGGCGCTGAACACCTCCATGTAGGGGGCATCCACAGCCTCTCTGGGCAGCCTGTTCCAGCACCTCACCACTCTTTCTCTGTAAAGAACTTCCCCCTTTTCTCCCTATCAAATGTAGAACTGATTACATAGAGACCTACTGCCTCACTATGCAAAGATGCAGCATGCTGACGTGAGATGGGGTGTGGAAGATGGTTATCCCAGACTCTTTGAACATTGGTGTGGCAGCTCCTCTGTGAGCACAGTTTGCAGCCCTCTTTGCTGCAGTGAGCAGGTACTGGCTGCTCCTAACTTTACTTCATTTGGCCGTAAAGCCGAGTCCTTTCCTCTTGGCTGCTCCAGTGGCAGGAATCATCTGCTGCAGACACAAGATGAGGAGGTAGAGGAACCTCTACATGGCACAACAGTTCAGAACCCCTCCTGGGAGTTGTCAAAGCAGCTTGAAGACAAGGGGATCCTGGCTGTTAGGTGTTGAACCTGAGTTTCACTTAGACAGTGGCCATGGCTTGAGTTTGGATGCATAGTTGTAGATCTTGTAAATAATCAAATAATCCAATTATCAGTCTGGTCTGCTAACCCTTCCCAGCATTTCTCCATTCCTGAAATATCAGCAGGTTGTTGTTATTGCAGTTGCTAGGTGGCTTGTTAATATTATTCTTGTCTCCAGGGTTAATGCTCAAGGCTTAATTGTTCTCAAGGCAGGAGAAGCGTAAGAGCTGAGAATGGTAATTACAGCACTTCTTATAACTTGGATCTACTGGCTCCTGGAAGATGCTTCTGTCAGCTTGACCACATGATCAGAGCACATTTTCCTTCATGAGAGAATATGTTTATTCTTTAGTGATGTTTGCTACCTTATGTTCCAGTCTAATGCTTCCCATTAATTAGAATTCATTGTGCTATTTAAGTGAAGTAGGATTTTTGAAGTGAAATTCTGCTCAGTGGCTTGTCATTTAGTCTCTCATTGTGTTTGCCTACTAGCCCTCTGAAGCAGCAATAATAATTTGAGCCTTCTGTTTTATTATCTGTCATTTACAGTAACGCTATGTGCATAATTATTTTTCTCCAGTTCTGCACTGATACTTAAATGAAACCTTTGGGATATTTTCCCTGCTGATTTGGTGTTTACCTGTTATGTTCAGTCTCTTGTATTTGCTCTCTTTCATGTTGTTCATGGGAAGCAAGTCTTGTGTCCTTTTTAGAAGTTTTAAGCTTTGATTACTTCAATGTTTATTAAGTACAGATCTATTCAGATGCTTTGGACAAGCCTACTCAGAATACCAGTGTCTTCAGATCTCAAAGTGGCAAAGAAAACTTCACCTTTGAAATTTCACTTGCAAATTTTGCCTGTAAGGCATAAGTGCTGTTATAAACTGACTTTTTGAACTGGGAAAAGGATGGTGTTTTCACATGTATGAAAAGACTCATTCAGGAGGGTATAGTGTTTTAGGCTTGGAGTTGCACATCTTTCTCCAGCCTCCATAGTCCTTCTCCTCAGCCTTTGGCAATGGTATCTGTGAGCCCCACTGCTTGCTGGCACTGCTGCCCATCAAGAGGAAGGCATGGAGACTCCTGTGAAGGAACCCGAAGGAGGGAAGAAGGAAGACAGCACATGCTTTAGGTGCCAAAATCTCTCTCTATGGCTGTGCCAAGATTAATTTCTATTTCTAAAGAAAATGATGCTGTACCTTATGGACCTTGAACTCCTCAGCCCAAATTATGCAAGTCAAAGAACGCGTTGGGAATTTGTGAAAATAAGGTAGCAAATATCCTAAGACTCATCTAATTATGAGATAGACTTCTAGCCAAACTTACAATTCCAGAATGATACATCATACAAACTTGGTATGCACGAAAATGAATGTTACATGGTTTATTTTTTAATTTCATTCAGAATCTTCTTTTTCCATTTACAGATTACTTTTATGTATTTAGTTAGTACCTCATTGCATACTGTAAACTGCATGTGCACATGACACATGTAATGCTTGTCATCATTGCTAGAAAATATTTGTATGTTCTTGTTTGCAGTAAGCTGATCGTTGAAGTCACCAAGCAGCATTTAGAATGGATAAGACACTTGTGACTGCTGTATGAGGTCATACATGCTTTGGTACCCTTGGTACCCAGGCAGTTGGACTTCCCCAAGTGAAAGATCCTAGTTTAAAAATGAGGAGAGAAAAAAAAAAAAGAAAAGAAATGCACTTAAATCTTTTTAAAAAGACAGTGAATCAGAAGGTTCTGTAGCGATGCATGACAAAAAAAAACCAACATCAATGAAGGCAATAACTGAGAAGTATTTGTATGAAGTATCTGTGTGATTAACCCCATTGCAATAAATGAGAGTACTCGTGATGTTTGGGAACATTTGGACATTGTGTTGAGGGACATGGTTCAGTGAGAACTATTGGCGATAGGTGGATGGTTGGACTGGATGACCTTATAGGTCTTTTCCAACCTTGGTGTTTCTGTGATTCTGTGACTGCAAGAACTGCCAAATGAGACTCATTCATAAGGAGGAACTATTAATTGCATTTTAAAAGTTGCTTTAGTTGCTCAGTCACACAGCTTTTGAGTGCTATGTTGAATGCTTTTAAGTAGTGCACTTCAGGATGTTGTGAATATTCTGCTTTGGGCAGATACTTTCAGTTATTTACCTACTTACTTGATATGCCTCCTGCCTTTTCCTGGGGTACGTTGAGAAAATAGGAGAGTCATCTCAGAAATACTGAGTGAAATATAGTAAAATTCTTTCCTCTGATGCTTTAAGATGTTTTAAAGAGCATGGGTGTAAGCCATTCTGCTGCATCCACAACATCTTGTGTATGAAGGCAGGAAGCTTTATGATGTGGGTGTCCAACCTTTTGTCTTTCCTGGACCACACTCATGAAGAATTGTCTTGGGCTACACATAAAGTGTGTAAATCACTGCGAAAGTAATGCTTATATATATACATATATATACATATGGAGAACAACTAGTGGGATATCTGACCCCTCGCCCTGGTTTGATGGCAGTGGCTGCCATTCTCAGTTAGCTCTCAGGGTGTTCATCCAAGATTTTTGATGAAATTTTACTCTTCCTGTGCCTTATCCTTGAAAACAGCTGTTTACAAAGTGTGTACTGCCAAATAGTGATGGCATGGATAAGGCGTGATGAGAAGAAAGAGGTATTTCTTTCTGGTCACTTAATGTCTGGTAGAGGGATGGGATCAGATTTATGGGTTGAAAATTTGCAGGTGATGTATTTGTTTTGACTGAGAAAGGAGTTGTAACTATGGCAAAAAAAAAAAAAAGATTTTTTTTGTTAACTTTGAAACCTATTCTCAAATTGCTGTATCAAAACACATATCAGGGCTGCGTGTTGTTCTCAATGTTCAGGACGCGTTCAGGCAGTGCATCAGACGGCACGCAGTTTTTGCCGTAACTGGGTCAGCACAGCCCTGCGACCTCCCTGAGTCCAGCCGTCAGCCCTGGCTGTGCCGATCGCGCACCGCTGCCTGGGCGTAGTTGGGCCGGGCCGCTCTGTGGGGAGGAGCCGCCGCCATGTTGGCGCGGGGCAGGGGGCGGCCGCAGGGCGGGCTGTGCCAGGCCGCGTGTGGGACGTGGCTGAAGTAACCGCTTGTGGCGGCCACGCAGAGAAGGTCTGGCGTTAATTTAAACTGAAACCTTTCGCTTTAGTTATGTGTTAGTTCTGCCAAATGCTAATTCTTGTTCTCGGTTCAGGCAGTTCTGTTCATTAACCAGTTAGCTGCTGAGCGGAAGGTATTCTGAGAGTTATAATAATACACGCCTTGATGATGCATATGTAAAATACACCGCCACGCGGCAGAGGGTGCTGAGGCAGGGCAGGGACGGCCTCAGCAGTGAGTGCAGTGCGGTGGTTCCTCGGGCTGGCAATGAGGGCAGTGTGCCCTGCTGCGGGGCACAAAAAGCCCAAGAGAAGCGTCTTCCCACTGATCCAGGGACTGGATCTTCCTGCTGATGGTCAGCACTTTCTGTCTGAACCGAGTCTGCTTCTCCACAGGAACAGCTGCCTCTGTCACTTCTCTGATCCGTCCTTTCCCCTGGGGAGGGATGAGGGAAGCGGACAGGAAGGATGGGCTCATGGAAGCCTCGGCTGTCAAAAGAATTACCAGGAAATGAAGGCTCCATGTAAACACAGGGGATAGCCCTGAGCTGGGGCTCTCCGGGGTGAGGGCAAACTCATGGGATAGGAGGATCAGCACCGGCGTTGAGGCGGCCATTTGGAGAGATGTCCCTGAGTTGGGGTTCTCCCAAGTAAGGATAAACTTAAGAAGTTCTTGCACCCCCCGCAGTGTTCAAGGCCCATGGGAGTTCAGGTGCCTCTGCTGGACTCCTCTCATTGCCCTGGCAGCTCAGAGGAATGCAGTCCCTGCCCTGTCCTCTTCCTCAAGACTTGGTGAAGAAAAGATGAGAGGTCTTGGGGAGGAACGAGTGAGGGGGACAGGAAGGAGGGGCTTGTAGGAGCCTTGGCTGTGAGAAGAAGAATTACCAGAAGGTGGAGGCTCTGTGTGAACCCATGGGATTGCCCTGCGCTGGGGCTCTCCTGGGTAAGGGCAAACTTATGGGGTAGGAGGATCAGCACTGGCATCAAGGTGGCCATTTAGAGGGAAGTAGATAGATCCTGGCACCCTGCAGTGATCTTGGTGGTGCAGTCTCTTTCTGGTCGGCCTGACAGTGATGGCTTGGTGACTGGCCTGCTCCAGCGGAGGCAGATCCACTTCCATCAGGTTATCTTCCAGAGGTGGCTCTACCTCCATGGGCTCTATGTCACTGCCAGGCAGGTCCACCTCCATAGCTCAATCTCATTGCCCATTTCTGTCAGTCTCCATTTCTTGTGGATATTTCATACCCTGTACTCGAAATAAAACATTTTTATGTTACAGGGATCAACTGCCACTGGCTGTGTCTGCTCAGTGACTGGGGTTCTAGACACAAGACGGTTGCAAGAATGTACCAAGAGGGTCAGGAAAGGGGGTTCTCACGCACGCTGCAGCTGCCTGGGATGGAGGTCAGCAGAGAGGGGACAAAGCATACTGACACTCCGCAGGCAGCCATTAAGAACTGCTGAGTTTCAAGGGTTGTATCAGCTGTCCTTTCCCATCCCTCACTGACACCACTGGAGTGTGAGAAGGTGGTATCTTCTACCGTGATCCCAAAGGATAGAGGTGGGGAGGTGAGGGCCTACTGTCCTTTGGGCAGCTGTACTGGTACAGCTTTGGTGGTTCTTTGGAGGGTCTGTGAGGTCCTTGGGGCCCTGTGGCAGGGTTTCCCACTCAGAGGGTGAAAAGGGCCTATTAGGGATTGCTGCCCTCAACTTGTTATCTCCTTGGCCATGGAATGTGTGGTTGAAGATTAAGTCAGACCCACTGTAGCAGTGCACAAAGAATAGCTGAATATCAGGCACGCCCCCAGACAAGTAGTTTGGACAGATTAGATTTCTGCAATCTCTGAAAATAGGATTTTCAGATGGCAACTTAGGGGCAGGGACACAGATGTGTAGTCGGCTGTCCACCATCAGTTGACCCCTATGTACCTCAAGCACCATGAAGGTGTTCATGTCCTCCTGTCAGGTGTGAGCAATCAGAAGATGTGCTTGTTTTCTGTACAGTGACTAAATAGCAGTGTGCTAAGAGAATCAACAGGCTATCGCTGAATGAAGAGCTAAGCCAGTTGTATTTGTGTTTCTGGTGGTGGCTTGCTAACATGGTGCCATGGGATCCCACTGTGCTCCTTTTTCCTGAATGTTTCTAGTGTTTTGCTTTCATGTCTTCTATAGATGCAGGAGGCAGCAGCAGCTACTAAACTGCCCAGTGGAGTAGCTAATGGGGGCAGATTCCCCCTCTCAGCTTATTCATAGCTTTTCTGTTCTGGCTCATACATTTTTGTGAAGGCCTCTGGTGCAGATGGCATATTTAGAGAAATGATTTTTGGCGCCATGGGTTTGAGTCATAGAAGCTCAGTTAAGTTTGGATACCCTGGGGAGGACAGAACCCTGTAGTTTCTCTGGGTGCCGCCTGTTTCATGTCTGAGCACCCTCGTGGTGGCAGTCCTTTCCTTTAGCCTGGCTGGGAGTTGTCCATGCTCCAGCGTGAGCCCAGTGCCTCTTGTCCTTTCACCTGAGCACCTGTAAGAAAAATCAGGTTGCACCTCCCGTGTTCCTGGTAGACAGCTGCAGTCAACGCTCAGATCCTCCCTGAGCCTTCTTCAAGCTAAGCAAAGGCAGTTCCCTCGTGCCACCCAGGGATGCTGTGTGCCCTGGGCCCTCCCCAGCCCTGAGACCCTGGATTGGCCCCTAGACTGAATTATAAAATCTAAAAATGGTGAACCCTAATCTAAAAATGGTGAACCCTGCTGCTCACTTCAGCTTTGCCTGTCCAGGTCAGGAAGAAGCCTCAGAAATTACCTCCCATTTCAGGTGTATTTCCATGCCCCCATACAAGTGGCTACTCTGTTTTTGAGCCTGTGTTGAGCTACTGGTCGTGTGTTCTTTTTACAAATAAGTCATTCTTCAACCAGTCCTGTGCAGTTCCTGGTATTATCTTCCCCAGAAACAGAATCCATTCCAGAGAAGTTTTACTTGCTCTGTCTTTCAGTACAACTTGAAGATAATTTCAGTCTCTATCAGCTCTATACATTAATTACTGTGGCCTTTTTCCAGCAGGGGGACATAGTTACGTGGCAGACTTTAGGAGTTTTTTCTGAATAGCTGAACAATCAATGTCAGTAATATAAGGGCTGCTACAAAAGCAGTGCCTCCTATTTTATTATACAATTAATTGAAGCATTGTAGGCTATCCTAAGTTACAAAGGACCTATTTGTCCTGATGAGCAGGAAAGCTACTGGATTTCAAGCATAAAGTCCTAAATCCTATTCCATATAGATGACACCAAGTTGGCAGGAAGTGTCAATCTGCCTGGGTTAGCGAGGCCTGTGTAGAGGAAATGGACTGGGGCTATTGATTGATGCTCAGCTGAATATGAGCCAGCAGTTTGTGCTCCAGTGGCCAAGGCCAGCGGCATCCTGACTTCTATCAGAAATAGTATAGCCAGAAGGATCAGAGGAGTAATTATGTCTCTGTACTCAGCACTGGTGAGGCTGTACCTTGAGTACTGTGTTCAGTTTTGGGCCCCTCACTGCAAGAAAGACACTGAGGCTCTGGAATGTGTCTGGAGAAGGGCAGCATAGCTGGTGGAGGGGTCTGGAGCACAGACCTTATGAGGAGCAGCTGAAGGAGCTGGGAATGTTCGTTCCAGAGAAGAAGAGGCTCAGGGGAGACCTCATTGCTCTCTATAACTACCTGAAGGGAGGCTGTGGTGAGTAACCAGTGGTAAGACTAGAGGGAATGGCCTGAAGTTGTGCCAGGGGAGATTCAGGCTGGATATCAAGAAATACTACTTTTCCAAAAGAGTTGCCAGGCTCTGAAATGGGCTGCCCAGGGAGGTGGTGGAGTCACTGGCCCTGGAGGTGTTCAAGGAATTTTTAGATGCTGTGCTGAGGGACATGGTGCAGTGAGAACTGTTGGTGATAGGTGCATGGTTGGACTGGCTGATCTTGTACATGTTTTCCAGCCTTGGTGATTCTGTGATACTATGATTTTCAGCCTCAAAGCCAAGCATCTACTGAGCCATCTAGTGTGTTGTACAGATGTCTTGTTCGTGGTGCTCTGATGGCTCTTGGTTCAGCTGCCATAACAATATATTTAGAAAGGGCCAAGAAATTTTCATACAGAATCCAGAATTAATCTCCTTGTAGTATTACTACTGAAAGAAAAAATCCCTTCCAGTTTCAGAGGAGTTTCATTGAGTGATTTCCAGAAAAACAAAGAAAGATGGATTTTTCCTTGGCTGATGTTTCTATTTGAACAATCAAATACAACTTCTAAAATCAGAGTAGCGTTTTGTCTTGGTCGTTGTCACTGTTTTGCCCAGGGACTTCACTAAAAGCATGTGCAATCCACCTCTGCTGCAAGCTGCTAGAAAGCAAACAAGCTAGAAGGGGAAGCAGTGCATGGTGGTGCTCCTAACATCTGCACCAGCAGTTTATCAAGTGGTGTAACATTACTGTATGGTTGACTTGCTGTTTTGCCTATTAATGAGAAGTTTATTTACCAGGATTATGTCTTTGCACGTGTCATTCTCTAAGAAACCCTTTCTGTCTGTGCCACCTGCTTGGCATTCCAGACCAGTGTTAGATTTTGCTAATTAAAGATCACGCTTGATTTCATGAAGTAGAGTAGAGGAAATAAATCCTGCCCTGCTTTTGGCCTGTTCGGAGGCATATGCTCTTTTCATAGTCTGAATTTAAGGCTATGTGGTGCAGGGTGCCTTATCACAGTATGGCAGATATTCTCAACCAGCCACTCGGAATGGAATCCTGATAGACGTTAAAAATCTTTTACATCTTCTCCCACACTGCTTTAAAATAATAAATAAATATGAGATGCATGCACTGGTGACAAATCACATTGTGGCACCCCAACAGTACTTGCAAAGAAAATGCAAAATGAAGGAAGACAGCAACTTAGAGCGTTTCCACTGGTGAAGCCACTCTTGCTGCGTTTCTGGATCCATTCTATTTGAGACTTCAGAAGGAGTAGTTAAAATAGTTATTTTCAGCCTGTAACTTGGGGCAGTGTTCTGCAAGTTAGCCTTCCTTTAAGCAAGAAGCAGACCTTGTGATCTTCAGAGACTGGTCCCAGCCAAAGTTGTTGAGTAATTCTGTAGGTGAATATAAAATTTCTCCTGATGAGAGTACAGAGAGAAAAAAAAAAAAGCCACTGACTTCTAAAAATCACCCTAGTTTAGCTTCTACTTCTTCTTCTTTTTTTTTTAAGAGTATTGTGGTAGGATTTTATTCTCTCATTGAAAAGAATGGCAAAAATCTGCCACTTTCAGTTGGATTGAGGCTCAGATTTTCATGAACAGGCATGCACTGACACTGAATGTAGGAGGGAGAAGCAAGGCATTACCCTCTTCAGTTTGAAGCTTCTCTTGCAGAGGTTTCTGAAAGTACCCTGAGTGATAGGCAGTTTGTGCAGTGCATCTCTTTCCCCTACAAGCAGCAAGGAGTCTTCCACAGGGGCTGAGCAACAACAGGATATACTGCATCAGAACTGGTTTGAGTGTTTCACTGTCACCTTCAGGCTCCTGTTCTTGAGAAAGTGCACAGGAGAGGAAGTTGGACACTTCTCCAGTGATTTGTGGAGTTTGGGGTGAAGCATTATGCTGAAGTCATATCAGAAAGATGATGTGGTGCCCTTGCTCTGCAGTGCAGACTGGGCAGCCAGGGGTAAGTCTTTCATGGCCTGCCATCCACACAAACCTGCTGGTGTTGGTAGATGAAAAAGTGAAATACAGGGCATGTCCTGGCAGAACTACCACTGACACACCATGTTGTGAATCCACACTGCTGTGCAGGATATACCCCAATCCAAGATCCTTGTGCATATAAAAACTAGCAGGTCTGTCATCAGCATGAAGCTGAATTGCTGATGGACAGCGAAAGAAATTTTCAAGGCCCCACTGTAAATGTGCATGTGTGTGTTTGTGTAAGGTTACGGCAATGGGGAGGTAAAGGAATAATACATAAACTGAATACAATTTTAGCAGAGGTATAGATGACAAGAGATATAAGGCAGTGAATACCTGGCACTTGAGGAAGCTCCAACGGAAGAGATTCCTGTTTGAAAAGTAATTGCTTAGAAGCCGAGTTGTCTCCTGTGCTTCTCTGCAAAACACCATAGTGTTTTGGCATCTTAGCTTTTCAGATTTTATGGGGAAACATTAGAAGTGTCTTGTTCCTCTTTCTCTGCGTGTCAAGTTACACATTAGTAAGTATAGACAAGTCTGTGCTGAGGGAAAGGTAGAACAAAGTGCTCTCTAGGATTCACTCCTGGTAGTGCTCTGTAGGTGTGCTCCAGGTCACCTCTGGGCTAGCTGATCCCTGAGGTCTCAGCCTTGCAGGGGAGGAAAGGAGAGCGGGCGTCAGGACTTCCTCCAGAGCTCTCCTGACAGCCAGAGGGCTAAACTTGGATCCCCCAGGGAACCTAGACTGCAATGTGACGATGAAGGAAATGGTGTATATTTGGTCACTGCTGAAAACAATGGGATTGTTGCCTTGTAAAAGCAAATATTTTGTGAATGAAGAGGCTGCATGTTTTGGAGTTCCTTTCAAGTGAACTCTCCTGGGAGCTGGTAACCAAGTCAGAGCTCACAGCACATTTCTATTCCCTGCTGAGAATGACCTATCTGTACAGAGAAAGGTATCTGAGGGAAACATAAATGGACACAGTGATGGTCTCGGGGCTGTGTACAGGTTAGAAATTAAAATGATATGCTGTAAAGGTTGAGATCCAAAACAAATGAAATAGTCAGCTCATTTCCTCAGGAAAAAGAAAGAGAAATTGCCTGTGTCTTGCACTCGTGCTCTTAATTGGTTTGATAGGAACTCAGCAGAAATCGGAGGCAATGTGTCCTCTTTTCTGTTTTAGGAGTAAACTCATTAAGAGAATATGCAGGCAGAGCCTATTGCTGAAAGTGCTGTTCTGACCTATATCTAACTCTGTGCCACGTTGCCCAGTAGCTGAAATGCTTTAATATGTGGTCCAAGCTAATGGTTGTCACTTTTTGAATCAGTAAATATAGCAGTAATTAATAGGAGCAATAGCTCATCCTTTATCAGTTGCGTTAATTGTAGCACATGTTCACCTCAATGACTCCATTTTTACTTTATGTATGGTTAAAGGAATAAAACATTTTCAGTTATATCAACCCTTTTCTTTATTATGTAGCATCTTTGTTAGGAAACAGACTAGACTGAAATGTTTGCTGTTAAGGATTACCACAAAGAGCAGTTCAGTCTGTCAAGTATTGCAGACTCTGCATAGAGTAAGAGTGAAAGAGATACTGAAAAATTATGTCCTAACCATCTAATGTATCTGGAGGAAAAAACGTAGAGGAGGTTCACAGTGCCTTCCGTGCTCTCAGCTCCCAGCCATGCTCAGTGCAGCTTGCAGATGTGTCAAAATCCAAAAGTGCACGATGATCTACAGAGATCTCTTCCACCCTCTGGGTCCATCTGGCCCAACCTCTGCCAGGCCTATGTCCAGGCAGCTGTTGAAGATTTCCAAGGAGGAGACGCCACAGCACACATGGGAGCCCAGAGCTGGACCCAGCTCCATGTGCAGCCACCCCATCAGCGGGCAGAAGCAAAGGATCACCTCTGTTCTGCTAACACCACCACTTGTTGAGCAGCCCAGAATACCACTGGCTTTCTTTGCTGCAAGGGCACACTGCTGGTGTATGTTTGAGTAGTGGCCTTCTGTCGTCCATTGGAAAGGCTTGGCCTTGCATTTGCATGGGATCTTTCTTTGTGTAGCTCTGTGCCAGAGAACAGCTGGAACCAGGAAGGCACAAAAGCAGTGAGGTGTCGTGGCACATTACACAGTACGTTAGATCACCTCACCTGAAATATCCCAGCTGGAAAATGTATTTTTAAGTGGTGCTTCTGTGTTGTAGCCCTTCTTCAGCTCTGGAACCTACCATGGCACTAGGATATGCATCAGAAATGATGTTAAATGCATATGAGAAGGTGTGTATGGCTGGGCTACAACTGCTGTCGAGACACTGGATACTGGATACCTCTTGTGCTCAGTTGTGTGCCACTTACTGGGCAGTATCAAGTCAGACTTCATGAGACAGTTGAAAAAAATCCAGGGAAACGAGGAATAAAGAAGGTCTTTGGTTTGCTTTTTTTCTCTTCCCTCTTCACTCCCAACCCCCTTTTGATTGGTTCTTTTGATTGGTTTTTGTACTACCACAGTACCCTGAGACACCTTTGCTACCGATACAAAAGCTGTAGCTATCTTAATTCTTCAGGAACAACTTGTTTGCATTCCTCTTTACGATTTTAGCAAGGCTGCTGTTGTTCGTGGCTATTGAAAAATCGTCACTCTATCTGCATAACAAAAACCATTTACAAAAGCTCCTCATAACCTGATTGCTGAGGCTGTGCTTTCAGCTGTAGCACAAGCACTTAACGACACGTGTCTCAGATGTCTTTAAAAGTTGGACTGAAGGTCCCAAAGCATAATCTGCTTTTTTTATTTATTTACTTTTTTTAACTGAGCAGTGTTGCAGTGTAATGGCTGCATCAATCCTGCATTTCCTGGAGACAGAAATATCACTTCGGTTGAGCAAGGATGCCATTGTATTACTGTCAATTTAAGCACCTGTTGATAAAATGCATTGGAGATACTAGATATACCAGGGAATGAGTTGATCTGCTACGTTGCACTGTTTTATGACCAAGATGTTGCATCAGGGATGGCAGGCACATGTGACTGAGGCAATTTGTTGTTCCGTAGTGGTAATGGATTCAGTCCTTTTTAAAGCTAGTTCCTCTGGTGAGCAAGAAAGCACAAAGCTCACCTGTCATGGGGGCTGAACTTTAAGTCTGGAGTTCCTTTCATTTCCTTAAGCTGTGCGCAGCTCAGTGACTTCTTTGTTATTTGGAGATGGCTCTGTTTCATCCCCGTGTGGAACAGCAGCATACATTTTTTTCTTTGCTGTTCAGTGAGGGAATAGAAATGCCCATGAGAAATTCACAGGAGGCCTCATTTACTAGCCTTACAAAATTTAAGTCTGAAGGGTCACACCCACAAGAGTTTATTGTCAAAGTGTGCTCTACCAATAGAAGAGAATGTTTCCATGGCAACTTTCTAATGAGCCTCCTTGAAAACCTCTCCAAGAACAACTTTTTTTTTTCTTTCTTTCTTTCTTTTTTTTCCCAGTGGATTAGACGTTTCTGAGGTCAAGCAGCTCCTGTGCTGTAGGTATAACCTCACCTAATGTTACTGGTGGTTTTCACACAGCCCAGTTATTTCCAAGGGCAGAGCCTCAGAAGTCTGCACCGACAGCACAGGAAACCAGGGCAGTGCAGCTCTTCACCTAATTTAAATCATCCATATCTGAAGTAAACACATTATATGCCTTTATACTCAGTGTAGAGAAATTGTTTCTTGCAGGGTGTTATTCATCTGACCTATTTTAGGTATCAGTCTCAGGCTGAGCTGAATCATGCCCTAGGAGCGCCATTTTCTTTCCATTGGCTGTAAAGGGGAGTTGGATGACTACACTGCACTGTAGATCTCCACATCTGAAAAGCAGACCCTATCCTCAGATGCTTTTGCAATCTAGATGTCTATAAAATATCCTTTTAGGAGAAAGAAAAAGGGTTGAACAGATGATCATATAATCTAGAAAAAATTTAGGAAATTAGGAATGTGCAATTAAGTCTTCAACTACGTAATTCATTTGAAAAGAAGGGAAAAGTGAGTGAACTGGAGAAAAGTAGTGGCTTAAACTCTTATGCACTTATAAGGATAGCAAATCACTGATGTTACACCAAGTACTGATTTTTCCCCCTTTTTTTTTTCAGTAGAATCACTGCAGTTTGTTTCACTTTCCAGCACTGTACAAGTTCCAGCCTTGTACTTTAACAGAATGGTGCTTAACAGGTACACTTCTTCCTGTTGATTAGAAAACATGTAGTTGTACAACATCTTCATTTTTTTTTTAAAGATGTGTTTTAAAAAATAGCTACAACCAAGCAGACAAAAAGCCAACAAACAAAAGCTTTATTTTTCTTCATTGTATAGAGTGAACATTTTGAACAAGATTTTTGGTTTTGGAGAAGGGATTGCCGAAGATTTTTAGCTGCCTGGAGTAGATGAAGGATCATACAGTATTTGAATGGAAGTGGATCCTGAAGAAGATAGCATACAGATACTGCATATTTGATTTTTATTGCTTTCCTGATACTTAAGCATTTCTCAGGACGTCAGAGGGAGATTTTGCATGGTTCAAAACAATCAGCAACAGCATTAAAAAGTAAAAGTAAAAAACAGTTCTCTCATTTCTCTATTTTTTCTCAGCCTGTCCAAAGTTTCCTGAGCAGCTCAAGGCATTCCAAGCCACCAGTAGCATTGTAAGCAGTAGTTCTGCCATCCCCCTTCTGCATGTTCCTACATTTGCTTTGCCTTCAGCCACTGAGGCTGAAGCAGGATGAAAATAGTTTCTCTTTTACCTTAGAAACAGAGGAAGAGTTTGGTGTGCGTTTGGAAATAAGTGGAAGGTGAAAGGTTAAGAATTTTTTTGGTCACAAGACTAACGTAGTATTGATGGAAAGCAGGAATCCAGTTGTGCTTATGCGCTTTGACTGCTTTGTGGAACTCTTCCATGGTCAGTAGTTGCAATCTTTTACTAAGAGTGAAATTTAAATATCATTCTAAATCTATCTGAATATCAAAATATCTCGAAGCATCATTTAGGGACTGCTAGAACAAGAGTGTATTTTGATCTTTGTTTTCATTAGGGAAGCATTGGGAAACCAAGGACGTTGTCATTCTCTTAACGATTTTGGAGTTTGGCAGGAAGTCTGGGCCAGCTTCCTGTGAAATCGTTACAAATAATCCAACTAATTTGTGTGGGCTTGATGGAGCTTTTCTTCCACACGCTCATAGATGAAACACTATTTAGATTTGTTGCAATGACCACCTGCTACTCACAGAGCAAGCCGTTTGTTACTGGACCTATTGAAAGGAAGTTTAGCAATTAGGGTGGTGAACGTGGGTGCTATTACTCTGCTGGGTATGGAGCTACTTCAACTTTAGAAGATATTGGTCTTTGCTTGTAAATACAGCTGATTTTCTTCTAGCAAGAAAAAAATAACTTTCCTGTTCATAAAGGCATGTGTTATAAATCCTGCCAGAACTTCTGTCTTTAACAGCTTAGCTGAGTCATTGTCTCAAAAGCTTTATTTTCTAGTGTGCTTTCCCAAATGGAAGCAGATGCATTCAAAACACCCCAAATGTCACGACAGATTTGGTCACTGTTCTCTGTTATTCTTCTGTTTGACCCAGAGTTCAGCTGCATGACTTGGTCCACGATGATGACATGCTTAACAAATATCTGCCCATTTCTGCAGTGCTGGAGTTTGCCCAGAAGTTAGCACCTCTCACTTCTGGATCGCTAGCTCAAAACGTGCTGCGACTTGGTCTGAGTTTCAATCAATGTGACAGAACTTTTTTCTTAAAGCATTTCAGCTTGTAAGCTCTTCTCATTTTTTTCTTAAATTAAGATGCTTTCAGAACCCTCATTTGAGAGCTGAAGAAAGTGAATGTAAAATCTAGTAATCTGTTCTGAGATATTTTGGAACTTAAGTGATGTAACTTCCGATTTACCCTTCCTGGAAAACTTTTTTTTGCCTCAGAACACTGAGTGAGGTTTTTGTACTCTGTAAAGCCACCAGTATTACATGTCAGCATGCAGAATATCAGATAGAGCACAGCTTTGCAGTCTGGATCGTCTTTGTAGAGGAAACAAAGTGGGAAGGAAGGAAACCACCAAAATCTCAAATTTTTGAAACCTCAGAGAGGTGGGTGCATAGGAAGTTTGAAATGGCTTCCTTAAAGCCATTTAGGGGCCCAGAGACTTGCCTCAGAGCTGTAGAATTGCTGCAAACAGGAACGACTTCTGTGCCAAAGGCTGTGAAATGTGGTCTGTGTTGGAATGCCAGCTGTGATGCCGCAGGTTAGCACGTGCTGGTAGTTCTGGGAGGGGGACTAGAGAAGTCGTACAGGGCCGTGCCACTGGTGGGCTTACCTCAGTGAGTGCCCATCAGATTGCTTGCACACTTAGGGTGGATCCATAGTGTAAGGATCCCAGATGGCTTCAGGCTGGAAAGTGTCTTGTACTCATGTTATCACACTGCACCCAATCAAATAAAGCTTTCTGAAAGCTGACTGGCTTTATAAGTGCTTTTTTTTCTTCTTTTTTTTTCTCAGTAAGACCTTTTCTTTTAAACCTTGATTAAATATTACCAATATTATAGGGACAAAAGCACCGTACAAAATGATAATGTGGCATCTATCTATTTTGATTCCATGTAAATTGTGTCAGTATATATTACAGTTCACATACATGCACAGACTGATCTAAATCTAAGTTGCACCATGCTTCTGTGAGGTTCTTGATTTCTAATGACTTTGCTTGCATAAACGCCCCCATCTGGAAGTAGCTGATGCGACTTTATATTGAAGAAACTGATTGCATTTAGAAATCTGAGACCTTTCATTTTCTTGTGATATTGTATGAGACTGTCACACCCAATTTCGGCAGAGATTTGTGCAGATTCTGAAGCAAGGAGCTATAAAATCCACACTGGTTACCCAGTGAGGCTATATCCTTTGGTTCCAGCACAGGAAATCAAAACAAAATGAAGATTTTCTGCAGTTGGGTAGATTGTAAGTTTTTCAGCTCTCCTCTGTATTGCTGCTCTCCTCTGTATCTTAAGGTGTATTTCAGAATGTAATTTATTAAAGCTGAGCACATTAGAAACCTCTCATTTTGGGCTGGAGGGGCGATCCAAGTGTTTAGATAATAGTTACATCTGCAGTTCTATTCTGGGAGTCTGAATCCTTCTGTGTCTGACTACAGCTAAATCTGGAGACAACTGAAGGAGCCGTGGTATGGACAGTTTGAAAGTGCTTTTTGAAAGTTTCCAAAGCTGTCAAATTTTAGACTTCAGATTTCAGTACTTGTAAATTGTTGTGTCTACATTCTAGCCTGAATCCAGGGATCCTGCCACAAACAGGTTTCTTTAGAAAAGCAGCAAAAGATTGGAAGTCAATCCTTCTTTCACAGACCGGAAAAATCGGTATTCTTGTTATCCTTCCCCTTACTGTGTTCTTGGGGTGAAAGTGGCCTTAGGAAGCACTCAGGGATCTCCCTACCAGTGAGTGGCTAGCTACCTATGGGGCTGTGCTGTATGGCAGGGTTGTCACCACAAGCATGACTGGTGGGCATCTGTAGAGTGTGTGCCCCCACCGCTTTGCTGCATGGCTAATGATGGACGTGGTGTCCTTGCATCTCCCTGCACAGATGTTTCCTCTGTGGGGATCTGGTATTAGGGTACCCAGGCAGAGCATCTAGAAATAGGTGACAACATGGCAGTTGTTCCCTAGTACTTTCAAAAGGGAAAGCAGTCCCCTAGGTTTGTTCTTCCAGACAGTGGCAACGTGTTTCTTGTGTTGTTCTTCCCCTCCTTCGCTTATTTCTCTTGTGTGCTGTAAGTGAAACATCTTGGATTGCTCCACGCACTGCAAGGCAATTGCAGGAGTGGAGAAAAGGGGTGAAAAGTGTTCCAGCAGACGCAGAAGAGGATGAACCAAACTCTGTACTGGAATAGTTGTAGCTCAGAGAGTACTAGATTATTGCTGGGGAGATTTTACTGAGCAAGGAAGTATGGATTTTTGCCAGTTAATCCATGTTCTTCTAATTTCTTCCTGGTACAAAACCCCTGTGAATTGCTGTAAAGTGCTAAGTGTTGTCTCCTTACAAAAAGTACTGAGTTCTTTTCTCATAGTAACTACCATGGCTGATTGCTAGCTATATGAATGGACCCAGGTCTACTGTAAGTGTTAAAAACTATGCCCCACAATGCAAAAAACCATGGTATTTGCATTTGGTTCTTGCTGAAGACAGTGTCATGACAATATGGGGTGAAAAACCACATTGTTTTGGAGAAAGGGCATTATGAAATGGCATTCAGAAGGTTACACAAGTTGTTTCTATTAGTGCTTGTAAATTTTTCTTTGTCTTTGGCCTTTCCTGGCATCAGCTCTGCTGTTACCACTCGAATGCCACAAAGTCCATGAGTTTTGAAATTCATCTACGAAATGTAGGAGTCAGGGCATGAAATGCCCAGATGAGAATGTTTAGCAGGGTTAAGGTCTGGATTGCTACAGCATATCAGCTCGTTAAAGAAAGGGACGATAACCCAGATCTGAACATCCCTAATACTCATTGAGCTGTGCTTGCACATTTCAGTAGGGAGTCAGGAGTTTTTTGTTGTAGCACAGGAGGTACTTTTCTTTCCAGACATATGTAAAATCTATATTATAATTAAGTGGAGTGGCAGTGGGGTGATAAAACAAGTTCTTTCTCTCCTCGTTGAAGTTTGTTTTTTTTTTGTCTTTGTGGTAGAGCAGAAAAGCCCTGATCTCTCTGCAGTGGTTGTGCTCTTTCTAAGCAGGCTCACTGATATCCAGAGTGTTACAAATTAGTGGGACTGCAATTAAGAGGCAGCCCTGCTAAAGGTGGGTGTGACTTGTGCAAGAGAAAAGACAGTCCTTTTCTAGGTTCTGGAAGCAAGTTCTGCTTTTCCTGACACCCACATGCCTCTGTTTTCAGTCAGGCTTGCCTCCAACAGTGTTTTCTCTTTATTGTTCCATCACCGCAGAGGCAATTCAGCTTTCATTGCACTAATGGAAATGTGTGAGTAAGGCTGATGTTTAAATTCATCTGCGGTGCTCTGGTGGAGTTCATGAGGCCCTGCCAGTCCTCAATAAATGTCGGCTCTGTGCTGTGGTTTGCACTGAAGTGACATCAACTGAAGTGAAGAAGGTCCAGGGGAGAAAATAAAGTGACGACACAAGTTGTGAACAATGGGCTTGGGAACAATAGATGTGCATGTTTATGGAGTACATCTTTCTCAATCTCCTAGGAGGATTTTCCTCTCATAACTTGAATAGAATGGAAATCTTCTGGTCTGGTAGATTTGGTATTTTTAACTTCACTTTTTATTGTGTTATGAAAATAAATGAACACAATCTTCGCATTTATGTCCCACTGTTACCCAGTGGTCCAAAATGACTGAGGCTTTCACAGCTGTTCCGCAGCTCTGCTAACACTGTGCCAGTCCTGAGCTGGTAGGATGAGATCCCCTACTGAGCACAATGCTTACAGCTTTCTCTGTCCTTGCTCTGGGCTTCCTCCATTTCACAGGCATGCTTTGCAGAGGCTGCATATAAAGGAGATAGATTACTATAGCCATTGCTTACTCATGGAGCTATCTAAAAGTCGTTTGAGAAGTCGTTTGCTGTAAAGTTATCTCCTGAAAGAATCACAAGTATTTAAGATTTTGTAGGAATTCTCAGCAATCAGAATAATGTTAGACTCAGCTTACGAAAGTCCCTGTGAGGTCTTGGTCTCGTCTTTTTCATGCTACATTTGAGGGTTGCTGGTTCTTTGAGCAGGGTGCTCTGCTGGTTAACTTGCCAGGCACAGCGTGTGCTTGGTCTGGCGATGATGCATATGTTTTTGAATAGATTACAGCAGTAAATTTCTGATGACTGTGATGTTTTTGACCCAATGCTGCAAGCCCTTGAGAGCCACATACTTTGTTGTTTAGCAAATCGCTTAGAGACTTTGTAGAGCACAGAGTTATTGCACGACAATATTAGGCTTTAAAATAGTGGCAAAGCAGCCTTTCTGGCTGGCTTCTGCCTACCAAGATATTATTGTTTCACAATGTCTATATTGGAATGAGTGTGCTATTAAACACAGCACAAGTATTTGCTAACTGTAGATATTTTTGCAGTGCTGACTGCAGGATTGAGGCAGATGCAATGATAGTTATCTGTGCACTTCTGTCTGTCGTGCTATGTTTAGTTAGCTAATGGACTGGAGAGTGGTTTCTGATTATGCTTCGTGAATTGTTATGAAGTGAAAAAGTGGATGTAGATATGACAGGAGAGTCTGGGAGCTTTCATTTATAAATGATCCAGCATCTGAAAGTCGATCTGATCTCAGTGGGAACTCTTTGGGAACAGTACTAAGCACTGAGTCTTGGTGAATGGTCAGGGAAAGCTGGGAAGAGGAACTAGCCTGTATTTGGTCCCTCCAGTTGCCTCAGAACCCTCTTGTAATTACATGCTTTTGAAGCTTCCTTCAGACTTTGCAGGCTTTTCTTTTTTATTTATACTAGCATTCAGCCTCCAAAATATTTTCTCCTAGGAAAATACATTGATCTATGTTTTTAACTTAAAGAGTGTTCATGTTAACTGTAACGTAAAGCACTATTGTCTCAGAACCATTAGACGACTTTTTTTACAGAGCTCTATGTATAATTTAACTACAATTACTCAGACATCACAGGAGTTATTTTTATCAAAAGAATTCATGCTGACTGGGAGTTGATAACACTTAGGCAAGCTCATTTTATGAAGCTTAGCAGCATGGGTAAAACAGGCCTTGTAAAGGTGATGGTAGGATAGAATTCAATCTGAACATTGGATCCCAGATGAAATTTTATAAATAACACAGTCAAATAGTTTCCTTCTGAACTGGCATTTACCTAGTGGTAACTTAGGGACTAATGCCACTTGAGGGTTTTTTGAATGTTTCCATAAATATATTTTGAAACATTGAGTTTTCAACTTAATTTGTACAAGTGCCTGTTTCCTCTGGGAAATAGTGTTTACATTTTGAAGTTGAAAGATCTCTAGACTGAAAGAGATGAAGGTTTCAAGCAAAAATCAGTATTTTCCATAGGAGGCATCCACTGACACCTAAAAAATGTGGATCTCTTCACTTTTCCCCTCAGAAACCAGCCTTGTTTTCTATTCAGCTTTCTTTGCAGTGTAACTTCTTTCACTGCCAAAGCATCCTAATGAAATCTGTTGTTAAACTGCTCTGCAGCTTTGGACAAGGCACCTTTAATTTACAATTCAATCAAAGTGAGAAGGAAAGTGTCTTTTTCCTGTTCACATTTTTAATTACCTGCCTCTGCCGTGAGTCTCTTACCTTTGTCCTTTAGGTTATAACTGTCCAGTTATGTGGAGCAACGCTATTGCTGGTGTCCCAAGGGTGCTCTGGCAGCTGCCTGATTTCTTTTACTTGGCTTTCAGTGCTTTAAGTGCTTGAAAATGTTGAGTTTCAGTAATCTGCATGCTTCTTCCTCAGGACCTGATCTGGTGTCACTGAGGAGAACAGCATGTTACTGCAGACTCTCAAAGCATTTGAAATCAAGGCTGTTAAACTTTCAGGATCCACCTGCACAAGGGGGCTGGTTTCCAAATGATGTGACTTGGTATCATAACAAGTGATACATAAGGACCATCTCTGAATGAGAAAACAGTATTAAAAAAACCCCACACAGTAAGAGCTGCTCAACTGGGCCAGACCTAAAGCATGTGCCTTTGCCAGAGTTTTGTTGCAGAGTGGAGAGAAATCAGAGGCTTCAGAGAAAGTATCAAAATGAGAAGATTCTGCACGTTCTTCTTTTGGATTTTTTTCTGTATTCCAGTCTGCTCTAGTAAGCCTGGGCTGTCTGGTTATCCTATGTCAGCAAATTACTGGGAATAGTTTAGAGAATAATAGTAACACCTGATATTTGTGTTGCATCTTTATTTCTAGTTGTGGAGAGTGGCATCTCAGCTATGTAGAAATGTGACTGGGCCTTTTTACATGGGGAGCGTGGCTACCACATCAGATGCCACCTTTCATGTGCCTGCTGGATGCCATTTGCTATGGTATTGCTTGTGTGATGTATTTTCTGATGGAAGTGAGAAGTTACATGGGTAGAATCATCTTCCAAAAATCCCACAGCTTAACATTTCCATTCACCTGTCTTAAATTCACTGTACAGAAATACATGATGTAGACCAAGCCTTCCAGAAGTACAGTTACCCTTAGGAGAAGGATGTGAGTGGATTTGCTACAACAGTCTAAATGGAGAAATCGTCTTGTGTGCTTCCAGAAAAAAGAAAGGCCCTATTCTGGAAGCCAGAAGTTAAAGTAGCTTCATCACCTTGTAGCAGTGAGGAATTTTATTCATACATTTCATTTATACATACATGTATGTATATGTGTATATATGTGTATTCTGTATGTTATATAATTTTTTTTTAAACCTATTCCATCATCTCCTGACTCACAGCTTCTCTAGCAGCCATTTTCAAGCTCTTACCAAGCATTTATGGGTCCATCCCATGCTGCTGGTGGCTGGGTGTGCCAGAGGCTTGTGTTTACCTGTGTGTCTGAGGGGCACAGGGGCTGTTCTCCTTGTACTCTGAAAACTGACGTGGCAGAGTTTGGAAATGAGAGCAGCCTGGTGCTTACATGAGCAGATCAGTTTGTTCTGTGAACCTGGGGAACTGGGGGATGCTCAACATACAGAATACAGATTAATACTGGAATAGATTATGTGGGACCGCTGGTCATGTTTGATGTTTGCAATATGTCTAACGTGCGTGGAAGGTTGGTTTGGTCTAGCCAGCTGCTGGTCATATTTTCCCTAGTCTCCAGAGTCCAGAATCAGTGCTGGACTCTTTGGGTGCTAGTACGGTCATGCTTTGCAAGTTCAGTGTTTGCATCTGTGCCTCTAAATGAGATTTAGCTGATGCTCAGAGTATTGATCATTTCTGCTTATTTTCACACAGATGTTTTGCACCTGTTTCTCTATTATTACTCCCCTGTATTCACCTCGCACTTCTTGAAAACATTTCTGTGGCTGTCAGTAAGATGCAGCCCTGAAATACGTGCCTGGATGAGAGTCCTTTCAGAGAAAGGCAGCAACTATCTTCCATTACCTGAGTGAACAAAGTGCCTCCCACTCCAGAAGTCGCTTTCCCATCACAAATACAAAAATCTACAGTATAAGATCCTTTCGTAAGGAGAATGAATCATCAGCAAAGTATGGTGTTCCTCTTCCAGTTAATGAAGGATGACAATGTTTGGTGCACAGTGCAGTTGCCAGGCAAACAGCAGCAACAAAAATCCATTAGAAGTTATTTTGGGAAATACTGGCTAGAGTATGCCTCTTGGTTCTTACTTACCAGTAAAGATAGCAGTTTCCTGCCTTCCAGAAGTATTTGGAAGCATCTCTCTTATTTAGAGTAGTCTTACGTTGTGCCTTTGCTTTCTGTGTACTTGAACCATAGTAATTAGAATCTTAAGTTTGGAGAGATGGTGAAGCCATCCAATGTTTCTGATTAGCAAAAGGATGCTGTATGTTTCATGTCAACTTCTTGTTGACTTTGTGTTTAGCAGTCTATGTTTATACTGCCTGTACTGTTGACACTTGCATCACAACCAATTCAAGTCATATTAAGTTAGTGGCTTTTTCTGTTTGGTAGTGGGATTTGACAGTATTATGCTGAAAGCTCTTTGGGTGACTAACTCCAGAGGGGTCAATTTTCTATCCAGCAACAAAATGTCCCATTATGAGCAGGTTGGTGTCTTTTCTGATCTTACTAGATTCAAAGTCTCAGGAAGATACTTTTTTTTTTTTTTTTTATATATGAGGATCCTTAGTTTCTAAATGAGTAAGAATGCCACCAGAAAATGCTTCCTTTGGGGTTATTGTGCTTCTGATCTCTGTGTGGGATTGCTCACGTTTAAAATTTTTGTTAATGACTATGACAGAAGGAGGGAAAGTGCTGGTAATTGCTGCTGGTGACACAAAGCATTGCTAGTACAGAGATATGAATAGAATGACTGTTAGATATGAATATCTAACAGTGCAATTCAGATGATCGATTGGGCAAAAAGCAAGGGGTAGAATTTAGTAGTACAGAGTGGAAGTTTATGCCGATGAGGACTTAAGAACTTCTACTATGATCTGAGAGTCTGTTATTTCAATGAGGGGGGCGTTATGGCCCAACTAACGTGTGGCCAGACAAGGATAAGGTAATGTACACAGATATTCAAGAGCCCTGTAAGAAATTGAATCGACTCTGAAGAGGTTTGATAAGGATGGAGAGGAGATATGAAGATATCTATTCTGTTAAGAAGACAGGACTGGAAGGCGATGATGTATTTAGTCCACAAAGTGATGATGAAAAGGGGTAATTTGGGCTTTCATTGCGAAAGCCAAAAGGGGATTAGGCACCAGAAAGAAGAAATACTTCAGCTTAAACAGATTGCTGGTGCTAGAAGAAATTGATGTAAATTGACTGTGAGTGAGTTTATGCTGGAAATTAAATGGTAGGTCATAACCCACACTGCCATCAGTTTCTGGCAGAGTCTTATGAGATGCACAAAACAAGCTATTTTAAGACAGAGCTTTGTAAGTTTATGAGACACGTAACCACTTTAAAGTCTTTAAGAGCAAAAACTCCTGGACTTCCCAGAGGCGATGGGAGAGGCTTTGATTTGTCTGTAAAAAAAAAAAAAAAAAAATCAAACTACTCTCTCAGCAACAGCAGAGCTGTTTTTTATTCTCCCAAGTTGAAAGTGTGCTTTTTGATGGGTAGAAGATAGCTGACTTTCTTTCTACTTTCTGCATGTGCAAGAAATGGATGATATGCTGTTGTCTGTCAGTCTTGATGAGTCAATACTACGAAGTGGTATGTTTTAATTTGCATTGTACTAGAAATTTGACAAAGGATCCTTGAAAGCTAAATTGGCTGAGGGGGTGTATTGGTGGAATTGATACCTGCTGCAGAAAAGGGTAGCAAGCTGTAGGGAAGATAGTTTAACAGTCAAACGTTATAAAATGAAGACTGCCCAGGACTCTGAGTTTGTGCATGGTGAACTCACATGAATGGTCTATGTTAATGAAAGAACTGATCATACCTAAGAAGATACCTTTATAATAAGGAGATGTTCTTGAGATTTTCAGGCTGGCATATTATGAAATAATACATTTGAAATGGAAGAAATTTGGCTAGGTCTGGTACTTTGTTGTCTGCTTGGACAAGCAACCAAACTGCCTCACATCCACTGTTTGGTCTCCATAAATGTTCAGTAAGTGTGGATGAATGCCAGCGGGTGCCATTTTTTCTGCGTGGAGGAATTCAGTGACACACCTTCACTGCAGAGACACACTTCCATGTCAGACCATTTTGTCAGACTGCCCCTTTGCTGCCATTTGCCACACAGCAACAAAACGTAGTGGAATATTGGCGGGAAAGTTCAGCTTCTACTGCCATACCACCAACATCTGCCTGTGACGTTGTGGGTCAACATAATAAAATAGGAGGCGTTACTTTCAGAGCAGCTGCCATAAAATATATAGTATAGTTAATGCGTATAGGTAGTAAAACTTTTTTTTATCTTTAATATTTTTAATTAAAAAAAGGGAGCACCAAAGCCACAAAACTGATGGGACATTTGATCTTATGTTTGTGAAACTGCCTCACCCTGGTTTGATGGCAGTGGCTGCTGTTCTCAGTGAGCTCTCAGGGTGTTCATCAGAGATTTTTGATGAAATGTTACTCTTCCCATGCTTCATCCTTGAACACAGGTGTATGTACTTCCAAACAGCAGTGCTGTGAATAAGGTGTGACTGCGACCCTCTCTGGTCAGAGAGGGCTTGTTAAGGTCTGATAGAGAGACACGATCAGATTTTTTAGTTCACTGTCCAATTGCAACTCTGTGCATTCCGTGTGAAAATTCGCAGGGAATGTATTTAAGTTGACTGAAAATGGAGTTGCAAATACAAAATAATTAAAAAAAAAAAAAATCACTTTTTTTGGCAGTCTTGAAACCCGCTCTCAAATTCCTGTATCAAAATGCAAAGCAGGGCTGCATATTTTTCTCAGTTCTTGGGACTGTCTTTAGCCAACGTATCCAACTACACGCCATTATTTGCCATAACTGAGTCAGCACTGTCCTGCACCCTCCCTATGTCCCAGTTTCAGCCCAGGCAGTGCCAACTGTACACTGCTGTGTGGTCACTGTGGGTGATGGGTGAGCGCCTGGAGCCAGGCTGTGCCCTTCAGCAGTGCAGATCCACCACGGTGATAGAGGGAATACACGAAATTGTCCCTGGTGGGGGTTGTGACTTGCTCTCTCTGAGACTCAGCTTGCTCCGGTTTCATTAATTCATACTTGCTTACTCCCAAAAGCTTATTGCTGTCAATAAACAGTGGAGATCTTTGTCCTTCTGGATTAAAAGCATTTCCTCATCTGCGTGTCGCATGTACAGATCTGCTAGTTGCTCATGTCTTCAGAAGATCCCGTAAGACAATGTTAGGATACATATGCTTATGTCCCACAGTGAAAACATCATGCATCATCTCACAATATATGCAGAAGTCTCTGATGCCTTCCCTTTCTGACTGCAGGGCTAAACCCATCTGAGATCTTACCTGTGCATGCACTTCACTTCATTGGTCCCATAACATTCCTAGGCACCGATCAGCTCACTTGCACCAGAAATCTTGCCAGTAGTTCAGGACCAACATCCACAGCTTTCTGTCCCGTTATTGCTTTGCTTGTGTTACCGGAGTTTGCTGCTCTGGATCAGTGTGCACCAGATGGAAGGGCATTATTGTGCGTATTACACAATCTGATGTTTGGAAAGCAGTAAAAACAAGCATGTGGTCTGGAACTGGAAAATGCTTATATTTGAGAGGATTAACACCACCTGTTCCATTGGATGTCATGACTATGTGAGTTGGCCTTCCCAAACACAGATGTTGGGTGGAGTGCTTTGAAACTCTTGCTGCAATATCCGGTTGGCAGGTGGCAAACATCTGAGACCTTGTGTACACCTGGAGCCCTAGTGACCCAGGAGTGCCATCTACTCCCTGAGTAGGGAGAATACTTGAAAGGGGGAAAAAGTACAGTTAATTAGCCTTTAGGTTTTATTAGATTCACTTGTTGTCCCAATGTGGATATTAATGCATATTCAGGTTTTACCTAGACTGTGCTGTGATCCAGAGAGATGCTGAAGACCACAGAATGGACCAGTCCAGCCTCCCAAGTGCAAGCTGGCAGCACTGAGTTGAAGACAAAGCCTATCTGCTTGTCATTTATACATCAGCTATAGCAATGTTAGCTGAACGTTTTCTCCTTACAGAAATGGACATAGTTAGTATTGGGTCAGCGCTTTCACCATGGAAGATCATAGAATAGTTTGGGTTGGAGGGATCTTAAAGCTCATCTACCTCCAACCTCCTGCTGCAATAGGCAGGGCTGCCACCCACTAGATCAGGCTGCTCAGGGCCCCATACAGCCTGGCCTTGAACGCCTCAAGGGATGGGCCATGGGGCATCCACAGCTTCTCTGAACAGCCTGTACTGGTGCCTCACCATCCTCCCACAGAGCAATTTCACAAGAATCACAAGAATCACAAGAATCACAAGGTTGGAAACGACCTATAAGATCATCCAGTCCAACCGTCTCCTCATCACCATTGCCACCACTAGTACTAAACCATATCACGAAGCACGTCATCCAGACGCGTCTTGAACACTGCCAGGGACGGTGACTCCACCACCTCCCTGGGCAGGCCATTCCAGTGCCTGACTACTCTCTGAGAGAAGAAGTTCTTCCTTATGTCCAACCTGAACCTCCTCTGATATAACTTGCGGCCATTGCCCCGTGTCCTGCTCTTTGCCTGGGAGAAGAGGCCAAATCTCTCTTCACCACAATCTCCCTTCAGGAGGTTGTACAGTGCAATGAGGTCTCCCCTGAGCCTCCTCTTCTCCAGACTAAACAATCCCAGCTCCCTCAGCCGCTCCTCATAAGGTTTGTTCTCCAGACCCCTCACCAGTTTTGTTGCCCTTCTCTGAACACGCTCCAGGATCTCAACATCTTTCCTGTAGTGAGGGGCCCAAAACTGAACACAATACTCGAGATGCGGCCTCACCAGTGCTGAGTACAGGGGGATGATCACCTCCCTGCTCGTGCTGGCCACACTATTTCTGATGCAGGCCAGTATGCCGTTGGCCCTCTTGGCCACCTGAGCACACTGTGGGCTCATGTTCAGCCGAGCATCAACCAACACCCCCAGGTCCTTCTCTTCTTCACACTCATCCAGCCACTCATCCCCAAGCCTATAACGCTGCATGGGGTTGTTATGGCCAAAGTGCAGAACCCGACACTTGGCCTTGTTGAACCTCATCCCATTCACCTCAGCCCAGTGGTTCAGCCTGTCTAAATCCCTCTGCAGGGCCTCCCTACCCTCAGGCAGATCAACACCACCTCCCAGCTTGGTATCATCTGCAAACTTGCTGAGGGTACACTCAATCCCCTCATCCAGGTCACCAATAAAGATATTAAACAAAGTCGGCCCTAGTACCGACCCCTGGGGGACACCACTTGAAACGGGTCTCCAGCTGGACTTCACTCCATTCACCACGACCCGCTGGGCACGGCCCTCTAACCAGTTCCTTACCCAAAGAAGTGTATATCTGTTCAGACCACGGGCAGCCAGTTTCCCCAGAAGAAGCCTGTGAGGGACCGTGTCAAAGGCTTTGCTGAAGTCTAGGAAGACTGCGTCAACAGCCCTTCCCTCATCTATCAGACTAGTCACTCAGTCGTAGAAAGAGATGAGGTTGGTCAAGCACGACCTGCCTTTCACAAACCTGTGCTGGCTGGGTCTGATCCCCTGGACACTGCGTACATGCTGTGCAATCTCATCCAAGATGATTTGCTCCATAACCTTCCCTGGTACTGAGGTAAGGCTGACAGGCCTATAGTTCCCCGGATCCTCCCTGCGGCCCTTCTTGAAGATGGGAGTCACATCAGCAAGCCTCCAATCCTCTGGGACCTCACCAGTTAACCAGGAGAGTTGATAGATGGCCGAGAGGGGCTCGGCAATCACCCCCACCAGCTCCCTCAGCACCCGAGGGTGCAGCCCATCCGGTCCCATGGACTTGTGACAGTCCAGACAGAGGAGGAGCTCTCTGACTGTCTCCGCTGGAATTGCTGGGGGCATCTTCTGTGCTGTGTCCCAGACTTCCAGATCGGAGCATAAAAAGCCCACAGGATAACTGATCTGGCTATTAAAGGCAGATGTAAAGAAGGCATTGAGGATCTCAGCCTTCTCCTTGTCCTCAGTGACCACGTTCCCTGCTGCATCAAGTATAGGATGAGAATTATCTTTGATTCTTCTTTTCCCATTGATATATTTATAAAAGGATTTTTTTGTTGTCTTTTACTGCAGAGGCCAACCTGAGCTCAAGTTGGGCTTTCGCCCTCCTAACTTCTTCCCTGCATACCTTAGCTACTTCCTTGTAATCTCCCCGAGCAGCCTGTCCCTTCTTCCAGAGGATGTAGACTCTCTTTTTCTCCTTGAGTCTCAACAGTAATTCCCGGTATTCTCTTTGACATCTAATCTAAATCTCCCATTTTTTATTTAAAAGCATTCCCCCTTGTTTAATCACTACCAGACCAAGTAAAAGTCATCTCCTGTTCATAAGATTCCCTCAAGTTCTGGAAGGCTACAATGAGATCTCCCTGGAGCCTTCTCTTAGCTAAAAAATCAAGCCTAGCTTCCTCAGCCTGTCTTCATAGGAGAGGTGCTCCAGCCCTCTGATAATCTTTGTGGCACTGCTCTGGACCTGCTCCATCAGCTCTGCGTCCTTCTTTGCTGGGCTCCCAAGCCTGGATGCAGCATGATTCTGCCTTGCCTTCAGCATGCCATCTTCTCAACTGAAAGCAGATTTGAATCTGAAATAATGTCATAATGTCATTTGACTCTGAAAAATGAAATAGGCTCTGGACTTGCCTAACTGTGCAGTCACTCTGGTATCTTTGTATGGGAGAGCTTATCTGGATGGGGTTTGTGCTTGGCAAGGAAGGGCATCCTGTGGGACTTGTGAGACCTCAAGGTCCTTGCTTCTGCTTGCCAGGTAAGTTCCCCAGGCTATGATAAGGAAGCACCAATATCATTTTTTGAGGATGGATCAAGAGGAAATAAATACCAAATGTAAGAAACTTTCTGAACTTTTCTAATATTTTCTTCTAAAAAATTTGAGGTCCCTGTTGGAAAAGTGTCTGTGTGACAGTGCCTGCTGAAGTCTCCAATCTATCTGTCTGGTTGCAGCAAGAGGGCTTTTGCAGTCCTTATGCTAATCCACAGAGAGGTACAAAAAGCTTCCTTTGCTTGCTCAGTGCTTCCAGCTCTGAGCTTCAGTAATTGACACGTTTTAAGGGCACCATCTACTGGCTAATGGGAGCAAGACGATGCTGTGACTTAAGAACTTCACTTTGGAGGCTGGCAAGATTCTGGAGAAGATTATTCTGGAAGTCATTGAAAAGAGACACGAAAGAATGCAGTCGTTAGTCACAGGCAGTACGGATTCACAAGGACTGAGCTCTGCGTAATGAAGCAGATCTCCTTTTATGACAAAGTTACTCACCTTATTGACCAAGGAAAAGCAGTAAATGTGATCTTTCTGGTTTTCAGAAAAGCTTTTAATACTGTTTCTCACAGTATCCTGTAGAACAAAATGTCCAGCCTAAAGACAAGTACATAACACAGTTGATGACCAAGTGGCTGACGAGTAGTGCTCAAAATGTTACGGTAAATGGATTTACATCAGGCTGGCCAGTAGATTTCTGCAGATATCTGATTTAGGGGCTGTTTCTCTTTAACATTTTCATAACTTACTGGGATAGAAGATTTGAAGGAATACTAAGTTTGTGCAGAACACAAGATTGGGAGGAGCAGCTGACTCTTCCGAGGGTGAAGAGGCCTTGCAGAGACATAGAAACACATACAGACAGATTAGAGGGCTGGGCAACCTGCAGCTTCCTGAAGTTTAAGAAGGTAAAGTGCTACATTTTGCACCTGGAGAGGAACAAACTGGATGTATGTACAGACTGGGGATGAGAGACTGGAGAGCAGCCCCATGGAAAAAGATCTGGGGATCAGCATAATGCCCTGGCAGTCCACAGGGCCAACCATACTTGGGGATGGTGCGTCAGGCCCAAACTGCCAGCCAGGTGAGGGAAAGGGTTGTCTTACTGTGCACTGTGCTGTGCAGCCTCATCTCGGGCACTGTGTGCAGGTTTGGGTACCACAGCATATGAAGGATATAAAACATTAATGGAAAGAGGGCATGAGTGGTCTGGGAAAAATATAGGGATGCTGTCCAGATGTGTAGGAATGGAGTCAGGAAAGCCAAGGTGGAGGTGGAATTAAACTTGGCAAGGAATGGTAAAAACAAGAAGGGATTCTTCAGATAAGGTGAGCAGAATAGACAGGCATAGGAGAGTGCACCTGATAAACAAAAAAGGGAGATCTGGCCTCCTCAGACTCAGTGAAGGCTGAGGTACTTAACGAGTTATTTGCCTTGGTCTCCATGGCCAGTCAGGCTTCTCACGCCTCTTGTGTCCCTGAACTTCTAAGTGGAACTTGAGGGAGCAAAATCCCTCCCAGTCTAAGAGCAAAGCAAGTCCAGGACCACCTTGTGAGGCTGAGTGTGTACAAGTCTATGGGACCAGATGACATGCACCCCAAGGTTCTGAAGGAACTGGCTGAGGTGGTTGCCGAGCCACTCTCCATCATATTTGAAAAGTTGTGGCTGTCAGGCAAAGTCTTGCATGACTGGAAGGTCAGAAACATCACTTCTATATCAAGAAAGGGAGAAGACAAGACCTGGTGAACTACAGGCCAGTGAGCCTCACTGTGCTGGGGAAGATCGTGGAGTGGATCCTTGTGGAAGAGATGTTAAAATGCAGGTGAGGTGTTGAGGTGATTCAAGAGAGCCAGCACAGCTTCACTGAAGTCAGATTGTGCCTAACCAACGCGGTGGCCTTCTGTGGTGGAGTCACGTCATCAGAAGACAAAGGAAGAGTAATGATGCTGTCTGCCTGGACTTGTGCAAGCTCTTTGACATGGTTCTGCACCACATCCTTATTTCTAAATGGAGAAGTTATGGATTTGAAGCCTGGATTATTTGGTAGACAAAGAATTGGTTAGTTGGCTGTAGGCAGAGGGTTGTAGTTGACAGCTCTATTCCAGGTAGAGGTCAGTCACGAGTGGTGTCCCCTAGGGGTCCATCTTGGGACCAGTGCTCTTCAACATCTTTTTCAATAACGTAGACAGTACGATTGAGTGTACCCTCAGCAAATTTGCTGATGATACCAAGCTGAGTGGTGCAGTTGACGCAGCAGAAGGGAGGGATGCTGTCCAAAGGGACTTGGACGTGCTTGAGAAGTGGACACAGGAGAATCTAATGAGGTTTATCAGTGAGGGGCATTTGTGTTGAGGCAATTCCAGATATGAGTACAGATTGGAAGAAGAACTCATTAAAAACAGCCCTGTGGAGAAGGACTTGGAGGTCCTGGTGTTTGAAAAGCTTGACGTGAGCCGGGTGTGTGCTTTTGCAGCACAGAAGACCGATGGTATCCTGGGCTGCATCAGAAGACAGGTGGCCAGCAGGGAGAAGGAGATGATTGTCCCACTCTGCTTTGCCCCTTGTAAAGCCCCAGCTGGAGTACTGAGTCCAGGCCTAGGGCCCCTGGTATGGGAGGGTGCAGTTACTGGAATGGGTCCAGAGGAAGACCACAGAGATGATCAGAGGGCTGGAGCACCCCTCCTGTGAAGAAAGGCTGGAGGAGCTGGGCTTAATCAGTCTAGAGAAGACAAGGCTCTTGGGAGACCTATTGCAATCTTCTATTACTTGAAGGGAGCTTGTAAGCAGGAGGTAGACTGACTTTTTACATGTTCTGATAGTGATTGGACAAGGGGGAATGGTTTTAAACTGAGGCAGGGGAGATTTAGCTTAGATGTTAGGAAGAAAGTTTTTCTCAGAGGGTGGTGAGGCAGTGACACAGGCTGCCCAGAGAGGTTGTGGATGCCCCATCCTATGAGGCATTCGAGGCCAGGCTGGATGGGATACTGGGCAGCCTGATCCTAGTGGGTAGCAACCCTGCCTGGTTCTGTAAAAACCATTAGAGAGCATCCAGAGGAGCACTACGAAGATGGTGAAGGGTGTAGAGAGCAAGATGTATGAGGAGTGGCTGAAGTCTCTGGGTTTGTCCAGCCCAGAGCAGAATCGCTGAGGGGAGGCCTCATGGCGGCTGCACCTCCTCACAGAGTTGCTTCAAGTCTTTTCTGGCCTAAAAGAGTACATCCTTGTTCTGCTGACACCATTACAGTGCTAGGCACCTATGAATTTGTGTTCTAGTCATGTTTTGCAACCCTTTATAGGATTTCTTAGCTTGATGGGTCTCATCTCTGGAAAGTAGCATTTTTAAAGAGAACAAAGAATTTTCAAGGTTTAATGTGCTCACTCGTAATATGTTGTCCTCTCAGTTTGCCCATAAGTGCTGTTCCTCATGATTACTCTAGCTATATTAAATTAGTCATGGGTGGTAATTTATCTTCTTGATAACTCATTTTTGTTCTATGGTTCAATACTTCGAGAATCCTAAAGAGTCATTTATGCTTTTGGCTAGCTGTGTGTTATCTGGGTCATACAAACATTGAGAGCTGTAGCAATATGAATCTAAGGCAGAAAAAAAGCAGGATTTGTATGGCGTTGCTCTTATCCTAGATAATAATTTGTTTGCAGTTCCAAATGTCCCAGGATTCCTGTATTTAGATCCTTACATTTCATTTAATTATCCTTACATTTCCTTTAATCCTTACATTTCATTTAATTTTGCTACTAAATATTCCTCTGGACTAACACATTTTCTTTTATGGGCAGAAAAATCTTACTTTTTTTTTATGTAAAGGGCAAAAATGATGCTTTGATACAACATCTATATGAATGATATATAATAAATATATTTCATGATATATCTATGATATAAAATAGAATTTGCAAGGATGACTTTAATCATATATTGCTACATACTACTAATGGCTAGTGTTTAATTATGATTCAGCTTTTATGTGGGACAGGGTAATGTTCACAGATGCCTGTAGAATGACATGCTGACTCTGAAGGGAGAACCAAACCAGACGAACTGACAACCATGCATTTGATGGCAAAAAAACAAACACAACAATAACAACAACAAACACACACACAAAAACCATCTGTGTTATACCTATGTGTATATACCCAACTGCAGATGCTGTGAATAGCTGTCTCTCATTTATATGCAGGAAACTCAGTAATACTAGTAATTTCAGGTAGTGCAAAACACTTAAATTTAATGCTTTTTGTTTCTCTGTCTTTTCTCCTTCCAGTTGCAAATGAGACGGGTGACAAAAATGCACGGCCACTTTCACGATTTGCCCGTAAGTAGACTTTTTAATTTTAGCTAGATGATTTGTCTATTTACACATTCAATATGTCTTTTAATCTCATAGCAACCCTATCATTACAGTTCATTTACAGTACTGAACTGAAGCACGATAGTACTTCACAGGAAATGTGTTTTACAGAAATGCAGTCTTACTAAACAGCATTGATGTGAATTTAAAAGAATGGAAGGCTTTGTGGCTATACAGTCATTCCAAGCATAAAAGGTTGTCAGTCTGTGTCAGAAAGGCAGCTGAAGTTGGCAGCAGAGGCTACAGAGATTTTTGTTAAGCCATAGAAATTGCATACTATATTCAGTGCAAAGTGTATTCGAGTCATACTGATAGTTCATCACCATTTACGTCACGTGGCAGGGTTGGGAACTAAATATATGACTTGGGTTTTGAAATAGGTGCTCCAGGTTTGAACAAAAGGATGCATCTGCTACCGTAGCACCAACTGCACGTGAATTTGACCATACGGATAATTAAAAATATGATGAAATATATAGGAAAGAGGAGGAAGATAGGAAATCCTCTTTATAACGCATGGAATTTCATGATGCTTAGTGAGCACTTAGGCGAGAAAATCTCATTCTCATCATTAAAAGAGGGCACTTGCCCTTGGGATTGACGTCCCGGTGCAGTATTTCGCATCGGCACAGGATGGCGCTGGGGACATACCGTACCTCACACAAGCATTAGCGTGGAGGGCACGGACGAAATGATTGTGGCTGTAAATCTGCCACGTGTAGTGACTTATGACGTGATGGAACAGATTGAGCAGGACTAAGAAAATTGTACTCGCATTCCGTATACCTGATTTAGGGTTTATTTTCCTTCATGCTTCAGGCCATGAAGGTTAAAAGAGGGCTCTGTTATTCAGCTGCTTGAATGCTGAAAATGCTTATGATGAAGTAATTCACAAAGGATAGCAATGTAAATGGAAATGCGGATGTTTTGAGCTCTTTATCGCTTTGCTTTTGTCTGTTATGGTTCCTGAATTCTAGCTATAAGGTTGGGAGATTCAACCCAAGTACCATTTGTTCCAAGGTGTTCAGGTTATGAGGACTAGATGCTGAATACTGCCTGCCTAGTACATCAACTGTAATGTCACATCATTGTAAACTGCACTGGCATTTTAGTTTGGATTGGCTGCTTGTAAGATTATTGTTTTTTGGTGTTTGTCTGTAGAGTTTAAGTCTGAGGCCCAGGAGCAAACAAGTTCTGTTACTGCTCTAATCTTGGCTCTCCAGAAGGCTGCCAAGACATATTTGTGGAGGTAGGGCTAACTTGCATTACATGGAAGAGAACTGACTAGTGGATGCTGTCAGGTGAATGAAAATAGAGACACCTCCATTGTAGGGCCTTGTTTTACAACCTAGTGCTGCATGGGATTAAGGGAGGAGGTGAGATCAAGGCCTCAAGGTGCTCGGAGTGTTGAAAATGAAGTGCAGGGGGGAACACGTACATTAAAAAAAAACACAACAACAGTGTAGGGAAGGAGGAGAATCATTCAAAGTGTAAAGCAGACTTTCACTGTTAGGGTTTTAATTTAGTGATTCTGGAGTCAGACTGAGAATCCAACTAGCTTATGAAAGAATCATCATAGAATCACAGAGTGGCTCAGGTTGAATGAAACCTAAAAGATCATTGAGATCCAACCCCCCTGCAATGGGCAGGTTGCCACCCATGAGATCAGACTGCCCAGGGCCCCATCCAGCATGGCCTTGAACACCTCCAGGGATGGGGCATCCACAGCTTCTCTGGGAAACTCTATCCATTAGCTGTCCTCAATTTATTGGCTGTATTTTAGTAACCAGCAAGCTCACCTGCTCCTTATCCAGTTAAATATTCCTCCACTGAAAATCCACAACTGCAGCTGATAAGGGAAGTATTTTCAGGACAGCTCACAGCCTTCTCACAGTCTTGAAGACATACTGCTGTAGTATCTTCTCATTGCTGCTGTCACCTTATTTAATAGCTATAGTCCTTCTCGATGACTTCTATTGCTGTTTATCAGGCTATAACAGCAATTGCTTATCTTCCTTCAGGTGGTGGCTGTTCTCATCAAATGCAGCACACCACAGCAGTCCTACAAAGCTAGAAGGCACTGTGACTCTAGAGTCATTGTACTGGACCTCTTGAGATTGCTTAGTCCAAAATCCTACTCAAGGTCAGCTAGAATCACTTGCCCAGCATTTTCTCAGTTGAATTTTGAACATGCAGAAACTTCACAGCCTCTCTGTACAACACATACAAGTGTTCTCCTGTTCAGATGGTACTTCCTCTCTTTAAAATTGTGCTGATTGCCATTACTTTTCACTTATTTACCACCTATACCTCTGAACAGATATTCCTCCCGTTCTGCAGAAAACAAAAAAAAAAGCCTACAACCACCAATTTATAGTTTAACTACAAGACTTCAGTGTTTGACCTAGAAATCAAGCATTTCATTTAGATATCAGTAATTTGAACACTTACATTAAACAGAGAGAGCAGGTTTGATTCCAGTGACAAAATGCTGTATTGTGAGCAGCAGTGTAAAGGTTGTCTTCTCAACCCATCCACTGTCTCTACCCACTGATTGTATGAATGGCAATCATCTTGGCCAAGGCAGTCTCTTGGAAGTCTGGGAACCCTTTCTTTTTTACTCTAAGCTAGGCACTTCCAAATGCTGAGTTGTAATAGAAGACTGTGGTTTAAAATGCAGGCTGCTGAAGGACACTGAATTGGGAAATACAACTTCCTATCAGCTCCTGTTTGCATTTCTTACCTCTAGAAGTGACGCCTCCAGTAGTACTAAAATTCAGAGTCTCAGATGGTGATTCTGGTGCCCTGTCAAATTCTCCTTATCCTATACCAGTTAAAAGCGAATATCTTATGTCCAGGATGCTAGACCACAGGATGAGTGCTGGGTAAGTGGTTTTTCAGACACACGTTTTGTAGTAGGTAAACCCTAACTGCCATATTTGACTTCTGTGAACTGTGAATCCAACTGCACAAACAACAACTTAGGGCATTTTGATGCAGGTAATCTAAACATTTTTGACAAAGCCTCCTTTGGAAGAACAGAGATACTTGCAGTTCTTTAGAAGCTGTGCCTTTGGAGATCAGTGACCATGAACACTTGATTTAAGTATTTCTGCAATCAGGTTGACCACGTGTCCTAATTCTTCATGTTCTCTGTAAGTACAAATACATCAAATATGATTAAAAAACATTATTTAAAAAAAGAAAAACAAAAGCAAACAGGTTTAGTTGACTGAAGAAGGCACTTTAATTTTAGGTTAACTATTGAACTAAGTCAGTATCCAGTTCACAGTATCTACAGATAGTGAGCATGGACAGTCACTACAGTACAGTAAGTATATTGAAGCACTAGGTTCCAGAGAAGACTGTAAAACACATTTTAAACTACCAGTAGGAAAGCATCTTCAAGTCAGCAGTATTAATAGAGAAGCAGAGTTTAGGTCTAAGTTCTCACCTTCTAAACTCTTAAGACAGCCAAGCCATGAGCAAATCAAACTGCTGCATACTGAAACACAGAGCAGCGACTGCACTGAACAAATCTTGTAAATAATTCAAGGATGCGCTGAAACAGGATGGGAAAATGGTAATTTTTTATTGGAAAACAAATATACAACTTGGAATGGATTTGAGGCAAGTCATGCCATAAGCAGATTAAACAAACAAACAAACAAAAACTAACAGCTAAACAAAGTTTAAAAAGCATAGTGACATATAGGGTACAATGAAAAAGGACTGAATGATCCTGACACGATGGGAAGATAACTGTTGGAATAGGAAGGAAAATAAGAATGGGAACTATTTTGAAAAGGAAGGGAAATCACAGAAACACAGAATCTCAGGGATTGGAAAGGACCTCGACAGATCATCCAGTCCAATCCCCCTGCTGAAGCAGGAACATTAATATCGTAGGTATGTGCTGAGTTAAATTAATAGTACCTAAAATTTTGCTGAGAACACTTCTGTCTATTCTGCTATGCTGTGTTTTCATTGAACAGTCAGTAGAGTGCAGATGAAACATTCAAAAACGTCCTGGCTGAATGGCATAGAAATTGGCAGCGTTTGAGGACAAGGAGTTAAGCAGTAACTGAAGAGATAGCTTCTTATCATTGGCATACGAATCACAAACCAGAGACCGGGTGTTTTTTTAGGATGTGGCCTTTCACATTCACTTGAATGATTAGTTTGAAGTAACTTCATCTTCACAACAGAGAACAGTACTTCCTCTACTGCCAAATTGTGGTCCATAGCAAAACTCAGAGTTTGGCACACCTGCAGTTAGGCTAGCCTTCCTTATCTCCTTTATCTGCCTTTCTGTACAATGAAGCAATTGGCAGATATCCTACAGAAATTCAGATGAGCTTTGCCCATTATGACCTTAACAGCTATTACCCTACAGCTCTCTGGGGTATGTGGCTGTTTCCAGCTTAGTTCAGGACAAAGAAGAGACAAAGGCTGCTGCTAAGTGGAGCGCTGGGAATGATGGCTGTGTAGCTATCCAGATAGGCAGACTTGCATTGTAACAATATTTTCAGAGTATATGAAAGTATTTGAACATCTACTAGGTCAAATATACCACAGATTCTTTAAGCAGAGTTCTGTGTTTTAAATTATAATGCCTAAATCTATCTTGCTTTTGCCCCTAGCTCACCAAGGGTATAATAAAATGAGGGAAAAGAACTGTTGCAAGTGTTTAGACTTATTATAAGGATTAGAAGTTAAATTTGAGTTGTTACTCATTTAGATGCTAGGGCCAGTCAGTATCCCATTCAAACATCAAATTCCTGCTCATTCAGCAGACTTTGTTAAGAGGTTACTACTCCTTTAGCAGCAGTGAACGTGCCTAATATCTCGCTGTGTTATCTTGTTGGTAGCCATGTTGTGCCATCAGTACTGTAACAGTTGCAGCTGTGGGGATTTAGGTCCATCAGGCATTCAGGGCAGCTGGAGGCTTTTGGCTGGTGGTTGGTCAGTCAGGCCTATTAAGGAAAACACTATAACTGTGGGCAGGCTAAACGTGGATTAGGGTAGGTGAACATGGCTTTTCATTGCTGTAACAAAACTAGTTGATTCATATTAGTTGGCAGATTTGTTGATGTTCATTTTTCAGGAGAGCTGTTTATCTAGATCAAATCATAAAAAAGAACTACCTGAAGGAACCTCTGTGCTGGAAGAAAAGGGCTGGGGCTGTGTACCAAGGTTGTTGGGGAAAACAGTGTATATTGCAATAAGTTTGAGGTGAGTGATTATATAGTTTTCAGTAAGAGTTTGCTAACGTGTCGCTGTGAGTTTTTGGTGGTAGTACGAGTTGTGAGCTGTTTGCATCCAGTAAGTGCAGAAAATAGATAATGTGTTCTGTACCTGTCAAGCTGGAGGGTGTATAGAATAAAAGACAGATCTGTGGAAATAAAGAGGTCTGGGTTTGGGAAGCTCAGCAGATCCCTTGGAATAATTGCAGGAGAAAGTCTCAAAATTGTGAATGTGGCTTGAGAGCTGCATTTCCACAAAACGTGATCTCAGTTTTTCTGTGAGTGGTGTGCAGTGTTTGTGGCTGGATGACAATTTGTTTTTCTTTGTGGACCATATTTTTGACCAACATATGCTACTCTTGTGCAGAAGAGATGGTCCTCTCAACATATCATAGGGAATCACAGCACGTTTGGCTCTATCGCAGATGACTTGTTTGGTCCATCACATAATTTAAACATCTTGCATTCCTTGTATTTCTGCCGATGAAATGGGACCACAAATGCTTACCTATTTAATTTTTTGAGAAATTTGAGTGGTACCCTGAGCACAGAAGCAGTACTGTAGCATAGCATCACAAATCCTTGAATGATAAAGATGTGTTGATGCTGTGTTCAATTCTGCAGCTGCTGCATACAGATTACTTGGCTTTGGACTACCTGGTGTGGCTATTAATTTTCTAGCTATTGTTAGGACTTGACATGGAACACCAAGGCAACCTGTAAATTTGGGTAGTTGTAGTCTTTGCATATTAAATAGCTGCTGACAGCTAAGAGCAGAGAAGCATGAATATCAAGCTTTCTTTGTTATCTGGAAAATATTCTGAAAAGTATTTTGGAAAGAAGGAGATAAACATGAATTCTTGGTTTTTCTTCTTTCTCTCCTCTCCTTTTTCTTCTATATCTGTGCCATTTTGGCTGTGCAAAAAGAAGACATAGGACGACTAGCAGACTACTGCTGCTGCTACTACCTGTTTGTTGCAGCTGATATTGTTGCTTCTAAAGAGTGTTTTCTTGTAATGGATTCTCATGAGGCATGAGATAGCAATTCCTCTAATCAGAGCAGTTTCATCTTTCACGTACTTTGTGTGTAGTATGCTTAGTCCATATATGTTAGATCCATTATTTGCTGCTCTGCTGGACAGCTGAGTTCCAGATAGTCTTGCCTTTACAGTCTGCTATTAAAAAAAAATCAGTTGCTGACTTCAAAAATATCCCATTTGTCAGATTTGTTTGTTTGTTTTGCACAATAATAAAATGCCCGTGCAGAATGACCAGCAGAAGAGGTGGTTTGTCTTACTACTACCCTGGAATCCAGTAAGCTTAATGCTTGTGGAAAGTCTCTTAACTGAAATAGTTGTATTTCAGCACTTAACTGCTCTTTTTGGAAACTGCTGGCCCATCTGCACGTATTCTGTAATGCTTTAAGCTTAGAATGTGTGCAGGTGTTCAGTATGGCAGTATCAGTGGGGTTTGTAGAAGTGCCCAATTTATTCAGAAGCTATTTGGAAAATTTTGAAAGTATAAAGCTTGCTCTTTTGAACTTTATGGAAGTCTCATATTCTCTGCTCCAAAGGCAGAAGGAGATCCGACTGAAGGATAATAACTGTATTTTGTCAATGAAATTACAGACAAGGGTGGGATCTGTGAGTGACAGGGCACCCAGTGACACTTCTAAGTAAATGTAAACAGTTTATCCACAGATGTATTTTGGCATTTGAATGTCTGTTGGAAAAAGCTGAACTTTCAATAGAAAGTAAATACCTTTTCTAATATCAGTCCTAATTATTAAACTTCATTAACTTGAGCCAGTGAAAGTTAACAGTTCATATTGTATTGATTGTTCAGTTTGGATTTCTGTTAGTTCTTTCATTTGAGATACTGCCACGTCAATACATGTGAAGTTATAGCTCAAGCAGAATGTGAAGAGGGAGCTTTTCATTGTCACATGAAACTTGTTCTATAACCAGATCTTTCTTTGGGAGGCCATTGTGTTCTGACCCTGGCAGACAGCAAATCCCTGCATAGATCAGTCTCTACCAGAACTGGAGGGATGAAGGTGAGAATATCTCTGGGTTGAGCTAAAGAGTTGAATAGGTAAAGCAAAAGCTGCACACACAAGCAATGGAAAATACAGAGTTCACTTGCAGCTTCCTGTGTTCTTCCATTTCCAGGAAAGCAGGAGTGTAGAAGACAGTCCTGAGTCCAGATGTCCCCCTTTTCGCCTTCTTTCTCCCCAGCTTTGATTGCTGAGCACAGTGTCACGCTGCATGGGATCTCCTTTTGGTCAGTTTGGGTCAGATGTCCAGGCTGTGTTCTCTCTTAGCCCTCTTGCTGGTGAGGCAGCACAAGGAGCAGAGAAGGCCTTGACACTGTGTAAGCCCTGCTCAGCAAAAGCTAAAACTTGGTGTGAGATCAGCAATGTTTGGTCACGAATCCAAGGCCTGGTACCATATGGGCTGCTATGAAGAAAGCCAACTCTATCCTAGCCAAAATTGGTACAGTCAGTACAGTTTTGGATTTTAAAGTGACAGGAATGTTAGAACATAATTCCACCTTGAGCTTTATTTCAGGTTTTCAGGCCTAACTGCAAAATGTGATGATGCAAAGGCAGAAAAGATAACAGACAAAGAAACCTTCATTTTCTAGTCTGCTGGGTTACCAGAGAACACGAGTTGATTTCATTTTGCACTCTCTTTCTGCAGGGTCTAAATCACAGAACTGCTTGTGGAACACCATTATCGGTGGGCTGACTGGCAACCTCAAGGAAAGGCCGAAGCCCACCATCATCAGTGACCCTAGACCTCCTGAAGAGATCCTTGCAGATGAGCTGCCACCTGTGGACAGTCCCGAGGCCTTGGTGAAAGCATCTTTCAGGTCTGAAGGATATGATTTTTACACTGTTTATGCTTGAGAGGATGTTTTTAAGGTTGTTTGCAGTGTCTGCAGGAGAAATCAATTCTGAAAGATCCTGCAGTGCTGCATAGCTTTGTATGAAACAGGAGAGGAAAAGAGTGGTCTGTAAATAATATTGACTGGATGTGTGGTTTTACTCAGAGTTCACTAGCCTTCTTAAAAGATTATGGACAAGACACATATAGAAGATGTCTTTGACAGTTGATACAGTTTAATTTGGAAGTGTTTTAGTGATGAAAGCTTGCACTTCAGGTCAGATGGCGCTTTACTGATGTGAGGGAGCGCTACACCTTTCTTTGTTAATGTAATGTCTTGAGAACTGTCTAGCATTCATTTGTTTTGTCCATTAATTTGCTTCTGGCCAGGGACTTGTAAGCGAGCGATTGCTGCTGTTGTGAAGTATGAGAGAGATCAATTTGTGGATTTTTCTCTCATTTAATCCCATGGACGTAAAGTTGTCAATAAAGATGTTTATTGGCATGTTTTCTGAAAATAAGGTAAAGTGGAGAAGCTGTGTGCTTGCAGTGGGTCTTTGACCACACCGTGAGCAGTGGTGTGCCCAGAAGTAACGTGTGGCAAAACGGATCTTTTCCAAGTGCTTTTTAGCAGCTTTTTCTGAAAACTTTGTTTGACTTTTCTTTTATAATCAACGCACGTGTGTGCAAACATGAAGTGATTTTTTTTGTTTTGGATAAATTTCTGTTGGAGTGATTTTTATTTTATTTTCTTTTTTGTAACTCAGTCTCTCAAACTTATTTCTCTTTGTATAACCGTTATTTTCAAGGCTCTTACTGAAGTCATTATATGAGGTAGTAATTTCAGTTATCTTGTTTGTACTGTTTGATGTTGGAAAAAAAAAAAAATTAACAAGTCAATTTACGTCAGCCTATAAAAATAAGTCCCATAATCTTAAATCATGTTACAGTTCTTTAATATTTCTGTTGAAATGATTCAGGACAACCCTGATTCCCCTTTTATGATGACCTGTGATATTTAATGGCTTTTAAACACTCTGCTTTTGAGATTTCGAATCTGTTTCAGGAGCTCTTTTTAGCTTTCTCCTCTTGCAACGAATTCTGTGTAGCAGCAGTCCTTACTTTGCCCTCATAGAGATAATTTCAACCATTTTGTGTGACAAAATAATGTCATGGCATTTCAAATGGCGTGATCTGATTCTGTGAGTAGGGTTGACTCTTGGAAGAAGTGAGGTTGAGTAGCATAATAAGGTCTGATGAATTGGAAAACTTAATTTAGCAAGATAGTTTTGCTAATGCAATGTAAATAACTTCATAATCATTACAAACCTTTATATTTCATCAGTATAGAAGTTACTGTATAATGTGGCATTGTTTGGACTTTTATAAAGGGAAATCATAACTGTCTAATTTTATGAAGAATGGAAGCATTGTGTGTGTTTGAGCCACGTACAGGAATTGAAGACAAAAGTACCTTGCAATTACTGTCTGAAAGACACGAAAAAACTAAAAACACTTTTGTGTTTTCATTCAGCTTAAAATCTTGTTGATACTGTAATGTGAATTGGAACTTAGGAAGCAGTCCCATTTTTTCCGTGTTTGATTCATTGGGGTCTTCTGTGTGTATTGGTCTTCAAGTGCAGCCTTGACACAGTGTGACTGGTATGTCTGGGTGCCAGTTGTTGCTTGCCAGTTAGACGTCCCTTATTTCTTGTTTACTAGATGCTGGTGGAAGATCTATTTCATTGCATTTGGGATTTGCATGTAATAATTACAACCCTGGTGGCTGAACTTCAGGATCTGTGGAGGGCAATACTGGGTTTATAAGAACTGATTTCATGGTGAGAAGGACCAGACCAGTTTTTCTAACATGACTGCTACAAACCATAAAATGCAGCAGTTCCCTTACTGCTTTTGCCTCACTGCTGTTCGAGCAGTATATGGCAATACTATTCCTTTCAAGCACTGTTAAAAAGCAAATGTCTCTCTGGTGTCAAATGAGTCACACTTCTTGTGATTGCATCTCTTTTTATGTGAATACATATAGGCAGCATGAAATCCCAGTCAGCACCTTCGGTATTAGATCTTGTATTCTACTGCGTAGTGCTTATTGTTCTGTAGCTTGGACAATTAGGAGAGCTATATTTGATTTTGTGCTACATCGAGACATGAGACTGCAATGGATATAAACATAAAAGGAAGAATGCCATTGCTTCAGTCTTTTCAGTCTTACTTTTCGTGCAGTAGTAAACCATCTTTATGATACAAAGCAAAAAGAAATGAAACAACCCCCTCTCTGCGCACCAAATCAGTATAGTGGTTGTTCTCTGTTTAGTTAAAAAGCCTTCTAATTGTCTTCTACAATTTTTATTTACTATCTCTAAGACAGTAGGAAACATACAATTGCTGCTAACAAGGTCAAATATCTTCCTGAAAAGCAAATTGCAAGAATTTGCAGGATCTTGTTGTTTGCAGTATTGTATTGAGCAAATAATCATAAGTAATTCTGTATCTTGACAAATTATACTACTGCAGTACTTACTGATTTTGAAATCCATTCTCGTTGACACTTACTCTTTTTGTCTAGTAAAGGCAGAGGAGATGCTGATTGGAATTTTACATGGAAAATGTGGTGGAAACGTTGAGAATGAAGGATTATCCCCTTTTGACAATGGAAAAAAATATAATTACATGTAGAAATTGTTAGCTTAGCCTGCGCTTTACGTGACAGATTTGGTACATCCACTGTCTTTCTTTGCTAATAGGTAATTACAAGAGCCGTGATCTTATTTTTAAAGGCTCCAAGTTGTCATGATTTTTTTTCCTAGACTCATTTGGTTTTGATGTACAGGAGAGAACACTATTTTGAGTCCAGAGACCTGGGATGCAGCACCTGGGCTGGTGCCTGCTGGTGGTGCCTGTGCAGTAGTGAGTGATGCAGCAGCTATGCTGGATCTGGTGGCCACCAGTAGGAGTCACTGGAATATTGTTGGGAGGACCTGCAGATGCTCTTTGGAGCCAAAACATTCACTCAGCCTTCCATCCTGGTTCCAGGATTATACAATTATAATGCTCTTTACGTGCATTAAACTTAAATTAATCTGTGTTCTATTCAAACCTGTTACTTATTCTTGTTACTTATTGATACTCATTAGGATGAATAGGAAGTGAAAATTGTTCTGTTCATTAAGGAAATGGCTCCACATCATTAATCTCTCTTCTTTCTTTTAAGTGTGATTCTTTTCTAGGTGCGTGTTACACTTTGTGAGAGCTGTGCACTCATTTCTTGGTAGATGGAGATTTATGAGTCAGAGAGGGGATGATCAGAGAAGAAAGATTTATACCAGTTACTGTTCAAAGGTTTCATCCTCTTTCTCCACACGTATCCACATGGATCTGGAAGGAAGGTGTTCTTTTTTTTTTAAGGCAGTTGAAAGAGAAATGAACCTCTCTTATGTATTATTTTTTAATTTTTTTTTTTTTATTTATATCACAGTCTTCTTGTTCTTCATAGGATAGATGTATTATTGATGACAAGCAAAGCCCAGCAATTCTGTTCCTGTAAATATCAGGAACATCAAATGACCCGAGCTGAGAAATTCAGATGCGCTGTGGGTGTCCAAGCACAGCTGTACATCCTAAAGGTATGGAACAAACCCACTTCCAAAATAGGAGCAAGACTTTGAGCTGATATTCCTTGGACCTGGTGGTAAAGAAGTCCTGCTTAGACGACTGGACAGAGTATCTCCTAGACCATACATGTCTGCCTGATGTCCATCACCTGAATCTTGACCTTTGATAAACTCAGAGCATTTGATTAGCAGCTGCATGAGGCTTCCAGTTCTGGCTCTGTAAGCTTAAAAATCATCCCTAGTCCTTGGCAGTGATGATGCCAGCCACCACCCCGCACACAGGGCAGGCGTTTTTAAATCCAAGCTGTGCAACCCGCGTCTCAAATGTCTGTGTGACACAAGGCTGTTGCAGGGTGTGTGTGCACAAATAAGATTGATTGGTCAGCTTTCTGTGCTTGCTGGCCCTGCATTCCTTGCAGGTTTAGAGAATAAATTATTCAGTTGTGTATAGGAAAATGCATGAAGTTAAGGATTGTCTTTATCCTGCTAAGGAGGTACTTAGTGCACTATTTAGTTGTCTCTACTGTAAGTGATTAATAGTCTTTACATTACTAATACCAGTCTGCAAGGCCTTGCAATTCCTGTTAACATTATCTTTAGCCAGCTTCCCGACAGAAAGCTGGCTGTCCTTTTCCTTAGGAAAATGCTGTATGATTCTCAGCCTTCCCATTAACAACAATTTAATCTATTGATCAAGTTAAGCTGTATTTAACAGAACAGTAGACATCTCATGGGTACTTTGATCTTGCCTGATCTCCCTGGTAGATTGCTATCACTCCAGTATCTGTATGTCATTGCCTCTTACACTGGGGTTGCACTCAGCATGATCTTCCTGTGCGTGTTCAGGGATCTGGGGTTTCTGATGCAAACTGAACCCGAGGCACCCTCACCTAATGGGGCTGGAGAGCTCAGCTTCCAGGAAAAATAGCCATGGAAAGGAGCTGTGGGCCACTTGGCCTGTTCCTTCAGACTGCGAGCTGTACTTAAACACTGCTTGGGAGGAGGGAATGTAGGGAATAAGTCTGCCTTATTGCCCTGGCAGCCTGCATGTGTCCTGTAGGCCATAAGTTGTTCATTCTGTTATTAAGACTTTCACAGTCAGTATTTTATTCCCAGTGAGAAAACGGGATAGTGGCTCTAATCTTGGCTGTGTAAGAGTGTGATGAGCGCAGATAGACGTCAAAAACATTAAAAGGCCCTCAAAAGAAATTCCTGAGCAATTTCCCAAGCTTTTAAATGCCTGGCTGACAGCAATGAGGTTGATTGGTATGTTATAATGTGGTGTTTTCCCAAAGGATGTGGTGAATTCAAATTCAATCCAGTAAGGGACAGATTTTTGTTTTGTTTTGAGACTGCAAAACCTGTAAGTAACAACTCAGGAATGTTTTGAAGTGAATAACAACAACAGAATTACAAAATTACTCAGGATAATCTTGGAGCTGTTTGATAAGATCTTAATCTCCATTGATGTCCCACACTTCTTAAAGTGAAGAGCTTTGAAGGGAAGGAGAAAAAAGTGATTCACAGCTCCAGCTAATTGCGTATGACAATCAAATCTGAAGATAGAACTACATTTTGTATAAGAAAAAGGTATTTTAGAAGTGATTTTTGTATTTAAATACAAGCTTCAGACTTTAATGAAACTCAGCAGAGAATCTGTTCTAAATACTTATCTTGCACACACTGGAAATCATTGTACCTGTTGCAGGTGTCACCTATCCAATAGGTTGAGCTGTTAGTTCCCAGAGTAATGCAATTGATGCCAGGCTACGGGTTGCTCTGGGCTTTTGGGAGTTTCCTGCTTGCACACCTTGCTTTGTTTCTTACTTTTTGAGTCGCTGATTTCTGATGAAAGTTTTGTCCGTTTTTGTCCATTCTCTTATTGCTTCATGCAAAATGATTTTTGGTAACCATCATATTTTGCCCCAAATGCTGTTGCCATGGATTTGCAGTCCAGCTTGCCATTGATTTTGCAGACATTAGTAACATCTAGGGAAGTGAAGCTGCTGTGAACTGGCAGCACCCCTTTCCCACATAACTTTCTAATGGCTGCTCTTCATCTGGTATTTGCAAGTTAAGCTGCCTGCTGGCAATTTCTAGAAACTATTTTATGTAATAGAAAGGTCTCATTTGGAAATTATCACACTATCCATCTGAGTGCTCAGCACTCGCTGATGTCAGAGCCATGGTGTCTGTAGTTTGCAGACTGGGACATTTATTTTTAGTTCCAATAATGTTTGGCTCTGAAACTACTGAAGTATTCACAGCAAGACTGCTAAAACTATCATGTGTTCCTTGGTTTTCATCTGAACTTTATAAATTGATCTAAACTTTATGAATTGGCTTCAGTTGTCTTGAAACCAGGTCTGTATTCTAAATTTGCTGTCAGTGCTGATCTTGCTATGGCAAAAAAAATCCCAACAACTTCTGTCTTCTTTTGGTTGAAAGGCCATTGTTTAGGGGTGGAAATTGACCTGAGGCTGCTGCCCGGAAATTCCTTTACTTGTAAATTTGTCATCTTTATGCGAGCACTTACTTAATACGGCTCCTTGTAAGAGCAAATTTTCTCTCAGCTCAGCTGAGAAGGGACCAAACCATGAAGATGTGTTTCTTTTAAGTAACAGCTACTGAAGAGCATTTACTGGAAAAAGGAAAACCCTCAGAAGTTCATTTCCTTTTAAACGATGCATGCAAGCATCATTTAGATCAGTTAGTGTCTGCAGTTGCAGCATCTATGATTAAGAACGTATTTCTGTTCCCACTACTCTGCATGTCAAGATTGATTTTTGTCGTAGAATTGTCACCAATGGCATTTGCTCCTGAATCGAGATGGTTTGTTATCCTGCTAGGTTCCCGTAGCACTTATAGTTAAGTCTGCCCTAATTCTGAACAGTGTTATCCGTAATGAAGTAATACTCATTCTGAAGATGTGATGTTGACAAAATTGGATTCTTCTGGCACTGCACCTCCTTTGGAGGGCTTCTTCACCTTCTGAATTGTTTTAAAGTTGCGCATAATGTAATCACCTGCTATATCAGCAGTACTTGAGTAAAGGAATTAGTGTCAAGTGTAAATACAGTGAGCCAAGTTTGGGGTAAACTGGCATAAAACTCAGTTGACTTCAGTGGTTCAGTTGACTTCCTGACTTGCTGCAGCTGAGTATGTGGTTTGATATTTCGAAACTGCTCATAAACTAAAATTTGCATGTTTTTGATTAATGTTGTAAATCTAATAAACTTGGCAGAGTTTTTTTTTTTCTTTTTTTTTTTTTCCTGAATCATTAGCAATGCTGTCAAATAGTGTTAATCAAAGCAACCTGGGCTAGATGCAGCAAATTCCCTCTCTAATGATGTACGTTGGCTTTCACAAAAACTCCATGAAGCTTACAGACCTTGAATTACTGCAGCCTTAAACTATTTGCTTGTTTGCTCTGCTGCTATGATGTTGACTTCTGTACTGCCAAGGCACTTTGTGAGCAGGATGGTTTTGACAAGCAATGACCTGAAACACACGGGGTTTTTTTGTGTTGCTCTGGATTTACATATTATCCCATTTCATCAGTTCTCAGAAATAAATTGCACTTTTTCTTCTTTTCTCCTTGAAATTCATTGTGTGGTCTAAATAATTGTGCTGTCCTGACATATCAGCTCTTATGCTTGCAAAGCTGCACTCATTTCTTACAGAAATTACTCACTGGTATCAGCATAATACAGGCTGCTTAGTTTTGTACTGCAGCAGAATGTCAACCGCGTTGCTCTTCTTTAAACTCATTTCATTTTTTTCTGACTTCAAGTGAGGTGAACCTCAGATTTCTTATATTTCATTCTTTTTAAAACAGTTCAAAAATAACTCATGGGAAGTTTATAATAGTGCAGATTGATTCGTTATGTTTCACGAAGATCGATTTCCTGGAATGGCTGTGTTACAGCTCAGGCAACTATGATTTACTCTGTTTAACTTCTGTGACCCGAATGATGGAGCATGCTGTACTCTCAGCAAATTCTCAGATTGAAGGAAAAGTAGAGGAGCGGGTGTGCTGCAATTCAAAGGGATGGAACCTCATGCAGTTCATGAAGAAAGGGCAGAGGCCTTCACCCAGTGAGGAAGAACGCCATGCACCAGTACGTGCTGGGGGTACCTGGCTGAGAAGAAGCTAGTGGTCCTCTTTAGACCATGAGCCAGCAATGTAGCATTGCAGTGAAGAAGACCAACAGCCTCCTGGCTTGCAGGACAAAGAGAATGACCAGCTGGTCAGACAGTCCCTCTTCTCAGCATTAGTGTGACGGATCCAGATCCGGGCACCCAACTACAAGGGAGACATGGGCATGTGTGCAGTGAGTCCAGTAAAGGGCCATGAAGAAGATCAAATGACTGGAGCAGCTGACAAACAAAGGGAGGCTAGAAGAGCTGCAGCGTTCATCCAGAAGGAAAGAAAGCCTGGGGGAAACTTACAAATATAAAGTTCTGATATGAGGGAATGCACGAGAGGGATTTATCCTCTACTCAGTAGTGGACAGTGACAGGACAAGAGGCAGAGGGCAAAAAATGAAAGCAAGACAACGTGAACAGCTTTTCTTTATTTATTTAACTGATCAATCGATTAGTGTGAGGATGACCAAACATTGATGCAGGTTGTCCAGAGAAGCTGTGGAGACTTCATCATTGGAGGGATTCAAAATACAACTGAAGGCAGTATTGGGCACCTTGCTGTAGTCGACCTTGCTTTGAGTGAGGGTGGTTGGACTGGTGTTCTCCAGAGGTCCCTTCAGGTTTCCTGTGATTCTGTACTGGGGAGGGTGAAGCTAATTTATCACTCTGTGAGTAAAATCCTTGTGTCTGATCTGCATTGCGGATCTGTTATCTGCATTGCAGATTTTTGTTGCACAGTCTGCAAACATCTGCTGCATGGAACTCCCTCTGACGTCAGTATGTGGTAGAGGTCTGCAGTGCAGATTCACAACTGGGATTTTTCTCTGGAGAATTTCTCCATCTGTGTTTGAGATGAATTAGAATAAAGTCTTAACTTTTTTCTATATAAACTCTGTATTTTTTTTAAATTTAATCTTCCATAGTGAAATTCATTAAAATGCAAGGTTTACCTTGCAGTCATCTAAATAAAATGACACTGAGTTCACAGCTCGTATAGATGAGGGAAAAAAAATCATCTAAATAAGATAACTAATACAGATTCTCTAATATAATTTACTTTTGTCAGAACTAATTTCTTCTACATAGGGAATGGAAATGCATATGGCAGAGGCAACTTGCATGAAGAACTGGTGGAAACTTTCTCATCAGCTCATCATAAGTTGGATGCTGGTCTTAGAGAGATTACTTGTGGTCTTAGTAATCACTGGTTCCCTTCCAGGATCAGCTGAACACTTTTATCTGTCTTGAGTCAAAACCTGGAGCAGAGGTTACTGCTTGTTGCATCTGCAGGGGTGCTTCTGGGGCATGATGTCCTGAATTTTTTCTTGATCTTACAAATATTGTATAAATATTGATATTCACAGGGATGCTAGATTAGCATGATATCTGTTTTTAAGCAGTACTCTCTATTAATGTTGATTTCAGAACAGAGCTTGGCCTAAAACTTTCTAATATATTTCCTTCGTCACTCAGATCAGATGAAGTGATAGAAAAGCAAAGAAATGCATTATTTTATTTAACCTTTCAGTTGCTGAATTTGTCTATTGTGGTCCAAAATGTGATTATACTTTTCAGTTTCAAAGGTAAAGTCAATTCTGATACCTACCTCTTCCCAGACAGTGTTGAACTCTCATTATCTGGCTTCTAAAATTCTTGCGTTTTTGTCTTTTTTGTGGGCAAAAAAATAACCAAAATACCACACAGATACATGGCCAGATTCTCTGCCAGCTTTAGCTGTGCAGTTTCAGTGTCTAGGAGTTCAGTAGAGCTGCATCTCAGGCAGCTAAGATGTCACAAGCTGAATAGCATTAACTAATAGAAGGTGATTTGGATGGAGACAAAAGCCTGTTAGTGTTCTGTGTGTCTTCATACTTGGGTGATTTTCAGGGAAGTAAGTTGGTGTTAGAATCAAAGGACCACAAGTTAAATTGACTCAAAATCTCAAACGCGTGACATGAACAGCCATCTCAGCCTTATTCTTATTTATTTATTTTTGGTTATATTTCCTGTGGTTCTGTTGAACTCTGAAATGAAATGCTGCCCTTTGAGGGCAGTTTTCAGATGTGCACTCATGGCTGTAGCTCTGGCTGGACCCAAGCATTCAGCTTCACGTGATTTGATAGCTGCAGCAGTACTTGCCTGCAGTCTCCCAGGCCTCTGACAGTGTTTGTGCCATGCCTGGCATCTCTGAACCATGCAGACTCAAGGACCACCTTGCTGCCAACCTTATAAGCATCTCTAATTGTATCCTAATGGCAAATGACAGATGTATTTCCCTGTGAAGTCACTGGCAATGCAGGAAAGGCAGCAGAGGTTCAGTTATTTTGCAAGGGACCTGGGGAAGCCAGAACTGCAGGTAGCAGAGCTGACGTGACCTCATGGTGATGAGGAGCCATCTGGTTCACATGCCAGCAGGTAGATCTTGTGCCAGTTACGTGTCTGTTTTTATGCCATTCCTACTGAACCGAGGTCTGTCACCTCACATTGTTTCTGGCTGAGTGACACCAGCAGTCCCTGTTAGGTTTGCTTGCAGGGCTGGGCTGTGGGCTAAATGAGCTGGCAGAAAGTCTGGAACAGCACCGGGTCCAAGACAGGCTCCTCAGTCCAGCAGGAGATGGTGGTCATCATCCTCTGTCTGTGCTAAATTCATGTTATCCCATTGCCTTCCTAGCTTGGCACCTTCCTGCAGATACCATCAGTTGGAGCATGAAGGTGTGTGAACCTGCAGCCGTCTGCCTTGTCCTCAGCCTGGCAATGAAGAAGTTCCTTTCTGACAAACCCATGCTCAGCTGGGCTGGGGATATCCGTGAGCTTCTCAGTGTGTGGAGCAGCATGGAGGATGGTGTCAGCTTGTGCAATCCTTGATTGGTTTTTTGGGATGTCTGCCATGAGCGTTTTGTTTATGTTAGTGTTACTGACCAAGTCTGTGACTTCTGTGTGATTTAGGGCTGTTATCTGACCCAAAATGGCTCATACTTGTGAGCACTGTAGTCTTGTCAAGCCCAGCAGCTGTTACCTGACCATGGCTGTTTGGTGCCCACACTGCAATGCCATTGTGGCTCTTTACTCTGTGGCACTTTTGCATCTAGTTTTCATGGACCTGCTGGTCCTGCATCACACGGGCCATGAGATGGAAGCACAGTGTTTGGGGCTGTGCCACTTCTCCAGCTATACAGCTAGCGATTCTTCAGGTATCTTGAATTCAGAAGATGCATCCAAACTATGTGATTACAACCTAGAGAGTGCTTCAAAAGCCTAATATTTTTGAATCTATATGCCTTGTTGAACACAGTTGCCTTGCTGCAGCCTAGGCAGTGCAGACATACAGCCAGCTTACCCTGCAAAGTGCCTTTGGCAATAATATTTAGTCAATATAACTAATGGGAAGGTTAGAGAGAATTGCTGAGTTCATTTTATATACACTTACTGGAAGTTATTCTTTTCAACTTTAATCATCTTGGCCATATTTTACTAAAATAAAGCTTTTTTTTTTTAATGTCTTGTTCTGTGATCATCAGACAGCATGAATTATAAACTTAAATAACCCAACTGTATATTTAGAAGCATGCAAAAATCTCACAGCTAAACTTAACATAGAAGTGCAGCTAATTAAAAGTAGCTTGTGCACATTGAGAATAATGCTATACTTGCTCCTGGTTTTACAGGGTAAAAAATAGACTTCAGTTGAAGATTTTCTTTATAATTTCATTTATTATTTTGCTCTATTTGGAAGGAAAAAGTAAATATTGGAAATTTCATAGATGGTTTTCAGTAGCTGGTGTTTTTCAACTTTGAACACTTTCATCTGAAGTTTTGATGCTTCTAAAATATATGTTAATAGTTGGAGATCTAGCAAACAACCACTGATCAAATCATTCATACTATTAAAACAACAACATGAGAATCCACACTAGGAAGCAGCCTGATGGGAAAATGCATAGAAAAATGGTAAGGCGTAATTTTCAAGATAATTTCTGTTGTGTTCCCTCCCCCCCTATGGTTTGTTTGTAATGGTTTGTCACAACCCTCAGTGAGCTCTAATGCAAGGAACTGGCATTGCAAAAGACGTTCTCCCCGGGATACCTGATGTGTAACTGCACAATTGGGAATGCAGCGAAAGGGGAGAGCGAGGCATGAAAGTAGATGGGCGATGCCTTGTGTGTATGCGTGTGTCTGTGTAAGCAGAGAGAGGAGGAGGCGATTTTATAGACCAGGATTCTGCTCAGAGATGCTGGTGGTCTGCCAGGATAGCTCACCCCTGTATTATCTTCTATATTCGTGTGCTTTATTCGTGTTCAATCCTGAAGATATGCAAAAAAGCCCCAGCGTGATTATTAAGATAAAAGGCAAAAAATCCCACAACAACCATAGTTTGAAGGAGAATACTTATTTTTCTTTCTAATGTGGAAACCAGGACGTTGGTTTCAGAGGTCTTGCTGTCATTCCCCTTTTGATATGAGTCACCTCATGCTGCCATAGGCGATCGTCTGCTGGAAGTGCTGAGGTGTCAGGGCAGCACCATGCTAAGAGGCTGCCTCTTCCCAGCTCTCTCCTCGTTGCAGGATGTGAGCTGCCCTGTCCAGGCAGGTGGTTTTGCCTCTGAAGGCTGTACCCAGCTTCTCTTTCATGTGCCACATGGCTGTGACTCGCTGCTGAGTGCGGCTGCACATTGTACATGTGCAGCTGGGTGTATGTGTGGGCTGCTCTGGTCTGGCTCTAGGAAAGCTGTGGACAAGAGGACACAGTGACAGAGGAGTGATAAGTTTGGTAAGCCAGACCTCTGCATGGCATCTAATTTTAGTGTTTATCTAAGCAGTGGGTAAGTGGAAGTGTTGTCAAGTGACAGATAAAGCCCTGAAAACATGCACTGTGACCATCCTATTTAGCTGGGAGTAACCATGGGCACAGGGATCTAAGGGAGCTGCTTGTGCTTTTGTTGTGCAGCCCAGAGTGAAATCAGGAATAACTTCAAGTGAGAGTCAAATAGACTCCAAGCCTCTAGATGAAAACAGACGAAGGGACAAAGTCTCTGACCTTGTCTGGCCATAAGAATAGCAGTAGTTTAAAAATCAGTTTTATTAACCTGGTGCTTGTGCATGTTTCGTTGGATTTTTGGTAACTAATGTGTGCAGCTTCTTTCCAGCACACCTTGGAAGGGGACTGAGCCAGGTCAGGTACTGATGCAGGAAATCAGAAACACTATTTTTTTGTTGTTTTCTCCCTTCGCTTCTACCTGAAATGAGGTAGAGGGGCACCTTTCCATGCTGTTATTCTATTTCCCTTTCCTCACCCCATTTCCATTGCAGTTCAATTTTGGGCAAAAGTGACGACTTGCCCCTGACACCAGGCTGATGGTTTTCTCTCTCATTTGCCCCTTGTCATGGCACGAGCACGTTTACTCTGGGTGATTTACTGTCCAGGCTGTCAAACAGCATTTGTTGATCATTTCCGTGATCGCAAATTTGCAGTTGTCATTCACTCCATTTGCTCCATTTCTTTTTATTTAAGCTTCTGGTGCAGGATACAGTCCTCACTGTACTATCAGTAATCTCCTCTGAACCCTTCCCAAAATTCTTCATGCTTATTATTCAGGAAAGCAAAGAAAGGGTCAATTAAGAACACTGAGACAGAAAGAATTAACTCCTGTCAGTTTATATTTAACAGATGGCATATTTATTTTTTTTTAATTCAGAATTAAATTGCCAACCCTTTTCTCATTTGAATTCTTGGAAGTAGTTTTGCTGCAGCACAGTAGCCCAAACAATCTGAATCTGTTCTTAGGCAAGAGAAGAGCCCTGCTGGTGGGAATGGTGTGGGTGGTGTAACGCATCCAACCTCCAGCTCACCTCTCTGATGTTCGGATGTCAGAATCTCTGATCATTCGTGAAACACAAATGCGGGCAACTTGCTCTATATATTTTGATGGCATTTGCAAGACACATAACTTGTGTATTACTCTATTGTGTTTTGCTGCTGACATGACATTGCTGCTGAGCTGATTCATCCTTGTGGAAAGCGAAGTTAGATATGTAAAAATTCAGTTATTTAGCATGTGCTTGGTTTGTTACACTGACTTGGTGTGATACTGTGAGTCAAAATCAGCGCATTTGTTTCAGCTTCAGTGATCTGGACTTGGAGGTAGTTCAAGTTAGAAGTGAAGGCTGTTGTCAGTAGTCCTCTGGGGGAGGGGGGGCACTTTTTCCATAATTGTGAAGGTCTGTTTGGAAAATGGAAATGATTTTGGCTTTCGAGATTTTTCTGCATTTGAATGAAAGTTTATAACTCACAACAAAAATCTGTGCGCAGATGCAACTCAGTTGAAATATGAGCGTCTCCTAAGCAAACAAGGCAAAGAGAAGTTGGATAGAATCTAGTCCAAATTCACTCAAGCACCGGGACCAGTGAGCACAATTGGAAAAAAAATAAATTGCAGACTTCAGGAGATATTTTTGTCAATTCTGCAGTAAATGTTGGCCTTTTTAAGGTATCTTTTGAGGTTTTCAGTTCCTCCAACAGAAAGCTTCCATGCTCATCCTGAGACCGTACAAGCATGGGATGCTCTGCTGAGCAATATTAATTGTCAAGTGAGAATTTTGAGTCTGCTGTTGGCAAAGTGTACTAACAACCTGATCCAGCAAAATTCAGTATTACATGAAGTCTGAAAAAAAAAATCTTGAAGTATGGGAGGGAAAAACATTCCTAAGAGAAATCACTCTGATTTTGATGAATTGGTCTACTTCTATCCATCAAAAAGCAAAGTATGTGGATTAAAGATCCACAGGAACGAGTAAGTCCAGAAGTAATGAACAAAAACTCCCATCCGCTTGCTGTGTCACTTCTGCCTCCTAATGAGCAGTAAATGATGCAGGCTGCTTTGCTACATTGGGTGCATTTAGCTATAGAAATGGGGAGATGGCAACAGAGTGCTGCGATAAGGAGCTGGCAGGCTCTCTTTTTAAGCAAGAACTGCCAAATGTGCCTAGTATGTGATCTTTTCTGAATACAGCAAGGTATGTCTTGGTGGCAGATATATTCTTTAGTTCATCTGTTTGGGAAAATACCTTTGAAATTGGAGAACAAATAATTCTTAAACCAAGTTTAGCTTCATGCACTAAGTTAGAAGCAGGTGCATATCAGAGTGATAAGACAAGTCAGTCTCCTGTCATCTGATTTGAGTGACTAGTGGAAGCAAACCTAATTTATAGCGTCTGTCTTGGTTCGCTTGGAGTTCTGTTCTGCATAAATATATTCTTTATTGTTTATTTATTTTTTCTTCATGGCAGTTTCGCTGCTGAATTGACAGCTTCAAAAAAAAACCAAAAAAACAAACAAAAAAAACCCACCACCACAAAACTTATCCCATAAGGAAAGTGTCTGTGGTTTTGCCCAGAGCAGGGCTGAGGTTTGCATGGGAAGCAATTGTTTTGCACACTGGTTTTAGTGTCAGAGACCTTTACTGTGCTGCAGAACTCAGGCCTTGATTTCAGTACAGTGTGGCAGTTAGAAGAGTAAAAAATACTCCCTCCTTCCTCCTTCTGAGGTTCTCTGCCTGCTTAAGCAGCTCTCCTTGTGGCAGAGAGCTGCAGAACCTTCTGGAGAAGGTATGCTCTGCATTGCTTGTTTCTCGTGTCTGGGAGAAGAGTGTGTGTAATTCTTGTATAGTTCTATAACCAAACTGGAATGGTATTTCAAAGACAGGGCAGATAAAATGCTACGCAAACTTCCAAGTTCATCTTTACTTTATATATTAATAAGCCAGCAGTTCATAATGCTCCAACACAGCTAGTGTTGATGACTGTGGCATGGAGGCAGTACTGTTTTGGGATTGCTGTTTTCCCCAGTGGATGGCTGCAAGTGCTGCAAAGGAAAAAAAGCAACACAGAAAATACAGGACGTGACAGATGCATGGTTATCCTGACGTGTTTCAGAGCAGGGATAGGTTGTGCCTTGTTTACAGAGGGACTGTTTGTTGAGGAGAAAATGAATTATATATATATATATGTATTTGCATCCTTTATGCGTCTTGGATTACAGCAGTGTGCAGCTGCGTTCCCCTGTGTGAGGAGAAGTGCCATGCATGTGTGGAGCTCTGAGGTCTTCAGGGAGCTGTAGGGTGGGAGAATTGCAGGGCGGTACGAGCTGATGCTGAATTAAAGATCTTCATGAGTAGTTGAGCACCTGTCCTAATGAGTATGAAAAATCTGTCCCTTGTCTATGAAGGCAGCAGTGGGGCAGGAGGGACAGATCTCCATAACCACGCTTGCTCTGTGGGTTTTCCTTGCAGGCGGTGAGGTAATGTGCCTTGAAATAATTTAAATCAGCATTTTGTACTTCTGTGTTTTTACATTCGCCCTGAATTTTCAGTCATGCTGAAGCATTTAGCACCTCCTCTACAAAGACCCGCTGAAGGAGCTGGGCTGGTTCAGCCTGAAGAAGAGAAGGCTGCGAGGAGACCTCATTGCAGGCTGCCAGTATTTAAAAGGGGATTATGAAAAGGAGGAGAATCAACGTTTTTTCAGCGGTAGACAGCAGTAGGACAAGAGGGAATGGTTTTAAGCTCAAGGAGGGAGGGTTTAGATTGGATGTTAGGGCGAAGTTCTTCACAGAGAGAGGTGAGGTGCTGGAACAGGCTGCCCAGAGAGGCTGTGGATGCCCCATACAGATTCAAGGCTAGGTGGGATGGGGCCCTGGGCAGCCTAGTCTGGTATTAAATGTGGAGGCTGGTGGCCCTGCCTGTAGCACGGGGATGGAACTTGATGATCCTTGGGATGCCTTCCAACCCAAGCCATTCTGTGGTTTCTTTTTTTAAAACTTCCCTGCATCGTGAGGGAATTTACACAGACACAGGTTGCTTTGTGCTCTTTGTACTGTGAAATAAAGGAGAAGCAGACCCATAGGTTTACAGGTGAGGGATATTTTGAAGTTGTGCATACTATAAAACTGCTATAAAACTTCGAGAAAGATTATTTTTTTTTAAACTACAGTCAACCCTTGATTTGAGTGAACCCATGTTTACAGGAAGCATTGATTACTGCCTGAAACAGTTGAGACAGCAGGTATAAAAGATTTCACCCAGCTGGCTTACTATGAATGACGAAGATGTGGGGATAAAAATAAAACAAGCTGTAAATTAACCTATTAGCACCTAGGCATATGTGTGAAGTAGGCAACTCACTGATCTACCTGTGCTGATTCGCATTTCTCTGTTATTCACATATTAAAGCTCACAACTCTGCAGAGTGTGTATAAACGGTCAGCCTTTCAAATGACATCACATTATAATCTTTGTATTAATCACACAGCAATAACTTGAAATAACATTCTGGGTATGTGAAAGCAGCATTGTAATCTAATATTTTTCTTGTTGTCTTCCGTTCTGGAAATAAACTCAAAATAAAAGGTGTGTTGCAGTAAAGCTTTACTGCGAGTGGAGCGAGTAGGTGTATGCTTGTTTTTTCACACTGAGATATGTTTCTTCAGCTATGAAATAACCACTGCTTTGGAATGAACACATGCAAATGTTTTATATAATCTGAGATAATAGTTACAGGGTGGTAAGTTCCATTCTCATAGAGTTGTAATGATGGTATGCAGCGTGTTTATCCAATAGCTCAGCTGACTTTGTGATTAGGAAATATACTTCTGATAGTTTGTAATTGGGGATTCAAAAGAGAAACATCAGAACGGCGTGAAGTATTTTCAACTCTACGTTGTGTGCCTGTGTTTTTCATTTGGAGGCGGGGCTATAAAACACACAATTTAAAAGCAAACCTATTGGTATTTTCTATGTTCTGATAACTTCTTCTGGAACAACAAACAACAACAGCAAAAGAACCAAACCAGTCAAAGCAGACCTTAAGGGACAACAGGTGGTTAGTGACTGAAAGCCCTCAGCTCAAATGAAGAGTCCTCTTATCTGCAGGTTTGAAAGTGGTTAACAAAAGCTGCAATTCTTGCTCTTGAAAAGAGTACTGCCCAGCTTGAAATGGCTTAATCCTCTTCCCATTCTCCCTTCTCAAGCAGTGTCGCATGAATCTTAGTCTTGCATTCTTCTGCACTGTTGGTAAAGGAGCAACATTGCTCTTGGATACAACCAAGATAGATGCTTTACTCACTTGGTTACCCACCTTTGCCCAAGCGTGGTCTGACATGCCAGATTTTACACATGCACCCAACTGGTGTGTATGTGTCCATTCCTAGGGGTGGAAAAACATGCAACTCGAGCTAGTTTTGACAGTGAAAAGGTATTCAAAGAAAACAGTAAAGAACATAGATATAACAAGACAAATTGCTTCAAATGACCATGTATGAGCAAGCTGGTAATTATTGATGAGCAATACAGATAATTAAGAAAGTGTATGAGAGAGATCTCTGTATAGAATTCCTTGCTGAGGATATAGTTAAGGTCCCTGTAAAACAGGTGATTTCAGCAGAGCTGAAAGCAGATTATTTTTTATTTTTTAAAAGCATTAAGCTGTATTCTTAATATGTCTGCTAAGATTTCAACTAATTTAGGGGTTAGGATCTCTGAATTACATAGTTTTTCAAGCTGAACAAACTTAATCTATGAATATTTATTTACCTTCAGCAACCTGGTAATACTTTCTACATCAGATTTTATGGTATCCAATTTAATTATGGAGCAGCTGTGATGTAGGCTGCATAACATCTTGACTTAAAATCAGTTTTACATAAACAAGACAACTTTAGGAATACTGATGCAGCCACATACAGCATATCAAGGATGTTTTGCTAACTGAAGGGGACATGAGAGAGCATGCTGTGAAATATCATTCACAAAAATATTTGTAAGTATATTAAGGCAAAAGGGTACTGTGCTCTGAGGAGCCTCAAACAGTACTGCATGGCTCTAGGTGGAGGGTCAGAAACGTATGATATGTGCAAGAGTGATGAAATGTGACCCCACGTAGCTATATATAATAGAGGCTTGGTTACTTGATGTAAGTTCTGAATATAGGCAAACATAACTGTGCTGCTCTCTGTTGGAAAATGAAGAAAGCAAACATTTTCTAGGCACCTCTGTTGCTATTTGATTGCCAGTTTCTTTGACCTGTGAACAGACGTCCAGAGCCACAGACAGCGCTGGAGTAAATTGATGGAATTAAGCTTTTTCAGCTTTTCCGTGGTCCTAATTAGAGTCAGGAAGTGCAGAGAGACATAACATATGTTCTAGTTTGTATAAAATATGCTCAAATGTGGAGTATGTTAAAAGACTTGATCTCATGTAGGGGCAAACCTTAGGTCAGTTCTTGCTTTATCTGAGACAGCCTGCTAGTCCCTGTAAGACCAGTATTCTCTGTTGAATCTCTGTTCAAGGAGCATTGGGATTTTGTGTTGAGGGGCATGGTTTAGTGAGTACTATTGGTGATAGGTGGATGGTTGGACTGGATGATCCTAAAGGTCTTCTCCAACCTTGGTGATTCTGTGATTGGGGTGCACTTCAGAGGGCAAGCCCTCAGCCCTGCTGCCCTGACCTTCTGGTAGACCACAGCCCTAGCAGTCATTTGGGGCCCCTAGCAAAGCCCACATCTCCACTGCTCTCATGGATGCTGCAAGGCTGCTCCCCTCAGGAGAAACCTTCCCACCTCTTTCCAGAGGGCAGAAGGAGACCAAATTATAGCAGCTAATACAGACTTTCACACTGAGTCATCGCAGGCATCTTCGTGCCTCCTCCTTGCTGCAGGGCCCCCCTTCTGCCCCCTCCCCAGCTCCCACGTCTTCCAATACCAAGCGTGTGTCTTTCCTTCCAGTCACAGCTCCTGGCACAGATTCCCAACGCTCATCTGCCAGCTGTACTTGCAGAAATCTTGTTCAGAAGAGTCTAGTTTCAAAAAGAGGACAAGGCTGAGAAGAATGGACCTGTTGTAGCCTTTCTCAGCCCCTTTCTGTATTCTGTGGTTAAGGTTGGGCTGAAAGAGGTGTCATGCTCTTCAGACTGACATTGCTGCTGTGGAAGACGGTGCTTCTGGGATGATGGGTAGGAGTCAGCTGGATCCTGCAAAGGCTAAGGGCAAAGGTGCTGGAGAGAGAGAGAAGACTCCACGTCTGCATATGGTGACCTCTTGGTTGTGTCGTTGCACATTGTCCTTTTAATGTTTGCTGTCAGAATGGAGTCCTTATGCTTCAAGAATGTTAGGAAACTGGTGGTACCTTAGCTTTTATTTCCCCTCTCATTCTTCTTTTCCTGCTGCTGATACAGAGGAAGTGCAAACTGCATTTAAATGGAGCTGTTTTTTTCTCCTGGTGATCTGCGCTACTCCCCCTGAGTAGAGAGCATGACGAGTTTGATGCAGTTTCTTGTACTGGCAGTGATGGGTCAAGATTAGAAAAAAGTATAAACATACACTCAGTGCCAGGGTCTGACAACACAGGAGGAAAATCCATGGTTTCCTCTTAGTGGTGCAAGAGTTGATGTGTCTTTTGATTGTCATGGAAAATGAGAATAAGAAAGTGATCTGTCAACAAACCAATATGGGTTTTGATTTCTTCACCCTTACACTGAGTACCTCACTTGATTGGTCCTATCCATGAAAACAGCAGTACTGCTTGCAAAGGAGGCTCCTGCTCTATTTAGCAGAGGCGGAAGAATTATTTTGAGGTTCCTTGAGTTACTGCTTTGTTTTTAGAGAAGCAAACAACCCTCATTCGTTCCTCATCTGCTTTATCATTTCTGGGGTTTATTTATTAAAAGAGAGCCAAAGGACACGCTGTGAAAACCAGATTAACACGTATATGCAAATGAAAACTCCTGGAATTTGATAATTTAGTGTGTGTGTGTAACTGCATGGTCACCAGCTGTTAGAGTGAATCCTGGCTTAGAAAAGGCAAGGGGGAATGTCACCAGTAGACTAAATACAACAGGACAGATAAAAACATCAATAACTCTCCAACAAAATATTTAGCTTTCTGTAATCCTTAGGAACTCATTTCGTGTAGTACTGTAATTCATCATTCTTTCCTGGCTGAAGAAATGGTATTGTGGTATTAAAAAAATGCAGAAAAAGTATAGCAATTAAATAAAAATCTTATTGACTGTCTTCATAGATAGCATTCTTTGTCTAGGAGTATAAAAGCTACTTCTCTTAAAGCAGCATGGTTGTGGATTACTTCATTAATTCCAAAATACAGCTAAATAAGGCTTCAGTTTAAAGATCTGTCTAAGTTAATAGCATTTTTCTTAAATACAGCTTTTTAACGTTAGCATAAATAACAGAGAGCAATAAAGTGTGAAGAACGCTGTGCCCAATTGAAATTACAGGGTTGATTTTCAGATAAGCAGACTGGAACTGCTGAAATTAGAAGGATTTCTGCTTACCTGAGTTAGCATCTTTCTCTTTACTTCTGTGTCACTTGCTCCACTGACAGCAAAATGGTAGCAGTAGGTACTCATTCATTCTCTGGAACGGCTGGAGAAATCTTAAAGCTTCTGTGTCTATTCCTGACCTCACTGTACAAAAAGCATTTGTCTGTATCTATTCTTCTCACCCCAGAGGGTTTGAGTTTTGAATAATGTTTTGTGGTACAATTTGATAAATATGGTAGAGATTAAAAAGGCAAGAAAAAATTTACTTCTCTAGGCGCTTTTAAAATAACAATTCATTTGCATGCATTCTGTTTTCCACGTATTTGCTGCGACTTTCTGGGGGTTCCTGATGGTATAATACAGCACAGATGCTGTCCCAGCAGCATCTTCCCTGGCCAGCATGCCCAAATGATAAGATGGACAGGGGCTCTGATGTATCACGTTTGCTTAAGATTCAGGCAGTACTTAAACAAGCAAGGAGGACACGTGAGAGACAAGATGATGTTTCTAACTGATTTTTTGGCTTGACATTATTTACAATCAGTATTAACAGAAGGCTTAAAGGCTTCCACATGGAAAGGAAAGTTTGTATAATTTCAAAATACAGGGAATGACCAAAGGGCAGAGCAGAAACTCCATTTCATTGGTTTGACTTCCTTTAGTAAAGTTCAAAGTAGCCAAGATGAGTGGGGATGAGCAAGTGATCCGCTGAACATTACTGCATACGTGTTAAAGGTCTAAGAACAATGTATGGGAAGCAAACCACTTGCTAGCACTGGTGCCAATCCTCAGCTGCTTTCCCTGAGGCAACCTGCAGTAAAGCTGTAGGAGACTGCAGCACTGGCAGCTTTAGGTGAATCCCACGAGGGATGCGGGATGCGTGAAGCTGAAGGAGCATCAAAGAGTTAAAAACCTCCTGAGATCTGCCTCAACCTCAGCTGTGGGGGGCTGTGTAAGCAAGTTCAGCCTTTTTCCATAACTTCTTAGTGTTGCGTGCTCACTGTAAGCATTTACATATAATCTTCATTTATGTAGATACCTCAGAGACTGGTTATTCCCTGGCTTCCCACAAGGTACCTGTCATCCATTACCTTTTTCAGCTTTTGTGATGAAATTATATCTTGCTTTATTGCTTCCTGACCTGGTAGCAATGCTTTGGCAGCAGAGGGATTGTTGTGAAAAGGGCACGCAGATAGCTTAGTGTAAATACCTCAGGAGATTAGACAGGAATGCCATGTGAGGCTGTGTTGTCCCCTCCCCTGCCCAAAGCTGTGGTCTGGAGGCTTCATCAGTGCAAGGCTGCTGACTCTGCTGGGGAGCTCCATCCTTTCCCAGAGGATGAATCCTACACTGTGCAAGGGAGCCCACATTTCTTAGAACATGTGTAGGCTTCATCTGCTTGAACTATGTTTGTCTGGGGATGTGGGGAAAATGCAGTGAGATTGTCTTAGAGTTGCTACAGAAAGCAAGGAGCAGAGTTGATGTTAACCTGGTAATAGATGCATGCAAGCTTGTGAAAAGTCTACCTTCAAAACTACCATGCTTTAGAAAAGAATGCATTAAATGTAAAGAATAGGAAGAGGGGAAGCTTGCACTGGAGAGTGGCTGAAATTCTTACGTTTCTTCAGGAAAAGAGGATGAGATCCAAAGGCAGAGTGGTTTGTTTCCTTTGTACCTGAAGCAATGGCAGATATTCCAGTTCGGCGCAGTCTGGTCATATTGAATGTTTGCATCCATATTGGATGCACTTACCCAGGGATGCTGCAGGACTGATGCTTTCCAAAGGAAACAGGCCTGTTTTCAGATTTTTTGTGCATTTCCAGTGATTACTGTGGAGAAGGGATTCGTGCAGCATTAGTGTCCATGCCCCCATGGCAACTCATCTGCTACCCTATTTGTCAGCCCAAGATTGAGGGGCACGTTAGAATCCCAGAGCCTTGTAGCTGTGTCTCAAGCTTCAAACTAGCCAGTTGGAGGAAAATGGCTTGGTAAATGACCAAATATACGGTATACGTGCTTGGCATATTCTCATCTGGGATTTGGAGCTAGTTTCTAGAGAAAACTACCTGAGGGAGGATCAGACACTGTGTCTGCATTTAGATGCCTAGATTAATTAGCTTCATTCTCATTTGAAATAAGTTACATACAATGTTTGAAATACAACTAACTAAAATTACCAGCCCATGGCAGAGTTAAAATATCCTATCACTTCTAAAATGCAGTTATCAGTTCAGAATGGCCCAACATCCCTCCTCCCTTTGTGCACCTTAGATCTTACAGTTCAGAGATCTAAACTCCAGAGATTTTAGAAGACTTTTTATCATTCCTAATATATAAAGTTAGACTTGTGCCTTGTAGGCGGTGGCGCAGGCTGTGGGAAGTCAATTGAGTGTTGTGGTAAGATTACTGGGAATTTTAAATCCATGTTGAAAGTAAGTAATTTTGAGGAATGCTTAGCTAGGAGGCAGGCCTGGGACACAAAGCATGCAAGAACAGATTTGTTGATGGGAGCTGGGGTAAAAAGAGAGAAGAAAATATTCAGACTGACATTGACCTTTAGGACACTAAGATAAGATATTCGATTTCAAGCTCCTGTTCTGCCTTTAAGCATCAAGCATCTCCCTGCAAGCATCAAGCCATTCTGGTTTAAGATTCTGTTGCAGGGAAAAATTATCACGTCAGCTTCTGAGTCATCTCTGATTTCATTTCCACTACTTATCTTTCAGGAATGCAAACTGGAGACACCAACAATCCAAATTCTTGCATGCTGTGGTGGCTTTGTCTTGTGTACCTTTTTTTGTTGTTGTTGCATACAGTCAGTATGCAAGGGGTTATTTGCTTTCAAATCTTTTGAGTACATAATACTATTACGTTAAACATAGTGTAAAATCTTTCCAGTGTTACAGAACACATTTTTTTTCTTTTCCTTTTTGTCTCCTTAATATGTAACAGATTAGAAGACTTTTAGGACTGCTGAATTGTATCTCATATGACTAAAAAGTGACACAGGCAGAACTGAAAGCATCTCAAAAGTTGAAGAAATGATTGCTTCCAGAAGTGTATCAAATCCAAGATGATTACAAATACAATACATTTGCAGGAAAGCTACCTTTTTTTTTTAAATAAAGAATTTGAATCTTACCAAGGTATCAGTTACAAACTTGCCGGTAAAGTGGTGATAACAATCTGTGCTTTGCTTTATACTACTATGAATTACAGTTTGGCTTGCTTGACAGATAAGGAAATTGAGTGAATAAAGATAAATTCAATTGAAATGAATGCAGTGCTATTTTACTAACACTTGTGAAATTATCCATCTGTACTTGTTTCTTTAGAGATGTTATTATGACTAAAATTGGCCCTATGGGGAGTTGATCAGACCTGGGATTAAAGTTCAGCATGAAGACTAAACCATTTTTGGGACGGGGGTCAGTAAGCCACCCTTAAATGCAGCGTTTGTCAGTTATAACCTATCTGAAAATCTGATTTAGAATTTGACAGAAATTCCAAAATTGCTTGGGCACGTGTGTATGAGGAAAAGCAAGAAGGAAGGCAACACTTCATAAATGTTGACATCATCTCATTCTGTCCCATTTCCTCTCCCAGCTCTTTAACTCCCCTTATTCCCTTCTATGTGACCAGATTTGCCAAAACCAGCCAGGCGGGTGAAGCAGTCTGCAATAAGAGGAAGAACAGAGTCTTCATGCTGGTGATCGGGGCACGTCTATGGGACACAGCCACTCAGCTTTTGGGCCCTCCTCTCAGGATTATTTGCTAATTTTTCCCAAGCAGAATAATTGCACTGGGAGAGACCAAGGGGAAAGGTAGCACAAATGGCTGCTGCAGTGGCATTGCTAAAGGCATGAGTGCTCTTAAGTGCAAGGCTTTTTTGGTAATCCCTGTGCAGAACAAGGAAGGACAAACTGAAAATGAGTCTTCCTGCATCATGTGAAGTAAGCAGCCTGCCCCTCAGCAGCAAGGCCAAAAGGCACAGAGACAGCATAGTAAGTAGCACCCTTTCCTTCCTTCCGTTTGCAAGCTGCATGTTCATTTCAATTCTGATTTTCCCAGTTTGCTTCCCAAATGGGCAAAACTTTTACAGCCTTAGACAAGTGATCTTAATCTTAATAATAACAAAATGCCAAGAGCATCTGTTCCGTCTACTAATACTGCTTTCTTCTTGACATTTGTTTTCTCTGAGTCCTTCCTTTCATTTCCTCCTAACAATGGATGCAGACTGGTTTGTGTACAAAAATGCAGGTGTCAGCCATGATTTTTTCTCTTAGCATTATTGCATTTGGACGACGGTTTTTCTTCCTGTTTTTTTCCCCCCGGAATTATAATACTTCAGCGTAGGAAAAGAATCAAATACATGTACTCGTGATTTAAACTCAGATGGAAACCAAATCCATTCCATGACCGTAGAGGTCTTTTTGTCAGCCCTGGCTTAGACGATCCAGAGGTATCTTCAGCAATATCTGATTACCACAGGAAATACAGGTCATCTTATTTAATGATCTGGAGCTGGAGACGTATCGCAGCTTCCATCTGTCACTTGCGATTAGTGTAGAGCCCTGAACTGGGCTGGAAATGAAGTTAGAGCGATAGGATCGTGGTGAGGGCTGGGCTGTGGGGAAGGACGTGAGACGGAGGGAGCTGCCTGGAGCCGCTTGGCCTGCTTGCTGTGGTGCAGGAGGATGGCTCTGGCAGTGCTTCTCTACAGCCTGCACGGTGCTTCTCCAGGCGTGGAGCTTGGATAGGCTTCTACTCCAACGGATGGAAATGGCACGTGGAAGTGAATGGCTACACTGCCTCACGTGCTGAGCTCGGCACGGACCCTTCAGCCTCAGGGCCCTGCAGGCTGTTTTCAGTTTTGTTTCTTCAACAAGGCTGGGTAACTCAAGTGTGATGTATCGTTCATGCTGTTCTCCCTTATTCAGTTTTCTAAAACAGCTTATTTTGTACTGTGAGTTTACACTCCCACTTGGTTCTTCTCTGTTTGCAAGATTAGGCTCTGGCAACTTCCTTGGGAAACAGAAGTTAATTGTGGTCCAGAAATCCCAGCAGGAGCTGTGCTATTTTCCGTATCTCTCACTACCCACAGAGCTTTGGATGCTTTAAGTTATTTAGGCTCTCATTTGCCCCTTCAAACATCTACATCTCGTGCATTGGTACACTGCCATGCTCACAACTGCTTTCCAGCAGCTGTGCACTGATCAAAGGAGCTGAGGAGAGGCAGGGAGTCATTCTAGAGATACTGCCATACTGAACATGGATTAGAAATTTGTGGCACTGCAACGAAGCCTTTCTGTACAAGTCACTGCTCAGAGTCACCTTTTACTGACTGTGTCACGTTAAGGTTAGATATATTTTCAGGCTATTTGGTGTAGTGTTTTTTATGTCTTTCCAGAACGTGTACCATAGGGGCCTAATGCCGGGGGATGCTATTTTTTATGGTAACACTGCAGTTTGTAGTTGGAATTAAAAAAAAACAAACCCAAAAAGGTACTGAACAAGTAGTCACAGTGTACACTTTAGCTTGATTCTTGCAGATTTTTGGCAACTTGTGTGTCTCTTCACTCCTCGGATGTTGAGCAGGCATTAGCAGGAGGGCCCTTTCCTTGTCATGCTGAGTGTCAAAAGCAGCTGAAAAGAAACAGGGAATTTTGAAAACGGTAAAAATGTTGTTGCCTTTAAATTCCATTCTGTTTTAGTGCTTTGTATTCCTGTTCCTTTCTTTCTTCTGCTTACATAGGAAGACTAACTCCCATTTGTAAATCTTCACTTTTTGTCGTAGCTAGTTATCATTCTTAAGAATAAGTCGTGGTATGTGTAATGTAAACTGAGTCAGACAGTATCTAGAGTCAGAGCTCCTGACAGACTCTGTCCATAGACAACCACACACAACTGTTGAGCACTTGGCATTGAAATACTAAATCACTAAATACCAGGGACAAAACCTTTACATACAACACGTCTTGCCTTGAGTAAGTAAGTTGTGTAACAGTGCATCTTGTAAAATGTAATTTTTATGCCCACAAAGATTAAAAACAACTGCCTCTAAAAACCTGTGAAAGAACCATACGCTCAACTCCGAGTTTCTTTAACATTATTGATTTTGGTGTCTTCTAAAATGTTTTGCTGAGGAAGCTTTGGTGGAAGTACAATGTTTGCGTTAGGTTTGTGGCAGAATGCAGCCCCCTTTTTAGGTGCATGCACTCTATTATGGTTTACAGTAGCTTTTTGTCACTTCTGTAATGATGTGCTTCATCATGCTCCATTCCCTGAACACTGTCTGATGCACTATTCCGGCTAATTGTTTTAGTAAATGGAATGCTCTATTATTCTTTTAAAAATTAATTTTGGTTTTTATTGTATTGATTTTTAAGTGTCTTTAAAGTGATTTTAAAGATCTTAATAATATTGATCTTCTGAGTTCCCAGAAAATGTTTTATAAATGTTTTCGTGTTGATAGGGCTTAAATACAGCCACTTACCAAAAAACAGGTCAAACCACTCTATGGCAGTGCTAATCGTGGACCTGTAGTCAGCAGCCATGAATCCAACCCTGTGCCAGACGGACATAGATTCTTATGTGCTCTGATTGCCTTCCAGCTACAAGCAGCTGTGGGAGGGGTGAATAGTGAGTAATACAGAACCAGGCTACTCGGGCCCATGCATGTCTTGGTATTGATTTATGGCTGTGCTGCTTACATCTGCAACATATGACACTAGCAGTTCTTGATTGCCGTGGCCCCTACAAGACCTATACAGATACTTGGTCACCCTTGTAAAGTGTAATGAGAAAGGAAATATCCCTAAAGTCTAGATGAAGGATGGTTTTTTTTTTCTCTCTCTTTTTTTCTTCTTCTTTTTTCCTTCTTTTTTAAACTTTTTCTAATGGTGGCAAGAACTCTGTACTGGGCTACTGTGTCCCCACTTAATTAAAGGTTGCTTAATGTTAATAACATCAAAAGGTTATGAGGAAAAAGATATAACTATGCAAAATGAGAAAGTCAGCTGCAATTCCTGTAGTACTGTAGTATCTGCAGTACTACAGATACATGCAAGCAAACTCTTCCTTTTGCTTCCTCCATCTAGGAAAGTAATTGTTAAGGCAGCTGGACTCTGCTCTCTGGTTGTTCGTGGTGTATCTTGATGGAGCACAGAGGGGATGAGTCAACTGTTGTGAGCCAATCTGACAACAACGCTAGGAGTAGTAGATGAAAAAGGTCTAATAAAGAGCTAGAGTAGCTGAGCTATGATGCTGACGTGGCACAAGGAACAAAAGAAAACATTATTGAATTGATGGCTTGGAATTTGGGCTGTTTTTAAAGGTGCGTTAGTTTGCACTGATTGACAACTGCATTCCTTTTAGAAATGCACGTGGCAGGGAAATGAAAGCAAAATAAGTGACAATCAGCATTTCTTTGGTGAATTTGAACCCAGGTAATAAAGATTGTTGTACCTCATTGCACTGGACAGGGCTGGAAAAGCCTTTTGAACTCCATTTAAAAAATTGGGAACACAGCCCTATTTAAGTGGATGAGAGCTGCTCTTCAGCTCCTACTGGTGACCCTTTTGCTCATCCATCTTGTACATGGCTCATAGATTAGTTGGGTGCATGAAGCATTGCACAGCTGTCAATTAACTATAGGTTGTGGACTGCTCAAATCCTCCTGTTTTTAAAAGAAAACAACCAAATCAAAACAGGAAAAACAGTATAGTGCATAATATGTTGTGTTTCCTGTGCAACAAACAGGGAAAAAAAAGTCTTTCGGTGCTCAGGAAGACTAATATTGATGACAGTCCCCTCTACCATGGCAATTAAAAAGCTGGGAAGGAATAAAACACTCTTTCCATGAAGTTTAAATAACGTGGGTTCCATTGTGCGATATTCATCAGAGACAATACGTTACTGCTTCCTTTTGAAATCATGGGAGAAAATCTTCATCTGCTTCTTTCTGTGGATTCGTGAGCTCAGCTGCTGAGTCTGACTTGATACGTGTCAAGAAACCTGTCAGGTTCAGCTGAGTAACTCCAATAGTGTTGGAGTTAGTGCTGATGGGAGATACTGCCAGCTTCAAGCACGCTTTCTGAAGTCCGTGGAAGGCAAGGTGCAGGGGGTAGTGCTGTCTGAGGGCAGGCACAGTTGTATGGTGGAAAATAGCTGAGGTGTTTGCTCTGTTCTCTGTGTCATCAAGCCACATAATGGAAAAAAAAGGAATACCTTACCATGTTAGGACCACGTTGTCCTGAAGTGTCTAACTTCCTTTGCTCTGTGTTTTCACAGGGGGTAACAGCATCCTGGGCTATCAGTTACATTCCTAGATTCTCTTTTAAAACAAATAGCAATCAAAATTAGTGTTAATGCCAGAGAAAGCAAGTCAATTTTTAAAATTTATGTAAATTTATTTGGTGTTGTCCATTATTTTTAAGATTGGTTGTCAGTTCAAGCAGGGGAAGCAAACTGTTGTAGAAAGCTTTTTCTGAAATCTGGAAGCAGTTAATGGAGAGCTGTATGGTGTTTTTGTGTTGTGCCTCTGAGAATCGTGAGCACAGGTGCTGTAAGGATACGCATCAAAAATCATTTGCCTCTTAATGCATTCAATTTTGCAGTCTTGTTTAGTTGACCAAGTCTTATTCGCCCGTTACTGGAGTGCATTTTTCTGCTTTACATTATTCTAAGCTGCTCTCTAGTAAACTTTTCAGAACTTGTCCAGTTTTGCCATGGTATCAGGAGAAATCAGGTGTATTTTCACTCTGAAGGATAATTTTGCTTGAATTGTTGGATTTTCACCTGAGGAATGGGATGTATTTTAATAGAATGTATTCTATAAAGCTATGGAAGTGAGACAGAATTGTTATTCAAGATCACAGAACTTGTGCTTTCAACTTCTAAAATCCCGTTTGCCCTCTGATGCAAAGTTGATGTCATCTCCTTGTCATCCCTTATGATCTTACGGCTTTACTTTCCTTCTCTGCTACAAAAATAATATTTTACTGATGTATCCTTGCAGCTCTAGCAATGAACTGTAGCACTAGCCTCTGGCATTCTACAAGGTGAGTAGGGAGCCCTTCTCACACACACAGAATGGAAAAGCCATTGTGTGTGTTATTCTAGTCATTAAGGAAACTCACCAGTGAGTGATTCATCACGTAATTGGAAAATTTCCTCATTTCTTTTTTTGGCCGGGATCTTTATCTGGTAGCTGTCAACTCAAGTTTTGCAAATAGTAAACATTGTGAAAATAATCACTATTTAGCAGTTAGCTGAAACCCTGGACTAGCTGCTGGCTCAGTTAAAATACTGAGCTTCTATTCTACTTCTCCTGAATTTTCTTTCCCCTTTTTATTACTGTAATAAAATTCAAAATGTTTGCATTTGTAACATTTCCTTTTGTCTTTTCACTGTAAAATAAAAAAAATATCCAGGGTAGCTTCTCTGTCTTGTGTACAATGATGTATGATAGGCCTGACATTTCAAATACAAAATTAGTCCCCTGTGCTTTTATCTGTATGCGTGCAGAACCAACCTCACAGTTCAACAGTGGAATAAGGAAGTAAGAAGAGAACAGGATGGGCAAGTGTTCTTAAGATATTAGGGAAGTCTTCATGGTAAACACAAGAAGAGGGCACAGAAAGCTCTGACACCACTTAAGTTTGTCCAGATAATGCAGAGCAAAAGGAGAGATATTTTGTGTGCGTTCCCAGCTTGCTGATAAAAGCCCTTGGAAAACAGTTTTGCTTTATAGATAAAAATGCTCCAAAATGATGGATGACCTAACACACTGGAAGCAAGTGGGACATATTATAGCAGCGTTGGCTTTTGGGGCTTTTGGAGGAGATCATGCTTGTGTAAGATGGAGTTAGAACCAATCTCTTTAATGCGAAGCTGTTGGAAGGGGAGATTTTGGACTGCATGGGGTTGTTTATCAACACTGGCTCATTCCTGTCTAATTGGCTGTGCTTAATAGTGTCACAGAGCTTTTGCCACTCTAAGTGTGCTTCAGCTATACGACTTTGAGCCTCCCTTCCACCCTGTAAAGGACAGGAGGAGGTGAGCATTGACAAGCCTTGTCTAAAAAGTGAGCAGAAAAGCCCTGTGGCCCTGGAGATGAAGCATGGTGGGCAGTGATGTGCAGTCCATCCCACTGCTGAGGCCAGCGCAGTCCTCCAGCGTGCCCCATAATACAGCCAAGTATTCAGCAACATTTGTTTCCTAAGCTGAATAATATTTGTTTTGCACAAAAATAAATGGAATTTTTTGTTTGCGTAACAGGCACCATATTTCATTCTAATTAATGAACGTGGACCAGATCCTCAACTCACAGAAACTGGTGTAGTTGTATTTTCATCTGTGGCCAGATGTTCAGTTTTATTTCTTCCAGTGGACCTTTTAGTACACAGTTGATTTCAGTTTTATTTGAAACAAAACTGCCTTTCAACATCTAAGAAGACACATAGGTGTAAACCTGCAATTTTGTATTCTTATTTTAAAAATTAAAAACTGGATTCTCGAGAGAATAAAATGATGTATTTAATTCAAAAGTATTGCAATGGGATGAATGATCTCCAGTGGTTATCTGTGACAGACAACTCTGCCTCCAAGAACATCATCTGTCAGCAGGCAGGTAAAGACAAGACAGTGCAGACGTCTAAAGGTGCTTTTGCTGTTGGAGTGTCAGTAACTTAGCAGAATGAAAACATAAATCTGTTCAGCTAACCAGTCTCTTGATGCTTTGCAAGACTCAAAACAAAAGGTTTTAATGTAAGGGGTACCCTTTGCCCTTTTTTCTGCAACGCTCCACTGATTTTTAACTGAGCCCAGCACTTTGTAAGCCAGCAACCATTTAGAAATCTACCTGTGTCAAATCTTGCAGTATTTTTCTGAACAGCTTTTCATTTTTTGTGCTTCTAATGCTGTTAGTTCCAGACAGTTTTTGCAGCAGACATTTAATCTTTCTTTATTTTCAAATCTGACAACACTTATTGTTATTTTTACTGTAAAATAGTCAACCAGACTCTTTTGCGGAGGAGACAGATAGCTGTTCCAGGCTGAACAGTAGTATGGAATTGTATTATTGTGTTGAATATTACAGGAAAGTATATTACTGGGGACAGGATAAGTAAAAGAAGAGAACTTTTCTAGATATTGTTTATTCTACTATACCTCTGCTAAGAATCCTGAGTCTCCCCTTCCCTCCTCAAAGTAAACAGGAGCTTCCCAGCTGGGTTAATAGAAACAGGATCCTGCTCCATTTTGTGCCATTCTAAGTACCACCTGAATCACCCACCATCCGTATGGTTTTATTAGTAAGCCAACTAGCAGCTCCACAGAGAAATTACTTTTTTGTTTGTTTGTTTTCTTCCAGAATCCATCTTGATTTCTCAACTGATTTTGCTGAAATTAGGAACAGAACTGAGTTTGCACTGAGACGGTGCCATGAGGGAGTGCATGAGTTTATTTTATGCAGTTGCCTTGGTGGGAACAGCAAATACTGGATGGGAACCCAAGGCTATAAATTAAAGATATGAAAGAGAGAGTCTCCAAGCAGAAACCATCATGGGCTAAAAAAAAAAAGTGGCTTGAAGGAGTCTAGCACTCGCTTACATGTAATTCTTTTGTTTTTAATAATAATTGTTGTACCAACTGAGGTTGTTCCTCATTCCTTCCCAGCTCTCAGTCTGGTTAGCTGAACAGATGGAGGGTGATGAGCATATAGGCCAAGGTCACATTCACTCTGTGAAGTCATAGGTCAACTGAAGTGCTTTTGAGAATAAATAAATACATTGGTGATTCAGTGACCTGTCAGAAGGTTAAAAAAAACCAAAAAGCAATGCTAGAACGAGGGAGCACTCCCTGGTAAGAGATCAGTTTGAAATAGAGTATTTTTGACCATGGCAGGTAACAAACTTCTCAAATGTGTTTTTACAGGAAGATGTGTGGATGAGCAATGTGAGTGGATGCAAAAGGAACAAGAAGTACAAAAACGGGCGGTGGGTCCATTAAGAGGAAAGAAAGGGGAAAGGGCAGAGTTGTAGTCTTTATGTGGGGAATACAACTGTGTGGCTACTGGTGAAGGAAATTTCCAGTCTTGTTCTTCCTAAATAGGATCTCTTACTGTTGCTGGTGGGTATCACTCTTTTGTTGGAGAGTGACCGTTCATCTGACCAAGGCAGACAAATCTTCGGTATTTTCATGTTTGTTATGTGGAGATGGAAACAATCTTGTAAATCCCAATTGTTCTGTATTGCGTCCTCTAAAACTAAGTATCTGAAAAATGGAAATGAAAGCAGATTTAGATGCATCATCTTATTTTGCTTCCTAAGAGTGAATGCCTGGGGGTGCATTTAGTACAGACCCCCCGAAGGTCTGTGACTCACCCAGAGCTCTGCCCACGCAGATTGTGTTGGACTGAAATGCTACCGACCAGCTGACAAGCTGTGATGTACCCTGAGTTTCACACGTTGTGAGGGGATGCTGTGACTGCTAGGTTGTTGGATCACTGGCAGAGAGACCGTGATGGTGATCCATCCCTGATGAAACCTGCTTTATCATCCAGAAGCATTTGGTGAACTCAGTCTCCCGTGTTCCCAGGATCAGGCTGATTGTAAGCAGACATTTTGGCAGGCATATCATTCAGTCAAAATCTTTGTCTTATTTCTGAGGGAAGTTCTTAACAAATGTTTCTTAACAAAAATGGGAAGGGAACATGCTTAGCACTGTGAAAAAATGCCACAGGCTCAGAGATTTGGATTCAGGTTCATCATTGGTAATTTTAGGTTTCCTTTCAACAGAGGTAGCTGGGTAGCTCAAGGGAAAATTCAGCCCACCTCAAGGTCTTCCCCTGCAGACTGACTAGGCAACATAGGGGGATTAAGTCCTTCCTTTGGCACTGCAATAGCTGAAGTCAATTTAATTAATTCAAGTGCTTCCCCACTGTCCAGATTCTTTCCTTTGATAAAAGTTGTGGAACGTTTTTTTTTTCCCCCTTATTAAAAGTACTTGAACTGCAGTCAGTCTTTGGTTGTGATTGCTGGACGTCATTTAAGAAGAATCTTGTTTTAGGCTCATTTTCTGATGTGTGATGGAATAGGGAACTATGTTCTCCAGGGCAATATATATATATTTTGCCAGAAATTCTCCAGTTTATGATTCTTGTTGATTTACTGGTGTGATAATCTAGCATGCACTGCCAACTGCCATAGCCTAAGGGTGCACATTCTCTGTTCAATGAAAACATACAACCCTCCTTCACAGTATAAAATTTTAAAGAGAGAGAAAAGTTCTCATTCCTCTTCCATATTTTTGAGACCTCATGCATGCTGTTACTTATATTGTACAGATAAAAGCATGGCTGATATACTGGATCAAAAGCCCTCCTGTTAGGTGGGTTCACTTCAAATGAGCTGGGAGCAGTGTTCAGGAGGAAGAAGTAAATTCTCTAACTACAGATCTTAACAGAAGCTCACATAGATAGGAGCTTTCTTTTCTTTTGTAAGCACAATATATAACTGCTTCCCAGGCAGTGATTCTTCACCTTATTTAAGGTTCACTGTTTGTCTTTATATTGTTCTCTGTGTTCAATATACACGCTGTGAGCCTTTGGCTAATAAGGACTATGTGGTACCTCCAGGTACCAAAGCCCTGGAGGCTTCTGGGCAGAATTCTGCCTAGTTGTAGGATAAGGATAACTTCTCTGTCTGAATACTGTGCTTCTGCCACCTCATTAACAACGCTGTTTGGACATGCACAACATAAGGTTTGTTTTTTCCCTCAGTGTATAATGTGAACAACTGTTTTGCAGAAAACCAGAACTTGTATTTGGCTCTAGTGAGTGATAGGAAGGCAGCATCAAAATGCAAGCATCTGTAGACATGTTTTCTTATGAACTACCTTTGCCTGAGCTTATGCTTGTTGCTTGCAAAACATAGGAACAAATGGGTGTAGCAGGTGGTAATAAATAAATGTAAAGTAGGAAATGTGGTTTATGACATTACTGGGAGCTGGCAGGTTGTGCTGGCCAGAATGATGCTGAGCAATGCTCAAAAGCTCTTGAAATCGAAGTATAAAAAACTTGTTCTTTCTCTCAGTTGTTTTTGTACTGAGCACATTACCAACGAAACCATTTCTTCCTGAGTAAAACTTGCCTGTAAAGAACCACTGTCTAACTCTAGATCGTATCTCCTTCCCCACATACTGCTCTGCCTCCTGATACTGCATGATGTCAAACTCATTATACAGACTATTGCTCTGATAGTTTCATTTAAAGTGATAACATACAGAAGAAATACATGTACCAGCAGATAGCTTGTGATATGGAAAGAATATTGCCAGCAAAAAGAAAAGAAATCCCCATCTCTCTGAGCTCATAAATCTGTGGTGCTCAGGGGCATGATTCAGCAGAGGGTTGTTAGAGTTAGGGTAGTGTGGATAGGTCGTGGTTGGACTCCATGATCTTTAAGGTCTTTTCCAACCTGAGTGATTCTATGATTCTACGATTCTATGATTCTGTGTTTCTCTTCACCATACCTGCTTACTGTGGATCCATTCATCTGTTTATGCTTGGACCACTCCGGCTTCTTTCTCTGAAAATATCCCTGACATCCCTGTGTTCTTTGGGACACAGGCTGTTCATAAGGACAAAACCAAGTCTTTCATTTTTAACATTTATTTTGTCTTTTGCACTTCAGGATCAAGTGTAAATTTTCCTGCATCACATTTTATCCTTTTCTGTATACTTACCGAAAACCAGTTTCTGCCTCTCTTTATCATTATGGTTATTACTGTTGACATTTTTGGTATTTCAAGCACTGCCTCTACTCTCTCAATGCCAAAAGAGCCCAGTCCTCTGTAGCTGCATGTTTTCTGCTTCTTCCTAACTGCAGTCTGCACTGGTGGTGAATGAGGTACAAACATCACCTCAGCAGGTGGGACTTCATACTCAAGGCTTGACATGTTGGCAGAACTACCAAAGGTGCATGCTAGGAATCCTGTTTCCTGCACTGCCTGATGTGACCTGGCATGACTGGTTCTGCACCAGCCGCTCTTGGTGTGAATCTGCCTTATGCCCACCTTGTATCCCTGCCTTGCAGTAAGGAGGGAGCTGGCTGGGGAGAAGTCAGGCTTTATTGCTCATTGCACTTTTTGGTCCACTTGCCTGAACAGATCGACGGCGCTGCATCTAATATTAATGTTTCCTCTTAAAAAAAAAAACAAACAGCAATATTACAGATGAAGTGGTGGTGACTGGATAATTTATTTGTTTTCTGCTTTTGTCTCTGAAGTTTTCAGTGCTTTTTTCTTCCTCCTGTCCAAGTTGATATTTTGCACATTTGCTTGAGAAGCCACAGTGCCTGAAGGGATCCAGGTTGCCTCTGTTCCACGCTGTGCAGTTGGACTCCTTATTCCCCTGTTGCAGAATGTCATTGTCAGTCAATGTAACAGTGACTTTGAGAGTACTGGTGTTCTGATCCTTCACATACTTAAAATAATTGAATTAATGAATATAGGCATGCTTAAAGAGAGCAATAAATGTTGCTATCAGGATTCGGGGCTTCCTTTGAAATAAGTATTTTGATTAATTGAGTAAGGCATCATCTCCCTTTCAAATCTATCTTTTTGCTTAATGGCAGTGTGTTTTCAGCTGGAATTGTAACCTATGTTTGAAGTTTATAAATTTTGCAACATTCTTGCTCGAAGCAAAGGTTAGAAATTCTTTGAGGACAACTCTGAATTTCCACTGCTGCACCTGATTCCTTTATGATTCCCTGTAGAATTAAATTGACATAGAGAAATCTCTGCTGTATGCCTACTCACTGAATTTAGGAAAATCCTGACATTTAGCTCATATATTAGATCATGTGAAAACTAAAAATTCACAGAACAGAATAGGAGACTGCCAGTACGGTTGCCTGTGTGGATGACAGCTTTCAACTTGCTTTGGACTTCAAGTGGTTTTTTTCTGGATGGATTTTTTTTCATTTTAGTTTCGTTTCTGTAGCTGGCCTGTTAAGGTTGCCAAGCTTGACTTAAGAGTGGAGCTCGTTTTGAAAACAAAAAGGGTATCCTCTAGGACCACGTGTGATGTGACCTTGAAAACCGATGGCCTGCTGATTGCTTTCACATCCAGTTGCTTTCAGCTATGTGCTGTTTCAAATGACTGATTTTGGACCAAAAGCACATAGCGGTACTCTTCTTGAAAGCACTGTGGTCAGACAGGACAAAAAGGAATTATTTGTGGTAGCCAAAGAGGAATGTTTAAAAACCACCTCTTTACAAGTTGCAATAAATGACATCTTGCAGCAGTTCTCATTTCTCTCTAAAGGAACTACTGCTATTTACAATGTGTTTCTGACATCTTAAGAAATGAAATTAGTCTTCATAAGGCAGTTTTTCTTTCTTTAGCAAATTTTACATTTCACCTGTCTTAAACTCCAAAGGTATCTAATTAATCCGATTTTTATGTTTGCCTCTTGCTCAGCTGAGCTTTCAGTTGGACAATTTTAATTTTTCTTATTAAAGCCTTTGCGCATGGCTCACTCTATTGCAGCTTTTTCATTAACTTGTTTAAAGTACGTGTCTATTCTAGATGCATGATGAAGTGCATACAAATATAAGATAATGAGTTTGAGTTCTACCAGATGTAGATTTGTGCCAGTATCTTGACACATTTGACTGCTGCCGTTTAAGTAAACAAGTAAGTTAGTGAGTGCATGGACACAGTTTTCTCAGCCAGAATTTGTTGTTTACTTGCAAAGAACAGGGTATTTTGCAATGTAGAATCTCACATGCTTAGATTCCCTCCTGGAAACTATGCTAAGGCACGTGGAAGAGAAAAAAAGAGACTTAGGCTTGCAGCAGGCCCAGGAGATCCCAATGGGACTCAACAAATCCAAATGCAAGGTCTTGTACTTGGGTTGCGGCAACCCCCACTATCAGTAAAAGCTATGGGTGAAAGGGTAGAGCACATCACTGCTAAAAAGGATTTGGGGGTGCTGGTAGATGAGATGCTGGACACGAGCCAGCAGTGCGCCCTCACAGCTCAGGCCAACCGTATCCTGTGCTGCATCAAAAGGAGCATGGCCAGCAGGGCAAAGGAGGTGATCCTGCCCCTCTGCTCTGTGCTGGTGTGGCCTCACCTGGAGTACTGCATCCAGATGTGGAGTCCTCACTACAGGAGAGACATGGACCTGTCTGAAAGCATCTAGAGAAGGGCTACAAAAATGATCCAAGGAACGGAATACCTTTCCTACAAAGACAGACAGAAAGACAGGGCAGCCTGGAGAAGAGAAGGCTCTAGGGAGACCCGAGAGCAGACTTTCAGTATTGTGTGGCAAAAGAAGGCAGTGACAGCACCTTCTAATGGGATACGAGCACTACAGAGCAGTAACACATAACCAAGAAGAAAAAGTAACTCACCCCTTCCAACAACCAGTGACAGCTCAGGAGGAGTGTAATCTCTGTCCAGAGAGATGCTGCTCCCTTGGCTGCTAACCTTTAAATGAGGGTGAGGAGGGGTGGATCCAGACTCCATCCCTTCCAGTCACTCAGGTGCACTGCTTGTACTTGAGCTCCCTGGGTTTGCTACGCTTTCTCACCTGGTGCTCAACCAGCTGTTCAGGCTGTGACCTGGCAATTCCACTGTAAGTATCTAAAGGGGGGCTGTAAGAAAGAAGGGGACAGACCTTTTAGCAGGGCCTGTTGTGATAAGACAAGGGGAAATGGTTTCAAGCTAAAGGGGTGGAGACATAGACTGGATGTAAGGAAAATGTTTTTTTACAATAAAGTTAGTGAGGCACTGGAAAAGGTTGGCTCACAGGATGCTTTGTCCCTGGAAACATTCCAGGTGAGGCTGGATAAGGCACTGAGCAACCTGCTCTAGCTGGAGGTGTCCCTGTTCATTGCAGGAGAATTGGACTAGATGACCTTTAAACATCCCTTCCAACTTAAACAATTCTATGATTGTACTTGTATACTGCAAAAATGAGAACAAAAGACACGTTCACGTCAGAAACTGCTGGATAGACCTACAAGAGCTGTTGTTATCACTGAGAGCTCTGAAGTTGTTTTTGTTTAAATCAACCTTCCAAACGTATTTTTACTCGTAGAGATGAAGTGGCACTTACAGGGTATTGCATATATCAGTGTTCTTCAGTGGGGAGTTTGTGCCTTTTCTGGAAGGGCTTCATACTCCTCTTTAAAGGTATCACAAGGGTGATGGCCGGGTACTTTTCTGCGCTCATAGTTTTGCTGAAGGTTCCTCACTGTGGAAATGTCTTTAACTCATTTCTTCTTCAGCAGGAAAAAAGCCAGAGGTGTCCCCATGCCTTCTCCTTTGGAGGCAGAGATTTCCCCCTCTCCAAGCCAGCTGCTGAGGCTGTTAGTTATGGGTCAGCTGAGCCCCACATTGTAGCAAAGTTTTCTGTTGTGGCGGTTGAGGAATTAACCCAGCAGTGGAGTTGGAGCTGCTGTTTGACCAAGCTGTTGATTTCCTGGCTACGTGCTGAAATTCTTCAGTAGGTGAAAATCAATAGGTCTTTTGAGTTCATGTTTAAATGGGGGCTGCCTTTACTGCTCCCCAATACAAGTAAAAATAATTGAATGCTTTGAGAGCTCTCTGTGTAATAAGATGTTCAGACCCAGCCAAAAAAAAAAAGTTAAATTCTATTGATTTATTTTGCATTATCAAATTGTGTAATCAGAATCAGAACACTACAATGTGGAAAACTGGGCTCACTGTTAGAATATCAAACTTTGCTTTGTAGAGCCCGTTAATACACCAAAAAAACCCAACACCATCTTTATGCTGGGGCCCATATGAGGCAATAACCAGCCCTGTCCTACAAATGCTGGCTTTGATTGGAATCTTCCACTGGCATGTGAAAATGCTGTTGAATATATATTGGGAATTTAAGCTTCCAAATCACTGGAATATTTGCAAATAAAATAAATAGTATTCATTCTCCCATGTTTTTGCAGAAATGTGGAGGTTTTTTGATGACAGGTTTGGCATGATGTAGTTTTTATTACTTTAGTTTCACAAAGTACTTTGTTTTTCTCTTCTCTCCTTCTCTCTTTCCCTTCCTTTTCTTTAATCCATAACTTTTTATCTGTACAGTGTACTCAGGCACCAATCTCAGAGTAAATCAGTGCAGTGGATATCAATTCTAGTAATTATTTGTACACAATTCTCTACTAGATGATATACCCTACTTTCAAGTGAAAACAGACAAAGCCTTCTCCTTCTGTTCCTCTCAGCACACTTGCAAGATGAAATGTTGCAGCAAAACGCTGTTCCTCAGCTCTGATTAAAAGCATGAGTCACAGTTTGTCAGGTCGCGTGGGTTAGAATTGCTCAGACTCTTTGGCTACGTCAATTTCAGGACGCCTTATAATGGAGCTGCTGGGATGAAGTCAGAGATGGTGAAATGGGGGAATTTCCTCTTTCTGGCCAAATGCAGATAAAAAGTGTCCTATCTGGGAGCCTTTGGATATCTACAAATCAGTGCCACCAGTCTAAAAAGTCAGAGCTTTGACATGACTAACAACTGACACTAAATGCAACTCTCAATCCATTCATGTGTTTTTGATACAGTTGTGCTTAATTCACAATCAGATTGGGCATTCACTATCAGATTGTGAATTCAGGTTCTGGATGCTGTAAGTTTGTTCAGCACTTACGTACGGACTGAGATCTCATGTAGCATGAAATTAGGCTGCGCTCAGTTGCTGCCAAGTTGAGGTTTATTAATATTTTGCATTGCTGACAATCAAATCAAAGCACTGCTTGATTGGTACAAACGGCCCCAAATCACGTTTACATTCAAGGGCTGTACTTCCCGAAAGGCATCATATTTATGACCTTTTGTTAAAACTCAACATTGGCACAGTCCATGTGTAACATGTTTACACCAGCGTCTTCAGAATTCACATTTAAGTGGAAAAAATAGATCAGCACAACGGACAGTTGTGCAAAATATGGGAGAATGGTACTGTTCCATACAGATGGAAACACAAGTGTCTAATCCCCCTAGAATCATAATGAAAACGGGATGCTGCATGAAGAAGAAATGCCATTTCCAACTCCCTACAGATATCATATACTGTGCCTGACTGTATATATGGAATGAAAGTAAATCATTATTTAGGTCTATTTGCAGCCTTTCTACTTCTTTAGACTGTATCTGCTCTGGTTTGCTACGCTGAGCAATTTGATATGGAAAGATGTGAATACCACTGAATACCATGGGGAAATTTAAGACCTGGATCTGCCTGGTGCGGTATGAAAATGGATATAGACACATAGCTGGAAGTTCTCTCAGACTGTTGTCATGTCACAGTCTGTGCACTCTTTGGACTTGTTTTTCAACTTTCAGTGCTCGCCTTTGTCACCTTAACATTCTTTTTTCTGGTCTCACACTTGGGCTCACATGCATGCACACATGTAGTTTTAACTTCTGTGCACGCAGTCACAACTGACGTACAGAAAAGTGAGAATTTGAGACTGGATAAACACTTAAAGCCATAGGAATCCAAAAGCGATATTAGTCCTTTTAGGGAATGCTCTGGACTGAGTTATTACAGTGGCAGATGCTTCATACATACAAATTAAATATTTACTGGAGAGTGAACTGGCTGCTGCTGAGCATATATTTTTAAAATTGAGATAGCAGGTGAGAAGGAAATGCGTTAAGGCATGAATGAAGCTACTGGGTACTTCTTTAGTCTATGCTGGTCTCATCAGGATTGAGTTTGATGGGCTTGTGATGCTGTATTATATTTATGTGAAGGAGAGTCAGATGACCTGCTGCTCTAGCAAAGGCAGATCTGTTCCTAAAGGGAGGCAACATAAAAGCTTCTTGATTTCATACTGATTTAATTGTAGTCTTCTTTATTGTTAAAATGCCACTGCAAGGTAATTATTTTATGCTGTGGTGAGTAAAAAACACTTAAAATATTTCCCAGGTGTGACCTAGATGAGTGATTTCACAAGCCATGTTTGGAAAGTTCCAAAATCATTTTATCTAAGAGGTGGAATGGTTGTATATGAGGGACCTTCAAAACATAGCCCAGCAGTTTTTCACTCTATATCATTTTCCCCTTCTTGCTGCACTGATAGAACTTGGTGAACATGTGAATGTACACTGTTTTTATGTTCTGGACTAATGTCAAGGATGTGAATCTGAGATGCCCAGAGAGGACATTAGGCCATTTGTAACAGACCAAAGTGTTTGCACAGGATTCGGCTGAGAGTTTTCTACTTATTTTCCATCACTTTGTAGATACAGGTGAAGAGTGGCACAAACACTGAAAGTGGACAAAAAGATTGTGCCCACCTGTAGATGAAGGAGCCCAGGTAGTCCCCTTTGCCAAATCAAACTTCTACCAGCAAGCTCTGAGAGGGAGATGAGTGATGGTTGCTCCTTAGGGATGGTTTCTTTCTTGTCCTTCCCAAGCACCACTCAAATGCCAGACATGGGAGCCCTCAGGGCAGTCGTTTCACCAGTCTTCCTGCACTGTTGCTGTCAGTACTTCAATTTATCCTTAAATCTATGACTAGCAGCCAAGGGTGCAGTAATGTGCAGTGGGGACGGAGAAATAGATTAGAGTGCGACCAAGACAGTGCAGAAATCTGATCAATGGATCTAATTTAAATGGAAATGGTAGGAATTAGCTTAAATGAAGATTGTATGAATATCACTTGTTCTTACTGTGCAGATTTATCTTGGTTGATTTTATCTACTGATAACTTCTGCTGTTGCCAGTGAAATTCCATAAGGCAATGGTGAAACATTAAGGGTGAAATGTTGCTTATAAACTCTCAGTGATTTTTTGGTAGTGCTTTGGAAAGTCAATTTGAAAAACAGTCCTTGTAGATACAGGTGTTTTCTTTCTTTTTTTTTAAAAAAAACAAAACTAAAATGCTGCCCACTTTGAAATTCACATTGAAAGTCCAGCAATGCAAGGAATTGATGCTGGAGTCACTGGGCTGCTTTTCAGAATTGTTGATGGCAACCTTGGAAGGGTGGTAAGTGAAAGGAAAGAGGAAGATTGTAAATCTCTTCCTAAGAAGGAAGATTGTTTCCGCAGTGAACTCTAACTTGCAGTGTTCAGGGTTGCAGTGGTATTCATGTTCTTTACAATGTTTATCTTGGTCTGTTTTTAGGATACTTGTCTGTATAACATGATCATGAGAAGAAGGAGCAGCAATACCAATCCGTGTGTAACCTCTCCCAACATGTACAAACCATCAAACCTATTAGCATGTTCTTCCTGAATGGGCACTCAAAATCTTCTGGCCAAAGCAGTAGCCATCCTTGTTTTTGTTCTTGTAGGATGATTTAGTTGCACAGCAACAGGAGGGAGGGCAGGACAGTCGAGTGTCTTGAGAAGGGTGACTTACCCACATGCTGGTTTTGCTTTTGGTTATACTACTCACATTGCAATTGCTGTTCCTGTGTGATTTTTTTTTACCAAAGTGTTGGATCTGAGATCTTTGTAAGCTCCAAATATTGTGGCTCTGGGCAGCCTGGCCTGCTGGTGGGCAAACCTGCACAGAGCAGGGGGTTCAAACTGGATGATCGTTGTGGTCCTTTTCAACCCAGGCCATTCTAGGATTCTATGATTCTATGTTCTTATGACCACAGAAAATTGATGCCAGGTTAATCAGCCATGATCCAATGTGATAAATAGATGTTGCTTCTTATTCCACTTCCCTTTTCTTTAATTACTTTCTTCTTCACTGGTTCTAATGCCTGGCACACTACTGAGATCAGGATAACGAGCTTCTGCTTTGTGAATCACTTCAGCTGACAAATCCTGTCTGCTGAGGATCCCTGCTACCAGGCAGATATATCTCTGATGATAATTCACCATGTTCCTTGGATTCAGAGCACTATACTTTTGAATTTTGCTTCCATGTGGCTGGATGAACTTTCCTAGGCTCACCTTCTGCTTGTACCTCTGTGCAATGTATGTCGTACATGATAAAATAAGCCACACGTTATTTGAATTTGGGGGAATTTAGGTGGAAAGAGATCTTTATAAGGTCCCAAAGCTAACATTTGTCACTTGGACTGCAGTCTGCCAGAGCTGGAGGGTCGAACAGCTTTGACTTGGCTGTTCCCCTCTGCTGGCAAGAGCCAGTGGAGCATCAGAGCTGGCTATCCATCTCCGTGCAGCAGACACTGGGTGAGAAGGGAAGGAAAGCACTTGGGCTCCGAGCCTCAAAAAGCAATGGCAGTGCTAAAAAAAAACAACTGGACATCTTCCCTCTGTACAGCAACTCAGCGGATTTCAATACAAATAAACAGAGGGGCAGAAGTAGATTTGTACTTCCACACTCTTTTAAACATATAATTCAATGGAGTATGCACAGATATTCCATGACAGCAATAGATTTACTTCTCAATTCCAGACAGGATAATATATGGTGGCCAATAATAAATATCTTCACCCTTCACACTTGGTGTATACTGAATAGCACAGGGGGCAGCATCAGCCTTTCTAATGAAACATACTTTGTGTATGGGACAGGGGCAAGTGAAAAACCTCCCACTTCTATCTTTCAAATATGTAAGTAGTGATTAAGAAGAAAACAAAACACCTTTGAGTCAAATTGTCAAATTCGCTCAAATTGAACCAAATTCAGGATATATTTGATCCCTTTGCATCTGGAGAGTTGTAACCTGGAGCAGGAAACTACTGAGAAATTGTAGAGAGGCTTCAAGTCCTCAAAAAATTTCCTACTTTGACTTCCTTGGATGTTTGCTGCTGAAAAAGAAGGCTAGAAAGCCAGCTCTTGCTTAATCCTCTCATCAGGTATTTCTTTTAAGTAATTAATTGCTTGGACTATTAGTCACATCTCACCTGCTCTTGCCAAGAGTTTTTATAACCAAGCTTTCAAGCTCTCTTCATTCTTTTTTTGCAAAGCATTTTATAAAACTCCTTTTCCCGCATCCATCACTACTCTCTCACACATCCCTCCTCAGTTGTCAGGTATGGTAATACGAGTTGTAAGTTTCTGGTGCTGTGGAGGTCATTAAAGAAAAACAGACTTTGAACAAAGCCCTTCAGGAGTGACAGTGCTTTTGTCTCAAAGTTGCAGCGCTCTGAGAGCAATGTGGATTTTTATGGAGCTATTGCAAGGATATGGTTTAAGTAATAACTTCATGTCATCAGCATGGAAAGTTCTCTCTTTGGGAAGCCTCCCAGATTGAAGGAGGTTTCTACAAGCTTTTTGAAAATTTGCCTTTACACAAACTGAGCAACCCCAGATCAAGAAGGACAGACTGCTAAAGAAGTGTGCATATGTCTTCATGGGAATATTAGTCGACAGCACTGACAGAAATCTTTTTGCCAGTCACCAGAGCTTTCAGTCAAACCTGTCAGCTCAATTTGCTAAACTAAAGACAAGTTTAAATGAGCAGCACCTTTTCTACCAGCTTTTTTTTTTTCTTCTTCCTTTGGTGGTGACAATTTTACTGTTGCTTTTGCAGGCTTCTTATTATTTTCTTACCTGGACTGTTCAGATTTGCCTTCTCCTAAAACTCCTGCTTGAAATTCTCCACAGTGTGTCTATTCCTGATGTAGTTCAAGACTGAACATGTTGTTAGGATGCAGGAAACGCATCCAATGCAGTAGTCTTAATATCTAGTTTGCTGCTTTTGAAACTTTTGGAAAGTGCAGCATTCTCTGGGTCGGTTGTGTCTGTGTTCCTTCCAGATAGAGAAGCTAAAACTATCTGTAATTACTGGATGCAGCAGAAATCATAATTCCCCAGCCCTGAGGGAGCCGGATGATTGCTTGTAATTAAAGGCGACTTGCAGGCCCTTAGACTGCTGTTGCTTGGCTAACTTTGACTCTTGTGGCCTTGTCTTCCAGCCCTCACTTAGGCTGACATAAACCCTGCGCCACTGTGCAGGTACCAGTTATCAACAAGCCCTAAAATCTAACCTTAAAAAGAAAAACGTACTGAATTTCACTTGCAAACTACAGTTTGAGTTGTACTTGGTCTAGCTTAGTGAAACTAGAATGTGGAATTGCAAGAAAAGTCTGAAACCAAGGCACCTAACTTATAGGAGTGTATCTCCAGATGGTACAGAGGTGTTGCTTGTTCACACAGGTCTGATACGCGGTTGAATTATGAGTCCTTAGAGTAGATTCATTAGACTTAGGACCCTGTAACATCCTTGAATAAGCAGGACAGAGGCATCTATGCTCTGCTGACAGTTTCTTGCTATTGAAAACACTCCATGTTTAGGTGAATATTAATGTGCTTCCAGCAACCAAAAGCTGAATCAGGCACTGGTAATTCTGTTCACTACCATCTATTTTGCAGTGAAGGGTGACAAAGCTAATTATGCTATTAGATGAATTGCCTCATTTTTTCCCTTTCTGAGTCGTGTGATTTTTTTAACTCTTCATACACTTAGCACTGTGGTTACATTTTTCAGAGTTCATCCTCCTGAAGCTGAGGTCCGTTTAGCACAGAGCACTGGGTTGCTTTTTTCTTCCCCAAGAATAAATACAAATCATCTGCAACACCTGAATATTTTCTGATCGTTCTCTTATATTTAAATACAAAGAATAGCTAAGATAAATGCAAATCAGTGAAGCAATGCATCCTCTAATCCTTCCGCAAAAAAACCCCAAATTGTTCTTAACAGAGCAAGCAAAGAATTTTTTTACCGCTGGAATAAAGACTGAGCGGAATCTACCCAGCTTATTTTGGCATTAGCACAATTAGCAGAGCTGTCAATGTTTTACAGACTGTTTGAATAGAGTGTTAGCATAATATTTTGGAATATGATACTGGCAGACTCACCGCAGCGTTTGCTGTAACTGAAGTTCAGAGATCCAGGCTCAGACATGCAGTGATGAAAACACTTTGCCGTAATTCTGGTTGGAGGCATAACTGGTAAGAAAATAAAATGTATTCTGGATTGTTTATGTGTAGAAGGACAGATGAATACATTGCAGTAGTACTAATTATAGATGTTGTCATAATGCTTGAAGCTTTCATTCTGTCAAATCAGATTAACTGATGGGAGAAAATGCATGCTTACACAGACAATGTAGAGGAATAGCAATAGGCAATGCTTCAGCACGCTTACAGTGCCCACAGCACTTCTGTGTCATGGTGTGGCTTATGTGGGCTTTGCTGGAGTCCTGCAAAGACTCCAGCCATCTTGCTCTTTGGAGTTACTGCCCCAGTCTGCTTGTGCCCACTGAAGGGCTGTTTCCACCAGACAGGCTGCTATTTTGGCAGCATTTCTGCACGTGTTTCAGTGGCTCTTACAGGCATTACTGCTGTCCTTATCAAGCTCTGGTGAGGTCTGCAAAGAGATCGCTGAACTTTCACACTTCTTCTCTTCTTTGTTTAAAAAATAAAGTAAAAGAACTGTAGGTGCCTTGAAGGAAAAGTGTCACTGAGGTGCTTAATGTGAAGGTAAAGCCCAGTTTACAATGCAGTGGTATGACAAAGCTGTCCCTGAAACTTCTGCTTTAGACTATGGTTTTGTGTCTGACACACCTATGCCATCACCCTGAGGAAGGCAGTCCCGCTCCAGTATGTCCAGTTATTTTGTCTCTTTTGTAGTGATGCTGTCCTTTGGAAAAGTGAATTGTGAATGTTACCCTCCTGAGCTGCGTTTTTCTCACCTCTCTGCTGTCTCAGCAGCATCTACCCATATCAGTAGTCCTATAGAATAGCGTACTTAAGGAGGGAAAAGAACCTGTAATGAAGAGCCTTGTTGTACAGCACTCAGTCAGGAGTCGTTTAGCATGAATGTAAGTGCAGTCTGAGGGAGAAGAAGCAAAGAAGGTGAAGCCTCCATTTACCTGGATCTCTGTGCTGTGATAAAGGAGGAACCCAGCATAGGGCTTGTTTGCTCTGCCTGAAACCTCGGTGTTGCCCTTCATCTCTCGCTGTCACTGGCAGTGCCAACCTCTTGCTCTAGGATGGGATCATGCAAAAGCTGCTGGTGGTGGTTGTCCTGGCTCCTCTTCTGCAGGCAAGTGAAGGAGAGTGCACCTGCTTGTAGGTGTAGGGAGGACTCTTCCTCACATGGACCCCTTCCCACATCACAGAGCAGCAGGGAGAAATCCAGGGCCAGACCTTTACGAAGGTCACAGCAGTGTCCTGAATCCCTTCTGCATTGCCTGATGGACAACTGGCAGGAGGACTTGGGTACTCAGGAAATCCTGAACTCGAGCTCAGGCATGGTGTTATCGACACCTTGCATTTATAGTTGACCTGTGTTAATCCCTTCATACCTTAACACCAAATGGGTGGAAAGAAGGACGTTGTGCTTTGTGGCAACACAACAGCTTTTCAATAGAAGGCATCAGCACAATGGGGAGTAGTGCAGGAAATGGAGAACACTGTTGTATGCTGGGGTTGCTGCTGGAGGGGTTCAAGCAGACAGCATGCTCCAAGCTGACATGGGCATCTTTTCCTTTGGGAAGACTGCTGTGAGTGCTTGCAAATGAGCAGCAGCCAGCTAGTGGTTCTTTGTGTCATTCTGAAGAGGTTCCTGGAGCAAACAGACTGGATTGTCCCTCATAAAACTTCAAGGGATTGAGGGCTATCTGAGGAATAGTTTATGCTTTTATTCCCTGTAACTTCAGAGGCCACTGGACCTGGATCTGATTCTGCATGGCCACACACTGTCTTGCAGCCTAGGGGACTTCCCTGAGGTACAGGGGTGGTGTGAGGTGCCAGTTATCTGTGATGCAGACAGCAGGCAGTGTCCTTTGCTGCTCAGCTGCAGGGAATTCCTCGCTGTCTCTGAGCAATCTCTGGAACTTCTGTTATCATAGGAGATAGCATCCTCGGGCACATTCCCAATTCCTCTGCTTTCCACTTGCTTCCATGAGGTATGACACTGAAGTTTCTCTTGCCAATGTGCTTTCCTCCCATTTTGTGTTTTACATATCGCCTGGTTTCCTACAAGCCTTGGAAGCCCTATCTCTGTTCATAACTCCTATAAGTATCATTGCTGTGACATCATATCAGTCCAGTCCTTCATTTCCTCAGCAACTGAGTGCAATGACATTTTTTTCTCTACATTCTCCTGATCTAGCACCCATCTCAACTTCCTGCTTTTATTTATTTTTATAATTAGCTATCAGAAAGCACCTCTCCTATGAGGAAAGGTTGAGGGAACTGGGCTTGTTTAGCTTGGAGAAGAGAGGGCTGCAGGGTGGCCTTCCAGTACTTGAAGGGAGCATAGAAACAGGAGGGGGAACGGCTGTTTGTGAGAGTGGATGGTGACAGGACAAGGGGGAATGGTTGTAAACTGAGACAGGGGAGGTTTAGGTTGGATATCAGGAGGAAGTTTTTCCCCCAGAGGCTGGTGAGGCACTGTTACAGGTTGCCCAAGGAGGCTGTGGATGCCCCATCCCTGCAGGCATTCAAGGCCAGGCTGGATGTGGCTCTGGGCAGCCTGGGCTGCTGGTTGGTGACCCTGCACATAGCAGGGGCTTGGAACCGGATGATCTCTGTGGTCCTTTTCAACCCAGACCATTCTATGATTCTATGAGTAGCCTCTGAGCTCAGAGGCTCCTGGAGGTCAAAATTCAATGATACAAAATGTCATGCACTCATCAGGGATGGGATGTTCTCCTGTATCACCTTAACAGCATCAATATTTGCTTACTTCTCTAGTGGCAGCCTCACACAGAACCTCATCTTTCTTTACTTTTTCTCCTCTGCTCTTTTCTCTCTATCTGCCCAGCATCTCTCCGCTGTATGTCTGCCTTCATAACTATGGCATTGGTTCATCATTTTTCTGGTGTTTCTGCAACCTGTAGTAACTTTTCCTTAATCCTTACTCTCATCTGTCCCTATTTGCTTTCAGATATCAGCTGAAAATAAAAGCTTTTGCTTTCTTTCATAACTTAAAAAATAAGTACTATCCCTGGAGGTGTTCAAGGCCAGGTTGGAAGGGGCCCTGAGCAGCCTGATGTAGTGGGTGGCAGCTGAATAGTCTTTAAGGTCCCTTCCAACCGAAATAATTCTACAAGTCTATGATTTTTCTCTTCTGTCATTTATGCATCCATTCTTTTGGCACAGCTTGGTATTTTAAAGGTATAGCATCCGGGTAAGCTGTGGACACACAGGGTACACTGCCATCAGATTGCTACTGGCATATCTTAAGCTGTAGCTGATACACTTAACAGTTTAAAGGGAGAAATTATTTAAAAGGTGTATGAATTGTGGCGTGCCATGAATTATTGATTTATTGCCATGATGATTCCTGGCAGTAAATGAAACATCTCGGAAAATGCTCCTAACTAAAGCAGAATGGAGAAAATACTGTTGTATGCATCCAGCAATAGAATTTAAACAGGTCTATGGGGAAGGATGAAGTATAAAAGGAGAGTTTCATTCTGCTGGCTATTTAATGTAACTGTGGTGAGCCCCGTGCACATCCGTGAGGTTGAACAGTTTCTTTTGGTTTTCATGTGGGGTTTGTTTTAAGATATCTGAAACACTTGGGAGCGAAGGGTGGGAGAGCTGTGCCTCCTAAGTCAAAATGGAAGTCTCAGCATCTGTGTGTTTACAGAAGCACTAAAAGCTGCAGTGGTTTTGCTGAAATGGGATGGCTTGCATATGGAGAATCAGGCCCACGACAGGTCTAATATCAACTGTATGCTCTTTGGCAAAGTGATGAAGAAATAGTGAATGATGGCATTGCTTTCCTCTTACAGTGACCTTTTCATTAAACTCCTTACCGTCCTTCCCACAAGCAGGTGGTAGTGCTGTGCTGTTTCTCAGATGAGATGCTATGATTAGGAGTAGAGAAATGATTATCTGTCACCTATGGAGAATGTGGCAGAGCTTCTGGGTCTTGATGACGAGTCAGAAGACTGGGTCATCTTACTGACAAGATCAAAAGTGCTCCAAAATTGGCAAAACTTGAAGAATCAAAACTGTAAAGTTTAAGTTAGTACAGGCTGTGCTGTCTTTCAGTGTGGCAGTACTTTTTATGGCCTCATGTGTATGTCATGTCTAATCTTCTTTGTGTGGAACTTGTCTGATCTCAGTAGAATTAAAATGAACTTTGGCATTTTTTCTACTTTGGAAGGAAAGTTTCTACATTTATGGTTTTACTGAAAAGTTGTGTTTTTTTTTTCCTTACTGAAAAACTGCTTTTTACATGAATGGATGCAAGGCTTCTAGTTTTCAATTTCACTCTGGAATGTGTAACACAGAAGGGTGAAACTGGTGAATTGTTGTGCAGTATCAGCAGCCTGAGCCTGGTTTCGTACCTTCTTGCACGTAACAGATCCCAAAGCTGAAACCTCTCTAATTTTGTGTAGATCTGTTTAGAATCTGTTGTTTTTATCCTTGTGTGTCTATTTGTGCTCATAGGGATTATCCTAATCTCTGGAATTGTCTGTTATTACACTGCCTATATGGGCAGGAATTGTCTGTTATTACACTGCCTATATGGGTTTTGAAGTAGCCAAGTTATGTTTCTAAAAACTGATTTAAGCTTTTTAAACAGGGGCTTGCTTGCTTAGGCCAATTAATGTATTCACATTTCCACCAATTGCTGTGTGTCAGTGTTCCGCACTTGTGCAACTGGCATGGGAAATCACAGCCGGCTGTTTTCATGGGAGCCTGACTTTCCTGGTGTGGCAAACTGCTCTGCTTAGAATCACAGAATAGTTTAGGTTGGAAGGGACCTTTAAGAGCATCTACTTCCAACCCCCTGCTGTAGGCAGGGATACCTCCCGCTAGAGCAGGTTACTCAGAGCCCCATCCAGCCTGGCCTTGAAAGCTTCCAGGGTCAGGGCATCCACAGCATCACTGGGCAACCTGTTCCAGTGCATCACACCACCCTCAAGGTAAAGAATTTCTTTCTGATATCTGGTCTAAATCTACCCTCTTCCAGTTTAAAACCATTTCCCCTTGTCCTGTTGATACATGCCCTTATAACAAGTCCCTCTCCAGCTTTCCTGTGGGCCACCTTTCCTGTGGGCTCCTCCTTTACCCACTGGCACTGTAACTCAGTTAAAAAAGGCCACTTCACTAGCTATGATGGATAACAGTTTGGCAACTTCATGTGCCAGTTCCCTCAGAACCCATAGATAGATCTCATTGGGTCCTATGGGCTTGTACACCTTCAGATTCTTTAAGTGGTCTCGAACCTGATTTTAACTTACAGCACACAGATCTGCCTTCTCCAAGTTCTTACTGTTGCTTTCTGCAACTTGGGCAGTGAGGCTAGAACCCTTGCTGGTGACGACTGAGGCAAAGAAGTCAGCTTTCTCCATATCCCTCGTGACCAGCTCTCCAGTTTCCTTCCTGGCTGCTCGGACAACTTCTTTGTAGTCCTCCCAGATAACCTGTTCCTGCTTCTACTCCCTATTTACTTTCTTTTTGAGCTTAAGTAAGTCCAGGAGCAACTTGTTTGTCCATGAAGCCTCCTGGTGTTCTTGACTGCCTTCCTTTTTCTCAGGATGCACTGTTTCTGGGCCTGGAGGAGATGGTCCTTGAATACCGACCAGCTTTCTTGGGCCCCTCTTCCCTCCAGGGCTTTCCCACGTGTCACCCCAACAAGGAGTTCCCTGAAGAGTTCCAAGTCTGCTCTCCTGAAGTGCAGAGTAACAAGCTCACTGCACACCCTCTTTGATAGCCTAAGGATTTTGAACTCTGCCATTCCATGATCACAACAGCCAAGGCTGCCCTTGAGCTTTACAGTACTCACCGGTCCCTCCTCTTTGGTGAGGACAAGGTCCAGCACAGCACTTTCCTCTTGGGTTCCTGTACTTTCCTGGGATGAGGAAATTGTCAGTACATTCCAGGAAGCTGTTTGATTTCTGGTGCGCTGCAGGAGGACCATGTTTTATGGCTGTGAACCTGTTCCTACCTGTTTATAGAGGGCCTCATCCACTTGGTCTTCCCAACCAGGCAGCCTGTAGCAGACCCTCACTATGATTTCTCAACCCTTAAGCTTTAGTGTCTTTGGCTGAAAACACCAAATCTCAGTGGACTGTGGGTGGGGTCGGTGTGACAAAGGACATCTCTGTCCTCTTGTCTTCCCCATACCTGGAGGATGGGCCCCAGTGGTGTTAAGAGAAATGCCCCGTGTCTTGCTTCTTGCTCTGCCTGGGCTTGGTGTGGGGTTCACCGTGGGACCCTTGTAGAACCGGGCTGTTTGCTGCCCTGTGCGAGCCGCCAGTTCAGCCATAGGTCCTGCTGCAAACCTCATGCATTATGAATAAAGCATTGTCTCCTAATGTACCGTTAGCGGTTCTTGTTGAAAGGCACTGAAAAGGCTGTTACAAGTGTTGGGCTTCATCTCCCTCTGCTGCGCGAACTTCCCATCCTGTGTTGTGAGGCTTCGGGCAGTGCTGCTTTACCGATTTCTGTATTTTAAAGTGAATTTTGCCCAAGTTGAAGCTGCACGCTGCGTTCTGCCTGAGTGCATGCTGCCTCGCGATGAAGCAGACGGCTCTTTGCCAGGAGCGAGCCGCTCACTTTCTGTAATTTACCCTTCCTTTTTGGCTCGGTCGGGCTTTTAATCAGCGCCAGCCCGTTCCCTCGCGTTCGTGTGTGTGTGTGCAAGGGAGAGGGCGGCAGAGCGAGGAGCTGTGCCTGGGCTATGCTGACAGACGACTTTCCCCTCGGCTGTCAGGTTCTGAGCCTGTCGGCAGCGCTGCTGGTAAGTGAGGGGGGAAGAAAAGCCCACGCCGGGGCTGGGGGAGCGATGCTGAGCCGGCTGGGGGAGCGGCACGCAGGGAGAGCGGGATGCCGCCGGCGTGGCGGTGCAGGCTCCCCAGCTGCCCATGCAGACGGCTCAGTTGGCAGCGAGGGATTTCCCTTTCCCCTTCCCTCCTTTGCTAAAGATCCTTCAGCCAGTATTACTGGTTGGATCCTTGGCTTATTGTTGGTATTTTTTTTTTAATAAAAGAAAAATCCGTGCGGGTTTGCTAGTCCGGAGCTGAGCCGCTAATCCCCTGGGTCTGCCCGATGATGCTGGCGTGCCCCCCGCGTACACCTGAGCGCCCGGGGAGGGGGGAGAAGGGGCTGCCAGAAATGTTGGCCACTGGCGGGCAGCCCCGTTAAAGGTGGAGCGTGTGCTTGGGGCAGCCGCCCATCATCGCCGAGCCATAACCGACGCGGTAACCTGCAGCCATGGAGTCGCCCACGAAGGAGATTGAAGAATTTGAGAGCAACTCTCTAAAATACCTACAGCCAGAGCAGATAGAGAAAATCTGGCTTCGGCTCCGAGGCTTGTAAGTAACACTTTTTTTTTTCCCCCCCACGTCCTTCTCCCATTTCCTCCCATTGTCAAAGTGATTGTAGCACTTTCCTTTTCCTTTCTTGTCGGTACCTTCAAAATGACAAGGGAGTTTCCACACCTGTTCTCCATAAATACAGTGACTTAATCTCAGCAAAGATCCACTTGCTTCCTTAAACGAACCCCGCGTGTTACACCGAAGAAACATTCTTAGCGGGCAAGTAGAAATGTCATTAATGAGACACGGTAATTTAGCAGCAGCTTTGTGCGATGCTAATTACTTTTGCTGCAGCACTGGAAAAGTTTTGTTGTTGCCTGGAATGCAACCTAATTGGGTCCTCCGATTTGAGTAATACTTCCATTAGCTGCAACCTACAGAAAGACTTTTTTTCCCTGTACGTGTACACCATTTCTGGCACTGATGCAGTTAACAAGGTCAAAATAGGCAGAGAAAGCACAATTGGAAGAGATTTCCACTTGTGGCAGCAGCAAATTAATGATGCACAGATCAGATCTTAATGATTAGTTTATACATGTGTTGTTAAGCCTGACTTGTCATGAAATGGTGGGACACTGCTTCCTGTGCTTAAAGAACGACCTGGGACTGTAGAAATGTAGAAGTTTACACACTGTAGAGCTTGTGTAGCTTATTTAGAGTTAATGTCTGGCATCTTTTTCAGAGTCTCAGTATCCAAAATGTTGCCTACCGGCGATAAGAGCCACTGTTGGCTGCAGAGCATTTATTTATTTGCCCATCAGTTTTTGGCTCAGCCAAAGAGGAACACTGCCATATTAAGCTGCATCCCTCTCTGTGTTCAGAACTGAGTTGTTTTTTTTTCTCCCTTAGTTGCTCATGTTAGAGAATGTTTCAGCCTGCAGGGTGTGTGTGTGGGGGGGAACAAGAAGGATAGGAAAGAGCAGAACTGGGAACGCATAAGAGGAGCAGGCTAAAAATGGACAACAAAGGGTTTCCAGTTAAACTGGAGTTGCTATGAGAGTTGTTTAGTGTGAGCAGTGACGGCATATTTTTGTAAAGCACATCCAAAACTTCTGCAGGACTCCATGCAGAGTAAAAGACGTGCATGAATATGTATGTCCTTCAAGTCGTCACTCCAGGAAGCCTATTTTGTGAAGGAATTTAATCAAAGTGGTTGACAGCTGTCTTGTAAGCATTCCAAATAGAACAGCCACGCAAAACAAACCCTCTTATTTTCAAATCTGTGCCATGCTGTAGCATTAGGAGTCGTTGCGTTTCTGTCTAATACAGAGTTTAGCAGCATGCTGGTTTGGATCACACCTGAAGTTTTGCAGATAATTCCTTAGCAGCAGATTAGTTCAGGGTCTCTCCTGTCTTCTGTACAAAGAGTGATTGCACATTGTTTGTCAAACTCCAGGCTGTTCCACCTTTGGGAGACTTGGCAAAACTGCAGGACTTATTCCACATTCGCAATTACTGAACTTCAGGCTGTTTCTCAGTGTAGCCCTGTGTTGGCACTGTGTGCGTGTCACAAATGCACCTTTTCTTTCTGAGTTTCAAAATTTCTTTGCTCATAGAAGGGCAAAGAAGAAAGAAATTGGCTGTAAATTTTCTATCTCCACTCATTATATGCATACACACACAAGCTGGTTGCAGTCTGAGGTTTAGCGTCATACTTCATGATTTTTCTTCTCCTTTCTTATTCACATCTGTGTAAGAAGAATGAGTCGATGTGTGCAGCCATCTCAGAAGCCTTGTAAACGAGGGACTTCATTCTGCAGAGATCAAATACTACTCGAGGAGACATCACTCCTTGCATCTGGTGCACTGACAGAGCAGTGCTAAGCAGGCAGTCAGGGGCAGCATGCTGCCAAGGACCTGTAGGCTGCAGCAGGCAGGGACCCAACAGGTTACTGCATCCTGCCACCGCTCCTGCACTGAGAAAGGCAGTGATGATACAAACAGTCCCAGGTGCTCAGTGTCAGGTTTGACATCTCCTTGGTACGACTTCACCTGGTGCTAGGCTCATACCTTCCTCCCTGTGCTCCCACCTCCAGCACCAGCTGGTGTGTCTGCTCCCAGTGACTCCCCAGAGGAGATCCCATTTCATTGCCTCTTTCAGTACCTAGCTTTTCCAGGGAGTGGGGTCTCTTAATTTCCCCCCGTCTCAGCCTGCATAGTTGAAAGGGAATGGAAACCCAAAGGCTGCAAAGGGGCGGTGAAGCTGACGCTCTTTTCAGACTCCTGTAATATAGTGTTTTCTGCTTAAACAATTCTGGCCATAGCTCTTCTTGCTATATGCCATATGCCCAGTAAAGTTCTGTCCCACAGGCTGGTTGGCCTTTGGGTAAGGAACAGAGAAGCCTTTTGGACGGTGTGCAAAAGGCAGGCTTTGAGAAGCTGAAGCATGTGTCTGCAGCATGAGTTGTATGTTGCTGTAAGAGGCAGACAAGATATTGAACTCACCTATGGGAGTGGATTGGAAAAAATTCCTTCCTGGTTTCATTATGCATCTCTCCAGCATGCATTTCTTGGTTAGGACAGTCTGGTTGTCTTATTTGGAAACAGTAGTTCTTGGGCCATATGCAGATTCCTTTTACTGTTTAAGAAAGAGCTAAAATATCTATGTCGTAAAATTTCTGAAATATTGTTACTTGACATATACATATTTGTGACTTAATGATTCTGTGAAGCAATCAACAAGAAGTCAATGAACCTGCAGTGGGTTAATTAAACCCACATGTTTAAGGCAGTGTGATAAATTTTACCACTCATCTGTGGTAAAACTCTTGGCTGTCTCATACGAGAGACCTAAGGAACAAATGCCAGCTTTTATACAAGCCCTGTTAGATATTAAGTTTAATCACAGATCAGAATTAATCTCTTAGTGTTCTGTTTTTAATAAATGTTCATGAAAGGTTTCTGAATGAGCTGTCTCCTGGGCAAAAGTGCCACCAGAGGTATTTGAAACTCCCTGGGGAAAATCGTGCCAGTTGACTTCTGACTGCTTTGACCTTTCATGTCGTACCACAGCGTGAGCAAGGAGTTTACTCCAGAGCTTTTCTCACAGGACCCCTCTCAAGCAAAACGTGTGCCTGTGCAGCCGTCAGAGACCTTTCTTTCCTTGGAATGAATGAACCAGCTTTCCCTGCAGCATCATCCTTCCAGGACTAGACCTGCTTCTGAGTTTCATTGTCATCATAAATGAACCAGGCTTGAGCAGCTTCCTGTCCCTTCTGGGGTATCTTAGATGTTGGTAGTAAGAACAGAGAGCCTGCAGAGCCGTATATGAAACATGATGACAAGCTGTTACACGAGAATGCTGTGTTTTCCTGTGGCAGTGCCTCTGAGCTCCCTAGTCCCATCCTCACCCCTGCCTGGGAGTCAGAGTGGGAGAAAGCAGATTGCCAAATATAGGGGAATGAGCAGAAAAGTCGTGGAGAAAGGTGTGTATGCTCTAATGCCTGGGGGTGAGAAGGCATTAAATCCTGAAGGGAGGGCTGCCCCCAAACTCCCTGTCCTTATGCCAGGACAGCCCCTGGGGTCTTCTGACTTGCATTTGACTTGCATCAGTCTGAACGCTGCCCGTCTCTGACAGCTGCACAAAGCAAAAAACATGTCTTGCCAGAGGCTTCCCCTCCTGGCTGCCTGAGGAGTATCTGCATTTTCCTCCTCCTAAACACGTTTTTAATTCATGAGCAGATAACTTTTGTTCTTTGGCTGCTGCACGAGTTCAGGGATGTCCATTTGTGATCTCACAGGGAGACTGCCTTTGAACAGCTTCCTGTTATTTCCTAGCTGTGTTCACCCATGAAGGCAGACAGCCTCAGTCTGCAAGGAAAAGTGTTCCTGAAGGATGTGCTGATTGCTTGTTTATGGCTCTCAGTAATTCCTTCTGCTAGAAAAAGGGACTTGAGTTTTTTGCTCTTTAGTAAGGGCCACGTTCTGTCTTCTGCACCCCACAGGCTGGCTTTCCATAAGGCTGGCTTTTTTTCAGACAAACCAGCTCTGACTTGGACACTGCATACAGAGGAGTTACTTATGAGTCCGCCCTGCACTCTCCTACAATAGCCAGTAACTCATTCTCTTACGCACAGGACCTTCTGCCCTTCATCCATCAAAGTTTATCTGGACCTATTATGGAGCACTAGTTGTGGCAGAGCTTGGAGACCCCATTTCAAAACACATCTGCACGGTTGCTTTTTAAGCTGGTGGTTTCTCCATGAAGCAGTGAGCAGTGATGGCTGTGTTGGGATGTTGTTGTTTTAGCACTTGGGCTCCCAGCTGCAGGACTGCAAACTCTCATTTGCTACTTAGGGCTCTTAAAGATCTATGAAGTGGCCTAAGTTACCTTCCAGCTTCTCAGACATGGAGACCTGAGCCCTTTTCAACACTAGGATTACATGTTGTATCTGATGGTATTTAAGAATGCAAGGGCACATATCCAGAGAGCTTCAGTTGAGCTGTGATGGTTTAGGGCAGCTAAAGATCCAGCTTGGAGGTATTTTCAGATTAATTCTTGGTTGTTTTTTGCAGAAGAAAAAGAAAAAAGTTGATTTTTAGCTGTCATAGCGTAACCAGGATCTGCTGGTGCCCCTGCAATAGCTTAAGAATTGCAGAGGGAGAAAAGACAAAATGTACTTTAACTTTCTTCCTGATAGCTGGAATTATAATGTTAAATTGCTAAAGTCATAATAAATCCCTTCATTCTCAGTGTAGCCCTTCCTCATGCTGCCAAAGATGAAACTGCAAACAGCAGCAGTCTCTGAGCTGAGACTCAAATGGGATGTTTGAGTTTGATCTCATCTGTCCGGCTCTCCTGCTCAAACCTGTCAGTGTAAAATTGGTCTTAAAAATCTGAAGGGGAAGGAAAATAGAAGCACACATAAATCAGTGAGTTTGAAAAGTTCATGGTTTTGCTGAAGATCCGGAAAGATATTTCAGCACGTAGGGGATGTGCTTAATTTCCTCTGCAGAGAACCATGCATTCTATCGATGGTGAAGACATCCAAATGCAAATGTTACAGGAAGATTGAAATTCAGATTTGTTTTTGAAATAAATGATGATGCAACTAATTTCAATGGGAAAACATGGAGCCTCAATGACTGAAGACAATTTGGCAAGCATTACCGAGCCACTGCTCGGTTATTTGTTTCCCCTTCTCGTCTGTATGTACTCCACAGTATTTTTAGGGTTTCTTACATGAAGAAATGTCGCATGCAGAACAGCTGGTTCTCCCGGTGACAGTACCCTCATCTGCTCCATTTTCATTTATGTAGCCGTCATAAACAGGAAAACAGAAAGCTCCCTTCAGTTCCAGTGGTGCTCTCTACACAGTAGTCTTTGTCCCCAAATATTTTAGCTGGCAACAGATAGTAAAGATGTAGAAAACCCCTCAGAAAGCGCCACTTTGTTAGTAAATGTGTAAATTAGTCAACTTTCAAGTGGAAAATATGAATATGCTAATTCCTTTCCGGAGGTGAAAGAGGCACTCCTGCTGTCTTTGGTCTTGGTTTCAGCCTTCCTGAACCTCCTGAGAGTCTAGGTTTAAACTGAAGCCCTGTTCACCTTGGAAGCAGGACTGAGCTACCTTCAATCGTGTTTCTAAACAGATGCTGCTGCCCTTTTCTTCGTTTGGTTTTTGTGATGAGCATGGGCTGGGGTTGTTGATCAGAGAACCGTGTCAAGAAACCTCTGTACAGTCCTCTTAAGACTCTGTTTGACTCTTCTCATGTATTTCAAGTTGCTGCTGGAAGTGAAGATGAGCATGCTCAGGGAGCAGGAGGTGGAGGCAGGAATGGGTGACGTTTTGCTGTCGTGCTTCCTGGGAGGACTGAAAAGGTCTCACTGCCGGGTGTCTGTGCTGGGGGAGACCGTGCTCTAATGTGGGCCTCTAAATTCCCAGTTGGGGTGAGCCACTCTTTGGGTGTGAGGGATTTAGCTGGTTGTCAGGTTTGTTGGGGTCTGGTTGGTCTGCAATATCATTCTCTCCTCGGTGTGACCACCAAACTGACCCGTAACAGCTGATTTCGTACTGCTGTAGCAGACAGAACTGCTGACAGCTGCTGATCTCACGACAGAAAAGCGGACAGAGGAACAAATTGTTGGAACATAGCAACTTCAAGAGAAGATAATTTAAAAGTAAAGCGTTTGGAGGTGTAGTAATTCAGTAAACTGAAAAAATTCACCACAGTCCTTCAATTACTTCGTTCCGTCCAGTGACTTTTATTTGAATCTTAAATCAATAAATGAATCCTGTAGGTAACAAAAGAGAGAGGACTTCATGTTTAATACTGAAACGTTGTCTAAGAAATAATATACACTCTAGTTTTTACACTAATCATAAAAAAAGCTTTTATTCTTCTGGAGGTAGTACAAATGAATCATAACTGCAGCCTCAAAAGCAATTATTTATTTCCGCAATCATAAAAAGAAGACCGTAGCCTGCTGTAAAAGAAAAGGGCTCCCTTTGTGATTTAAATGCAGTGCTTTTCAAATAGCACCGCCATAAAGCGTGCAGTCCTGCATAAGAAACAAGAATATGAAAAAAAAAGTTATTTCAGGGAAGATGAATTTAAACCTTAACTCAAGGGGAAATTACAAGTCTTTCTGGAATTCTCTTCAAAAAATGTCTTGGTGGGATAGGAGTGCATGCATAAAGAAACAGAACTCAATGGAAGACGGCGCTGAAAAATCCTCTGCATGTTTATGTGTTTTAAAGGCTGTGAGGCCAGCTCATCTCCTAATCTGCCAGCTCTGGGAGGATTCAAACACTATATTAAACCCAACTCAGCCCTTGAAAGGTTTTTTAAATACTGTGTTTCTCTTTCTTTCTGCAATTCATGAGATATTCCTCTTCTGTTCTCTTTCCATCAAAAAAATTAGTTTTGTCCCTTCAAAATACTAGAAACTAACTGTCTCTGAGGGGTGATTGAGATACATGTATTAGGGCTGACCCATTAAAACACTATAGCATTTGTGAAACATACCTCTGCAGATGCGACTTGCTCTCAAACCACTAGGGATTTGGGTAGATCGGAGGTTTTCTAGAAGGGCTTGTTTGGATTCATAAGGCTGTTTTTGATCTCATGAACTGTGCTTCTAATACCGGGAAGAATGGCTCCATTGATACCCATACGTTTGCAGGGGTGACATTAGAATTCAGTTCTTGATCTTCAAAGAATTTTTTTTTTTTCTTTGAAGAGTTAGGTTTTGAAAGTAATTCGCTGAGAAAAGTCATTTAGCCCTGTGACAGTACAAGATTTTCCCCAGTAGTGTTAAGCCCAACTTTGTATTTACATTTGTAGTGTAGCTGAACAATGGGCCTTCCTCTAGCAGATTCCACACTGCCCAGGCCTCAGCCAAGATTTGTCTGTAGTTCTCTTGGGTATTCAAAAAGCAATAGATTGAGTGTAGCTCAGAAGCCAGTGAAACTGATTATAGGCTCAGCTGGTTGATTTCAGTGGAATCAGGATTTTTCTCAGCAATTGCTTATGTCCATGTTGGGGCTGTTTGAATTTTTCTGCCCAAGAAGGGTGTTGCAGAGCACTCAGCCGTAGCTTTCTGGTTTTTGAGAAGGGACTTGAAAGATATCCAGTTCTCTCTTTGCCAAATTACCCAATTCATGTCTCTGTAGACTACGTCATCTTCTGTCAGAGGACCTCTATGTCTAGCAACCGGTGACACTGGATGAGGAAGGCTGCATAGGCTAGGCATGCAAGGATTGTCATAATCTTTCTTGGAGAGAGTTGCAGGAGATTATTGTAGTCTTGGAGGAGACAATTTATTAAGATACATGTAAACTACATGCTTTTTTTTCTTTTTTTTTTTTTTCCCCACATCTATCAAACTGTGGAGCCATTTTATTATTAATGTGACACTTAGAATGGCTATGTATCATCATTTTAGAAGAGATTTCTTACCCTCCTCGGAACAGACACTATTTGTGCATGAAACTCCTTGCCAAGACAGAAAATTGCACAATATCCATCTGTAGTATAAATCCTGGCTTGGTGAAAATCTCATTTCAACACCAAGATTAGCACAAATTAAATGTAAGATCTGTGCCATTTTAACAGCTAATGCTGTTCAGAGCCCTGTAGTTACAGCTGTGACACTCGGGGAGTCCTTGCAGGGAAAGCAAACTGCAGCAAGCATCTAAGGGCAAAGGAGCTGAAGTAGAGCATAAACTCCCTTGCAAGGCTGAACAGTTCCAATGGTTGCTGTAAATGATGCTCAGATCACACTTCCTCCCATGCCTCCTGTGGAGCAGCTGTTTTTCTGCGATTCACTAGCTGTAAGCAGTTACTGGTTTCTGCTAAGTTAAGAGACTGCATACACAATTTAAATATCCTCCTATACACATATTGGTACATCAGGAACAGCTACATCAGATGGAAGAGCTCTTCTTTTTTTTCTTCTTCTTCTTTTTTTTTCTTCTGGATTTGCTGGAAAAGTGATAGAGGAAGCTGTGGGGGTTGAGGCTGGCTGGGAAGAACTGGGATATCGTATATGTAAGAACATAGTGACTCAGAAAGGGTGGAGAGGAGAATGAGAGAGCTTAAAAAAATAGAAAAAAGGTTAAGAGAAGAAAGAAGATTAGTCCTGTGAGCAATTCAGGCCCCTACGTGTAAACATTTGTTAGATTTATTTACGCTGTTTATTGAAAGAGTTTATAACACAGTGTGTGTGCAGGTAATTTAGGAGTACTGATGAAAGTCACAGGGAAAAGGGCTGCCTTTAAAAGCATTTAAAAATGCTGCCCAATTTGTTACCTCACTAATATTTTAATGGGAGACCATGAAAAAAACCCTGTATGTTGCAAGAATACCACTGGCTATCAATGCAGACAACACTGCTTGTGTGTCACGTTCAGAACATGACTTTGTTTAGGTGAATGAGGGTCCCTTCTTCAGATTGCTGTTGCTTTGTTTTTTACAGGACTGGGGCGTTGTCTTTGATATTTTGGCCACATTCTTGGTGTAACGCCAGTCAGAATTCTCCCTCTCATTCTCATTGGCTTTGGGCAATCATCTTTCTTTTCCCCTTCTTTTCTATGCACTAGTGTTCCAGCTGCAAGAAGCCTACAGCTCTGGTTGCAGTTTGTGTGGATAAGTAGATAAAGTCATTCAGGTTGTATGGAGAGCGTCTGCAAAGTGCTTTGCAGAGAGAGGCATGTAAATGCTCAGTGATCTCTGTAAGACCTGTTTCTGATTAGCTCAATGGTAGCAAGATATCTGCTTGCAAATGGAGAAGAATCAAATTCTGGAGTTATGCAAATTTGTTGAATAACTCAGAGCAAATTATCATTATGGTCCCACCTAGCCTCCAAATCTGTGAAACATCAAATAGCATTTTGCATTGCTTTCACTTTGTGGAGGGAGAGAACTTGACTCCACCCTTAGAACAGCCAACCTTTTAAGAACTAGAATAGGTGTCACAACTGCAGCACTTGGTGGAAAGGGCTGGAGGATTTGTTTATTTAAACACATCTGCATCTCTGAGTCATCTGAAGACCCCGTTCCCACAGCTGCTGCGGCATCAAGATACCTGGGAGACGGCTGGCAGCAGCAGGGAGTAGGGCCTTAAATAGTAATCACCTCCTCTGTTCTCTGTGCGTGTTCAAGGACCGCTCCCATCTGTCCACCAGTTTCCCAAAATTCTCCCTGCTGTGTTGAGGAGCTCCTGTGTCCCGGGTGTGGGGCAGTGCTCCTGAGCTGCAGGTTGTCATCACTCATCACACTCTGCACTGGAGGCCCCCCCCACGAGAACACTCCTGCATACAGGCTGCTGCTGGCTGTCTTCTGAACATCTCACTGTTCAGCCTGCTCCCCTCTGTCAGTGCTGTTCCTGGAAGAACACAGCCGGGGAAAGCCCAGAGGAAGAGCGCTGGCGGTTCACAAGAAGTTGAAATGTTGCTTTTTCCTACAGCTGACATTTAGTAACCAGTCTGTTAATGAGGAGGCACAGCCAGGACAATAGCTACCCCTCCCTCCTTGTGCAGGGCCGTGTCCCCAAAAGCCCCTAATCGTTCCTGAAAGCTATCGTCGGGCTGAAGGAGGAGGTGGCTGGGAGGTGGGGGGTGGGAATGAGGAAGGGACATAATTTTGGAAAGGGAACACTGTGGCTTTGTGCAGTGATTTTATCACCCCATGTTTAGGCTTGTTAAACAGTAATCCGAGTGTTTCAGCCTGTAACCCGGAGTAAGGAGAGAGCCTGGCACAAAAACCATGAGATTTAAAATCCTGCGTCACACCAGCTGTCTGCGAGCGGGCAGAGAGGGTGGGCTGTGTTCGGGAGGGGGAAACAATAACAAGCAGTAGTCCACTAGATTTAGTAGAGCTTAGGGCAAGATGCAGATTTGTTTAGTGACTTCGCGCACGCGGCTGGTCTGCTCTGATGTAATTCCAGAGCATGTTTCCTGTCTAGATATTTAATCCGGGGTATGAACAATGATTTCCCCCCCCCCCCCCCGCCTCTCTCCCATCATCGTGCACGCAGTAACTAATCACACAGCCACCCTGCATGAAATAAACTGGACAGCTGCCTGTTTGGCTCCTGCAGGATCTGAATATGCTCGTTTTGCATAGCAGCAGTGAGTAAAACAAGTTTTTAATCTATACACGCTTGTTTCTTCCAGGACCTAACAGCTCTTTCCCACTGCGGGAATGGAATTTAAGCTAAACTATTATGTGCTTTGAACATATAGGATGCACCAATATTGACACTGTAAGCTCTCTGCAAAATGGTATTTCACCTTATTCCAAACAGAACTGTCCCCTTTTACACTTCTTGCTGTTCTGACTTGGTTCCTTCAGTTCTTTTTGTAGGAAGATAATTAGGATACAACCAGAGAATGCACAGAAAAATTGCATATCTGCTCCCTTTTTTGAGTTACTGTAGTAAGAGAAGGAAGCAGCATCCCCCTGTTGAAGTCGGCGTTGCCCAGTGAGCACAGTGTGCAGCACGATGCTCGCAGCAGCAGGGAGGAATTCCCTCCCTGCCTTCCATCCCATTGTTCAAAAAGAGCTTAGTCTCTTGCAGTGAGAGATGTGGTTAGGCTTGTTGAAGTACCACCCATCCTGTGCTCTGTGGGTCATCTTCCTTGTTTATTTCAGAGCCAGAAGTTCCATCAGCCATTTGGAGCAGCCATCTGGAAACAGCACTTGGTCACGTGAAGTAGGAATGTCTTGATAAAAAGTAGTTTGTTGTGTGAAGGTCATAGAGTGTTGGGACTTGATCTTTTTAGTTTTTATTTTTTTGTCTGTAACAAAAGTGATACTGAGAAGAGCCCTTTCTCCATTTTAATTTTTTACTTAATGTTTTTCCTCAGCTAAATCCATGCCAGCTACAATGGCAAGGTGTTGGGTTTTTTGTTGTTGTTGTTGTTGTTTTTTAATTATTGCTTTTGTTTGCTTGCTTTGTTTTTGACATGAGGAGTGATGGAAACATGAGTAAAAATAGTAGAAGAGCTTCAAGATTACAGTAACTGTTCTGGTTCTGTACAAAATCCACATGAGTTTAACTAGATTTTTAGAAGCCTTCAGAAGACTTTTACTGTCTTGTCTCGTCCAGGATGGTTCCAGGAGTGAATTTGAGTTAGCCCTTCTGATTTGCCCTTGCTGACACCTCATGGTGTGACAAGCTGGAGCGCTCAGCTGTCCCCACGGGGCTCCCACTGTTCCCTGCAGATCCCTCTGCCTCAGGCTGTCTTGCCTGAAACCTTTGATCCTTCCTATATGCACACTGTTCAATGCAAACCAATTAAGAAAACTTTTCTTTTGCCTCATTTTCTCCACACTTGATATACATACTGTGTCACAAAGAGATGCACAGCAGTTAGCTTGCCTCTTCTGTCAACCAGCACTGTTTATCAAAGCATGAGCAAGCCATGGTTGTCCTTCATTAAAATGAAGCTCAAGAAAATAATGAGAGTTTATGACAGATCATCTCGATGTCAGTGGGAAATAAAATACCTGTACCTACCACACCTCTGGCATGCTGTTATCTGAGCACAGTTGTTACAGCTGCGTGGGGTCCTACCCAAGCCTCCTGCCTGAGGTAGCTGCACTGAATTTAGGGTTATCATCTCTCATAAGAGCATATGGTATAGCATGTAGTTGTCACTGATGTCACTTTGCCCAGACCATGTCCGTATAACCCCAGCGGTGATGCCTTCAGGCTCTGTTGAATCTGTACTGAATTGCTGGAGGTAGGATTGCAGCTGCTTTGAGCTGATTGCAGAACAAAGTCCTCACAGCTTGCACTGTCAGCGAGGCTTTTCTGTAAGGAGAATTTAAAAACATTTCCTGTCCTGCTGTACTTCACATGGAATCATTACACACATGACACCCCAAATGAGAAAGTGGGAAACTTTGTTTAACTGCAGGTAAGAACATTGTCAAGGCAAAATGTTGCAGAAGAGTAAAAGCAGTTGTTATGACCTAGCAACTTCAATCCTCTTTGGAAATGAAACTGTGAACTTTCTTGAAATACTTGTTTACCCAGTTTAGAAAACTCAGTAGCTGAACTGGTGAAAACTGTCAGATCAGCTAAATATCAAAGGAGCATTTTTCTTGTGCAGAAGCAGCGAGGGTATTTGTTGACATTTGATTATTTTTACATACATTATTTAGTTTGATAAACTAATCAGTTTAAGTTCAATTTATGTTCTGGCTGTACATCTCTTGTCCCACTTCAGGGTCTTGTCTCTGTTTCCTCTGAAATTGTTGCACCTATTTCAGGCTGTGAATGTTTCTTGCCATTGCATGGTTACACCGCACATGCCCATACTTCAGAGCACGCGGACTCTTATAATCTACCTACAATGAGAAAAATGACTGCCTCATCCTCTCCTGATTTCACTATGTCCCCATGTAGGTCAGGGTCCAATTTAAAATGACTTGTCTTTTAAAATCCCACATAAACCCCCCATCACATTGCAAATACCAGCTGAAATCTCTTTCCTCATCCACTTTATGATTTCTTCTCCTCTGTTGTCGTTAGTCTCTGTGATTGTATTGTTTTAAACTTAGCACAGTATTTTGCTAAACAGGGTGTGTGGAAGAAACAATAAATTATGTTTGTTATCTATTAGAGAGTGATTAAAGCAGGAAAGCTGGTCTTCCTGTTTCAATTAGGGAATTAAAAACCCAATAGCAGTTGATGGCATCATCCCCTTCAAAGTCTGGCACTCTCGGTATATTTACGAGTGCTGGTCAGGGCTCCCATAAGATCCTGAGCTTTGACAGATGCCAGTCCATAGTCTGTGCTGTGAGATTTGGATTTTGTTAATTGGTTTATACATGGTTATTAATATAGACTTTGGTAACGTAACTCAAATGCATCACTAATCCAGTGATGATGACGAATAATTTGTAATGCAGTGAATGTTTCAGAATATTGAGCTGCTGGGAGAGAAGGTTTTCAATTTACGTGATCCCATCAGTTGAAAAAAGTAGCTTTATCTGAGCCCCAGGCCTTTCCTCCTTGGCAGTGACATTCAGGGGATGGTGCCTGGCCCTGTTATGAGCTAATACACTGCTGTGGTGTGGTCAGGGAAGGCACCAGGACTCAGGAGCTGGGAATTGCTCTTTCTCTGCTGCCTAGATGTGGCCAGAGGGAGGAAGCCTTGGGAGTTCTGGGCCAGATCTGGTGAGAAAAGCAGTAAAAATGAATTGTGGCTGGCTGCTAAGGAAAACAGCAGGGGAGGAATGACATCCAGCATGGCTGCAGATTCAGTGGTGGTAATGAAAGAGCAGGAATGGTCTTCTAGATTGAACTGAAGGGCTTGCTTCTGTTTAGCCAAATTTTATTGCTTATCTTATTGTTTATTTGCTAAGCTACAAAATAAACTTTCAGCACTGTTATCTTACACGCCTGTTCTAACATTAGGAGCCTCAGTTTGGCAGGAAAGAGCAAGACTTGCCAGAATTTCGTGTTTCAGTCTGGTGAAATGACTTCATCTCTGTACTTCCAAAGGAAAGGCTAAGGAAAATTAAGTAGTTTGACTATCTCAGCAGGCTAAGGGCAGGCTTGTGGCCACTGAGATGAGCAGCATTACATTAACTATGAAGTGTCACCTGTTCTCACTTGCATGTACCACTGGTAGTAAGTCCAGTACTAACAGCGAGTGTCCTGGTGCTGATCATGGGCCTGGAGGCTGTGAGCCCATAGAGATATTACCAGGGCAGGTACAACTCATTATTCTGAACACAGTGCTCATTAACTTTTAGATTTCATTGTAAGTTTCCATGGACAAAGCTAGGCGAGTGTCCTTCACTTACTTCTGCAGCAACCAAAGTTTCACTCCGTGTGCTGAAGGTCTGCCATTACTGTCAAACCCTGTGGGATAAATATGGAATAAATATGGACTAACACCATTTTAATCATGCTGCTGTTAGGAGTAAAAAACGTGATTTAGGTCTCTCTTCAGAGGCTGTGTAGGAGTGAACAAGCAATTCATGGAGCTAGTTGATATGCTGAGGTGTGTGATTGTGGGACAAAAACAGAGCAGTTGGCAGAGCTGTCTAATTCTCCATCTCCTCCACCCTCCCTCCTCTCCATACCATCTTAATCATGTTAACTCACCTCTCAGCAGAATTCTGAGGAGGTCCTTACAGAATTCAAACTTTTTTGTGGTTGTATTAAATTCTCTTCATCTATGGGCTCCTAGATAGGGAGGAATTACAGGGGCTTTTGGGAACAACTTGGGCTCCAGTTAGCTGCTGTTGTGCTAAGTTTATGTACAATCCACATTTATACAGAGCATAACCCTGAAGAGCTATCAGATGAACAGAAAAGGAATCTAAAGGGAATTAGATTCCCCTTTTAGGCTGAAGAAAGCCTAAGGGTGCAGCAGCATTGCATGACAGGGATGGAAACATGATGCTGGGAGCAGGATATGTAGAAGCTGATGAGAATGATAGCACATACATTTTGCGTGTTTGTTTCAATGGAAGTTGACTGCTCATGTAGCTTTAGCTATCTACATCTTGTTGCTTAAATACTTTCCAAAGTGTGGTCGTAGGCATCAGTCCTAATTTTATGTCTCACCAGAATGTTACAATACAAAAGATTCATTCATCTCTAGAAAAGCAGGTACTGAAATTGAAGCCTCAACTCTTTCCGTCTTCATCTCATTTCTGTCAGAAGTTGTGTTCTCCCCACCACTTTTTTTTTTTCTTCTTGTTAAAGAACAGATGTTACAACTCTCACTGGGTTCACTTTCATTAGACTCCAGCAGCCTACTTGTACGAGTACTGGTTTGCACTTGGTACTAGGCTTGTGCAGATGCAATTGCATGAAGTTCAGTGAAGTTATACCTAGTTTATACTAGTAATACAGGACCTACCTAGTGTGAGTCACCTCTTCATTCTCTTCAGCATGAGAAAAAAAAATATCTTGGACCTATGAGTAATACATTCCATGTCAGAAAACGTGAGTTGAATGGATGTGGTAATTCTTCTAGCACAGCGTGTGTACAGTGAGAAAAGAAACAGAGCTTGAAAAGATTCGATAATGTCACCAAGTCTCATGCAGGCACAAGCACTGGGTAGCCCAGAGGTGCAGGAAGCTCATTTTTCTGTCAGTTTGGTTTTGATATCAGAAGATCAAGTGTCCCTTGGTTCCACCCATGTGGAAGATGCATCTGGCTCCAGATTCTTCCCAAAGTCAGTTTAGTTTCTCAGTTCCTCCTTGCATAGACTCCTCATGGAGAGATGAACCAGGATAACTTGTCACACCAACAAAAAACCAACAACTCACCCCACCATGTTAACCCATATTCAGTGGCTGGTTGCAACCATCTGTTGATGCTGATTGTGGTATGAAAAGAGGCACCTTCTAATTTAATTTTTGCAGTGACCTTATTTCATGGAAGATGGGTGCAAGCGGTGGCTTGCAATCTTAAAGCAGGTAGATCATGTCAATACTGTCTACTTTTTCAAAGCAAACTGAAGACTGTTTTTGAAAACAGCCTAACTTTGACAACATAATCACTTAATATTGTTGGTGAATAGCGGTGTAGAATTTTTTCTTTTTGGGATTCTGGAAGTTCAGGTGTACAGTAAACGTTTTGCTAGATGTCAGCAGAAGTATGGATGCAGCTACTAATTTCTTTCCAAAGCAAATGCATGTAGTAATGATGCTGAAAATAAGAGTAGAGATTCCTTTAGTCACGTTCTCTTCCTTCAACTGAAACAAGCAAATTCAGTGCCTGTAAATGTGGTCGCTAACTCGGTACACGTAAACCTTGACTGTAGTTGGACTGCAGGTGTGGAAACAACAGTACAAATCAATAATAAAAATGTATAATTTAATAATATAAATATATATTAAAACTGTGACTAGGCAAATGCTTTCTTCCTAGTATGGTTTTCCAGTGCAGTAAAAATATTCTTGAAAATAAGGTTAAAGGTGTAACTGATAAGAAAAGTGATGCTTTACTTAAATGCAAGCAGCACTCTTAGGCTGGGCCACCTCTTTGCAAGAAACCTTTAGTCAATCAGGAGATTATTACCAGTATTTTTGCTGAAATGTGAAGGCTGACTTCACAAAGAGGAAGACTTTACAAAATCGTGTGAAAGTCACGAGCCAATAAAGGGAAAAATTAGTTCTGATAGTTCTTCAACACACCATGATATACTTAAAGGGGAAATAAATGGCTTGTAAATAACTTAATTTTTAAATTTAATATGCTGTATTGATGTAGGAGAAATAAAATTCTGAATAAAACCTTTGGATTTCCTTGGAAGAAGGTATTGTAATCAACCTGGATTTGAATGGCCAGGCAAGCAGATTTTTCAGCAGCTTCTTTCTGCAAGAAGTTTTAGTGAAGTTCTGTGCTGGTCAGAATATTTCTGATGGATACAACTTCCAAATTGGAACTCTGCAGGACAAAATTTCTGTTATTCGTCCTTTTGTAATTAAAATGAAAATTTCCCTTAGAATCAGATGGGCCCAAATGGGTTTCTGATTATGTACATCAGCATCGTTAACGTCAGTAAGCTAGACTTGATGCTGCTGTGTCTGTTATTTTACTCTTCTGCATCGCCTCAAATTTAAATAAATAATTCTTCATATGTCCAAATATAAATAAAATATTCAAAAATCTTTCTAAAGTAAATATCTAGCACTTAATTTATGGTTCTGGCGTGGTCAGAAGCAGTGCTTGAGTGCTATTTTTAAAAGTACTATCGAAGGAAAAATTTGACAGCCAGTATACACTATCTTAAGTATAAAATAGCACTCTTTTTTTTTTAAATGTAATTTTTTACCCCTATTTTTAAGAAAGAACACCCCTTGTTTGGGTATGCTGGTCCTGTGACTTAGACAATATTCTGTCTGCAGTACTATCAGAGATGAGGAAGTGGAGTTGGATGCTTGCAGCACAACACCATTACTACATATTCAGAAGGCAGGGACCACCTCTTAGTGTCTTGCTGAGCAGCAGGATGTCGGTTTTGCACTCTTCATTGTAGTCCTCACTGGGTTACCATCGCTGCTTGTGAAGTTTAGAGCTCACTAGTTTCAGTTTAACTTACAAAAGCATGGAAGAACTCAAGTGAGATCAGTGCCCTGCTTTGCCAAGCACTGTATGAAGACATTGAATGCAGTGTTGCAAGATAATGAGCTGACATTCAAAGTACAGTGCAGAAATACCTCTGCAGCTGACTGTATGGTCACACAGCAGGATTTCTGATTGGATGTTGACACCTTGTGCCACTGTCTGTAGAGAACAAACGCACCTTGCTAAGAAGAGAAAAGCTTGCAGCCTTCACCACAACTGATGCAGTGGAAAGGTGGGGTTGTTAGGTTGTTAGCATCCCGCTGTCCTTGCCATTTCTGGTCCTGGGCACAGCTCACTTAGGTCCTGATGTACGTGCATTTGGCAGAGAATAGAACTTGTGAGGACCTGGGCTTTCTTTCCAGAGCAGAGCTGCTGTAAAATCACTATAGCTTTGCACTAATTGACCACAGCAATGTATCTGATGCATCACATCACCATCACTATAATACAGTGGGCTCTCCACATATCAGACCACATTTCTGTGCTGTATGGAGACACAAAAAGTACACCTCAGCATGAGAAGGTGGTTCCTGTCACGTGCTGTTTAGAGTAGTAACTGATTCCTTTCCAGCTGCTGTGACACTTTCTTAAATAAAAGGGCAAGACACACACAGGCAAACTCACTCCTCTTTCTGCTGCAGTTAAATGCAACAGATGCTGAATTTAGCTGGAGATAGCTGCATGAATTTTGGAACCATCTTATGGCATAAGTGTCATCCCTTAATTGCCCCTATTACTGACAGTCTCCTTTTCTCATCCTCACCAGTTGAGCTTTCTTATCTCAGTTGTGTTTTGTTCTTTTCCTGCAGGAGAAAATACAAGAAAACATCGCAAAGGTAAGACTAAATCACAGAGGTATGGAAGGTATTTGTGAGTTATCTGTCTCTTTTTTGTTAGGGGGTTTGAAGGAGGATTTCCTGTTACAAGATTGGTTTTGTTCCCAATGAAATGCCATTCCATGGATTGTTGCCCTGTTTGAAGGCCAATCTTGCACTGCTGCTCTGCATTCCCTCTGGTGCTAGTGATAGTCCTCCTCTGTGATGTTGGTGGAAGATCTCCCTGAGTGAAGACAAAAATATTTGCCCTTGAAGGTCAAACCTTGATAAACGTCACTGTGTTCCTTCTGCACGATCTGCTGGTCCTAACTCCTATCACTTACTCATCCTGTAATAAAAAAATGGATTGTTGGCTTGTAGTGTTGCTAATGATCTGTGCCTTTGCAGGAGACTGAAGGGAAGCAGCATCTTGTCGATTAAAATGCCCTATTACAGCTCCCTGATTCAGTTAACTGACTGCCTCCTTGCAGGAGGGAGGACTAATGGGGTTCTTTGGCAGATTTGTTTTTCCTTCCTGGGAGCCCTTATGCTTGTTTTCGTCAGACCACGCTCTCTACAGCCCAGATTTTTGGGGCTGAGCTGATTCCTCCTCCACATCTGGAGCATTAATTGGTGGCTTAGTCTCATGACACGCTGAGCATCTTTAGTTTGTGTCGACTTTAACTGAATTTGAGACTCCTGCAGAGTGCTTCCTGAAGACTAAACCCTGCAGCTCTACTGAGCATACCCTTCCCCGTTGTGTGGTGCTGGATGCTGGCAGCTTCACTGTTGCCTTGTGCTTCAGATGACCACCCCATGCAACAGTGGTGGGACAGGCTGTGGATATGCTTGAGTCACAGCCAAGAGAGATGGCACTGTGGTGGCGTGAGTCACTGATGTCGTGTCCTTGAGTTGTGACAGGTCAGTGGAAAAGGCTTATTCAGGGGTTTATGTGCTCAACTGTGCAGGTGGGCATTGCATAGAGTGAGAAGCACAGTAGAGACAAGGTGCAGGTTTGTCTAGATGTTTTTCTGCAATTGGAGCTGACACTACTTCTGCACACAGCTCCACTTTTGCCCCATGTTTCCCTTGCTGTTCCATGGATGTTAATTATGAAGATGTCTGTGGCCAGAGGTGTGGAGCTGCTGCAAGAGGATTTATGCTGGGCCTGAAATGTCTTCCAGAATGAATGATTGCTGTTTGTGTCCTGCACTGCTTGTGTTGTCCAGTGTCATGTTTTATTTGGATGTATTTTCTGTGTACACAGCCTTAGTATCAGAGAGGCTTGTGTTCAGCATCTCTTTTGTATGGGAGAGTGTCTGCAACCTCAGAAGATAGTTACCAGCTCCTACAATCTTGTATCAATGACATTGTGCAGATAAATGCATCTGAAATGGCAATCTATTTAAGCATACCATTACAAGGGTAAGCTTTCCCCACCAGATGGACAGTTTGCATGTATTGCCAACTGATGCAGAAGCGTGATGTCTGGAAAAGGAGGTGGCAGGGTAGCTGTGCATCAGAAGGCTGGCATAGAGTAGCATCTCTCCGAGATGGTAATTCCAGAAATACACATAAACTTATGACTTGGCACAGGTCTCTACTTTCAATTCCCACATTTATCTGTTGTGGGATTTTCTTCTTTTTCCTTTGTTGCGGTTTTTTTTGGAAGCATCTCTGTGATTCATATTTTACCAGGCTCTGGAGGGCTACTGGCAGCTCAAGCAAAACTATCCCGTTGTTGCTTTTGCATCTTCTCCATTTCTCTTTTTTGGGAATGTTGTCAGTAATCACATAATGATGCAAAAGTGGTAGTAAACAGCACTTGACTGTGCAAGAGGAATGCTCTTCCATACCCAGCAGTGTAAAGAAACAGTTTTCCCTGAGTTCCTTGTTGAGAAGGAAGTTGTGCAAGAGAAGTTGTGAGAAAGAGCCCAAATGAAGTCTGAGCCACACTAAAATTGTAATTGGAAATAACAGACACTGACTCCTGCATTGATCATTCCTAATTCTCCTAATTGAGTTGACTTAAATGCTTTTGTAACAATAATGTATTGATATGATTTTCCTCATAAAGTTGGAAGTTTCACAGCTGTCTAGACAACCCTAATTTTATTAGTCTCCACCTAGTAATTGCAGCTGAACCAGTGAACTGTGATACTGATTGATCACAGCAATGTTGGAGAAGCAAGATATTTAATGAGAACTCAGGTCATCTATCATTCTTCCATCTCACTCACCTTGGGTAAGTGATGAGTGGGTAGCTCAGGCAATAGTAGCTTGCAGAGGGTGTCAGCAAGAGGGAGAATAGACAGAAAGCAGAAGCTTTTGTGAATTCCCAGGTCCTGCATTGCTTCTGCTTTTTCTGGAGCACCTGAAACCTTGGTCATGTTCTGTGTGACTGCTGAGACTCCCAGCAACCCAAAAGCACCGAGCTGTGGGATGCCTGTGGGAGTTGCTCACTGCCTTCTGTTCACTGGGAGATGAGCAAGAAGTGAACCTCTCAGGTAGCCCTTTGCAATCCCTTCTTAGTTTAGCTCAATCTCCTCTGATGAAGTTATCTGCTGGAAAAGCAGTTCGGCCATCTGTAGGCAATCCAGGAGGCTCCTGGAATGCATGGAGGAGAAATTATTGTGCAAAGTAATAGAGAGCCCCACCAAGGGGGATGCAGTATTGGACCTGTTACTCACCAGTGCAAATGAACTGATCGGTGACATCAGGATTGCAGGCTGCCTGTTCTGCAATGATTATGCAATGGTGGAGTTCACAATCCTAAAGAATATGGAACAGACAAATAGTAAAATCAGGACACTAAATTTTAGGAAAGCCAACCTCTAGGTCTTCAGGGAGTTACTCAACAAAATCTTGTGAAAAACTGTCCTCAAAGACAAGTGAGCAGAACAGAGCTGGCGGATCTTGAAGGAAGCTTTCCTTTGTCCGCTCTTCATCTCCAGGTGTAGGAAGTCAGGAAAGGAAGGCAAGAGGCTGGCATGGCTGAACTGGGACCTATTGGTCAAACTAGAAAGCAGGAAATGCACAGGCAGTGTAAGCAGGGACAGATATCCTGGAAAGAGTATAGGGATATTGCTAGGCTGAGTAGGGATGGGATGAGGAAGGCCAAAGCCCAGCTGGAATTGAATTTGTCAAGAGGTGCAAAGGAGGACAAAAAAGGCTTCTGCAGGTATGTCAATAAGAAAAGGATAGTCCCATAAGAGGGTGTACCTCCAACAGAGAGGTACAGGCAGGCTGATAACAACAAGGAAAAGGCTGAGGTACTCAACAACTTTTTTGCCTTTTTTGCCTCACTGTCAACTGCTCTTCACACACCCCTGAAGCAGGTGGGTCAGAAGGTGGGGAATGGGGAAGCAATGTCCTTCCTGCTGTAAGCAAAGATCAGGCTCCTATTAAAGAATATTCATAAGTCTGTGGGTCTCCCACAGTCCTGAGGGAATTGGGTGATGTTGTTGCCAAGCCACTCTCAGTGATATTTAAAAAGTCACGGCGGTCAGGTGGAGTCCTTGATGACTGGAAAAAAAAGCAATATAACACTGATTTTCAAGATGGGTAGAAAGGATGACCCAGGGAAGTACCGACCTGTCCACCTGACCTCAGGGCTGGGGGAGATGATGGAGCAGATCCTCCTGGAAGCTATGCTAAGGCATATGGAAGAGAGGGAGGTGATATGGGACATCTAGCATAGCTTCACCAAAAGCTGGTCCTGCCTGACCAACTGTGCGGTGTTCTGTCATCGTGTACTTGCATCAGAGGAGAAGGGAAGAGATACTGGTGCCATCTCTCTGGATTTCAGTGAGGCCTTTGACATGGCCCTCCACAACATCCTTGTTTCTAAATTAGAAAGATACAGATTTGCTGGCAAAAAATGCATAGCTGATAGGGGTGACTGTTGAAAAATAGTGTTTTGTAGCTGAGAATTTGCTCTGTCAAGTAGTGTTATTGGGCTCTTTGTAGCTGTTGTATCTTCCATGGAAATAAATAGGAGCATTAGTTTCAGAGAGATCTATGTATAAGAGGGGAGAGGTTTAGATTGGGTATAAGGAAAAGTTTTTTACAGTAAGGGCAGGGAAGTGCTGGGACAGGTTACCCAGAGAGGCAGTGGTTGCCCTGTCCCTGGAGACTTTCAAGGTCAGGCTGGATGGGGCTCTGAGCTGTAGGTTTACTGGTTCATTGCAGGAGAATTGAACTAGATGACCTTTAAGAGTCCCTTCCAACTCAAATGGTTTTGTGATTCTATGACCTTAAGTTCAGCCAGCAGTCAGTTTAGCACTTCTAAGGACTCACTGAAGTCCTATATATCTTCTCAAGATTTGTCAAATGAATGATCCTGTGTTAGAAGGCACTTTGCCATTATGATCATAGAATAGCTTAAGTTGGAAGGAATTTCAAATACCATCTAGTTGCAGCCCCCAGTAATTTGCACTAAAGCATGTGCACTCAGCCAGTAACACAGAACTGTGTCTGTTGTGTTTTGGTTTAGCTACATGTTGGTTAATTGGACAGTTTAATTTTTCTTTAAGATGCAAATGCTTCTCTTAAAGTTCACTTTTATATAAAAACTAAGTGAAGACTCCCAATATTTTATCCATCCACCATGAATGAATGTATTTTTTTCCCCTCTAACTACCTATTAATGCCATATATGAAATAATAGAAAAAGAAAGGTAACCAAAATGCCTTTGAAATGTGGCTGTGACACTGAAAGAAGCATCTTAAAAGGCCTTCCAAAACACTAATGATGTCTTTAGAAACAAGATTGTGCCATGATTAAAAAAGCTCAATTTGTGATACAAACCACGCAGTCGGACCATCAAAATTCCCTAATTTTCAGAGGGATTTTGCTGTTTCTTCGTTGTGCAATCAGGCAGTAAACACATAAACTGTTCTTTCTCATCTCTTTCCCACATTTTCCTTTTCTTTCTCCACTGTGCCCGTGCTTCTCAGTTCCAGTTTGCTCTGGCATTTAGTTAATACACTCAGGGGAAAGAATGTTAATGTGAACACCCTTCTTTAAAAAAAGGGGTTTTTATAAGTGATATGTATATGTTAGTGTGTAGCTTTAGCAGACAAGTGTCTTCAGGACATTCACTTTGGAGGAAAATAATCCACTGTCTTTTTTGGCTTACTTCACAATGCTGGTAAACTGCTAGCCTTGCAATTTGCATTCCAGGTAGTCTGTAGGTAAAGCATTTACTCAGGGACAAATCCTATAGCTTTACCATTTGCAGAAAACTGCACTGGTGTCAGTCTTGTCCTTCAGTGCTTCTGAAACAGGCTAAAGAGAAGAAAGCATTGGTGCTCTCTGAAAGCTCGTTGTTTTATACACATAAAACATGACATATGGAGACTGTGGTCAGTGCTATTGATAGAGAACCATCAAATAATGTAGACTGGAGAGGACCTCTGGAGATTGTCTCTTCCTGTTCCCAATGCTTTAGGACAGCAGTGTGTCCTTGGTTAAAATTTGCAATTCAGCATCTCACTCAATTTGACAATATATTTAGTCGTATAGAACTTAATTCTGACACCACTTAATTTTTGTCGCTTATCTATTGACCTTGCAATGTTATCTTAATTACCAATAATAGAAATTCCCCTAATTCCTTAAGCCTTACAAGTAATTATAATACTGCTTAGCTTAGTTTTTCTTTATTGCTGGATTGTCTCCAATACTATATATATATGTAGGATGCATTAAAGGTTGATAGCCTAATCAGTAGCATGCACATGCAAATGTACAACCAAATATGTCAAAATTCTCTGTGAAGTGCAAATTTTTTTGGCTACTGAGAACTCCTCATCTCACTGCTGTTGCTTCAGCTGGACTTCTTGAAACTCCATTTTGGGGAAACTGATGTTAATTTTTCAATTCATTGCTGCTGGGCAGTTTGCAAACGGAGACTAACTTATTTCTGTAATATTACACGTGGAACTAGTTCTGTTAAATTTAATGAATGTTTAAATCCACTAAAAAAAGGGACTGACGTATTGAATGTTGTTTACTGAGTGCAGCACAGAATCATAAGTGCACTGGGAAAAAAATTGAAAATGGTATTTAAGTAAAGCTTGTAATTAATTTGCACATGAATGGCCAACTTAAAGTGTCACTGCCAACCTTAATTTGATATTTCCTAGCATTCTGGGTGCTTGACTTTGCAATGTGAATGATCTTTTAATGTAGTTTCAGTGCAGTCATTGCGGCAGCGTTACACAGCTGTGAATAAACAAATGGTGGCGCAAGCTCAGTGCTGGTTGGGCTTCCCTTCATGGGGGAAGCTGATATTACTTGGCTGCGTGCAGAGAAACGTCACGTTGAGTGGGGAAGAAAACTCCAGCTTTTTTTCTCCTAGAACTTTGTGTCAGAAGAAAACTTTAAAGATGACCCTCATTTTTACATACTCTCCCTCTTTTTTACCTTCTCCCATTTCCCTCTTATGAGAACTGGAAGGTGCTTTGAGATCAGACTCCATACAGACACATTTATTTCTTGCTCTTGAAATGTTGCTGAGTTTTTCTACACAAAATGTAACAGCTGTTTCTTAATATGATGGCTTAATGTGATGATAGAGGAAGATATAAATTTTGGATTCTTGGCAAGAGTAATGGGACTTCTTTATCCAGAGTCAGAGTAATTTCAAAACAGTCCTGAAAAATGACTAAATAGTGATGACTAAATAGAATGACTAAATGAAATCTTTCTTACTGTTTTATGTTGCTGTTATTTTATCAATATCTATTTTATGCCGTATCTCATATTGCAGTGTTGAAAAATTATCAATAAGTGCAAGATCTTAATGATGAATGACTATTAAAATATTTACTATATCAAGCATAGTTTTTCCAGCTGATTTATTATACATCCAAAAGTTATTGGTTGTATAGAATTTATTTTAACAGTAACACATCTTGCATGAGAAGGAATGGATTCTGCCAGATTTGAACATGGCAAGTGTAGCTTATGCTACTGAAATACTGTGCTGACAAGTGTCCTTCATAACAAAAACGCTGCGTCCAGGTTTTTCCTGAAAGTGTTCATGCTTGGGTCACAGACTTCGTTGTCATTTCAGCAGAGCTGATAACACACATCTGCTTTTGCATTAGTTCTCTCTCCGTATATGAAACTGATTTTCATAACTGGTTTCATCTAGCTTCAGGTTTTACAGAGGCTGTACAGAACTGCTTCAGGGTTTTAGATCATGTGTTTTGCTGGATCCTGGCAATGCATTTGGGTTACTCTTCCGTAGATGAAAGGAAACCAGAATATCTATAACATTTTGGAGGAAGTTATTAGTAATTTTATAACATTTGTTCCCATTTTGGTAGAGTAAAATTGTGTGAAATGACTTTGAAAGGTATAGATGCTTTTTTTTTTTAAAATTCTTAGTGCCTGACAGGTTTTCCTCATCAAGTCCTGGGGAAATAGACGGAACAGAAGCAGTCTTGTTTCTTCTCCTTTTCTAGGCTTTGTATTGGAAAACCAAAACCAAAACAAAAACCAACACAAAAACAATCTGCTGGAGATAGGTTTTTCACTAGTGAGGCACCCAGGTGATTAACAGTCTAAAAATAGGTGAGACAGATAAGGTGCACTACAGCCTTATGTTGCTTTGGCACTTCTATTTCTACCATTGGAGCCAAACAAGATAGTGCACATACGAATTTGGAAAGCCTCATAGGAGAAAATAAGCCCAGGCTCCTGACACCTTCCCATTGGGTTAATTTGGCTTTCAGCGATATCCAGAACTCTTTACACTGACTTATTTTTAGCTACATTGAAGTGATTTGCTTTTTAATTTGGGGTTTTGCAGTTTCGTTCTTTACTTGCATGAAATGTTATTCTACTTTCTGGTACACTGCTACCAGTAAGTGTACATTTCGATTTTAGCTCATCTCAGCTACTTTACTGAAGCACATTCAAATGGTTAGATTAGAATATGGTGAAGGGATCTAAGAGAAAGTTCTTTGCCTGTGATTCGTATAAAAAGGATAATAAAACATAATGAAGAATTCGGCTGAGCCCTATATTATTGTTTATTACACATGATCTTTCCATAAAATACAGTTGATATTTTATTTTATTTTATTTTATTTTATTTTAGCCCCCTGGAAGTGCATTACTCAGATTTGATGCATGGAAGCCAGTTTAACCCCCTTAGTGAAAAACACATTAACTTTGGTGTTCATGTTGGTAGCATAAGGGAGAGGAAGCTAGGATGATTGCTACTCATGCAATTCCTCTATGGCTGAACAGACTTTTCCCAGGTCTGGATGAAAACAGTTGGTGCTGCTCAGAAAGGGCCTTCTTTTGATGGAGCTTGGCATAACTGTTAGCAAAGGCAGAGGCTGCTCTATGGAGTATCTCTCTTTGTCCTTTCCTTCTTATTTGCGCCGTAAAACCAGAACTGTTTTTTTTTTTCAGATGCTAGTGCAGATGTTCTGTTTCTTGAAAGCAGTTGTTAACACAAGTGTTAAAACATTTCTCTCCACTCTTTCATTTCCCTAACTGCCATTTCCAATTCCTTTGTCCCTCCTCATCCTTCTTTCCTAAGTGTGCAGTTTTTTTCTAATTCACTGCATAAATAAGGAAAACATTAGTCCTGAATCTCTGTATGACTCTGATCTTCCACTAACACACACTACCTGAAATAGTTTTGTCTCTCTTAAACCTTTTTTTTTTTTCTAAGGGAGAGCTCAAGAAACAAGTGGGAAACCCTAACATTTGGGAATTCACTGCCACTTGCTGCATCTAGGCTGTTGCACTTTGCCCTTCGGTTGAATATCCATGAGTTCCTAGGCAAGGATCACTGGAACAGGTTGCCCAAGGAGGCTGTGGATGCCTCATCCCTGCAGGCATTCAAGGCCAGGCTGGATGTGGCTCTGGGCAGCCTGGGCTGCTGGTTGGCGACCTGCACACAGCAGGGGGTTGGAACAAGATGATCTCTGTGGTCCTTTTCAACCCAGGCCATTCTATGACCCTAAGAAATACCAAAGCAAGGAAGGAAGAAACAAGACAATATACACAGATATCTTTTTTTCTTTTTTTTTTTTCTTTTTTCTTTTTTCTGAATGCCAAATTTTATCTGGTCAAACCAGTAATCCCAGCAGCTGCTAAAAAGTTGACCCCTCTGAGCCAGTGCTTTAAGTAATGCATAGGTAATCGATTTTCCCATTAAGCAATTATAATACATGAGCTGTAGCAACTCTGAGGCAGTTTTAGATTTCAATATTCTAGGTAGTTGCAAAAGGTGGTTGCTTAAATTATCCTAAGTTGCAGTGTTTCCATGACTAGTTCAGGACCCTTTGCCTAAGCTGTGTCTCAAATTCAATTAAAATCAGTAAAGAATTGTTTTAATCTCTCTCTTCAATTCAGCGGTCAGACCAAAAGGCAACATTGGTGGCAGGTGGGGGAAAGTGAGAGAGAAAGAAAAAACTTGCTAATGGCTGACATTATTTTGGCAGTTGGTGTAGGAGTGAGCTTTTACGTGGGGAATTCTTTTGTGGGAGAACAAAATAATTGAAGTCCTGAAGTCCTGAAAGCTTCCAGCCTTCAGTATCTCTCACTAGACACATATCTCCCTCGCAAATGACAGAGGGAATCCTAAGGCAGTTTGTTACAGCTATCAAATGCAGTGGATGAGGCATCTTTGGTGAGATAATTTGTCCCAGGAGGAAATCAGCCATCTCCTAGCAGTGTGACTTTTTCTCTGGAGAAATTTCTCACTTTTAATGTGGATTACACTGGAACAACTAAGAAGTTTTATCATCTTATCAAATACGGGAAAGCTATAAACCCTCTTTCCTCATTGCTGCACCAGAGAGTCTTCCTTTTTGATTTCTACTGATTAAGCTCTGTGTTTGCATTAGCAAATTCTCAGTGGATTATCCAAGATTTATGAATGATTTCCCCCCTCAAATGCTTTTTGCTTGCCTGTTGTCCTGCCTGTTTTGAGATTATAACTGACGTATAGTATTTTACCGAAACGATAGGTGTAGAAGTCATCCAGATTTTTATGTCTTATTTAGGTGGATATAACACTCTCTGGACCAAAGTACTTATCCCACATTAAGGTGAAAACATCTCCAAGAGCCTATTGTGAAAACATTGGCAGCTCCCTGCTGTGTCGTGCCGTCCCTGCAGGCACAGGGGAACATACCCAGTGATGTATTTTGACGGGCTGGCTTCCAAGTGTTAACACAAAAAATGGGAAATAAGCCTTAAGTAGTAGCAAAGAACTTGGTCTTCCTTTGTGCATGCATTAGTTTGAAAAAGAGTCACACATTAATATACTTATTATATGTTATTTGCTCCGCTCCTTAACTTGTAAACTGAGTCGAAGTGTGCATAGAGCAGCACCACAGAGCAGTTCTCTGTAGTTAATGGGCTGGTGCATCTCCTTCCACCAATCCTATCCATTTGCTGATGAGTCAGAAGAGATGTAGACCCTGCTTCAGAATGTGTATTTTTCCATGTGAGTTAATGTTATACTCCTGTGGATGATGATGCTAGACTAATTTTGCACAGGAACAATTATTCTCCTGGTGTGGAGATTTTCTAGTAGAAACATCCAGTTGTTCTGCACTTACCTGCACATACTGTGCTTCTCAAAGGCTTCATAAAAATATTTGAGCTGTTTACAGCTCAGTTTACTGTGTGGATTCGTTGTTTGACTACACTTGGTGATGCTTATGTGCTTGGCTGTACAGACAGATGGACATGTGTATGTAGAATACGCATGTGAGATGCACCCAGTTTGAGATTGACCTTGATCTCAAGCTCTCAGGAATAAAATTGTACATGACCATTTCTAAAGATTTTTTTTTTTTCCTTTCCCAGTTGTAGTGAAGAGGCACGTTTTTGTTGTTTGGGTTTTTGTTGTTGCTTGTTTGTTTGTTTTTCAACAAAATGTAGGGGCAGGACTTTGGAAATCTGGATTTCCAATGCCTGGTCAGAAATCCTTTTGGGTTTGTGCTTTTTTCCATACAGCTGCTTACTCCTAATAATCTTACAGATCCTCCTCTCACCTACCTACAGCTTTACCTTAAGATATAAAAAAAACCCTGTTGTCTGAACATAATGGAAGTGGTGTAGTTAGATCATGATTTCATGATTTATTTCTCAGGTTATTGGTCTTGTACAGACATCTTATTTCTGTGCTCCTTTGCAACGTATTCACATTTAGCTGTGCATGTAATTAAGCTACATACCTTTGGAACATCTTTTAAACTAACGTTTACATAAAGCATGTTTTCAGGGTATTTTTTTTTTTACTACTTTATTCACTAGGATGTCTTAAATGGGGGCAAAAATAAAAGTCTGTTCTTTTAAGTTTGGTGTAAGAAGAGATGCTTCATGCGGTGCAGAAAGCTTTCAGTAGACTTGCTGCTCTGTGAAACACAGCTGTTTACATCTACCTCATGGTGTTGCTTTTCAGGGTCAGAGATGTTAATAGTAATGAATACATAGGATGAAAGTGGTTCTTGCTTATTCTTCCTGTCCCTGGGAAAATTCACAGCAGAATGCACATAAAAAACAAGCAACAACAACAAAAACAAACACCAGTAAAACAAGTAGAAGAAAGAAAGAAAAAGTGAGAGATGCTGATCCACATTGAATTTTATTTTCCCTAGTAATCTCATAACATACCTAATAACACTTAAATTTTGGCAGTACTTAGTGATTGTACACTAAGAACTTACCCAGTTTTGCCTTGCATTCAGGACAGAAATACTTGTCCCCTGCCTGCTGCAGGAGTGAGTGGAATCCATGGCCCAGATCAACAGTGGTTTTGTGATTTATGTCTTGTGGTTTTGTGAAATAAATGGTTGGCATTGCAGAAGCTGGTTAAACCCCTACGGACATGAAACATGTTGAATGCTCAAGGAATGAGCAGACACAGACTAAGCTGCTGTCCTACTTCTGCTGGTGCGTGTTCATGTGGTAAAGGCTACAACATGGCAATGAAATAAAAATTTGCATTATGAATGCTGACTGTTGCATACAGATAAATGAGTAGGATCTCCTAAGCTATTGTCAGTCCAGCATCTTTTGCCACCAGTAGGTTTCTTTTGAAAAGAAAATCAATGCCTTCTTGTAATGTTTATTCTCTGAAAAGCAACAGCTTGTTAATTTCTCTTTAGACTGACTAAGCTATAGAAATAGTTCAGCTTTCTTACAGATTTCAGTTGTGATACATATTCTTTTCCCCCCGGTGATATGGTGAATGTTTTCAGATTGTAATGACAAACACATCTTCTGTTTAGTTTCTGCACTAACAAAAAACGGAGAACTACCTGCTCAGATTCATACTATTGCATCAATTTTAATGCTCATGAGGCACGAAGAACTTGAGCATCAATATGTTTATCGACAGAGCTTCAAGATATCATGGACTGAAGTGACAGCAGTTACCACTAATCGGCATCTCCATTCCTACCTCTAGAAATGCTGCCCTTTGATGAACAGAAAATTCTAAATGCTGGATTAGATGAATTTCTTTCTTGTCCTGTCCTAAAGCTACCAAGGTGAGCAGTAGGAAGGCTGACAAGTGCTACAGCTTCCAAAGGTGTGAGCCTTGTCCTTCAAAGCCTGAAGGGCACTGTCCTCAGCATTCACAGCACTGGAAATCATTCAGCTTCAGGGCTTGGAAGGAAGCTAACTCATGTTAAACACCTGAAAACTGAAGATGTGAGAGTGGAGCTGAGAGGATATGTAGAATAAATGCAGCTGTCCTCTTTTTAAAGTGAGGTGTGAATTAACTGACCACACAACAGATTCAAGCAGAGCATTTTTTGTGATGAAAATCGTCAAATACGTGAAGGTTTTGACTCTTTTGGGATCAAACTTGAAGTTTGGTGATGGCAGAGATGCTCTCCCATTTTTCTCAGGGCTTTCGTAACAAGCACTCCTAACCCATGTATTCAGTACAGTTTCATTTCACTCCTGTTCTCAGCTGGGTGAGAATACAGAGAGTGCAGCACCCCAGTTATTCTTCTGCGTGATCTTACGAGCAGGCCAGCACCATGCTTTGAAAAACAATGGGAGACCAATGCCAATCAGCATCAGCTCTCATCTTTTTATCTCTACATAGAGCAGTATTCAGCCCTATATTCAGCATAGCCTTGACACTGCTCTAATCTGAATTTAGAACTGAAACGTTTTGGAAGGAAAGTATAATTAAAGTTGTATTTGCTTCATCATCGTTTATCCTGTAACCTTCACTTAGAAGGTATAAATATATAGTAGTTATTATATAACGTACATATATATGGCATATATTATATATTGTAGTATAAAGAATAAATAGGAAAATATTTCTGAATTGCAGCTTTATTACACTTTAGTGCTCAAACATTATTAAAACATTCATAGAAGAATTGTGCAGGAGTTGGAGTTGGAGATGGGGCCCAAGTGGTTTGCGGCTGATTCTGGACAGTTGAAAAATGACAGGTGGTGGTGCAGAATCTCAGTGGTGTCTGGAACCTGCAGGTAGTTGGTCACATCACTAGAAAAAGTGCACTCCTGTGCCATGTGGAGCTGGACAGTTGTGAGTTGCTCCTTATTAATCCAGCGGTGGAAACATGGGTAGCTCTGAGAAGCCTTTCACGGCATCTGTAGACCTGCACACAGTGGTTGCAACTGAAAAAGGTGTGGGTGGGAAAAAATGTCTCCAGTCTCTGTAGCTTTACATTTCAATGGGTAACATCTGGATTTCCATATATTGAGAGTGGACGGGGGACTTGTAACTGGTGAAGTTGCATGTGTTGGAGGAAATGGGAAAGAATGACTAGCATTGTCTGACACGCTCCTTGAGATGTCTGCATGTATGTAACCTTCCATTCTTGGAAAACTGTTTTGCTGTAATAAGAGCAAATTCACATTTCTTTGGTGAGGTGTTGTTTGAAAGGATGTCATTAGGATATTCCTTCTTCCTTCAAAGCATCATATGCACACAGTTACAGCAAATCTTTGACAGAATTGCAGACTTGTTCCCCAAACATCATGTTTTATGAGCATATGATAGGTTTCTGTAGAAGGATCTCAACTAGAAGAACAGGTATAGAATATAAAGGAAAGCATGAACTCAATGAGAAACACGAGAATTTTATATTTTTGATTGGAAAGAAAATTACTAAAATTTAGAAATTATGTATTTTTAATACACTAAAAAATGACATCTGCTTTTTTGAGTCTTTCAATTGCCACTGAATTCGTATTAAAAGAAAGAGGAAAGACGTCAGCGAAGTTAGTCTAATTGTACTGTTAGGCACGACTCTTCTGATAAGATGTCTAACAAACATTTTGAGGAAGAAGGCACTTGAACAGCCATAACTGTGTAGCAGGAATTTAATAATCTCTGTTTCAGTTCAGCCATGTTTCCCCACCCCGTGAGTATTTCTCTTGAATAATGCAGGTTGCTAGTTTTCTGGTGAAACTGAATTGGAGTTGGACTCACTGAGAAGTAGAGAACTTACTACTTGATGAGAAGAACCAGCATCACATGTGTTAGGTGCATTGAATCCAAAGGGTCTGGAAGCATATCTCCCATCTCCACCAATTAATGTGACACAGTCCTCAGACAGAGGACTTGACGTAGTTATTGACATGTAGGCATCCCATGTTGTTTCACAAAGCCTCATAACCTCTGCCTTCATAAGTGTGGGGGTCTTCTTTAAGCCTCGCATTACCAACTTGTTGCCTTGAATGCTGAGGGCACTTCAAACATAGGGATGTGTAGGTGACTGACTGTCACCAATGTCACAGTGTAAATTCAGGCTGAAAAACAGCCAAAAATTGTGTTTTGCAGAACAACCAAGCTATAGAGACATCTGTGTGGGTATGTTTAAAAGTCTTTGTAGAGGACTTTGCAATGCAAGAAGAAACACAGAAGTAATCTTGGCTTGCTAACACATGGAGATGTGATGTGTTCTGCCTGCTTCAAAGGTTTAAAATATTTTAACTTTAAATATATACATACTTTTATATATATATATGCTTATATATTTGTTTTTAAAAACAATTTTATTCCAACTTACCTTCAGTGCTATGGTCTGTTTTTTACAGAGGGCTCTTCTAAGTTAATGTGAGGAAATAGTGGCAAAAATATATTGGGAAAGGCAAGAACCTTCCATCTCCAAGGACACCTCTTTGGCAACGTTAACCACCAGTCTCACAAAGCGAAAGAATGACCAAGCAAATGAGTGACTGCTGTTTGAACGCTCTTCCAGCTAGAAGTGATTCACTCTTAAACGTGGGTGTCTTTGAAGCAGAGCTGTTAGGGGGAAGTGTGCAGTGGTAATGTATCAGGTCTAAACGTAGCTGTGGGACTAGACTGGAACTGGGTCCACATAGTTATCTCCTGGTAGCTTCTTTGCACAGCAAGTGTGAGAAATCTTCCAGGACACCTTCTTAGAAATGTTCTCATTATTTATTTAGTCCTCAGTGAAACTAATGGTTGTGTCTGAAGATACCTTAAGGCTGTTTTCCATCTTGTCCTTGGAATGAGCTAACGGTCTTCCTTCACGCTGAGCGTTTCTAAACCACACTAAAGCTTGTTTTGCAGACAGCACATGGCCTGATTTTTGGTTTTTTTTTCCTGCTATGGATTCAGCTTGGTGAATACTCAAAACCTCTAGCTGATTAACACTATCCTTGGTAAGAAATGGAAGAAACCCGTGCAAATAACGTGTCCAATGCAACAAATTTGTTTTCTCTGAACTACTTATTCTTGCATGGGAGACCACAGCACCTCATTCTGTCACTTACTAATAACAGCAGTGACGTATTATTTTTCACAGCACAGAGAGATAAAATAATCTCAAGTTAGCTTGAATTGTCACTTCATGTTGCCATTCCTGAGCCATTTGTTTAGCATCTGTTTGCTGCCTGGGTCTTATCACTGCTTCCCAAGCTATACTATTTGGGAAGCTGAGTTTTGAAACTTTGCCAGCACAGCTGAATAGTTCCATTAGTACTATTGTTGTTATTATTGCCTGCTTTTTGACTTTGGCAAGGACTGAACATACACCACAGGCTGCGGAGGGAGTCTTATAAAGATCCAGTGGTGGGATATTGGTATCCTATCAAAAGGGTACAGCAGTAATGGAAAAGGAGAACCTAGACAACCGAGTAGATTATCAGACAAAGCAACTATAGAGATCTTCAAAGGCTCCAACAGCTCGTCTACTTGAACTTACGGTGTCCTGGATGGAAATATGTGCTTGTTTTAAAATTACACTGGTTCTGTTTTTCAAATAGGAATGTTATTGTGCAGTGTGAATCATCGTAGAGAATAATAAGCTACAGACCTTGCAGAAGGGAAGTTGCCCTTTCTGGAAAAATACATTTGCAAGGAAGTGTTGCATTTTAGTTAGTATGACCTTGCCTAAACTCGTATTTATCCTTGGCTTTGTTTGTTATGTTTAACATTCCAATCCTCTTTTTTGTTAGTTTGGGGATAATCAGCAGCAGGTTTGCTGCTCCATTGAAGCTTCTTAAAATGACCTGAAATTCACTTTTGATATAATGTACCTCTGAACATCAGCTAAACACTTTGTTAAATTTGATAGATCACTTCTCCCTTGATTTTTATTTATTTTTAATAATTAAAAGTATTTGATTAGTCTTTTCTCACCTGATAAGCAAATATATATATATACACCTGTGCATATGTAAATCTCCTCCATCTACTGGTAGTCTAGTAAAATGTCATGCAAATAAGTCCCTCTGGATGTTTTTCACTTAGTCCTAATGCTATGTAACAGAAATAAATTTGAGGGGAAATATGTTGTTGTTTGGCACTTCTCGGATTATGAACAAGTGTTTACTCACTTCAAATACTGAACTCATTCCACACAGGCATAAATCTTTAAAAGGTATTATTTATGGCAAAGAAGAAAGTAAACTTCCTTCAGATTTTAAAGAGGGAGTTTTACAATGTTAAGAGTGAATGGTCAAACCTTCAATGAAACTTCACAGAGTGCTTAAAATACTTTTTTTTTTTCTAATCCAAATGCAGAAGGACATTTAAAAGCTTGCAGTCAACTCCTTGAGAGTTATTTGTTGTATCTTAAAAAATACAACGTCGCCGTTCTGGCCTGCCTAACAGCAGCCAAGACTTCTGGCTTTTGTTGTTGTTGTTGTTGTTGCCCTGCAGAAAAGCATGGTGAAAGGAGCTGATGGATTTTCTTTATTTCAGGAGCTTGTTGTGGGAAACGGTGGTCACATTTGAGCGACTCCACAGTCTGATAATTCACATACGGTCAGTCACTGCGTGTGTGTGGGCATGGAGGGTGATGGGGCCAGGCAAAGGCAGGGTGACAGCATTTTTCTTAGCTTTTTGACACCAGGCTGTCCATCTGACTTTGAAGAGAAGGAAATAAGCAGGCTAAACTCCTGCTTCTCAAGCAAATTACTGCTGATTTCAGTTCGAGCAACGTTTCCCATTTAGGCTTTTTTGGGAAGTCTCTCCATCTATCTTTCTTTCTTTCCATCCTTCCCTGGGACTCCCACCGCTCCTCCCATAGGTTGCAATTAGGAGTGAGCAAGAAAACTGTAAGAACATGAGCTCCAGTTCCGTGTACGTGACAACTCAAATAGCAGTCAGAAAAATTGTTTCTTAGCCTTCATTCTGGCATTATGCTGGATCCAGGTTTCAAATTACCCCTCTAGCACGGGGAAAGAATTCCCGGAAGGATAAGCTCTGCTCAGCCTGTAAAGATAAACAGAAAACAAAAGAATGGGAGGTAATATTCAAGAGATTAAATAGCTCATTGGGGAATGATGAGACTTCTGCCCTGTGGATATTACGTTATCTTGGTAACTCTCAGTGATGGAAGATAGAGCAAACTGAAGAGGATTCCACAGCCTGTTGATGAAAATGATGAGCCTTCGGTGTGAGGAAAGATTAGAAAGATGAAGACCATTTTATTTAAAGAGAAGGTAAATCAGAGTGGATACTTCGGTCTTCTTGAAACATCCAGTGTTACAGAGTAGGTGTTATCTCTTTCCTGTAGCATAACAACCAGAGGGCAGGAAAGTAATGAGGCAATTCTTTCAATCTGGTAAATAACTGTGCCCTGTCAAGTGTATTTGTCAGCCAATATCAGTAAAGCAAATAGTTAATTAGGTTTCACAGTGCTGCTAGCCGCATCTCCCCAGAATGAAAACAGTTGCAGTTAGTTCATATATAATAAATGTTTTCAGAAGGCTATAAGCTCTGCCCTTCATCTTACTGATGTGCTCTGCAATTCGCTTTATGAGCAGTTCTGCCAGTTTGTAGATACAATCCCATTTGAAAGGCAAGATGTGCCAGATGAGACAGACAGAGAAGTAGTTCAGCAGTCCAGTGTGCACAAATCCACGCCTGAAAGTGCGATGAGAAAGCCGAGTCTGCTGAGAAGTGAATGAGGAACGGCAGTACTTTGTTGTAACGATGTTAGTTTTACATTAAGGCATCCAGAGCTGCAATGTGAGAAATCCACCCTGGAGACTACATGTAAAGATCTATTAAGATGATGAAGGAGACTCCATTCATATTCCGTACCATTTTTTTTTTTTCAGAATATATTTCTAATTATTTTTTTTCTTTTAAATCTCTTGTAGTAAAAGACTTTGTTTTTAATATACAGAGTGGTTACTGAAAATGAACTGAAAATGAACTCCTCTTCAATAACTGTGCAATTGCTCATTGTCATTCGGATGTGAATTTGATTCAGCAGAGTGATTTCTAGAAAACACATGCATGAAAACACATGAATTGCAAAGTGAAATGTATTTCTCCATAGTGATCAAACAAATACTTGTCTTTTGTTAATTGGACAAAGGGGGGAAAAAAAGTGATGAGAAAAAAAGCTGGCAGCTTGTTGAAAATCAGAAGTGATCCTGTACTGGTTTGACTTAATTGTAGCACTGCAAACTTTTCTCATGAAACCTTTTCAGAAAGAAGGTAGCAGCCGAAGGTAACTCACTAATATTGCATGGCAGAAGGAGGAAATGAGTGGAAAGCAAACTGAAATGCAGGAAAGAAAAGGAAGGCAAGGAAAAATGCATGCATCTGAATGTTTAGCTCATTTTTTCTGAAGCACAGAAAATTTCTAGACATTTCAGATGAATTAATTTCAGATGATTGGATTATATTACAGAGTGTTGAGAAATTCCTAAGTTAGTCACTCTTTCCAGAAGATGGCTGCAGGAATAACTTACTACATTTCTAATGCATTTTTCAGTTTCAGTCAGACTGAGTTGCTGTGACTCAGGCTACCTGGTGCCTTCGTCCTCGGGAAGTCCTGATGCTGTAAGCAGGGCTTCACCCAGAGTGGGGTATTGTACGTCCACAACAGGATGGCAGAACCCCATCCCTGCCTTTTAATAAAATATGAATTGACTTTTTAGGGTTTTGATTTTTAATTTTGTTATAGACTCATTCTTTCCAGTCTGAATTTTGTCATGGCCCAGACTTGGAGAAGAAAAAGGGTATTGTTCAACCTATTCAGGGGATAAAACGTCATTAGATGCTTATAATCAGATTACACTGGTTTTGAAGGGAGGCTTATAAAGATGAATTTTGTACAGTGAAGGGATGATGAGTAGGCAGATGTTCTATTAATTTCCTGCTTTGGGAATTTTCAGACGGAGTAACTTTATCTGACAAACAGACCCAGTGAGATGCAGAGAGATGACTACTAAATCAGAATTCAAGTCTTGAAGTGATATTGTATTGTACTAGTCTGGAGAGATTACCAAAGGTAACTGCAGTATTAAAGGTACATACAATATCAAAGAGAGCCTGGAGGGAGGAGTGGAGTATTTTACTGAATCAAAATGTGACAGGAAATGAAGAAGCCTTTAGGTAAACAAGCCTTCAGGTACATATCGCTATGATCCTGCAGCTCTTCTTCTGTCTATCAGAGTTGCAAAAGCATTAGTTCCACTTCTAGGCATGGAAACAGTCACTGGATAGAGTAGCAGGGGTCAGAGTCCATGATTAATCTCTCCAGCTAGCGTTATTAATGTCCCAAATGTCACTCCTTATTCATTTCACCCACTTGAGTCTGTCACGTCCTTCTGTGCTGATGGTTCTGAGAACAGGTTTGACATGAAATGCATGATAACAGATGTGCAGCTGGAGTAGCTGACTGGAAAAAAAAATCAGCCTGCTGTGAGGGACGTGGATTCCTTTCCTCCAAACACTGTTTTTTAATTCCCTAATTGTCCACACATTTTAGGGAATCCATATAAATTAAACTGCCTAGAGAAAGTTGCACGGTTGAGAGGACTGGGGAGAGGTCTGGGATTTTCAGCTTTGCAACTCTGTGAAAACATCAACTGTCACCTATGAACCAAAGTCATTCTGTTGTCTGCATCTGAAAACTAGAGATGGATTGTTGTGAAGTAAACTCAGTATTTGCTTGTGGGGAATGACATGTGGGACACAGATCTGTAGGTACAATTTTCACACTTTCACTCTTGAGAACTTGTCAGGCTAAGACTGATTTTTTTCTCAAATGCTAAAATTTAAATGTTACCTTTTCAGTGTTTCAAAAGATAAAAGTTTTAAAAAGGCAAATAAAGTGTTTACTGGACAATATAGATTTTTTTTTTTTTAAACTTCCATAGATTTTGTGAAGAGGTGATACGAGAATGTTGGGAGAAAAAAGTAAAAAGAAAGAAATTAGCTCGCATCAGCTCTGCAAAACACATATATGACTCATTTTAGGATTGACTGAAGCTCAGTGCTCAACATCCAGATTGCAATCCGTTGTCCTCGAGGCTATTTACAACTGATGTTCTAAAGTCTGTCCATCTTGTCCTGCAATGCCACAGTTGGATTAACAAATGAAACTGGCTGAGGAAAAGTGGGAAAAAAGAATAACAGAAATGATTGACTGTATGCAGTTTTCAGGCCATTCATTGAGCTTGCTGTGTATACAGATGCTATATTTCCGTATTAATGCTCAGCAACATGAAATGTGGAGACGCATCAAAATCTCATTCTTCTTCAGACTTTTGCATCTTAACTGGAGATATATATATATGTTTTTATGTGGGCTAAAGAATACTGTTACACTATGGCCTAAATATCCGATAGAGAAGTTTAATTCATGTTGATGTCTGCTACTGACTTTCTTCAAGAGGAATTTTGGATAGATTTGGACACTGACCTATGTTAGAATGGCAAACCTGATTCTTCTTTGTGGCAACTGAAGAGTGGCAATTCTGGTGCAGTAGAAAAAGAAATTTGCTGAGTGAAGACTTCCCTCATGTCAAAAGGAAAAGGTTATGTGTTCTCATGTACTAAAGTACTTCTTATGCTCGGGATTTATTAGGTGTTAAAGGTGATACTTAGAAAAGATATTTTTATCAAAGGGCCTAGCACTACTTTAGTAATTAGAATCTCTGTGAGTTAATATCACACAGATCTGCATAACATGTTATTTTTTTGTATTTGTAGAAAATCTCTTAGTGCTTCTATATTTCTTTTGACTTTCCCACTTTTTAGATGCATGGCTAATAAAGAGGCCAAGCAATCCTCAAATGGAAATGACCAATTGCATCGAAAATAGATCTGCCTAAGTTAGCCTCTTCTTCCTTCTCTTCCTTTTTCTCTTCCTTCCTACTTCCCTCCCTCCCTCTCTCTCTTCCTTCCTTCTTTTCTTTCCTTCCTTCCTTCCTTCCTACCTCCCTCCCTTCCTTCCTTCAATTGTGAAGTTTGTAGATTTTGAGAGTCACCACTAATAGGGTTTTTAGTTGCCTCCATGTTTTTGACGCTGGTTTGTAGATGCATCTTTTAATCTTACAACTTCTGTAGAGATTTCAGTTGTCTCCTACAGTTAACATCCTTCCTTTGTTACTGATAGCAGTGTAAAGGTAGAGCTAGTTCAATTTTGTGTTTTAATCTAGAAAACTGCATTTGGGGCTAAATAATTTGCTGTGGAAAAAGAAATCTGCCCCGAGATTTAGGCCAAAATGTCCTTTCAAACTGATAGCCAGGATTTCCAAATTCAGACTGTTTTTCAGTATTCTTAGAGCTGCTGTTTGCTGTTAATGTAGTGGTGCCTGGAGACACCAATTAAAATCATGGATGGACAGTGCCAGAACCATGATGTTTACTAACATGTGCTGGTCCTTTCTTGAGGACTTAGCAGTAAAGTTGCATCCTAAAAAGTCATCTTTCCAGCTTTTCTGGATTATATTTCATGACAACAGACATTTTAAAAGCTTGAATGCCATAAAAATTGAATTTGTCCTAGAGAGTGTTATGAGAAAGAAAATTTAAGCTCTGTATAGACTACAGCACTTAATTTCTATGAATACCTTTTACTTCTACCTTACTTTCACTTACTTCTTGATGATAGGGACTTCCACAGGTATTATTTAATAAGCATTCCAGCTACAGTGAAGTTGCAGTGCCATCAATTCACTGCATTATCAAAAAGTCCATTGCTTAATGTACTTGAATTGCAACTTCCTTTGGGCACAGTAAAAAAGCAACTACCTCTTTGATGAATAGCACTTAAAGTTATAATTGAATATACTGCTTTGAAAAGATACACTGGCATTTACTTTTTGCTTTAACTGCAGGATTGTTTTGTGAAGAAAAGATTGAGTCTCATAACAATTGGGCTTGCTTTGCATAATATTGTCTTATCTGTGCTATAAATCTTTGCCAATATTGGATGCACAGGACAAAGCTCACACACTCCTAAAGCTTGTTTGTGAAGATGCCAAGCTCTGAGATTCTGTAATGAGGCTGGCATTAAAAAATGCTAAATAGGCTTTTTCCTTTTTAGTATTATTGAAAATTATCTCATCTCTTCCCCCTCTTTAAGAATCATTCACACAGAAGATAGTTGAAAAAATGAACAGTTTATTTTCATGCTTTTTTTGTCCATTAAACTACTGCATTTTCTGGAGAACAGTGTGATCCAGGAAAATAAGGCACAGAACTGAAAGCCATGAGGTTTGTGTTTCACTCTTCTGTCCTCAAACGTGTTTTTGGTTAATTGCCAGACCCTAAAGGTCAATGTCAACTGAGTATATCACCTAAATATTTGGATATAAATGAACTTCTTTTTTTTTTAATTACTTTTCTTGCTGATCAATGGAGTAAATACTGATGTGAGCAATTCAAGGCTCTACAGTTGGGATCACAGCGCTGTTCTCGTAGGAGCCTCAAAGGCCACCATAAATCCTACCTGAGCTGTTTGAAAGCAAACTCCAGAACAGTCTTTAGGAGATACTGATGGTGGAGTGTCATCTTGAAGACAAAGGGACCAGAGAGATCCTTGGCTTTATCACATTCGTGTGATAGGTTAGTTAGAGACTCAAGAATGTAATGCACAAGTCCTGATTACTAGTCAATTTACAGCTTCTATTGGGATTTTGTTATTCTCTTCAATTTTAGCATGTCTAAATGTGCCATCCTTGTTGAACTTCTAACCTTTTGTTTTCTATTAAAATAACCACGGGGAAGGAGGTAATTTACTTTTTGTGTCTCTTCATTTTGGAATAGAGAAGTGTTGTGTTTAAATTTCTCCTTTCTGATGTTGGAGAAGTAAACCTGTATTACTTATATTGATTATCACATTACTAATGAATAGCTTGCTGCCTGGTGCAACTCTGAGCCCTTCGTATTAGTAGCTGTAGATCAGCAGTTTATGATTTGTTAAAGATCACCAGTTAAAGATCACACAGTATATATGAGTAATTCTTTGCAAGGTAAATGTTCACAGGCTGGTGTGTGCACTTGATATCATCAGTGATTATGAACTCGTATGTCTTGTTGGAACTTTCAGAAAAACAGGCTGCCAGCCCCAGCATCCTCAGTAATGGGGTTACAAGAAAGATCCCTGAGAAGGACATGGATTAGCATCTGCTTGTGGGAGAAAATCCCCACAATACAAGTCTCAGAAAGCTTAAAACCTGAAGTAAATATTTAGAAAAGAAATATTTATGCAAAAATGCGGTAGCTGGTGCCATAAAACACAAGCATGATTTTTGATGGGTAGAAACTCTTTCATTCAGGTGGTTTCGTTTGGATCCTTGCAATCTAATGTGAAGCTGGGTAGAAAGAGCTGTAGGCAAAGTTAGCATGAAGTTCCCTGGCTGCAGGTTTGGAAAGGTCTTTGTGTCAGAGAAGGGCTGGGGGAAGGTTGTCTGATCCCTTGTGCACGACATTTTTGTGGGAGGTTCTCCAAGCCGCTTCCTTTCCTCAGAAAGTGTTCCAATGAGAGCAGTTTTCTTCATCCGTATTGCTTCCATCTCCTTCTCTCTGTCTCAGACTGGGCTGCCTCATTTTACGAGCCTTCTCCCATACAGAGATTTATGTCTGCTTTGGAAGGCAGCAGAGTGAGTTTCTACCCTCTGGCACCTTTGAGAGGATGCACAGAGCAATCTCTTAAGGGTGCAGAGAGAGATGGTTTTGTTTGTTTCACTGCTGGGTTACATTAGCAAAGGTTGCAGGTACAAAAGCTACACCTCACTTTTGCTTCTGATGCAGCTGAGCTGGTTGAATAATTCAGATTTCCATTCCTGTTGATGAATGCCTTCCCGCCCCACACCCCAGCCAAGCAGGCTGGAGGTGGACAGAAAGGAGTGTAGACGGTGAGGACAGCTACAAATGATCCTCATGGTTTATTCAAGAGCACTGTCCTGAAGGAGTGACACAGTAACCTTGGCTGTGACCTTCCTCCTTGCTGCTGGCTGTTGCAGAGAGCATTTCTGGAATTAATCTGGGGCTGTGACTCAGCGGCACTGACGTGGCAGACCTGCTGTAATCAGTGGAGGAAACTTACTCTCACTTACAAGCTGGTGTGTAGGCTTTACCTCCTTTATAATAATGTCTGTTGAAATGCGTCTCTTCTTCACTCTTTCCATAGCAGAGGAATAAAACTCAAGGATTTTTCCTGTTAGGGCTTCTTAACACACGCTTAACAAGGAGGATCTGAGTACTGATAATTACATGCCATGGTGTCATTCAAGCCATCAAATAAGAAGATGCTCTGCACTTCCAGTTACAGTTGTGCACTTAGCCTGCACAAACACTGGTGAGTGAGTGTGGAGTTACACGTGGGTGCTCTTTGTGTTAAACCTCAAGTATTACTGCACAGTTCACTCACATACCAGCAGCGTGCATGTACGTAAATACTGGTAACCATGGCATGTTTGCACATTGAATGCATCTTGATTGCAGAGTAGCTATGAGCTAAATACCCCATTGTTTTTATGGGGTTCACTTGGTGGACACGATTTGCCTGGGCAACACCAAGGTAAAAGCACCGTTCCACTTGGCATTCCCATGCGGTCCTGCTTTTATATATTTAGACATGAAATATGGTATATGGGTTCTCACCCTCCAGCACAAATCCTGCCTCGGTGAAAAAGAATCAGGAGTGAAAAACTGAATGGTTATTTTCTAAGGCTTATGAAGGGCTGTTAGGAAATCATCAAAACAACCTCCTCCATGTGAACCAAACCAGATTTAAGTTGGCAGAAACCAAATGACAATCCATAATTTACTCAGCTCCCTCGCCCATCCACTCCTCTGCACTTACAAAAACCTTAATCAAAATATTTGAAGGTAGTTGACAGAACTGAGTGTGAGTAGCTTCAGTCAAACAAGAAGAAATTGGTGTGATGTTCCAGATCCTTGCTTCTATAAATGAACAGAATATCTCAGTAAACTCCACTGAAGCTTAGCTGATTTACATTGCTTGAGAATTTAGTCCCAGACATTTTATGTTGCACTAATTATATATTAGGCACTGCCTTATGGCTACTCCAGCTTTTCGATCGAAACAGATTTTAGATGTGGTCTGGGGAGTGCAAAACACTGCAAATAAAACTGCCGCTTAGTACTCAGTCACTGACTGTCATCATCTCTACCAGAAGAGTTTACATGTAGTGGATGAGCCGTATGTGCCAGTGTGATGCGTGACAAAGTCCTCCCCAGCACATTTCTAAGTAGTGAACCCACCAGGTCCCAGGCACGAGCAGAGGCACACAGGTGCTCATGCTTAGGCTTTTACTGTACAGCTTGTCTTCCCTACTGGCTTTTTTTTCCCCAACTGTAAATATCAATATGACCCAAATCTGTTGGCTTTGATCAAGTAAAAACAAAACAAAAACCAACAAACAAAAAAACCAACAACTACTAATCTATTTAAATGTGTTTACATTTTATCTGATTTACACAGTCTGTGGCACTATAATTTCTAATTCCCAGCTGTGTGGCTTTTTTCTACCTGGTATCATTTGCTTTTTATTTTATTGTCAGACTTATTCTAGTTATCCATTTCGGACTGCAAATGAGACTCGTGGGGTTTTATTTATGATTTATTTCATGGATATAAAAATGATGCTAATGCTGTAATCATCAGATATAGCAAATATTTACAAAGACATATTGGTGCTTTTTTCATTAACGTAGAATTTGAGCATGCTCACTGGCAGAAGTAATGGCTTTTCATTTTCCCCCAGGAACATGTAATCATTAAAATTAGTTGACAGATAAATCTTATGAGTCTTCTAAAAACCCTACTCACCAAACAAAAAAGGGAAAAAAAACCCAGCTTTTCCTTGTAAATCTTCATCAGAATACCACTGTATCTCATTGAACCTCTGTCCTACAGCTTCTGCTGAGAAACAGCAAAAGAAAGATGCAACCAGTTCCTGTGGGTATGCTCTCAGGGCACAGTAATGGAACGTTACTGAGATGATGGATTCATGATCATTTTTGATAATTTTTCACCATCTTTTATAACGTGGTGTGTGTGTTTAATGAAATCATATGGTTTATTTTCACTCCCTCTCTATCCAAGCACATCAAGCATTTGGTCTGAAAATTTCCCATATTTGTGACATTTTTCCTTGGGCAGGATGTAATATCTAGCGGATGACAAATGACCACATCGCGGACAAAGCAGGCAGGCAGCTTTTCTTCATATGAAATAGTCCTTTTTATATCCCCTCTATCTTTCCACAACATAAATATACATGCACAGAACTAATACAGGCTCAGACTACCTGAGTCAGTGGAAGAGGAGCACTGCCATCTGTGGATATGCTGTTCCTGGACTGAATGGTTTCCTCTCTGAAACGATCTTTATCACAGTGAAGCAATGAAGCTATAGGCTTGTCACGTGGCAGAAGATGAGGATCCTTCTGGCCAAGTCGTCAGCATACAATGAATATGATTTGTCTGGTCCCAAATATTGTGGGAGTATCTTAAAACAGGGTAGAAACACTTAGTAGTAGTCTTCTGCTCCTAAACACAGCTGCAAGAAGCTCCATACTGAGCAGAGGGAGTCCTTTCTTTGGGTATGAGGAAAGGAAAGCTGGCCGGGGGGGTGGCTGTCCTCTGGGGGAGCCCCAGGGAGGAGGTATGGGGGGAGGTAAAGTGGCAACCTGAAGATGGTGAGGGCAGTCAGGAGACCCTGGGCTGCTCTGATCCCACGCCAGCACCCCAGGCCTCGGCCGCAGGCATGCCAAGAGGTGCATGATACAAACTATAAATAGGCATGTGACACTGCAGAGCTGGCGCAGAGCAGCAGCCTGTGTGGAGCAGATGTCACTGGGAAGGTCAGGACCACAGCCACTGACATTTTGTGCCCAGAATCTATCGTGTGTGACGGCAGCACGGCCTTCTTGGCAGAAGTGGGTGTCAAGGCAGGCAGCTTGGAAACTGAGCTGAGCATCAGTCACCTCATTCAAAAGCAGCGCCGTTGACTGAGAGGGGCATGGAAAGCTGCTCTGTCATGACATTTTTTTGCCTGTAGTTTTGTTATTGTACAGATCTGTGTGTCTCCAGCATTGCACAAAGTGCTTGTGGCATTTGGCTGTTGTGCAGGTGGCTTGATGGGGGGTAACTGAAGGTGCTGAAACCGTGGAAGTAACTGCAGCAGGGCTTACAGCCAGCAGCAGCTCTGAAACGTGCAGCTCCTGCCCTGCAGACCCCAGGAGAGGAGGGAGCAGGGTTGTATCCGATCAGAGCAATGGCAAGCTCTCAGCACCTTGTGTGCACAGGTTTCCTTCTATGATTTAATTCCCTTTCTTTCTCAGTTTTGCTTTCAGATAAGAATGCAAATTCATTATTCATGCACTGAATTAACAGTACTGATGAGCGGAGAGCTTAATAGATAATACTTTCTGGTGTTGTAAAAACAATGCTCCCTGAGAATAAAATTGGATTTGGAGATGGGCTTAGTCCTTCTGCATTCTGAATCATCAAACCAATATGTGCTGTCATTCTAAACTTGCTCATCTGTCTGTATTGTTTTGGGGGGGGGAAAAAAAAAAAGCAACTAGGATGCTGAAGAGCCACTGAATATGCTTAGTGTGTAGTCTGCAATACGCATTCACATATTTCAATTGTACCAGGATTGAATCCATGTTTTTTTCTCTTTTCTCTTTCTTTTCTCCCAGCTCCTGGAATGTCTTGTAGCAAAAGAAACAGATCTTTTTTTGACAAACTGTTTGCAAGTTGTACAGTACAGTATATCCTGAAAATTAACATTCGTTTACTTTAGGTGGGTTGTTTATATAATGCTTTGTCAACACTGTGTCACATTATTCTGTTCTGCATTCAGATGAGTTGATTTCTCACTGGACTCCCAGCATATTTCACTGCAGCAAATGTTTATCTTAAATTTATTTCTTATTATTTTCTGAGCAATAAACACATTCTGGGAGAATTCTCTACAGCATATAATTCAACAGATAACAATACCTTCGCTGAGTTACATTTATCACATTTCTTGAGCTTTCCTTTCCCCAGTAAAACACTATTTGGGCTACAGATTTCTTTCACCCCCCCTTAAGGGCTGCTGCTGTTGCTTACCTCTGAACTATCCATACCAAATCATTCAGTTGAACAGAGGCTGCAAAAGCTTAAAGTGCTGCTTTCAAATAAATGTTGTGCAGCTGTGGACATTTCATGCACAGAAGAGTTCTAAGACTTCCTATTTAGACAACTGGTATTCTGAAAGCAATGCTGCTACTCTTTGCTAACACCCAGTTCTGGGAGGTAATAGATAGCACTTTCATGCTCCCAGGATCAGCCTTTATGGTGCCATATGCCAGCCAATTATCTCAGTGTCATTAGGCACAGAACTAGTGTTTCCCACATGCCCAGATCATGCAATTAGTGTACTTAAGTGAAATGGGATTGCAACGTAGCAAATAATCAGAGGGTAGACCTAGTTTGTCCAGCCAACTTTCAGTTTGCCAGGAAAAGCAGCTACACTGTTGGTGGTTATCACAACCCGAAGGGGAAGCTCTTAGCTCTGTGTTGATCTCTGTAACCTAGAATCATAGTAAAAAATAAGGTTGAAAGGGACATCTGCAAGCCATTGAAGCCTTCTGCTGTATCTCCTGCTCCTCCAAATTTGATGTTATTCACACCCAATTATCAAAGCCACTGCTCATGACATTCAAGAGTAACCCTGAGTAACACTGCACTACTGCTGTGTTGGGTCTAGCTGTGTCTACACAGAACTCAAGAGTGAGCTGAGTTCTCCAACCTTTTGAATGACTTTACAGCTATTTTAGAGAGATGTATGCGTTGCAACTGGGCTGATGCCAGCAGCCAAATTTAGAAGTAATTCAGGTGGTTCTGCAGCAGCATGACGGCAGCCAGAAGGAACTGAGCACTATGACTGGAAAACACAGTTCTTTCCTGAGACATGCTGTGGTTTTCTGCACAGTGTCCACCTATATTCTTTCTCCTTCTGAGCTCCTTTGCCTCGCTTCTTCTTGGGTACCACTTAGTATTAAGGAGACCAAGTTGTTTATATTTTATAGTGGGAGGGAGAGGATTTAGGTGAAGTCTGGGGACTTCTGTCTGCTGCCAGTTTACAGGAGAGGCATCCAGCTTATGAGGAAACTGGCTGAATGAAGTGCAGAGGAGGAAAATGACAACATTAGTGAAGGATGTGAAACAATCTCAACCAGTGGATCCTCAGTCTTATGCAAGAGAACCTCAGTCTTCATGATGACAGGTACTGCTGCTCTCTTGTCAGGCTGACAGAGTTCCAACAAGAGTAGACACAGGCTCTTTGTTCCTCAGTGGATCCACTCTTTGTCTGGCTGTGTTGTTTTTTGCTTTTCTCTGAACTGCTTCTTGCTTAAATGTTTTATAATTAGAGGCTGTTTCACAGAAATGAGTGGTTGCATTGTGATTATTTATTGCGTAAAGCCCCATTTATTCTCACATTCCGAAAGAACATCTTAATTTCCTGTTACTCTTCTACATCTGTTGCTCATTATAGTGTTTTCTAGTCAGATGTTTCATTGTTCTCGGAAACCTGTGCTCCAAGCACATCTCTGTGCATGGGTAAGGTGCACAAATGAATTCCTCTGTGGGTTTTGAGGATGTGGCACATTAAGTTGGATGTTTGAGCATTTCTAGTGCCAAGTAACTTCTGACCTTTCCATCTCTTTCCATGGCAGTTGTCAGACACATCGACCTCTTACTGGGGCCAGTGTAATGTGTGCTCTGCGCTCTTTGGAAGTAACCTTTTTTGAAAGTGGGGATATTTTAGGAGTTGATTGGTGGACACCATTTTTTCGGAGGCTTACTCAGACAAGTAATCTCAGTGTGGTCATGAGGTGTACCTACATGAGTCAGCTTTGGGCTGTGGAACTGCTACTATTCTATAATAACTGTAAACAAAGCAAAGCTTTTTGAGGATCTGGAGCCTAACTGTGTTGTGGGATAAGGTTTGTAGGGACTACACGTAACCCTGTAACAACAAAAGATCTCCCCCTCATCTTCATGTAATTCATTCTCTCCACTTAAGTGTTTCTAGGGGACCGTTATTATTTAAATAGCCCTCTTCATGCTCTTTTAATCACACCTTACTAGGAAAGTAGCACTCATTACTGTTTGTTCATGTCTTACAGGAATAGGACTCAAGATCATTACATAATTACTCCCATTTTAACAGAGGAGTCAAACCAGTATTTCTCTTACCATTACACAGTGAGAAGCTTCTGTCAGCTTCTCTTGTCAAGCTGTGAGAGTGATTTTGAAATTAAGAGGAATGTGAATTATATCAAACATTTCTCATTTGTCCCATCCACGAGAAGCCAGCGTGCATTCATACATGCTGTAGACAGGTTTGAAAATCTCTTGTTCCCTCACCTAGGCACTATAACTACTGTTTCCTTCTGAGCAAAATCTTATGAATAGCTTAGTGTAAGTAAGAATATTTGAGTCTGAATCACAGGCTTTCATGCAATTAGTAAATCTTTTGGTCGCTAAGTGCTATATATATGGGAAAGACTTCCAGATGTCACAGACTCAAAACTGAAAGCAAATACGAAGTAGAAGTAAGCAAGGCATCGGCAAAAGAATATGACTTTCTAATGAGATGATGCCAATTATGGCAAAGCTAACTCTTTGCATTAATTCCACATCCTTAATGCTTTGAATTCAGCTCTGTTATGTTCTGCTGCTTGACACAGTTAAATTCCTCTACGGTTAAAGTTGTGTGAACAATTAGGCTATTTTTTGTTTTGCTTTTTAATTTTGTTGCTGAAGAGAAATATTTTGGAGGAAAATGATTTCTAGTTCCAAATGAAGTGTTTTGCTTAATTCAAAACTGAATTCTTTGCTTCTGGATCTGGTGCATTTTCTTCTAATGGATACAAAAAGGTTTTGCTTTAGAAATAAAATGTTTTTGACTTGTAAGAAACTTTCACTTACATCTTTTCATGTTTCAGAGTGATTGGAGTTCCAAATAAGCTTTCCTGCTCCGGAACAGCAGTTTTCAAAGGGTTTTCTCTGCTCTTCTCCTAATAATTATCCCACACACTTTTTTAATAAAGCTACTGGCAAGTTACAGGAGCCTTTTCATTATCTATTTCACCTATTCAGTTGCTTTATTTGGAATGTCTCCATCTAGTTCCTTAGGAACTCCTCTGACCACTCTTCCTTTATTGCCATAAGGTGAAAAGCCTAACAAACAGGGAAAGCATCCCTCTTCCTCACCTGCAGACTAAGCAGTGATGTGGCTGTGGTGCAAAGCTGACCTGGGGTGAGCAGTCCTCCCTAGCAGGGATGGGCTGTGCAGTTCCATCCTGGACTGGCCTGCACCTCATTTTGTGTGTGCTGATTTCTGCAAGCAGTGCTCCTGTCCCCTGGAGCCTGGGCAAAGATCCTCGGGCCTGTTTCACCTGAAGGTGAAGAAGGAAGACGTGCTGTAATGAATCACAGAGTCCTTCTGCAAGTTGCTGTAAGAGAATTCCCCCTGGAGCCATTACCTGGGTATGTGATCATGCCTGAGTATTTTTCCATACTACGACATGTAATTTTACAAAGTGCTTTCTTCTTTTTAATACTTTATTTTGTTTATCTTGCTTTATTTTTAAGGCAGTCTGTCTGACGAGACAAATTTTAACACAGTGGTCTATTTACCTGAAAAAGCAAATTCATAAATCTCTCTAGTGTTATAGTAACTTGTCATTTCAACCGTTAGCCAGGCATTGATTTTGTGACCTCTTCTTCCTTATTAACCAAACCACAATCTAGATTCTTCCATTGCTTTAGTCATAAATCTTATTATTTGGAACTAATTAGAAGAAATTCCTTCTTTCGTATCTTGTGTGTGCTCCCTAATAGTTTCTGGGCATTTATTACTTACGTATTCATTTTTCAGATGTAATTACATTGCTTTCTAATTTTCCATAATGTGCTCCCTCTTTTTAATTTGTCTGAGTAAATTATACAGTGCTCTGTGAGGACAATTCTTAGTAAGATCTTATGAAAGGGACTCTCTGAAATGACGTAATAGTTCTTCCTTATCTGTTCCCTATCAGTGTCTTCTCTATCAAAATAATTTCATTTATAAGTTGAAAGACATTCTGTAAACCTAATTGTGTTGTTTTGGCCTTCTACTGCCTGTCTTGCTATGCCCAGGATGGGGGATTGGCTCACGTAGCAAAACATCTTGCTCTGGATCTGATAAAATGTACTACCCAGACCATGAGAGGATGATCACTGGCTCTTCTGCCATTGCCTGCCTGACAGAACTGCAATCTGCTTCTCAGGCATAAGTAGTCTTACCAAAACCAGAAAGACAGTAGATATCCGTTCAAACCTACCTATTTTAGCTATCAGTATTTATCTGCCACCACAAAATGCAGTTAGTGAAAATTGCACATCCCTGTGCTAGGAAATACTCAAATATTTACACCTTCTGATGGATCTGTGAAGCAGACAAATGGAGAAATGAGGTGCTGCTTTCTGTGTAGTCCCTTTCCAAGCTTTTTCAGTATTTTTTAAAGTAACAGAGATCTGAACGCTAGCAGTGGAGAAGATGAGTAACCTCAGGATGTTTGATTTGGTAAAGATGTGACAGAAATATAAAAGTAACAGAAATATAAAAGTAACACACGTTGCCTATGTCTGTGGTAGTGTACTGAATTCCTGTCACACGACACCTGCTATTTTTGCATTTCTTTCTACAAGGAGTTATCTCAGCTCTAGGATTCCCTTTGTGACTGTTGCTTGTAATGTTACATTATTGTACTGTCTAACAAAGTATTTATGGAATCACTTCATCAGGGAAGATTAGAAGGAGAATCATGACACTTCTAGTGAAGGCTTTTTCCTCAAATATCAATCTGTAAAAGAAACAGACTTCTTTAGTTAGGTAAGCAACAGAGAAGAGCTGGGAGATGTTAACTGTGTGTATGCTGAATAGGAACGAGTGCATAGTGCCCTCTAAAGGTTTGCTTTGCCCTGAGAGTGCTCCTGTGGCTTTTGGAGTCATCAGAACGTTACATGGATTCTCACAGGGTTGTGCCTATACATCATGAATGAGCAGAGTGACCCTCTGGAGTCTGTCATGTTGCTAAACTGTCTGCAAGTGATAGCTCTGTTTTGCTGATCATGCTAACTTGTCTCAGTGGGAGCTGCTTGATTTCTGGGAGCTATGTTATTGGTGTAAGGAAAACCAGGAGATTGTTAGAAGAAAAAGTGGGATCTACTGTTGAAAGTTGAGTGCTTGGTGCAGGAGCTGGGAATGGAGGTGGCCCAGACCGTCCTGTGCTTTGTTTGCATCGAGAAACTATACTCCACTCATCTCTGTTTCTTGGTATTCCCCTGCCTTTTATCTCTTGAACAAAGATGAGGCAGAGGTAAGTTTAGGGCCATTTTCTTTCAACTTATCTACTATATTCAATAAACTGAGAGAGCCACTATTTTTGGACTGTATTTTCCTTCATAATACTAAAAATGTGCAAATATTTTTATAGGATTAATTTATTCTTGTTAGCCACAAGAATATATTTAGAAAAGAAAAGATGAATGTCTACGTGATTTTTTTTTTAATACAGTAGGTCCTGGCATTTATAACTTGCAATAATCTTAAATTATGTACACCAGGCTTAGCACCTAGTGCTCTAGTGTTGTCTCTTTTATAGACTAACAGTATTGGCTTATTAAAATCAAGTTAGATGTTGGTCTTATTCTATCCTACGTCTAGTCTAGCGAAGGAAAGAATATTAAGCTGGAGGTGAAAGAGAGAATAAAGCAAGATAGAAGACAAAGAAGGAACATGAGGAATGAAAAGAATATCTTTCTGAAGAAGTCAGGGTTAACTGAAACATTTTTGTGGATGTTTATGGGCAGTTCTGTGGCCAATGTTTCTATAGTGGAAATGCTAAGTCACAGCCTGAAGCAGTGATTGAGCACCTGGAGGGAAGGCAGGGCCAACCCAGGGGAGCTCAGGTGCATCCTGAGTGACCAGAAGAGGTGGAGCCAGGATCCATCCCTTCCCAGACTTCATTTAAGGGTTGGCAGTGGAAGCAAGGATGTTTTGCTGGAGATCCCTGCATACCTGAGGCCTTGCAAAGGTAGGCAAATTTTCTTCCTTTATTTCTGCGTCCACAGCTGCAGCATTTGGGCTTGTCCTCATTTGTTGCAGTGAAGGACTTTGTCACCCTGCTATTACTGCTGTCCTTTCCCTCACATTAGAGCATTACATTTTCCACATATGTAGGGTGTTTTTACTGCAATATGTATTTCCTTCCAGGCTGGTGAGGTCTATGCTCCATAATGCCAGTGTTGAGCTACTGCTCTCCTGAGCTCAACTTTGCTTCTCTGTTTTTAGCATTCATCAAACTAGTATTAGCACCTTTAAATAGGTGGGTATTTTAGAAGTAAAATTATATTTCATAAGAAAAGGTGCAATCTGTCTGCAAATTCTGTTCAACAAAGCTAAATGTGGGGACGTGCACAAAGAAAACCGTACTGAGTGCATACCTCATGGCAAAACTTTACTAGGAATGTTGCTAGAGGCTGGAGTTACCTCTGATTTTGTTGAATCCTTTATATTTTCTTGAAGTATTTCTGCATTTACATTACTCAGCAAAACAGTAAAAGAAGTCTAAAGCCATTATCTTGCACTGCATGCATAGCTTAGTTTTGTTTAATAATCCACCTAGAATCTCAGGTATCTGTGTAGCTGAAGGTTCTATTTCTGTCCTTGTGCTTTGCAAAAGGGAGAGGAAAACCCAGAGCTCAGTAGTCAGTGTCTGCAGCTATTTTGTGGGCTGATATGTGTTCATCTGTTTGCTCATCGTCGAGATACAAGCCAGCTCTGAAATGGAAGCTGCTTAACTTAGTATAGACCTGAGCTTGAGTTACTACATTTTGCTGATAGATTATTTCATTATGTTGGACTTGGCTGCATGTTGAACATGCCTATATGGCTCCCAGTCTGTTTGGAGAAATTAATCTTTGAGCCACGTGATGCTTTGTGCATCATCTCCCCTACATCTCATACTTAAATAATTTTGTTGGCCGTAGGGTCCTTTGCAGTCCATGGGATGATGGCCTCTGGTTCTTGGTGTACCACAGAGGTTGCATATTTCAGCTGCTGTTGCCAATGAGGGCTCTGACAGCTCTTTTTGTATTGTCTCTCAGTCTTGGTTCAAAAGGAGTGTGCATTGTCCCTAGGATCTTCATTCCATTCCTTCAGAAAAATCCGAGGTGTAACAAAGCCATTATTTGTTATGAAAAATTTTGGCAGTCAGTTTTGCTGTTAACTCTGTGGGAGTATTTTATGGAAGTATCTATTCATATAATTAATGGGGTGAATATTTAAATGGATTTGTTTTCTCTCTGTATTTCCATTGCAATGGCAATAAAGTCATTGATAAATGTTTGCTTTAACGGAAAACATTTTCCAGCCCTTTTTACCATCCGTTATTTAGCAGCCATCATTAAAAAAATATCCTGTGGTCATTAACAATCTTGAAAGAGTTTGTTATGCTGAAGTGTCTGGCATGAGAATACATGCTGCATTTACCTTGAAGTCTCAGGCACCAGTGTCAATCACTTGGTTTCCAGTCATTACTCAGCAATGATATAATTCTTTGTGTTGACTTGTCATTCCTGCCAGAGAGCAAGTGCTCTTGCAACAATATTTTAATTGCATTTCCAGTGTGTGGCAGAGTTGAAATGACAACTGATTACATGAAGGAAGTAGGAGCCTTTTTCTAGGCTGCAGTTAAATACAGCTTTGTTTGTATTGTGTATATAGTAAAAGCACAGTCTTGGGGAGGATCTAAATATCCAAAGAATTTTTGTATGGTAGTGATTCTGCTTCAGGCTCAGGAATGCTCAAAGAGAAAATTAATAAATAGCAATTTGGAAACATTTTACTGGAGGCTGACCCCAGAGAGTCAATACTGTCTGTATGGGATCTGAACTGCAGCTCAAACCTAAGCCCTACTTTTCCCTCCACCTCACTGTTAGCCCTATAAATGATGAGTTGCTACAGACATGTCCATAGCTTTGCTTAACAAGATGAAGCATTTTTCTTCTGTTGGGAATTCCAAGTTCAGTGCTCTGTGATGGAGCAAGAACATTGTAGTTATCTTCTGATGCCTTCTGCACTGTCGCTGTTCACATCTACCAGCTCTAACATATCTGTTTCTTCTAAGCATTTACCCCCTTTGGCAAAACTTAAAGTCAGAGATAATGGTTTTTCAGTTATACTACTCTGGTTTATCACAGTTCTGATTTTAAAGGTTTAGCCTAATTCTACTGATTAAAAGCAGGATGAATTCCACTGATATGCAGCACAGAATTATTATGTCAGGATAAGGATGTGTGTACAATATTCCATAATTATACAGGCTGTTCAGGTAGCCCGCACTTTACATACAAAGATGAGAAGTATTGGAGTGTTTGCTTTATTGATTTTGTTCCCCAGATCTTTGAAGTAAGAGTAACAGATGAATGCTTATCACAGTAGAATTTTAAGGGTTGCACCTAAAAAGCCAAGTGCTCTCATACGGAGCAGATTTAGACTTTGCAAAGGAATGTAACTCAAATACTGAACTGTTCATGGAATAGGATTGTTTGAGTTGGAAGGGACCTTAAAAAGTCATCTAGTCCGACTGCCATGCAATGAACAGTTCTTTGTATAAATAAAATAGGAGTGGGACTGCTGTGCAGCAAAGGAGATGTTACAGAAAATCTGGCTTGTGGCCCCTGAATTATGCTGATACTTTGCAAGGATTATGATATAGGTGAAAAATATACTCTCTTCCACTGCTTCTGGCCGCTGCTCAAGTGGGCCAAATGTGCAAGCATTGGCCACTTCACTGTGTGTGTAAACATCAGTTTCTGGGGCAGACAACAGTTACTGACCTAGCCTGTGTGCAATGCTTTCTTTCCCCTGGCACGCAGTAGCACAGCTGGAAGAGGCTTTCTTTTCCAGAACAGCTGTAAGAGACGTTAAGAAATGATTGCAAACACTCAAAGTGTGTGGAATTGTGTAGAATAATATAGGAAAAGAACAGAATGACTGAGGGGTGGAGTAACTACAGTGGGATGAAATGTAGTGATATAAATGCAAAGTTGAGTATCTTCTTATTTACATAAAAATGTTAATTTTATAATGTGACAGTGACAGAAGAAGGGAAAGACTTTGGCCTGTTCATTCACGTGACAACTAGAAATAGTAGAGAAAAAGGGCAGTTGCAATCCTAAGAAATGTTGGGCAAGATGTTGAAGAAGCCATTGCTTGAGTCCCTGTGTGGGGCACTAAGCTGTTCATATTTCAGGAATGTTGAATGGGGGGAGAGAAGAGCAGGTAGATTAAATAAGGACTGGAAGGTCTGGGCTCATTGTCCCAGAATGAAAATGAAAGCTGAGAGCAAATGAGATTGCTACCATTAAGCACAACCTGAGATGTAAATGCAAGAGGAGAATCATTTGAGCTGGTGAACAGCGTTGCCAAGAGAAAGGGTTTTATTTAGCCAGAAAGAAGTTCTAATGAGAGAAGGGAAAGTGTTTACCATTGCAATGAGAAAATGTTTTCTCAGAAAGTAATGGAGAGCCAGACATAAAACTCATTTTCAAATGGATTTGATGTGCTGGAGGTGGGTTATATGGAATCTGATCTGATATTTGAGAAACGGTTCCTTGTTCAGATAGCCAACTGTTTTCAGCTCTGTGATTTCTTTAATATCTGCTCTGAAGTACCTGAATTGGAAAGTGCTGAAGGAAGAAGTGGGAGAATGCTCACACGTACAGGTCAGTGCTACTTCACTGCCATGAAAAGTATTTTCACAATATGATGATGACTTCATAATTCCTCAGTGAAGAGATGTAGGGGAGCCAGAGTGTATTTTCCATGTTGTCATCTTCTCTCGTTGGGAATACAGCAGTAACGACTAATGGGAATGAAAATGTGATTTATATTTTTCCTTATGGCAACAGCATTCTCAATGAAACAGGATAACCAACCTGTTGGAATTTGTGTGGGCAGAGACTGTTCTGAAATCATGTCTACCTTGCCCATTTATGTACTGTCACCCCTGTGTTATACCCTTGGGTATAATCACATAGTTTTTTACCCTCTGAAGTTCCCTCAGCTGCTTCTCATAAGGCTTGTGCTGCAGACCCTTCTTCAGCTTCATTGCCCTACTTTGAGCGTGCTCCAGGATGTCAGTGTCTTTCTAGCAGAAGTACCATTCTCAGTTTAATCTTAATGGTTTTGCTGAAGTGCATTATATAATCCCAATTCTTAGGGATATCACCTTGCAATTTAAAACTTTCAGAAGGCAGTGAAATGGGGCTGTTTCAACAAACTTCATAATCTATGGGACATCACAGTCAGGGATTAATGACTTGGAGGGAACTTAAGAACATATTATTACTCGCCAATCTCCGGTTAAATGTTGCTTGAACTGAGTCTTTTTTAGCAAGACAAATTTTTTATTCCCATGAGAAAACTCATGATTTTAATTGGGTTCTGTGTTTAAGTATCAGCCTGAACATCCACATAATTTCTTATGTGTCTAACATATAACTGTGTGTTCTTTGACCAAAGCTGTGTTAGCATAATGCTGAGTACAGTAGAGTTAATCTACACATCAGGAAGAGAATGTACCCTATATTGTACCATATTAAAAATACATAGAATGTGAACCAACTCTGTGCTGTACATAGGTCTCTTTACAGTGAACTTCTTTGTTTGAAATTGTCCTCAGTAATAAAATGCCTTTGTATTTTATTTTACTGATAGCATTTTAAATGTGGAGTACAGAGCCAAAGATGTTTTTCCACACATGCTGCTATCTCTCTAAGGTTACAGACTGTGAGGCTAAAGAAATAAAAAGCAGTCACTTAAGGCATTACATTTCCTTTCAAACATACTTTTGACTAGAGAACATTAAAACCTAGTTTTTCAGAACTGAAATACTTCCATCCAGTAATCCCTGCGTAATCTCTTTATCTGGATGCCACAGGATTGCAGTGTCTGGAGGCAGGCAGCTTTGTCCTCTCAGTGAAATGGAAGAAGGTTCACTTAAAACCCATGTAATTCACAGGAGAGTTGTGCTTGCAAAATACCTTAGAGCTTCTGTTATTTTTTTTATTGCAAGGTCAGCTTGTCAGATTGAGGAATCATTGCTACTGGAGTTGCAAGTTCCTTGCAGTTTCCTTGGAACTCTGTGATAGATTGACTTTTGTGATTCAATAGATGGACCAAAAGAAAGAAGAGGAAGGTAAAATATGTTTTCTGAAAAGAACAACAAAACAAAACAACTTTTCCTTTCTTTGTTTGTTAAGAAAGTGTTACAGTTAACCACTTAACTCTGAGAAAACGGACAGGAAACTCTTCCCCCACTCTTTTGCTTTTTGTTTGGACTGCAAGTATAATTTGGCGGAAATAAAGAAGAATGAACTCAAACTGGCGAAGACAAGGGCCATTGAACAACAGAAGATTGAGCAGCTGTCGTGTAAGAGAAGAGAGGAGTTTGTCATTTTTAAGTGTAATAAACGGAAGCTGGGATTATACATGATTAGGCTATGGGCTGAAAGGGAGGTTAAAAAAAAAAAGCAAGAATAAAACATGTAAGCTAAATGAGAGCTGGCATAGTTACAAATAGGGAAGAAAAAACAGCTAACAGAATGAGAGTCAGAAGCAACTCTTCTGATTGGAGTAATAAAGTTAAAATAATTTTAAAAGGATAAATTTTAAGATAAACTTGGTAAATTTCTATGTAGGATTATATGGTGAAGTTGCCTGTGATAACAGGAGTAGGAAATGACTACAAATTCCTTGCAACTCCCATCTTATAAACAAATTTGATTTGAATGGCCTTTATGGAGGGGGGAAAAAGACCTATCTGAAAATTTGATCTGGTTCTAGCACTGATGAAAATCGTGCTGGGTGAGTAGTGAGATCAATGGCTAACTGTCCATTGAGTTGGGTTGTGAAGATGGGGAAACAAACAGCATAGTATAATTATGGAATTGGAGGAGTTAAAATCTTCAGGCTAAAAAGATGATGCTTTGAATGCTTGGCTGTGGGATGGCAGAAAGAAACTGATACAGGAATTTATTACCTGAGTGGTGAATGAATGGAGAGTAAAAGATGGGCAGGGAGAAGTTGCCTTGCTCATGCCTGAAATGCAGGAAGGGATGAGTCTGCATTACTGAACTGTGGTATTTGAATACATGATGATTACTTGCTGATAAGGCTCTGCAGTTGAATTGGAGGTCATTCCATGAAAGAAAATGAAAATGGCAAATAATTTAAGGTGAAATAATGTGGCCAGAGACAGATGGGGGAGCAAGTAAGCTTTTTGTTTTGAGTTTCAACTGTGTAAGAGACAAAAACCTGTTTGTCCTGTGAAGGGGAAAGCTCAAGAAGAGGAGGAGAGAATGGAGGCGTGTGGATCTTCAGGAGAACAAGAGGAGGAGTGTTAGAAACTGGGCAAGTGGGAAAGTGAGGAAAGAGCAGCAGAGGTTGTTACCTTTTGGTGACAGGGAGGACAGAAGGCTGTGCTGGAGAGAGGTGGATGCCAGGGAAGGGATGCATCACTTTGAGCATGCTCCCTTTGGGAAACCAAGTTATTTACTGTGGAAGATATCAGACCAGAAGGATGGTCAGTGTTTAGTGGAATTCCCATGAGGGATTCACATCATATCCAGGAGGAAGGGGCTGTGGGGGAGTAGGTAAGGAGGTAGTAACCGGTGAGACAGGTAGTCTGAAGGGACAGAGCTATCCTATCATGTTTGAAGGGACTTTGCAAAGCAAAGAATCCAGAATGCAGCCATTATAGGTGGATGTATCCTTGTGACAGATGCTGTCTGCAGACGCTGCAGGTACAAGTGCCAGACACCATCATTCTTTGTTTACTATGAGTAAATGAATATTATTTTCTGAGGTTTTTTATTGCCAATTACAATGACAAAGAATAGCTGAATTTTAACTTGCGTGTTGTTCAGTAATTTCACACAGAACATTAGTCACACCTTCTGTAGACTTTAACTTAATGAATGGCGCTTTTCTTTCCATTATTCTGAAGTGGGAAAGAAAATCATAAATACTCCGATTATTCCCCAGCCTACAAAATATAAATCAGCTCTTGCATGAATTCTTCGATGAATCGATTTCATCTCATCTGCGAACTTATTCACGCTGGAATTGCTGGAAGGGATTCTTTATCTTTTTACTTTCTCCAGCTAATGCTTTTCACCTTATTTTCTGCAAGACCTTTGCATTTGTTCTCTTTGCAAAGTGGCTTTGTCCAGAAGAGATGCTCATGCTAGCGATAACAATTCTCTTATTTTTAAGAAATAAACCAAAATATGAGATGTTTAATCCTCATAGATATAGAAGACTTGATTATCTGCAGATCTCAGGGGTCAAAAGAAAATACAAATTGATTTTTTTGGTTGTTTTTTTAATTTCCCAAGCATATTTTGGTCACGCAGATGGCTATTTTTATTTTTGGAGGCAGGGAGCTCAGTAGTCCTTTTCTTTCCAGTGGGTAATCAATATTTGAATTGGTTCAGGAAGCACCATCTGTGTGCACAGTACAGCTATGCAAGTTAATGCTACCTTCACATATTGTGAGACTCCAAGTAAGACACTACAGAAAATCAACCTCTAAATCCTATTATTCAGTACATTTATGTGGAATGAGGAGATTTGTCCTTACAAGAAATTAAAAAAAAATATAAATTCTTGTCAGGGTTCTGGAAAATAGTCAAGAGTTGACAGATGGTGTATCAACCTTCAGATTTGGATGTAGACAAAAGGAATCCACTTTATCACAGTAAGGAAGAATCAAATGGGATTAATGTCTGCCTAGAAACAAAATTTGTTTCCTGTGGAATTGAGTGATTCATTTTCTTTAATGTATAAATTTTAAAATGTGTTCTTCAAATGTCTGCTCAGGCAGAAGCAGAAAATCAAAGGGCCCTGAGACAGTTCTGCCTCAGTAGCCTTGGCTCTCTTAAAACCAGAAACTCAGAAGAAAAACATTAGTTGAGAGCTGCCGTGTTCATGGTTGCCAGCTATCCCTGTTTGGATGATTTTGCCCTTTCTTAGCCCCACTCTCAGCTTGCCACGGTTCTCCAGAGTTGCTTGTCTTGAAAACAGATGTAATTTACTGTTTTTTAAAAACGTGCTGCTGCTCACTAATGAGGGATTGTGATCATAAAGGCAAGTGATGAATCAAGGTAACTGATCTGCCTCCTGAAATATTAGCTGGCTGCTCTGATGCTAGTGGCATTGCAAGATGAATCTTGGGGTTTGGGGCATTTTCGTGTTCATCCAAATACCTTAGTTGTTATTCAGCTGCATTGCTCAACTAATTTCTTCTTCTTAGTAAAACACTACATGGAAATCTGTATTTCTTATGATTAGTTTCTGTCTCTATGGGGATTTCTTTTGAACGTCTCTCAGAAAAAGAACATTAGCATTGAAGTTTAATGAAAATGATTAAGTAAAGCTGTCTTTACTTCTGTGATACTTCAGTAGAATACATTGAGAATTTGAGATTTCAAGTTTCTGTTACAACTTGAGAACAAAAAAATGCAGGTCCTAATACCTGTGATATGACTATAATGGAGGCTACAATTTACTCCTGTATTTACAAGGGAGCACTTGGCTTATGTACTGGAGTTTGCTGACTTAAAGGTTTATCAGTATAGCATTTTTCCCATGGGTACTGACTTAGGAAGAGCCTTTCTCCAACTGGATCATATTGAAACCTGAAGAAATGCATTACATCTGTAATTTTTTTTCACGGATGAAAGAGGCATGAAATAGAAATGGTTTCAGTTTCAAATTTTTGTACTACACTTCCTGTTGAGTGTCTGAGTAAATGAATCAACCTTTGACAGAGACTGAGCATTTGTAGTTCTGGCTTACACTAACAGCAGTAATTTGTGTTGTGTGTAGGGCTACTCCACCCAGGTTCTTTGAAGAGGACTCCCAGTCTTCAGAACTTCTTGATAGTGAAGGCACAGTTACGTTATTAGATTATAGTATAACTTTAGATTTGAAAATTAAACTTATCTCTTTGTATCTCTGCTCAGTTCCTTCCATACTAGGCATATGTTTGTGTGCTGATGAATTCAGTGGAGATGATCAAGAACCCCGAGCATCTCCTCTATGAGGAAAGGCTGAATAAACTGGATCTGTTCAGCCTGAAGAAAAGAAGACTGTGAGGGGGTATCTGATTAATGTTTATAAATATCTGAAGGGAGGTGAGAGGCAGATGGATGAGGCCAGGCTCTTCTCAGTGGTGCACAGCTATAGGAAAAGGAATAATTGCATAAAACTTGTACGTAGGAAGTTTCATACAAACATGTGGGAGAAGTTCTTTATGGTAGGGATGATGGGGCACTGGAACAGATTGTCCAGAGAGGTTGCAGATACTCCTTCTATCGCAATACTCAGAATTAGTCTACCTGTACAGCCTATAGTAGAGTGCCTGCTTTAGCAGGAGGGTTGGACTTCATCTCCTGAGGTCCCTTCTAGCCCCTGCGATTCTGTGACTTATTTCCTGGCATTCCTGTACTTCAATGGCATTGCAGTATATCAACGTAGGAGAGAAGGCGATGAAATGTTTTTCTATGGCCTGTAAAGAAAAATTTTAGTGTACCTCTTGAGAAAACTCATTTTCCTTATTCTTGATCCCTATTCACTTAAGTATTTTTCTCAAAATCTCGTTTTGATATTCTCTCCTGTTTTCCTGTTTCGTATATAGTCACTTCAGACCTTTCTGTGCTACTCTTAAAACGTTGCTATGTGCTATTAATGTACAAATGTACATTTACCTCAATTTCCACTTTGTTTACTTATTTCTTTTTCTTTGTGATTTTCCACAGATACTTCCAATGCGTTCATTTCTGTAACCTTTGTTCTTCTTGAGGTAGCGTGCCTACATCATTGTATGGGTGTGGAACTTCCTTCTCTTTACTTCAGCTGGCTCCTCCTTTTTTTAATTGCCACTGTGACTGGGAGATAATTTGGGATACAAGCTGGCATGACTGTCATGTAAGAAAATAGCATGGTTAGCAGAATAGAAAGGACGAGATATCTATGATGCTTGAACTTCTAGGCAAAATTCCATTTTTAAGTCGATTTGTTTAAATGCTTACTCATCCATGGTGCTCTGAAAAAACATAATAATAATCATGTGACTGAAATTAAAAAGCAGGAATTGAAAAAGAATTTCTAAAACTGCGTGACTGACTTTCTACTTATCTGATCTCTGTTACTGTGATAACCAGGCAATCTGCAGTTTTTACTTCAGTGCTTATTTCATAGAGGCAAGTGTTATTGCAAGGAAGTAGGTGTTTTCATTCCTATTTTGCTCATGGATACTGCAAATAAAGCAGTTTAGATGGCAGAAGCTGCAGAAAATGCTTAAACGGCCTTAACATTGTAGCCTACAGTTACACAGAAGTGTCAGATCAAGGTTTCAGCCTAAGATTTCATGTGATTGGGTTGAAGTCCGCAGTATTGAACTATCTTCTTCATTTTGATGGAAAAGAATGTATTGGTGCTCTTAGGTTCACTTTACTCAAATGTGTTGTAGAAGAGATCAAGACAGGGCTTGAGAGTGATGTGATGATGTGAACAAGAAAGAAAAAGGGTGGTGCTGAGCTTCCAGTCAGTGTTTCTGTAGGCTGGGTTGTCCAAGTAATTACAAACTTTTACTCGTGTGATCTTGATTTTGAAGTTATGTGAATTTGATCTGTATCAACTTTGTTGACCTGTGAGCTGATAAGGACACTGAAGCCTTGACCTGAGAATTCTGGCACTTCTTTCTTGTTGCCAGACTGGAGGAAAAAAACCCAAAAAACCAAACATATGAAGAGCTCTACTTGCAACCTTCTCTCCATTTTCTTTAAGTGCAGGATGAAGCAGGAAGGTGGAATGTTCTTGTTACTGTTGTTTGCATTTTTTTATTTAAGCTTTCTAAAGCTTTATGTAATTGTTCAAGTCAAATTAAGTTGGTTCATATGAATTGCACGATCTCTGCTTTGTGTCAGTGAGATTCAATGGGATCATGATCTCCTTGCCATCAAAGAAGCTGTCTGCTTAGTCCTAGTGCTCTTGGCCCAATCAGTCTTGATTGATTGTACTGGAAATCAGTTTTGAAGAATGTAAAAAGGTCTGCTTGTGAAAGTCTGATGTGTTTCTGTTGAATTTTGTTACTATGCTGTGATGAACTTTTATATAGGACTGCTCCAAAAGCAGTGCCTCCTATTGTATTACATTGGCCCATGACATCAGAGATGGATGGAGTTGTTATGGCTGCAAAAGTTGAATTTTCCTGCCATTATTCCATTCCATTCCATTTTGTTGCCATGAGACAGATGGCAGTAGAGGGGCAGTCTGATCAAATGACATCTGACATGGAAGTACGTGTAGATGTGTCATTGAATTTCTCCATGTAGGAAAAAAAATGCACCTGTTGACATTGATCAGTGTTGGCAGGATGTTTATGGAGACCAAACAGTGGATGTAAGCAGTGTGAGGTGGTGGGTGGTGCATTTCAGCAGTGGTGATGACAATAGTGAGTCATACCTCTGCTGGTGTGGGTTTTTACAAGTGTGGCATGCAGGTTTTTGTTCGTGGTGTGTGAAAATGCGTAGTTAATAGTGATCACTCTATTGAAAAGTAGTGTTTTGTAGCTGAGGATTTTCTCTGTCCAACAGTGCTATTGTACTCTTTGTATCCATTGTAGTTTCCATGGAAATAACAGGAGGCATTACTTTCAGAGCATCCTATGTATTCTATTTATAGTGGACACCATCGTTTTTTCTAGCTTTAGAGATAATAGCGATTTGGAGGGAGATATTCCCTCCATTTAAAACATGGAATACCTCTTGAATTAAATCCATCTTGAAAATAGGCTTGTTGCACCTTTCAAGAAAAACTCAGAGATGATCTGTAGTATAAATGTTAGCAGTGGTATATACACAAATACCTGAATGTCCATTGTTGACGTGCCATAGATACTTCTAAGGGAGAAGTAGTTTTTTCCTTGAAATGGAACAATTGGGTATGTGTGTGGGAGAAAAATGCGACAGGAAAGCAGTTTTTCTTTGGTTTCCTACGTGAATTTTTAAGCTGAATTTTCTCTTCCTTTCACTAGCAGCACGAGGTCATGTCTAGATGAAGAGATGTCAGTGAATTGAGCATAAATGCAGTTATTCATCTAATCATCACTCTGACAAGATGTTTATTTACAAGAAACCACGATTCCTAAATAAAATACAAATGGCATAGTATGTGCAAATCTTACAAATCACTGAATTATAGAACTTGGTGTATTACTGTTTTTGCTTTGAGTACTGAATTGAGATTGTTGGGAGGCTGCCTAAAGGCCAGGTGAGATGAGGCGCAGCAAACAGACAGCTTGTCTGGGGACAGTAGCAGTGACAAGATCTTAGGAAAGTTGTCAAAATGTAAGTTGTGCAGTTTTGTTGGCCATAACAGTGAATAAATTAGTGAAAGATGCATTTTTGAGGAAGAAGGTGCCCTCATATTTAGCAATGACTCTGCAAAAGGCCGACTGAAGATTCAGTTTCACATTGCATATGCCTACATGTCTGATTTGGGACACCATGAACATAAGCAAGTCTAGTTGGAGGGTTCAGGAGTAAAATACAACTTATTCACCTGAATATAGGTGCCTTCTCTAATTTTTCTTTTTCAGAAGGTTGTTGGTTCTAGTGATTAGGTGAGGAAAATGTACTTTTGGACAGATGTGCTTGCCTTCCATATCCAACTGGTGCACTTGAATATCTATGTGGACTTGGGTGAATCACATCCCTTCCATTTTCAGAGTTATTTACCTCAGTAATGGGCCTTCAAATGCTCCTCACAAAATATATAATGTGAGGGCCATGTTGAGGGGATCACTCCTATGGTCTCCTGCTGTCTTAGGTCAAGTTACATTGCATCAAGGTAGGATCTGGCTGCAGAGCTCAAGCACGGTGCGTGGGGCCTGTTTGTCCCCCACCCCAGTGGCTGCAAAGCTGCAATGGAGCCCTGAGGAGAAGGGAGGACACAGCCACTGAAATGCAGGCTTGGTGCATCTCCAGCCTCTCATTGCTGCTGCAGCAAGAAAGGTTTATGTGAGGATACCAACCTATGGATTTGCCTCTGCGTGACTCACCAGAACCAGGGGTGCTCACTGCTCATAATGCACTATTGCTTCTGGCTCAGGTAGGGCATGCTGTTTGTCAGTCCTGGACTGGAGGACTTGTGTCTTTCTGGATGATAATCACCTCAGCACCTTGTATTCAAGTGATAAATGTGCACGTGCTCTCACATGAGTGGTTTTCTCCATTCTTTCCTTTGTTTTATTTTGATAACCTACTGGACAACCTTTTTTTTTCTTTCTTATAGATATGCATCAGAACTGAAAAAAATTCAAATATGTCATTTCAGAAATAATTGATGATTTTTCCATTTTATTTCAGTCTCCTTTGATTTTTATGGTACTTCCCTCATGCTGAAGTTGTCACCATACAGCACTTGATGCAAGGAGTGCATGGTGCTTCACAGACAGCTCCCCAGCGGGTGGAGGTTGGGTGACAGTTTGGATCCATTTATCAAATAACCTGTAGCTTTCAAGGCAAAGGCAGAGTATTGACTCATCTAGAGGCCTATTTAGCAAAGAAAAATGTATTAAAAAAAAAAAAGAAAAAAATCTATAGGCTTTATGATCTTGCTAATAAAGGTTATTTTAGCTGTAACAAGCAATAAGCACACCCGCTGTTTGATAAGAACTTCAATTAAAAAAATATTTCTGTATTCTTATGTTTACATGAATATTTGTGTGGTCTTTTTTTTTCTGAACGACTTCCTTCTGTCATCAGAAACAGCAGCAAATGTTTTTTTGTTTTCCTCAGAAGGAAATGCCTTGATCGCATTAGTTCTCTGTACTTCACTGACATCTGCAAAATTATTCCTGATTCTCATCATTATAAGTGAGATGTGAATTAGGAAATAGATTTTTGAAGCTGGAGAGAGTTGTGATGCAGCAATTAAATTTGGTCATTTAAAAATTTAATTTAAATGCCAACTTTACATTATTCACTGTCTTGGCTTTTTGACAAATCACTTAATTTATCTCCTCTTTTTTCCTGCTCTTTTTCGTATTGGTAGGAATGTTCCTGGTATGTCCACTTACCTAATAACACCATTGTCAAGATTAATATTTCTAGAGCAATTTGATTAATTAATTTATAACTATTTTTTTTAAAGAGGCATTATCCCTTCTTTTGTTTCATTTTCCTGGGGGATAACATTGGAACTAAAGTATCAGAAACAGGTTAACACTTGAAGAAAAGAGACTTTTAAAAATCTTTTTTTTAGAAATCTTGCTCTAATATATTCATATTCATATCCACATCTATTGGCTAAAGATTCCCAAAGCATCATTTCATGAGTGAAGTCGTTACGGTTTTCCTGGCCTTTCTGTTCAGCATTCCTAAGGAGTCTTTAAGGAAGCTTTAGACCATCTTCACAGCCTATGCTGCGTAATTGGAGAGTCTGCTGTAGTATCTGAGTAATGGACTTTTGGATTTGTAATTAGATTTTTACCTGATGACTCTGTTTTGCTGAATAAGCAAATAAAAAAGCATGTACAATTGCTCTGCTATAAGCCTGAACACAATCACCAATACGTTATGGTATAGCTGGCTGTTCATTATCTGACGTGCTTGCTTTGTGCAGTGCTTGTCGTAATGCTATTTAGTGAGCTTTGAAAATAAAGTGGCATTTTTTTCCTCTACAGCCCCTACAAGATGCAGTTAGTGAGGAGCTGCTCTGAAAACACTAAGAGCTTTGATCTTGTAGTTTTGCTTTTGCACTTCCCACCTCTCCCTCTTTTCCTGGCTCCCACCAGAATTACCTCATTGAAACCAGTGGCTGCTTTGTGTTTCCATGCCTATGTGCCCTTCTGGATTGGGGTCAGCAGGCACCAAAGAGCATAGGAAGGTGAAAGGACTTGCAAATCAGCCTAGGGAACTGCAGCAGGAAGCAAATGGGGCCACTTAGTGGTAAGCCTGCTTTACTGCTTGACATAGAGACGTGATGCATCCAACAGCAGTAAAAATGGAATTTTTTCCACCTTAATGGCTGTTGATTTTTTGTTCAGCACTTCAAAACTGAGTGGGAAATCTGCAAAAAAATCTCTTTAATGGAGATATTTCTATGGAATTTAGAGAAGGAAAAAAGAAATGCTAGGGGCTAAATCTGTGCTCATGCTCGTCTTAATCTGGTGATTTCAATGGTGTCCTTCTGTTCTCTGATTTTTGGAATAAACAGTGTTTCATGTTGTGGATAACTTGAGCTCAAAGCTGGGACATGCTGGTTTTAACAAAATACATCTAATCCTTAGAGCCATTTAACATCTGGAAAGCAAGTTGTTAAAAACATAAAGCACATCTAATCCTTGAGCTGCTCAGAGCCTACAAGAGGAGCTTTTCCTTATGGGGTAGTTTAAAAGCCTAGCTGGAACATGAATTGCACAGACATTCTATTCAAGGCATTGAGGTTGTCCACCAGGTGCTGCATCAAAAGTTATCATGGCATTGTTCATCGTGTTCCTCATCTGAAGTACTCGTAACTAATATGTACTTAGTGAGGCAGACAATGAGAACAAGAATATATAAGCATTCTTTTTGAGGTTACATAAAAATGCAAGAGTAAGTGAATATACACAAGGAAGGTTTTCCCTATGCGCATGTTATTTTCCTGGTTAATGAAAAGGACCTTGAAGTTCTCAGCCATATTTTGATAATCCACGGGTTCAAGTAAAATGACCCATTAGCTGTCTGGGTGATATTGTTTTCTTACTGTAACAAAGAGTTGAAAAACTTAATCCCTGTGATTGTCTTTATTAAGCAACAGATCCACTAGCTGACTATTTTCCTAGCCCTCTCTTCCCCCACAGCCCCCTCAAAAAATGCTAAAGTGATAACATTTTGCTGTATCACTAGCTCAAGTCAGTCCTTTTTCTAGCTTTTGCATAGTGTCCATGGTTTTACAGCATCACCTCATCAAATCTTTTCAACAGAAGCTGTTCTATTCAGTCTTCTGTGTATGTTCATGCAAAATTTGCTGGTGTGACTTCCAAATATGTCTCAACCACATTAAACCGTTTATCATCAGGTTTGGAACACAAAGAAATGGAACAAATACTTGGGCAGGGTTTTAAAGACTGAACTCTCTGTTCCAGCGTTTAAAGTGATGCTGATGTCAGAGCTAGATTGTGGAGGCGTCTCTCTGTTTTCATAGCTGCAGCAGAGGTTCCAGAATTGCTATTCTGAGTTTTATTGTCTATCCGATGGCAAAAGGTCAAGGATGTATTGATGCTTTTGAAGAGAGGCACTTGTAGGGGCATCTTAGTCCCATTTTATCTAGATAAAAGACCCCATGGGTTTTAAATCTTTCTCCATTGGAGTGGTGTTAAGGTTAAGGCTCGCAATTCAGGAGATTCATGAAGTACCTGAAGTTAGGTGGGAGGAATATATCCCATGCAGATGAAGTGGCATTAGCCATGAAATGCAGCAGGGTTAACTTGGGAATTAAGGCCCACTGGGTAATTACAAGTGCCTTCTCTTTCCTCTCCTTTCCATCTTGCTTTCCATAATAATTTTTTCTCACGTATTTGGAACCTTGAAGTTATCATGTTTTCATCTTTGCTGGCAGGGTTGCTGATGGCATTAGAAAGTGCATTAATGGATGTTTCATTGAAGTGTGCAAGTAAGACTTAAAGATAACGTGCTCCATTAAACATAGTTATTAGCAAAAGCTTGCTGTAGTTACTAATCTAATCAAATCTGTTAGGAATTTGTGTTCTTTGTCCAAAACAGTTTCAGGCAATCTGGTCAGAAGGTCAATTAGTGAGCATTCACTTCACAGTAAGATAACCTTTCTTCATATTTAAAAATCAAAATTTAAGTTGTGTCAGATCAGTTTGTGAAACGTGGTAGTGATTACAGGTTTTTTTTAGAATAGGAAACTAAAGGGAAGACGCAGAACCTGATAGCAGCTTTGCCAGGTGGCTTTAGGATAGTTGCTTTGCTCTGGAAAGTATCTCTAAAAGCAATGCTATCAAACTCCCCACAAAGATTTGTGTACCGTATTTCCTATCCAACTGAGAAAGTAGTTCATCTGTCAGTCCTGGAAAGTCATCCTTGATCCCAAAATTAAAGTGGGATCTGAGTTGTCACTAGGAGTTAAGTTTCTGCAGGGCAATTTAAACCCTGTTCACATCAGTGCAGTCACACTGTTTGCAAAGATTTTTGTGTGCAGTGATGATTGTAAATGTCAATTGGTGTTCTTCTATTCTCAATATCAGAGAACAGCAAGACTGTCTTTTCTGTTTCCCTGTTTTAACTCCACAGTAGCTGGACTAAAAGCTGTCCTTATATACGTGTGTAAAGCAGTGTGGTACATTTTGCCCTGACCAAAGTCAGTGCAAGTGTTGCCTTTGCCAATTAGGCATGTCTGAGAGATGTGAAGACTGGAGGTGTTGTGATGATGGTTCAGATGGAAGATCTTTCTAACAGTCCCCATTCAGGGCTGAAGCACAACTTCAGCTGACCTGCTCCTTAGCTTTATCAGTAGTGAGATGACACTTGGTTATTTGAGATGGTTTTAGGCCTAGAATTTGGCAATGCTTTCAGCTTGGAAGTTGCATTCACTTTTTGGAGGATGCTGAAAAGCACACTCTTAAGACATGTCAGTGAGCAACAGAGTGCCTGGGAAGGTGCATGGAACTAGTGAAACTTTTCTGGACAGGTGAAATTTTCAGAGATTCACACTTAATTCAAGACACGTGGAATTTCCTGTATCTTTTTTAAAATAAAGGGACTCCTTATTTGAAATGGTAGTGACATCTTTTTTTACCTAAATTGAGATGTATGATGAATTTGCTGTGGGGAAGAGTTACTTGCTAATTGCATGTAAAACTAATGGTTAATGCTATCGTGGAGTTAAGAAATCAAGAACCCACAGGCTCAATGGGATCCAAAAAAGAAAAAAGGGGATAAAAGGATTATCCACTTATCTCAATAACGAAAACATCCACAGTTGCAGTAGGGAGGATTAAAAAATGCAGAAAGCATATAAACCCATTGAGCTTTGGCACATAAGTGAGATTCTTAGTGGAGAGAGTTAAGAATCCTCTTCCCTCATATGCACTCTATTCTCTACTTGTCATTGAAAGCATTGACTATAGATGTCTATATGTTGTAACTGTTTTAGCTAGAACAGACAGAGTTAAAAGCCTATCCACCTTCTGCAGGCAGAATTAAGTATTTGTAGTAGGTGTACTGCTGCGTTTGCACTACTCCTTGGGCTTGGTTTGCAGGGATCATAGAATGGCTGAGGTGGGAAATAACCTCTGACAATCTTTTGATCCAGCTCCTCCGCTCAAGGAAAGCCACCCAGTGCAGGGTGCCTGGCACCACATCCAGATGGCTTTTGAAGATCTCCAAGGAATATTTTGTTTAGTTTTGCAAGTGTCAGAGAAATTACAGCATGAAAGACTTGAGAACTATTTGTATTAGCTGTGAAACTCCTATCTACGAACATGATGGCCACGGCACAGTTTCACTGTGGGGGTGCCTCTGTTCCTGCAAAATGAGTGTGTTTAGAAGTGTGAATTACTATAATGCTGTGAAATGGACCCCACTGCTTTTTGCTTCATAGCAAACATTTAAAAACTGAGCTAGAGGAGTTCTGTAACAGCTCACGGCGATACATGAAATTGTTATTACAATGAAAAGAAAAGCTACAGGCGCAGTCGTAAGAAGGTGAACACAATATAATTCCATAGCCTATAATGATGGCTACAGCGTGATGGGAGAAGCCTTCCTCCTTTTACTTGAAATTTAGCTGTAGTGTTCACAAGGTGCTCTACACAGAGCGTGCTTCTCTTTAAGTGACTGAAGATGCTCTATAGCCATGTTCAGGCGTTCTGGGAGTAGTTCAATGTACTGTAAAGACATCTCTCGCTCTGAAATGGAACGGGAATAACTTTTCACTAGTCAGTGAAGTGGCACAAATAAAGCTTGTGATACTAAGAGAACCAAGCCTTTTTTAATGTACGATTTTATGGATCTCATTAAGAACAGTGCCTCGCTAATACTGGTGCCAAAATTTTTTTCCTCTTTCTTTTCTTTCGCATCGGAGACATAGGATTTTATTGGTGAATACCAAAGCTTTCATGCTGAAGGAGTCTTTCAGGCTGAGAATAGTATTTGTGGTTATTTATTCAGTATAGGCCTGGTGTAAATTCCTACACTTGAAAATCATCTCATACTTCATTTACAGAAAATCTTGTTATTATTTATTAATTTTAGAAGAAGCTGGTAGTTTGCTGGTTTGTGGGAAAACTTTATCATCCATGCATTGTTCTTGAGATCCAGAAATGGCATTTCCTTTGTCACAGAAAACTATGGCCTGGTTTTGTGGTTGGGAATAAAGATGTATTCTACCTCTCTGATACCATTTTTGTTTAAGGAAAAAAATGCTGGAGTAATATGAGGACTCATTAATGAGAGATCTTTCCTGGCAATGAAATGCATGCGATTAGGATCCTCCAGGGTTTTTAACTGTAGAAAATGTAAGATAGAGGAATAAACAGAGGTTCCATACTTAGTCTCATCAGCAGTTGTCAGAAAAAGTGTTCTGTGCTACATCTTCCCTTCACCCTTCTCCAAGGGAGCATGTTGGTTGGAGTTCTCCACATTGTTTTTCAAGGGAGGGGAGAGAAAGAGTTGGTTTTCAGCTTTGACCTTTTAAGACAAAGATAATCTAGGATAAGGCATAAAACAATATTGCTGAAAGTCGTTTTATGAAGCCAAACACTGAGAAGTTAGGAATGCCAGTTATATTTTTAATTCTATTTTGTTTTTTGCTGTCTTGCTTGTGCTCATTATTATTTCCAATTACAGAAAATTTAAAATCTTTGTTACAGTTCTCTGTAGTATTTCTGGAAACAGGTGGTACAGCTTAATTTGAAATGAAAACTTTCTTTTTTTTTTTTTTTTTCATCACTTCCTTTTTGTAGAAAATGATTAATTTACATCATACCATTCTAAGCGTAAGGAAAAATCCTCCAGTATTATAGCCTAGTTTTCACTTATTAGTGAAAGATGCACAAATTATCGTGGAAAGTAGCTGCTGTATGTTGAAAGAATGCAAAGAAGTACTGGTGTCTTTGGCTTTGTTTTGGCTAAATTTATATGCCCATTCTTAGCCTAACATCTTTCATTTGAGTATCTGTAAAACCATATAGCTTTTCTCCTACCATATTCTGATTTCTGAGTCTTAGAGGAAAATGATCTTCCTTCTTGAGTGCTATGATTTGACTACAAAGTTCCAGAAAGTGTTTTGTCAGTGTATAATGTACTAGCTGCCTACAGCTCGGTTTAGTTCCTTCTGCTCGTGTTGTACATCTTCTATGTATGAAAATGCCAGTTTCTAAGTCTTCCTGAATAGTAACTTTGGCTAGACTTAAGCCTAGCAATTCAAGAAAGGTACAGCATAGTCTGTAATATATATGTCTGAGGAATTTGCTTCCACCCTCCTTGATGAAATGACTTGCTCTCTCTGTCAAGTTACTGATATATGGCACGCCTGCGGTGAAATATTGCTCTTAATTATCCAGACCAGAGGTATTTGGAAATTGTACCAGATAAAATGATGGGGAGAATCAAACCAACATGCATTTTCCTTGGGAGCGGTAAGCATTTATTTTTAACATCCATGTTGAACCCCACTCTGCAGAAATGTTGACTGCTACAGAAGTGATTAAATCTAGCAGGTTTTTTTTTTGTTCCAGCCAAAGATAAATTTTTCTTGCTCTTGAATTGGTTAGGCTTAGGTTTTGTGCCCCATATCTTCCAAGGGCTTAGAAGTTCAGCATGCTGTCCTTTTTAATGCACTTGCTTTATTGATAACTCTTCTGAAAATTGGAGGCATTCAAAATCCTAATCCCTTTTTGACTGAGATCGTATATTTTTTTTTTATGCAGTGGGATTTTTTGAAATGTGAGTGGCATTCTTAGAAGGAATAAAGCTTTCATATGGAAGTTTTCAGAGAGTCCTTGAACATACTTTTTAAATAAAGGAAAACCCCACTGTTGATTTCAGTTTTGAATGAGGATGTACGCCTTCCATACTTCCATCTTCCTCAACTGTTTTCAGGAATTACACGGTAACTCTTCAGAGTCTCTCTTTACATCTGTCAGTCATTTCCACTCCGCAAAGTTTTAAATTTGTAAATTAAGTTTGGGGAAAAAAAGAAGTTTAATCCATATTTAGCATATTTGTTTGTGGACTGGGGAATGTGTGAAGGCCCTATTACCATTTTCTTGGGGTGCCATCAGATGTTTTGTGAAGAGTTAACTGCTAGACACTGATGCGGCAGTCACCTCTGCGCATAGTCTAACCTGTAGCATAAATCCCTTTCCTTGTTAGCATAGCAAACTTCAGGAAGCACAGTACACAGACAAAACAAAGTTTTTGTGGTGAACTTGTTTTGAAGAGGCAGGGTAGGCACAGTCTTAGAAATGGGGAGGTGTTACATCTTAGTGCCATTGCAGAAGTGAGTGTAATGTAAGACTTTCCTGGTTTCCAATGACCACATTGTGTGGTCATTTCTATGTCAACGTCAATCAGAAATTGTTGGCTATATTATGGTAATTTTTGTATGAGGACAGGCCGTGGTATTATTACAGTTTAAACCATTGTTTCAAATATGTTTTTTTTTTTTTCAACTTGGCATGTACCACCTTCTTACTTGTTCTCTAAAGAGCGTAACCTTCCACAGATTTCTGATTGCTATTCCCTGAAGTGCAGCAAAGCCAGCTAAAATGGTTTGGTGTGAACTACTGACAGTGAAGGCAAAAATGAAGCTAAAAAGTGATTTCAGAAAACACAAGTGGAATTCTCTGTGGAAGAGGCTGAAGAGCAAGAGTGTGCTGGGAAACAAGAAGCAAAGATCTTGCGAGCAAATTTTTCATCGTACGGAAACTTTTATGTAGTGAAAGATTGACAATATGTGTTTCCTAGGCCTTGTAAAGGACATAGAGTGTTTGTGTAGATACCCTAAGTATGTAGTTTGAAATAATCTTCCCTCTGCAATGATAATATGGTGGATAAGGGGACCATGTGATAGGAAAATCAGACAGGAGTTTATCTGTCCCAGTTTTTAATTTTATTCTACAGGGTCAATCCTCAAAGACCACGACAGACAAACATGGAGATTAAGAGCGGATTTCCTCTGTCCCGCAGGCACATGAGATTTCATTGCCCATGGAGGTACTCTTTGCCATTACTCTGCTAATGTATTTTTCTCTCAGTGCTTTAGCATGTGCTCAACTTCACAAGGAAATTTCTTTCTGAGCATCCTATTGCTTTGTCTAACCAGGGACATAAGGATATCTTACGAGTATCAGGACAGGATTTTGTCAGTAGAGTTGTGTTTTGTCATTTAAAGCAGGATAAAGTAAGCCTATCAGGGACATATCATAGAGGTGTTTTGAATGCTGCTTAGCGTGAAATAACAAAGCAAGGCATTACAAAAACAGCGTGGAACTGTAGGTAGGCAATTTTGTGTTCAAATAAACTCAAATTCGCAACTGACAACTCTAGACCATTTAGAAGTAGGTATGTAAGAGGTGTGCATGTGTGCATGTTCTGAAATCCAATAGTTGGAAAGTATGGTCAGCCTAATAATAAGCTCTGGAGTGATGATAACTCTATTCAATTTTTGTTTCGTCTAGATTTTTCCTCTTTTCTGGAAACCAAGGCAGTCAGCCTGGCCTGGTATCCCAGCTCTTTATATTTAAAATCTTATATTTAAAATATAAAGTATTTTATATTTATAATTATTGTATAATATATAATTTATATAAAATATAATTATTATATGTTATATAATTTAATATAATTTATAAATATTTTAATATAAAAATTTAAAATATGTTTAAAATACCAAAAAAGATCATCATGTTTGAGGCACTCATGTAGTGGTGAGCCAACTCATACGTAGCAGTAATGAAAGCTATTGAACGGCTTGGGTAAAAGAAAATATGTGCAAGCCAAGTACACAGGGCTTGTAATTCCTCTGGGTAATGCATTTTTGTAGGGCTTTTTTCAAGGCAAAATAACTTAATGGAGTTTTGTAGTTGCCATCTTAAGCTTGTTGCTTGTGGCAGAATTGTTCTAATTTGTGCTGTGTCTGTGGATAACATCAGTGTTAAAAAAGCTGGAGGCACAAATACTTTTAACTCTTTTCTGCCTCAAATAGGCACACATCTGTTTCAGTTCAGAATTTCTTTTCATGTGATTGTGTTTAGGCAGATAAGAAGTTTTATTCTCTACCAAAAATTGTATGGACCTTGTTGACATTTTTTTCTTGTGCTCTGGAACATAAAATGTTTCCATTGTTAGATCAACTTGAAAGTTACCACCAATTCCTATCAATGTTCCCAGCCCCCGAGTCTCAGGCATCATCTGACTGAATCTTGGCTCCACCAGAATCAGCAATGCTCATTCCATCTTTGAATCAACTTCTAGACTTTCCAATTCCTGATGTTGCCAACCCAAACAGTAAATGAAAACTCACAGTTCATAGCCTGTTTGGGTGAGAACTAAACTGAGAGCAATACTGGCGCGTAGTTTCCTGGCCTAAAACCAACTATTTTTTTCTTAACTGTCATCTTCACTGATGATAGGCAGATTTACTGGTCCCCCCCAATCCCATTTGCCAAAGTTAGTAACAAACCAGTTTCAAGTGCTTTCTTGATCTGAAGACCACCTGTACATAGTAAGTAAAAATCCTTTTCACCAAACTGTTTTCGGTATTTAGACAAAATGTCAGGTTTAGGAAAAAAAATCTGATATTAATATAACCATAACGATGTGCTCATTTACATTAAGCAATCAATATCAGCTGTAATGGATCATTTAAAAAAAAAAAACTCCTTTTGTTTTCTATGAAATCATAGTAATTGTTTTTAAAACAATGCAACTAGGCCCTTAGATGTGGTATTTTTTGTTGATCTGAATTACTAAAAGAATGCTTTTTCTAAAGCATAATTATTGTCTTCAGTGGTGTAGTATCTTTAAGTGCTGTAGCTGAAACGTGCAATTATGCTGCACAAGAGTTGCAACAAAGTTTTGATTAGTGATGAGCAGTTACAGAGTTAGAACAGTTTGGCTGACTGTTACATTGCATCTGCAGTCTTTTTCTTAAGATCCAGAGAAATAATTTGTGCTAGGCTAAGATAGTACCAAGATAAACTGGTAAATTGAGCTAGCAGATGTGTTTCTGGTGCTGAAGGCAGAATAATCATTTGCAGCCAAACACAGTTATGTAGGGTGGGCTGTAAGCATTACCTCTGGGAAAGAGAGAGCAGAGGTGAGATGTATGTCCAAGCACCACTTCTAAGTGCAAGGCAGGTGCATTCCTGAGAGTAAGAAATCAGGCAAGATGGCAGGAGACACATGTGGATGAGCAAGGAGCTAATGGAAAAGTTCAAGTGGAAGAGATGATCTACAGAGCATGGAAAAGGGACTGGCCACTTGGGAGGAGCATAGGAATATTGTCAGAGCATGCAGGGATGAGATGAGGAAGGCTAAGGCCCACTTAGAATTAAACCGGGCGAGGGAGATAAGAACAATAAGAAAGGCTTCTTCAAGCATATCAAAGGCAAAATGAAGACTAGGGAAAATGTGGGCGTGCTTCTGAATGAGCTGGGTGCTCTGGTAATGCAGGGCACTGAGAAGGTGGACCTGCTTTGCTTCAGATTTTTTACTGTTAAGGTATTCCAGTAGTTGGAGATCAATTAATTCATTGTAAGACTGTGGCCTAATTAGCACGGTGTGAGTTCCATCTCTTCTTTTTGTATTTATTATGATGCGCCCAGTGTTAAGCTTGCAGGGCTCTCTGTCCTACCCCCATTTCCTTGGATAAGTGGCTCTTAGTATGACCTACTGTGACCACCTCACCTCCTTCAGTCACCTTCCCTAAACAGCTGCTCTGTAAGCCCACAGGAATTGCTTGGTGGAGTGATGACTCCTCCCTTGGGGCAAATCTGTGTTTGCCCTGATGTTACTGAGACAGGGATAAAATATTGCTAAGTGCAACTTCCTAAGGAGGTCGTCATCTTTCCTCCCAGGTACCTAGTGACAGGACGTGGGAACGGCTCAGAGCTGCATGAGGGGAGATTTAGATGGATGTTAAGAAAAAGTTCTTACTGACAGGGTAGTTAGACTCTGGAACAAGTTCCTAGTGAGGTGATTGATGTCCCGTGCCTGTCTGCCTTTAGGAGGGAATGGCATTTGGATGATACTCTTAATGATTTAATTTTGGGTATGCTACAAAATCTGTTCTAACAAACTACCATCCGAAAGGCATCAGTTTCTGCACAGATCTGATTAAACAAAAAACCAACAGATCATCATCTAAGAATAAAGCAGTTGGGTTGGAAGGCACCTCCAGGGTCAGCTCAGCTGACTGAATGCTGGTCTAACTCGCTTTGGAGTTCAACTAACCTGCTTAGGATCGTGTGCTGTGGGGCTTTGAAAGTCCCTGAAAATGGGCATTCCTCAACTGATCCAGTGCTTAGCTATTGGTGCTGTAAAGTTTTCTTTGAGTTGGAATAAGAATAGTGCATATAAAATGGTCATGAATAAATTTAGATAAGAAATCACATCACATCAGTGATGTTCTGGAAGAGTGCTTTGATGGGATTTGTGGGAGGAAAGCTATTCACCTGAGACCGAGATGCATGTTGGTCTGATTTTAGAAGTGATAATATGATATAGATATCTCCAGTGGCAAGGGAATTGACTTGTTGATCCATTTCAGATTTGAAATTGTGATGCTTTTACTGGTGATGGCTGTTGAATTTGCTGCTTGCACTTGAAACGGTCGCTTTCCTGCTGCTTTGCTGCTCATATAGAATTGTAAGCGTCATGAATTTTCTTGCTGTGCACTTGTATGTATTTCTGCGGGCAATAGGAGTGATCTTCCTTCTTGAATTAATGAAGCTAAGTCTCTCCTGAGAAATTCAGGAACAGACTGGGCACACTAATAGACCTTATTGTTTAATTCACCAGAGGAACAATATTATTCACAATTACTCATTTTATGCCTTTTCTGGATACAGAAGGCGCCTGACACTCTCGGTCTATTTGCTCGATAGCTTCTTCAAGTAATTAATTCTCAGGTATGCATATCTAATGAAGTCAGTATTTTACTTCACTTATTTTTTTTATACATTTATCAAAGGACATTTCTGCTACCTTGCACCTTCCTAGAAATGAAGTCCCAACCAGCTCTGCTGAAGTCCAGCTGTGCTTTCCTTCTGAATGCTAATTTGAAATGGACATCTAAGAAGGCAGTTGGATCATGAAATTGATTTAAGTCATCCCACGTGCTGTGGAATGGACTGAAACTCTGCTCACTGTGTGAATCTTGACTGAATTTGTGAGTCTGAATGTATGGAAAAAATTTACTGAGGGAGAGGAGGAAGAGGCAATGGGCAAAGGGCAGCAGTCCCACACTAACATCCCTTCCAGCCTGTGGTGCTGTGCCCCTTTCTGCTCTCTCTGCTGAATGTCTGGCTGTGCAGTTAGACATCTGTGCGTACGCAGTGTGAAATTGTCTCTTACTCAAAGGCCCCTCTTCAGAGCGAGGACCATGAATTACTACTATAGGCTTCAAGGAATAAGCTTAATGATCTTATATGAAATGCTAGCTCTGGTGTGAAATGGAAATTTCTATTCTTTTCATTATGATCAAATGTGCACTACATTTTAAACAGGGTTGTTCGAGGGAAATAATTATATTATTAGTAATTATATTAATTGTTATTGCTCATAGAAAATGCAAAAATTCAGCTAATGAGCTCGTTTGCAGTTTTCAGTATGATATATTGCCATAAAGTCAATGATTTTAAATATTAAACGTAGCAATTACACTTTGGGCTGCATTTCAATTTAATTTAGTATGATAGAATAATTTTTCTTAGAGTATCGAGTTACCACCAGTTTACTTTTTAAATAGGTTATCGAGTGTTTGGAGATACATAAACAGCTCATAACTTTATTGTGGCATATACTAGAGATACACTTCCTCAGAAATGAATTTAGAAATTGTGATATGTAGTCAAGATGCTTTTTATGGCCTGCAAAGGAGCAGAGTGTTTGAGATAATTCTTGACGGGATGAGCTGCTTGGATTTGTTGCATGAGAAGCTGGGGAATTAGACAGATAAAATACCTTGAACATTAGAAGATAAACTTTTTTTTCTCTTTAAACCAGGATTTGGGTGTTCTCAGTGAACTTAAAAACTTGTAGTAAGTGCTGATACTTTGGAAAAATAACTTGCTTAACTCAAGGATTTGAGAACCTCAATTAGATGTGTTCACTTAAATATTATTGTCTATATAAACTTACGCAGTTCTTTCACAAGTGTCTCAGTGCCTTTGAGCAGCACATTAAATGCACATTAATATTGCAGCACTAGTTGTGCCAGAACGATAAGGATCTCTGTTCTATGCAATGAAGAGGCAATAATGCAACAACACTGTAGCAGTGTTTAAATTTGGGCCTGGCATAAGGGGCTGTTTTTTTTTCTGTTTAATGAACTTCAAAGCATCAGTTATAAACCTGCAGAAGTGTATTCAACCAAGCCGCTCAGCAGGAGAGTTTTGTGAGAGGTAGGCATGAGCTGGGAGGTTAGGAAAGTGCGTTATTTTTGCCTAATTTCTGCCTCCAGAAATTTACTAGAGAAAAACAAAGAAAACATCACTTAGGGAAAATATTGGTTTGTTCAGTTTACTATAGAAAATACATCTTGGATTCTTTTATATTGCTCCTATCTTTTCTAATTGAGGAAACTTGAGCAAAGACATCCATATGGACTGGAAGGAGCGGTCCTTGAGAGCAGCCCTGCAGAGAAGGACCTGAGGGTCTTGATAGATGAAAAATTTAACACGAGCCAGCAGCGTGCCATTGCAGCTTGAAAAGCAAATGGTATCCTGGGCTCCATCAGAAGAGGGGTGGCCAGCAGGGACAGGGAGGTGATCGTCCCCCTCTACTCTGCTCTTGTGAGGCCCCATCTGCAGTGCTGTGTCCAGGTCTGGAGCCCCCAGTATAAGAAAGACAGGGAGCTGTGAGAGAGGGTCCAGAGGAGGGCCACTAGGATGATCAGGGGACTGGAGCAGCTCCCCTACGAAGACAGGCTGAGGGAGCTGGGCTTGTTCAGCCTGGAGAAAAGAAGGCTGCGGGGTGACCTTATTGCAGCCTGCAGTACCTAAAGGGAGCTTACAGAGGGGAGGGGAATCAACTCTTTGAAAGGGTAGATAACTGCAGGACAAGGGGAAATGGCTTGAAGTTGAGGGAGGGAAGATTTAGGTTGGATGTCGGGGCAAATTCTTACTGTGAGAGTGGTGAGGTGCTGGAACAGCACTAACGTAATACTTTTGTCCATACTGACTTATACAGATCTTGCAGGATATCTCCTGTAAGAACTTTTTGGTTGTTTGCCATTCCCTATTCATGGTGCCTGAACATACGGCTAGATGTATCAAAGGGACGTTCTTCCCAAAGGCTGACCAATTAAATGCTGTTTTGCTGTTTTGAATCATATAGCTATCATATAGCTATTATAGGACTGATCTTTACTGTTGTTTTTATATTGGTCACAAAATTGGACATACATTCCCTTACAATGATAACATAGTAGTAGAAAGTAGGCTAGTTACCCTGGAGAAGTAGGCTGTTTGATAGTGTGTGTAGAATACATACTTAGTTTTTTCCCTCTTCAGTGTTACTTCAGGGCCTCATTTGTGTAGCTACTTCTCTTCCAATCCAGCTGGTTAGGATAGACTCACTCTTTCATATGCAGACCCTTTGGCATGCTGTTGTGGTTGCAGAATTAATTAGTAAGGCTCAGAAGCTTTGCCTACATAAAGGGTAATGGGGAGTGTTACAAACAAAATGAGCCATTACTAAATGTCCTTGACAAATGTAACTGTTTTGTTTCTGAAGTATTTATTTTGCTCGAGGGGTTTCTACTTCTCCAATCATCCCGCTTGGTTGTGGGCGATTAGGAAGAAAAAGATGCAAAAGCAAGCAAGAATCAATCCCGCCCCAGCTGTGTCTCAATCTGAACCAGACCCTTTTGGACTTATTTTCACGTAATTAACTCTTTCCTGACTCAGTACCAGTAGCAGAAGTTGGATAGTGTGGGTCATGCATATGACAGCTTTCACGCTTGGCTGATGGGATGGGCTCTAATATGCTCTCAAAGCTGTGACTGAAGCCTGAGATAAAATTTCCTTTGGTTTCTTGGTATGAGAATCCGCAAGAGGCCAGCTCTAAGCATGGCAACAACTTCATCCCTTTCTGGGAAACTGGAGCTAAGACCCAGGCTGTCAGCTGGGCACTGTGATCTGAGAGTGCTTCTCCATCTGCTCCTAATGTTTGTTTTCTCCCTCCTGAAAATAACATAATTGTTATTTTAAAAAGATATTATTCAGTCCGCTGAAGTCTAAACCATAGTGAACCAGAATACAATAAAATACAAAAGCATGATTAATTAATCTTTCTCACAATTGTTCACACTTCTTACCAAGATGTAACAGCCCAGTAAGAAAAAGTTCAGTAAACAAGGCAGGGCTGGGGACTTTTCAGAAGAGCTTGGACAGGGTTGTGGTTTCTTTGTAATTTGCTGATACTCTTAAATATATTACAACTATGAGATCAAAATAGTACAGGCTCCCACAGGCTATGCACACAGTATACTGTAATATAGATAGGAGTATACTCAGGACAAAAGGGCTTGTGTGCCCTTTGAACATTAGATGTAGATGGGGTAGTATACGTTCCAGAATCATGCTGCTTTCCCCAGGGTAAATGGAGAAATCCCCTGTAGCTATCACACCAGCATTGTATCTGTTGTAGTAATAAACCCTTTTTAATTTATTTTTTTAAGGGAACACAAATGAGGTTACAACTTCTGAATTGTTATTTACAGAATAGGAGCTTGAAATCAAAATGCTGTCTGAAGAGTAGAAGTACTGAAATAGTTAGGAGTAAGATCTATAACGGCAGCGTGGCCGTTATGTCTTAGTGATGCATAGCAAGAGGCAAACTGTAATAATTTCTAATGATTTTTTTGATAGATGTATGGTGCCCTGCTTTAGTGAGTTGAGAGTAATTTTCATGTAAGGGACAGATTATGAAATCCACGTTACCTGAACTCAGTTACCAGCTTTTAAAATGCTATCTGCTTCTGTGTACTGCAACCTAGGAGTATTGATTTTACCATTGTAGGATATTTTTTTATTTTAAAACAATAAGACTTTTCTTCCAGCCGAAGAGAAAGAAGCATTCGACATTGCAGAACTGTTCATTTATATTTATTCTCATCTTCATGCATGAGCAGTATTGTACAGGTGTGTTAAGCAGAGTGTTACCAGATTAGACCCTAATTTAAGAAGATGTAACGATGGCACTAACAAAGACAAAGGATGTGGCCTGGTGGTTAACTAGACTATATATGGGCACTGTACCAACAGTGACCTGTGGTTTTACATGCAATATATTTTTGTATTTTTTTTTCTATGTGTTCACACTCAATTTGAACTCTGAACCTGGAAATGCTCAAGGCCTCACTGTATCCTACATATAGTGGGAGCTAATGAAGAACCTTACTAAACAGGCCCTTTTCTATCTATCTCATTAATTTGGTGTTTCTCATTGTTTAATTATTTAATGATTTCATATTTTCATATTCTATATTTTATTTCTTATATGCAACATAGTAATGATGTATCATTTTCTGTATCTGTTTGGCCTTTTTCTAACAGACGCTTTACTTGTTCTACCATCCTTTTTTGTTTTTCCCCTCTCATTGTAAGAGTAGTGTTCTTTTAATATTTAGAAATAATATTTTTAAAGGAGGCATGGGTCTTATTTGGGCTTTTGCTGACTACGCTTGCTTTACCATTCCTTAACTCAGTTCTCCTGTGCTCCCAACTTGGTACTAGAAGCTTTCAGTATCCCATGCTTTGCTCGTGAGCCCTCACTGACAGCACAGTTTTGGTGGCTTAGGTTCCATCCCCAACCCTAGCAGGAACTGGATGCTGTTGTAATAAGCACTGCTATTTCAGAGGAACACCCGAGTCTCTTGTTCTCTCAGAGGACTACAGTGAGATGCAGCGTGATCTTCTGGATAGGTTACTAACTCCTCACTTAAGAGACTAGAGAAGCGGAGTGAAAGGCAGATAAAATGGAAGCTGCCCGAGTTCATTAGTTACTGGAGGTGAATGCAAGACAGTGAAAGGTTAAAAGCCTGCGCATTTGAGATAAAATTACTTACTGTGTAAGACGTCTCATGTTTTGTGAAATGATCTTTGTTAAATGGAGGATCTATAAATCGAGTTCATGCAATACTTATCACTTTAGCATAACAATGTGTACTCAAAACAAAGCTCTTTTTTTTTTTTATGACTATTAGACTACATGACTTGTCCATGAAAAGTAACCTGAGAAGTTCTTGCTCCTTCTCATTTTTGTGTGTATTGCCTGGTACTAGCCGTAAGGAGGATGGATCACAGACTGTTATGTTTCAAACTCCCCCCAAATTTCAGAAACTTGGCAAGAATGAGCAAGGGCTATTGTTTTATTTTATGTTTTTGCACGCTTTCAATTCAGTATGATAGCAGAAGTTTCTCATCTTTAAACACAGTTTAAATCAGAGTTATCATGCACAAGTTTCTCAGAGGACTTGTTAATGGAACTGGAATGTTGCTGTTATTCTGTGAAATTGTTTTTGTCTGTTCATTTAAAACACAGTGGTTGGAGATATATAAGTCTGATTCATTTGCTCTTACATTTACATTAATTTATTTTGAATAGAAGATGACCGTCTGGTCATAATTTTGGTTACAGGTTGCAGAAGTATCCTAAACTGGAGAGGGAAAAAAAAAAAGAAAAAAAGTCTGTCTGCAGAATGATCATCACTTGTGTTTGAGGGAAGAGAATTGCCTGTAACGGTAACCTAAATAATGCGTATGTTCTTCTTCATTCAGTGACCTCCATCAGGAATGACTCAACTGTCATAATGTAGGCTGCTCTGAAAGTAGTATCTCCTATTTATTTCCATGGAAACTACACCAAAGCGTACGTTAACACTACCTGATAGAGCAAATTCTCAGCTACAAAACGTTGCTTTTGAGTGTTGTCACCACCATTAGCTGTGTATTTTTGCTGGTGTTTAACAAGGGCCTGCAAGCTGATCTCATAAACTTCTGCACCAGCAGAGACGATCTACTGTCATGATCATCACTGCTGAAACACACCACCCCCCACCTCACTGTGCTGGCATTCACTGTTTGGTCCCCATAAATGTTCAGCAAGCATCAGTTTATGTCCCTGTGTGCAATTTTTTCTGCATGGAAGAATTCAGTGACACACCTTTGCTTCAAATGCGCTTCCATGTCAGATGTCATTTTGTTGCACTGCCCCTCTACTTCTGTCTGTGTCACGGCAACAAAATGTAATGGAATATTGGGCAGGAAGGCTCAACCCCTACTGCCATACCACTAGCATGCACCTCTGATGTTGTGGGCCAACATAATAACTTAGGCGATTATATTATTTTTGGAGCAGCCATCGTATGTTTCAGAAGTCCTAAAAAAATAAAATAATCAAATTAAAGACCTGCAGCACTGATGTCCAACGTTTTGGCTTGCCTGGGCTACAGCAAGTAAAGAGAAATTGTCTTGGGCCACATGTAAAATATAATTCACAGGATCACAGGAAATCACGAGTTGTAAGGGACTCATAAGGATCACTGAATCCAAATCTTGGCTCCTCCAAGGACTACCCCAAAAATTAGACCATATATCTGAGTGTTGTCCAGATACTTCCTGAACTCTGGCAAGCTCTGTGCCATGACCACTGTCCTGGGGAACCTGTTCCATGCCTGACAACACTCACATGAAGAACCTTTTCCTAATATCCAACCCAAAACCTTCCCTGTAGGAGTGATGAGAGGAAAAAATGCATGTCTAAGAACTGCTGGAGAGATCTGTTGCTTCCAGAGACTATTTAGAACTCTAAGTTGCTTTCCAGAACAGTAGTTAATATTGTTGTTTTGGCTTTTTGTTTTAGCAACACTATTTTAAAAATATATTAATTAAAATTGGAAGAAAGAGCAACAAAGTGATAGAAGTAGTGGGGAAATATTGGTGATAGCTGGATGGTTGGATTAGGTCTTGGAGGTCTTTTCCAATCTCAGTGGCCCTATGATTCTTGCTTTTGTGAAACGCTGCACTGCCCAGGTTTGATGGCTGTGGCTGCCATTCTCAGTGAGCTCTCAGAGTGTTTTTCTCAGGGCTGCACACAATTATTCGCTGTAACTGGGTCCTGTACACTCTCTGTGTCCTGGGCAGTGCTGGTTGCACACCACTGTGGTTGTCACTGGGCCGGGCCAGGTCGCTCTGTGGCACGGAGCTGCTGCCGTGATGGTGCAGGACAGGAGGTGGCTGCAGGGTGGGCCGGGCTGTGCCTGATCTATGAGGCTGTTTGAAATTAACAGAACATCTGCCCTGAGCTAAAATAAGGCAGCTCATAGTCACTTGTACTCTTTTTTTAATGAAACCAGTGGCTGAGCTTACATGGATGAGTGCTGCAGTGTTTGAGCAATGCAATACACTGCATACCTATAGACAGTTATTCTTGGAGAGACTCTGGTTCTCCTGAGCATACGTGTTTGAAATACAGCCACTCCTGCTGCAGTGTTCACCTGCATAGTGCTTTGGAAGTTGTCTTTAAGGACCTGTGTGGCATGTGACAGCACGCAGCTAGGTCTGGGTCTACACAGGTAGAGCTAGGTCTGTATCTTTCCTTTTATGTTATTTGTGTTAGTGTGGACAGAAGACTTAGCACTTGGCAGAAGTGCTGCTGGGAGAATGTAGTCAGAGACACAGGAGAATGGGCATGCACTACTTGCTGACATCAAAAGAAATCAGCAAAAAGATTGACTTTTCTGTATCGTGTATCCACTTTCTGCGAAGCTGTGCATGTCCTGTGAAGTAGGGACGGGGCTCTTCCAAGCTGACAGGGCAGTTATTCAGAACTATATGGAAGAGTAATTATTCTATAGGATCGTTACAGTTGGAAAAGACCTCTAGGGCCACCAAATCCAACCATCAATCTATGCTAACCATGCCCACCAATCATGTGCCTCAGTGCCACATCTCCACAGTTCTGAGCGTCTCCACAGATATCCCATTTTAATAAGAACTCTTCAGTCTCACTAATAGAAAAAACACAGAGACAAGTAAAAATATTCTCAAGCCATGCCTTGTGTCACGTTTTGATATACAAGGAAAGCAGGTGGCTTATGTCATCTGGGACTGTTGTGCAAAAAGTAGATTAAATTTGAAGAAGATATTGCTAACTGCTCTCATATTTACTGAGATAGTGCTGTGATGCTGATATGCTTTCAGTAATTTATATACAAATAAATTTTAGGATCTTCAATTCTATATAAATGCAGCAAATAAATAAATTTTAGGACTTTCAGCTGTGTATAAAGGCAGTCTTAGGTCTTCCATTTTATTCTTTTAAAACCATTGTTACCTAAGCAATAGCTTCCAATTAAACAAACTGTTCTTCAGTCTCAGTAACGTCTCCCAAGGGAATGTATTTTAGTGTAATTACCTAGTTACTGACTTCATTGCCATTTCACTTTGTTTTGAAGAGTAAGGAAGTTCAGTGCTGGGTTTGCGTTGAAAATCATACAATTCCTTCAAATAATGTCATGAAGGTATACATTTTGAAGCCTGAAATAGGGGGAAGCTTCTTTTTCAGTTCCCTTGTGTCTTTGAGCTATATAGTTTATTGGAACGCAGAGGTATTTACTGTCAAGATTATTTACATTACTGAATATTGTAAGTGGAACACTCAAAAGTCATTGGAGCATGGAAATGCTTATTCAACTGCTTTCAGTTCATGGTCCTGCAGAGTGAATTTTTTTTCAGACGCTGAAATAGAATGATGGCCATTTTATTATTGCTCATGTTGATTACCAACCCTAAAAAGGCTTCAGATATTCTGCTTCCACAGTGTGTTATTTTTAGATGAGGAGGTTATTTTTAGGAATTTTAACAGCTCCTTCTGCTCTACCAAATTGGTCTCTAGGCGTTTAAGGCTGTTATAAATCATCCCCAAAAATATACCTTGTTTTAATTGCCAGCACTCTTTAAAAAAGGAAAGAAAGCAAACAAAATGAAATAGCTCTACTCTTCACTTTTTTAACCTCTGATCTAAAGCTGCTGGTCAAAATACCCTATCTAATTCTCAGAGATACTTAGAAGCTGGAATTTAAGGACTTGAATGTGTATTGGTTCTTCTGGGGGGTGAAATAATCCACCGTAGATTAATTTTCATTTTTCATGGGCTCAGATGTGGGGTGGAAAGCAAACAGAGATCTTCAGCGTGGCATTCCAATAAAGGCACTTACCTGACTGAGATCTGAGTAATAATTCTGAGGATTATTACTCATTTGGTTATGTATGATCTGTCTGGTTGTAGCACGTAGAATATTTCCATGCTCAGACTGTTAAACCATGCCAAGTAAAAATGTCCTGCTGATAGATGGAAATCCTGTCTATTTTTTTGCTTGCTGGGATAAACAGCCTACACCGTATCTTTTAATATGATCATTTAATTATCTTTTAATAAGCTAAATAACATTCATATACTTTGTAACAGATGGAAATGGGTCCACGAACATGAAAAATGGATGAACATTACGACCTGGAGGTCAACAAGGAAATTTCCAAACCATATGAACTTCCCTAGCTGTGCACTTCAGTATATGGTGACATTTCAGCTTCTCATTGTACATTCAGTGATTATGGCAGAAAAAGAATTTGAGAGATTATTACACTTCCTTTGTAAATATGTTGGGAAAGCGTATGATCTCTTTTTATTGCCAAAGTAATTGTAAAATCAATCACATTCAATATTGCTGCTATCTCTTCAGCTTTTGTATTCATAAGACAAAGCAACACTGAAAAAATAACACAAGAAAAATTCATCAGGGTAAGTTTTCATTCTCATGACGGTTTATTTCTTGGAAATGAGTTGGAGTTAGAGAACAACTCAAATCCTGGGAAAGCAGAAAACATCATCCACAAGCTTTAGTGCTGCATCAGATGCTTCTTGTCATTCTGTCCTCTTTCTTTTTTTCCTTATGGCCAATAATCTGATGGTATTTTTCTTTCCTTTACAAACCTACTATTTTCTCAGTTCTATGCGTGCTCTGTCCTGTTCTAGGTTTTGTTAAGATTTCAGTGTGTGTATGTTTGGATGCATAAGATGGAGAATTGAAAGTTCCACACTGACACATGCCAGCAGTGGAAGATGTGACCCAAAATACTAAACTGCAAAAAAATATTTAATGGTTGTGGAGCCAAGCAGGACGTATAGACTGCAGGGCTTTGGGTCATTTCTGCTGCATTGGGACTGTAAGTAAAATTTAAGGAGGTGAACAATGTAGAAACTAAAAAAGAACTGAGGTCTGAAAGAGGCATTACAAGATCCCAGACTACATGCAGTGCCTTGAGGCTGTTGATTCAGGTGACAGCAAGTAGCAGGAGTCTCACCTAACTGCAAGTTGAAGAAAATGCACTTGTATGGAATCATGCAGGGTAAAGGATTTGTATTTCTTCTGGGACGGTGTTTTAAGAAGTCCTTTTTTTTAGGATGCCTCATGCTGAAAGCTTTTCCAAATTGCTGTCCATTCTCTCTTATGTTTTCCATACAGAATACGTGATGTTTTGTGGTTCAGTCCTTTCTGCATTGTCTCTTCAGCTACACCTGATACACTTAATGTAGTACATGAAGTAATTTCGCGTTGCCTGGACTCCCAGAATAGTCAGTCTGCTTACTGCCTCCATCTCTATCAAGGGATTGTATTCAAAGCTCATTTTGTGTGTGGTTTTCCCTCAATCAACACTCCTGAGTTCTATTTAAAAATCCATTCTCCCCGCAGTCGTTGCATTTCCAAAATGACCTCTAACACTGCTTTCACCAGCCTACCTTTGAGGAAGCAGATGGTGTGCTCTCAGGGCTCAGTAGGGTCTGTGTACAGCTGAACCCATCTGGCACTGGAGAATGCTCTCCTGTATTGGTTACTCAGGGCACTCAGAACAAGCAGGCTTTCTGAAAGTACCACCACGAAATGTTTCCCCTATTGCTCCATGTTCTTTATGTTACTGGTGCTTTCAGATTCTGTACAGAGCAATGCAGCATGATGTAAAATTATTTTCTAAATAAATTCTCTGCAGTGATGCCCTGGAAAAATCAGTATTGCAGCAGGGTCAGCAGTGACGACAACAACAATAACAAAACAATAACATCCTAGGATGTGAGTTTGCAAAGGTTTTGTTCAGAATTCAGAATCTCACTCAATGCCTTAGCATGCTTCATGCTGCTCCCTGCTGGACTGCAGCTGGTGAACTTAAACATTTCTAACTAGCTGGTGACTGGCTTAGCCCATAGCCAGTAGGCTGAGTTTTCTTCCTGTGCTAGTGCTTATACAGTAGGTAGGTGGCCTATTTTGTGTTTTTCAGTGCTGCTGCACTCCTGGCAGGAGGAGCATCTTACTAAATACAATAAAGTTATTTTAGCAACAGGGTGAAATAAAGACAAGGGTTGCAATTCCGTGGGTTTTTTTTTCCTGTTTGTTTGGATTTTTTTTTTTTTCAAACCCCTCACTTTGTGGAGCATACTTTCTCCCCCAGTGACCAATGCTTTCTCCCCCAATTTTTTGTTTAATTGTTTTGTTTAATATAAAAATTTATCCTACCTGTAGTCTGAAAGTCAATGGGACAACATTGATGGTGTCTGAATCGCAAGCAAGTTTTGTTGCAGGTATCACAAGTGTTTATGCAGTGATGTCATATCAGGTGTGCACTTCTCACACCCCTCTGACAGCTGTAAAGCTACATGTTTCTAAAGAAGAACTTTCTCCTGACTATCTCCTGAATCGTTACCTGTTTTTAATTCTGCATGGCTTGTTTGACACTGTAAGGGATAGGGATGGACTACAATTTTGTGTTTACATTTGCAAAAGTTTGTTGCTTTTTTTTTTTCTTTTTTCTCGACAGGTCCTTAATGGTGTAAGTGATGATGATGTAAGTGGGAATAGAGCTCCTCCTGACTGTGGGGATGGCTCTCTTTTACTTCAGCACTTGAATGGTGCATCTCCTGGGCAATTTTTGAAAAAGTGCCAAGAAAAGGAAAATGTTGCAAGTGTAACTTCACGTTTCTGTAATTTGAAAGGCAAGCAATGTTTATATAGGAACATAGTTGGTCCAGATTTTGCACTGGAGAGGAATACCATATGAAAACGAATATTTTTGGCGTGCTTTCAGAGCATCAGTTCTGACTACACCTGTGTAAACCAGAAGTTAAAAGAACATAATGTTCGCAATCAGATTTTTACCCTCAACTTCAGATTTAATCCATGAACATGAAGTTTTGTGGGCAGTTTTCCTGACAGCAGAACTTTTCTTGGCATACTGTGAGATTTTCCAGCTTTTCTGCATGTCATTGGTGATTTTAGAGGCAGCTTTTCGAAGGTATTTTCCAAATAGAGGGGAATGCTATAGGCTATTTCTTTTTTTGGAATGGTTGAACATCTGAGGCATGTTCAGCTGGATAACATGGGCTTACTCTTTTGCTGTGAGGTATGGGGTGGGCTGACTATACTGTTTGCTCACAGTCTCTCTCAATGCTGTAGGCATGGCACAGATGAAGCCTGTTTCTTTTTGTGTCAGAGCTGAGGCTCTCTTCAGGTTCTTTGTTGCCTAACAATGGTGGTGAATTTGCAGTTTCCTCAGCAGAGATCATGTACGTTGGCCTTTCATCATCATGCAGTTTGTACAGGCTTCATGTTTGAGAAAACTGTTTGATGTTGTTTGAGGCTGATAGTTTCCTGGGGTCCTGGTGACAGACAGGTTTGAATCAGCACTGCTTTCTTAGAAAATGACATTAAGAAATATCCTATAGGCTAAAACTAAACATCTTTTGTTTGCTTTATTGTTATTCTGACATGGAATACCTTTGATTAGTCTGTGAATTCACTAGCTGTTCAAAATAACTGTCTCACGGGGAAATCAAAGAATAATGTTTACTTTGGATCTTTTTAGATCCAGCCAATACTGGAAGAGAACACAAGGACGTTGTTAAGATGAAGGATTTTTGAAGGATGAGTAAAACATTCTGGGAGCCATCAGAACTTTCTGATGTTATTGGCTCAGGGAGGCCAGAAACCTCCCGTGGAGCAGAAGGGCAAAAGCTCGCTTGATCTTGATTTTCAGTACGAATACAGACCGTGAAAGCGGGGCCTCACAATCCTTCTGACTTTTTGGGTTTTTTGGGTATGATACCCAAAAATTAATTGGGTAATCCCAAAACCAAATATTGGTTATGATACCATATAACCCAAACCTACCAAGTCTTCTGTTCTAGTCAGAGACCAGGAACTACTGAAACTGCCACTACAATCTCAAGCACAGTGCAAAGTAGTTCATGTTTCCAAAGATGCCTCTGAAGGACAGAAGACATGTGATAATGACGTGCCTTTCCCCACTTGCCATCCCAGCTTCAAAATGCATTTTTAAGAATGCTTCCTTTCCATCTTGGCATTGATATCACTGCTTGTTCCCAGTGCTTGACTATTACTATCATATCCTCACTGAGATAAGTGGTGGCTTAATTAGTGTGTCTTGAGTTCTGCTTTGTTGCAGTTGTAGATGAAATATTTTCAGTGTTCATCTCAAATTGGAGAAGCTTACTGTGTAAAACAAATGCAAACAGACTCTGCATAACTTGAGCTCTAACCCTTATGTTGCACTGCACAGTGGGACAGAATGTGTCAGGGATAGGTGCCTAGCCTTTTAGCTTGCCTGTGGAGGCCAGCCTGTGCCAGAGAAGGCCACACTGAGTCAATAGAAATTGTCTTGGGCCGCATCTAGAGTATGAGCATGTATTATAATTAATGTTTATAAGTAACAAAATTTCTTTTTTAAAATGCTTTTTAAATTAAAACATAAAAAGAGAGCAATGAAAAAAAACAACTACTGGAATATTTAACCCTATTTTTGTGAAACTAACACATCACTGTCTGATTCAAGTGGTTGCAATTCTCAGTGAGCTTCAAGATGTTCATCAGAGATTTTTGATCTGATTTTACTTTTTCCGTATTTCATCCTTGAAAACAGCTGTTCACAAATGCATGGACTGCCAAAAAACGATGGCATGAATAAGGTATGACTGTGAAGTCAGGGGTAGGGTAGGTCTTTATCTAATCTTTATTTATAATAAAGATCTGGTGAAGTGAACATGATCAGATTTTTCTTTGAGGTGAATGGCTGGTTGCAGTTCTGTACATTCCATTTGAAATTTTGCAGGTGCTTTATTTAAGTTGACTGAAAATGAAGTCGCAAATATAGAAAAAATAGATGATTTTTTTTTTTTTTTTTTTGCAACCTTGAAGCCCGTTTTTAAATTACTTTCTGTTTTTATAAAGGAAGGCTGCATATTTTTCGCTGTTCACAGGTCTGTGTTCAGCCAGTGTATCAAAATGAGCAACATTATTTGCCATAACTTGAGCTTGCCATAATTTAAGTTTCATTCTGGACACTATTATGGTTCGTGGCATAGTTGATTTTCAACTTGAAGATGCAAGTTTAACTCATGTAAATTAGCTGTCAAATCCACTGAAAAAAACAGGAATGATGATCTTCTAATGTAGCACTGGTAGGTGGCCATGCATTACCTGCCTCTCTCTTACTCCCCCTCCTCAGCAGAAAAGGGGGAGAAAATATGATGAAAAGAGCTTGTGGGTTAAGATCATAGGATCACAGAAACCTTAGAGTTGGAAGGGACCTCTGAGGGCCATCTAGTCCAACTCTCCTGCAGTGAGCAGGGACACCACAGCTAGATCAGTTTGCCCAGGGCCTTATCCAGCCTTGCCTTGAAAGTCTCCAGGGACAGGGCATCAACCACATCACTAGGCAACCTGTTCCTCACCACCCTCACTATAAAAGATTTTTTCCCTCTATCTAACCTAAATCTACCTTCCCTGAGCTTGAAGCCTTTTCCTCTTGTCCTGTCACCATGGACCCTGCTGAAGAATCTGTCCCCTTCTTTCACATAGCTCCCCTTTAGGTACTGAAAGGCCACTATCAGGTCACCTCTCAGCCTTCTGTTTTCCAGGCTGGACAGCCCTGGCTTTCTCAGCCTGTTCTTGTAGGAGAGGTTCCATCACTTGGATCATTTCTGTAGTCCTTCTCTGGATGCGCTCCAATAGATCCATGTCTCTCCAGTACTGAGGACTCCCTATCTGGATGCAGCCCTCCAGGTGAGGCCTCGCTAGCGCACAGTAGAGCAGCAGGATCAGCTCCCTTGACCTTTTGGCCACACTTCTTTTGTTGCAGCCCAGTATACGGTTGGCTTTCTGGGCTGTGAGGGCACATTGGCCCATTTCCAGTCTGCCATCCACTAGTACCCCCAGGTCTCTTTTTGTAGATCTGCTCTCAATTCTTTCATCTTCCAGTTCTTATTGGTAATGGAGGTTGCTTTGACACCGGTGCAAGACTTTGCATGTGGATCTGTTGAGCCTCGTGAGGCTCACATGGACCCATTGCTGAAGTCTGTCTGGATCTCTCTAGATGGCATCTCATTCTTGTGGTGTGTCAACTGCACCCCACAGCTTGGAGTCATCAGCAAACTTGAAGGTGCACTCAACCCCACTGTTGATGACACTGATGAAGAAATTAAAGACTATCAGCCCTAGCACTGACCCCTCGGAGAACAAGATAAGGACAGGAAGATCACTCACTGATTACTATTGTGGGCAAAACAGATTCAGCATGGAGAAGATCAATCTGTTTCCACTTAATAATCCCATCTACTCTCTTCTGCCTCCCTCTTTTGCAAGGAATAAAGCTGTGGTTAGTCCATAATGCTTTCTCTGCCACTTCTTCATAATCACTCTGCCCCTGCCCCAGTGTGTGGTGCTTCCCATGGGCTGCTGCCCTTCTCAAACTGATCTTATATGGGCTTCCCACAGGCTGCAGCTCTCCGAGCATTGCTCCGGCACAGCTCCTTACCACAAGGCCCATCCTTCAGGAGCAGATGGCTCCAGCACAGATCCCTATGGGTGGCAGCTCCCCCAAACCTCTGCTCACTGCAGGCTTCTCTCTACAGGCTGCACATAGAGATCTGATCTGCATTATGCCTGTAGGGTTCAGTGGGACAGTCTGTTCCATCATGGGACTCTCCTGGGCTGCAGGGAACTTCTGCTCCACACCTAGAGCACCTCCTGCCCTCACCTCAGTGGCTGCAAGGCTGTTCCTCACACATATTCTCACTCCTCTCCCCCATTTGCTGTTGCACAGCAGTTTTTCACTTTCTTAAATCTGTTTTCTCAGAGGCATAGCCAGCCAGCATTACTCATGGCTCAGCTCTGGCAGCAGCAGGTCCTTTTTGGAGCATCTGGAGCTGGCTCTGATCTGACATATGGGAGCTGCAGGTCTTGCGTCTGTGAGCGCTCTGCCCAATACCCAAACCTTGCCACGTGAACCTAACACAGAAATTGCAGGTAATATAAATTGGAAAAAGCTGGGCAAAGGCAGGTCAGTTGTGCCTTCAAGAGTTTTGCTCTATTACTTGAAGATTCAAACAAACTTTGGCAGTTCAGTAGCTTGCAAAAATTCCTTGTTGTCTGTAGGCTTCACATGACTGTTTTGAAAAGACTAGTTGTCCTGATACACCTCTTCCCTTTCCTCTGATGCTTCCATGCTGTTGTCATTTGACATGGTGTTAGTGAAAAATTCCCTGTTCATTACTGGACAGAAGGTCCTGAGAAGTTTTTAGCTGGAATGCACCACTCTGGCCATCAAAGTGTTAGGTCATTAAAGGAAGGGAATGGTGAAGTCTGCTTCTGACAGCTTCAGCATCTCTTTGTCCCATTTTGCAGTATTGATGTTGTTGTGCAGTCTCACTGGTACAAAGCAGAAATAGGCCTTAGGAAGGTCAAGCAAAGCAAATCACGGAGATGCTGCCGGTGAAATTTCCACCAGAGCCAAAGTTGAGGGTGAGGCAGCAAAATAGGACAGGAAGGAAAGATGGGCAGAAGCAAGGTAGTATTTGTGCCAAGGTATTAAACTATGCCATTCAGTGATTTTCAGCATGCCTGCTTAACAATATTTGAAGAATGATAATTTACTAGGAAAAGTAGGAAATTTATAATTTCCTTATTTTTATTATAATATTTTATTTTAAAAATATTTTATTTTTATTTTAATTATAATAAAATATAATTATTAAATTTATAATTATTTATAATTTATATCGTTTGAGGGCTAATGCTACCTTCCATCAGAGCCTGAGGCAGGAGAGAGTTTGGGTGTTGCAGCTGTGAATACAGCTGAAGTTTTCAGTGCCATTTCAGCATGAGAGTGAGGGTAGTTGTTCTGCAGGTATCTACAACCAAAGGCCTCCACTCCTCCATAGCATGTGGAACATAACAGTGCATGCAGGAAATGGAGATGGAAGGCATATGACCCTGTAAACACAACAGTAATTTGCGTAAGGAATTTATTTTCCTAAACAATCGTTACAAGTTTTTTCTTGTTCTTTGTCACACCCTTTTCTTAATACTGCTATTCAAATACATTTTCCGTGTCTTTCTAACCTTGGGTTAGTTCTAGCAGATGTTTTTGAAGTGCTTTGTTTGTGTTCCATTGAGTAGCTGCAGGAAATCTCAGGTGATCTTTGTTCCTTCTTACACAAACAGCCATGAATGAAATCAGTTTCCTACAATGTACTGTTTCATCAGCTGCACAATTTTCTTTTCACAATTTTGACTGCAAATTTAGCATTGTTTTATGTCTACTTGGTAATCTATTTTGTGCTACAGTGAAGAAGCAGTGAATTTCAAATGCTTCCATTTCCTCCAGAGGTCTCTTCCCAGTCATGCTCTCTAGATTTGTCCAACTGCGCTTTTGGCCCACGTTGAGTGCGTGTTTCATAGAACTCTGAAGCTTTTCCATTTGCAACTTGTAATTTGTACTACCTGGAGCAGTCATACTGACTGTTCTTTCTGTTTTAGGAAGAGAGTGTTTAGTAATTGCAATTAAAATGAGGAGGTAAGAAGCCACCATGCAAAAGTTTATTCCTAGACTTCGTAAGTTGTCCATGTTTCTCTCTAAATGGAAGGTGGAAGTCTCAGAGAAATGAACATAGCTCAGAAATTCTTTCCTCTAACTTATTTTAACCATCAGTGCTCCAGTGGCCAGATTGTGGTTTAGGAACAAACCCAGATCATGCGCTTATTAGTGAACTTAAAAGGTTGGATCACTAGTAGTAAACTACGCTATCTCTGGATCTGTTAGTCTGGCTGATAATGATGGAAGGCAGGGAGGCAGTCTGCAGTGCAAAGTGCAAATACTGATGTATCAGTGAAGACCACTATGTGGACAACTATTCTGAAAAAACTGCAACTCTGCAATTAACAGAGCTAATTTTTAATTGGTGGTTTGTCAACTTCCAGCTTTCTTGTTAAATTGCCTCTTCTTGCCATTTCTCTCTGAAGACTTTGATTCTCCTGTTAGTGCCCAGGTTACAGAATCCCTACATGGCAGGTATCTCGTTCAACATGTTTAACACGTGCAGCTAAAAGTTTCAGACAGCCTTGGTTTTCCAGCCTTTAACAAAATGTGTTTGATGTTGACTTTGGGAATGGATCCCTCCAAAATAAAGGCAATTAATTGTAGGAAAAGTGAATGCATTTAGAAGTATAAAATGGTTGCATTGCAACCACCGGGAGGGAATGATATGCAAAATTTGAGGCAAGAAAAAAGAAGCGCTGGCTTTCTTCTAACAAGATTTGTTAATACATTCCTGGAAAGAGGGAAGTAAGTTATGTCTGGAGAAAAATTGTGTTAAATACCTAAGCTAACAAATGCATATACAAAGTATTACATGAGAAGTATGGTGAACTCCTGAACTCTCAGAGTGAATTTGTAAGGCTACAAATAGCGTGTAACAGAACTTAAATATGCTGATAAGTAATATTTTAGCAGTGATTTAGCTCATTTTTCTCATTTTAGACCAGTGATTCAGCTGTGTAGATGTTAATCAGTTAGCACTGTAATAATCCCAAGAAATATTTTTTCTGGAATAGAAATCTGAGGCAGAACTATGAGGATCCACATGTTTAATGTGTCCAGAAGTCTCAGTGGCTGGATATTAAATGTACCCAGAGAGATGTAAGCATTTAAGTGGAAAGGAAATGGTGGAAGTTTTTAGGCACATTTAAATACAGCACCAAATTTTTGGCTGATATCTTTGGTGGGATCAGTGCATAAAGCTGTCTTAGGGATCTAGATGAACCTTAGAGTTTACTAGAGTAAGCAGAAATAAAAGAAGTAAAAGCAGCATGGCCAGAAGGTTAAGAGAGGTGATCCTGCGGCTCTGTGCTGATGAGTCCTCACCTGGAGTACTGCGTCCAGTGTGGAGCCCTCAGTACAGGAGAGACATGGACTTGTTGGTGTGTGTCCAGAGGAGGGCAAAGAAGTGATCCAAGGGTGGAACATGTCCCCTGTGAGAACAAGCTGAGAGAGATGGGGCTGTTCAGCCTGGAGAATAAAAAGCTCTGGGGAGATCTGATAGCAGTCTTTCAGTATCTAAAATGGGACTGTAGGAAAGAAGGGGACAGACTCTTCAGTGATGTCTGTTGTGATAGAACAAGGGGAAATGCTTTCCAATAAAAGAAGAGAGATTTAGATGGGATATAAGAAAGAAGTTCTCTTATGATGAGGGCAGTGAAGCACAGGGACATGTTGCCCTGAGAAGTGTTGGATGCCTTGTATATGCAGGCATTTGGGGTCAGGCTGTGTGGGGCTCTGAGTGACCTGATCTACAGCATGTCCTTGTTCATTGCAGGGGAGTTGGACTAGATGACTTCTAAAGGTCCTTTCCAGCTTACACAATTCTGTGCTTCTGTGATAAGTTTTCCAAAGCCAGTCCCAAGTGAGAGCTTTGAGGTCGTATAGGAGCGTACCATTGATCTGTGCCTGTCCCTAGCTATAGCTAGTGGAGCATAAGTGAGATGTAGTCTTTACCTAGGTCTCAGGATGTGCTGGTTACTGGGAGTTATCTGAAAGGAAGCAGCCTGGGAACAACTTCTTCCTTTGTTTAGGGCACCTCTGAAGGCAGGGCGTCCTCCTGCCTGAACTTCACACTTTGTATGCACTCTGCTCTGCACTTGCTTGACTGCGTGTTTCTAAAAGCCGCTCTGGAACATGGTTGGTTTTAGGAACTGGAAAGTGTGAACAACTTGCAGACTTTCACCTGTAGATATTTTAATGATAACAGATGGGGGACAATTAAGATGACAATAAAATATTTTGGTATTAATCTATTGAACTCTCCCTGATTTCTGCAAAGATCTTTAAATAGAGAGCTTGTGTGAACCTCCGACATTCAGATTTGCACAAAGCCATCTGCTGGCATCATTTGGAAGAATGGCCTTGTTCAGGGATTGAGAAATGTGATAACTGTGGTTTCAAAGAAAAAGATTCAGTCTCTGTAAAACTAAGGGGAACGCATCATTAGATGCACCAACATTGAACTGATAATGTGGAATTATCAATATTTATATCAGTAAAAGCAGGAATTTATACTGCTCCTCTCAGATACTTGTTTTTAAAAATGCAAATGGAGAATTTGTTGCCATCATTCCCTAGATTTGTGTCTGAGATTTCATAACTGATGTCACTTTTATAAAAGCCCCATTGACTTGGAAGGGCTTGGTTCTGAGAGACCTCCTTTGCTGTCTTTGGATTTCTGTTTCAACAGATGCAGAGACCCTGCGGTTTCACGGTTGCCTTGTCATGCTTCTGAGTGCTACAACTTTACTTACTGTATTTAAAAATTGAAAAAAGAAGGATATTTCAGGTCACAAGGGGAAGGCCATACAGTGACTTGGCAAGTATAGATGTGCTGTGTATTCTAGTGGCTCTTCTTTGCAATCGTATTTTTTCTCCTCTGGAAGTTGTCACTTGAATTTTTCTGCACAAAGGCAATAAGAAAAGAAAACTATCCAGTCTAATACAAACCCATTGGGCTGGGGGTTGCCAGCTGGTGTATTTTCTGTTGTGTTTTAAGGGTTGCTGCTGAAGCTGTCATTCTAGTCTGGATCTGTTCCTCAGCAGTTCATACCTGCTATATATGCAGAACCTTAGACTGAGATGTGGCAGACCATGGAATGAATCATGAGTGCTGTTGTGAAAAAGCATGGTGAGATTCTCAATGACTTCCTGAGTATTCTGTATGTTTCCCCAACCTGCTACTTGAATGGAGCGCCAGAAGGTCTTCAGTGCACATCATGGAGGCTTTTGGCAACCCAGCTGACGGCGGCTGATGCATTATGAGATGTACCACATGCAGTCTGCTTTTCCTTTTGTGCAACAGTAAATGCCATGTACGTTAAGTCTATAGTTTCTTTACACTTAATTGGATACAGTCCTGCAGCATCTGACAGATTTTCTATGTAATCCCTGCTTAGTTGGTCTGCACAGGATCTCTAACTGTGGCGCACCCCTAGAATATCAGATTTCTTGAGTTCGTCCTTTGGAGTGAGGTAGAAGATGTGCACCTATTTCTATGCACTAGTGTTTGAATAGAAACATGGTTCACTGTATGGTGAACATCTGTTTCTCAATCTTATTCATGAATTTGCAACTGTTACTTATGGTGGTTTGCCAGAAAAGGGAAAGAAACGTGTACCATACATTTGTTTTGTCTCTCAATTCAGCAGACTTTGTCTTTGCAGCTTGTAGTAGCAGCGCTTGGGCTTTTTCTGTACGTAAGCTGAAGCTGGAATTTATGCAAATGGGTCTACTTGGTAATAATTCTGATTACTATCTTGTTAATTTCTGAAGCTTCTTGGTTATTTTAAGTTTTTAAATTATTTTTTAAGAGGAATTTGAGCTGGGTATCAAAAGAACGTTGTCACAAATGAAGTGTTCTTGAAATCATTCTCTTTGTTTTTCAAGAGTAGTTTGACTAAGAAAAGCTGCATAAACACAGAAGGTGTCTCTTATTCAGACTTCTGGAGCCAGAGCCACAAGGATTTGCTGAAGCTGAAGGAGCTCCACATGAGTGTCTAATTTTGATAGCTTTCTTTCCATCCATAGGAACTTGCAAATGGCCTCAATCAATCACATGTTATGGTTTTAGCTGGTGAACCTCTGTGATGAACAGGGCAGTAAGTAGTGACCCATTCTGAAGTTAATGCTGACGATATTTTGGAGAAAAAATACGCATATCTAACATTAATCATAACATAATTAGTAATGAGTTCTTATGTAGATGTAGCAACTTGCATTCTTATCCCATATGCAAATGCAAGACCTTTTTCAAGCATGCCCACTTCCATCGAAACCTGGTGGCATTTGCAAGTGAAGGAGATGAGTGTGTGGCAGAAAGCTACTGCTCAAGAAAAGAGGTGTAGAGATCAGACCCAATTTCTTGCAGAATGTGTTAGAAGGGTCCTTTCTGTTTACTGGGAACCCACAAACTGTTCTCTCACTGAGTGCACTACCAGAATGACACTGCAATTATTTATTACATGCTTACAGAAGCTTTGTGAGCATTTTCCTTTGTGACAATTTCTGATGGAAGTTTGAAAGATTTATTCCAAAGCTCCTGGAATATGAAACTACCATTCCACAAGAGCTTAACAACCTGGCGTTGTGTTACTACATATACTAGTTTTTGTCAACTTCAGTAAGATGTTGTCTCCAAAGCATTCTTGTTCCACGTGTTCTGGGTACATCAGTAAAACCTGAAACTTTCTAACTACAAAAGAGTTGAAAAGGGATATTCTCCTTTCTGGAATACTTTACAGCTTTCCTAGCAGTTAGGATCCCCTTTTTGGGATCTCCTTTCTGTTTTCAGTGCTGTCAGCCTAAAGGGATTCCTTTAAACCGATGCAGGGTGTTTTATTTTCGAGGCTTCCATTTCACTTGAGCAACTACAGTTCACCATCCAGAAGAAGTCAGTACAGAGCTCAGAACTGTTGTGAACAACAAGCTGTCTTATTTATGTGGAACTGTAGCTGAGGAATGATTTCATATTCTGGAGAAGTTTTCTCTATTGGTGCTTTTTGAAAGAAAGGAAGAAGGACATATTTTTTCTCAGGCTCGTGCAGAAGGAAGCCAGTAGCACATTTTGTTTGACCGGTGCTCTTTAACATCTTTATTAATGACATCGATGAGGGAATTGAGTGCACCCTCAGCAAGTTTGCTGACGACACCAAGCTGAGTGGTGCGGTTGATACGGTGGAAGGAAGGGATGCCATTCAGAGGGACCTCGACAGGCTGGAGGGCTGGGCTCGGGTGAACCTGATGAGGTTCAACACGGCAAAGTGCAAGGTTTTGCATTTGGGCCGGAAGAACCCCAGGCACCTGTACAGGCTGGGAGGAGCGGTCCTTGAGAGCAGCTCGGCAGAGAAGGACCTGGGGGTCCTGATGGACGAGAGACTGAACATGAGCCAGCAGTGCGCTCTGGCAGCTCGAAAGGCAAATGGGATCCTGGGCTCCATCAGGAGAGGGGTGGCCAGCAGGGACAGGGAGGTGATTGTCCCTCTCTACTCGGCTCTTGTGAGGCCCCATCTGGAGTCCTGTGTCCAGGTGTGGAGCCCTCAGTACAAGAAAGACATTGAGATTTTGGAAAGGGTCCAGAGGAGGGCGACTAAGATGATCAGGGGGCTGGAGCACCTCCCCTATGAGGACAGGCTGAGGGAGTTGGGCTTGTTCAGCCTGGAGAAGAGAAGGCTGCGGGGTGACCTCATTGCAGCCTATCAATACCTGAAGGGAACCTACACCCAGGAGGGGAGTAAACTCTTCAAAAGGGCTGATAACAGCAGGACTAGGGGAAATGGTTTTAAGTTGAAGGAGGGAAGATTTAGGTTGGATGTTAGGGGGAAGTTCTTTACTAGGAGAGTGGTTAGGCCCTGGAACGGGCTGCCCAGGGAGGTTGTGGATGCCCCGTCCTTGGACGTGTTTAAGGCCAGGTTGGACGGGGTCCTGGGCAACCTGATCTGAATGTGTATGTTTGGTGGCCCTGCTAGGCAGGGGGGTTGGAACTACATGATCCTTGGGGTCCCTTCCAACCCGGGTGATTCTGTGATTCTGTGATTGTTGAAAATGTGCAGCGAATCACGTTCTTAAAGCTTTGAAAATAGAAGTGAAGATGAGCCATGCAGCTTTGCAGACTTACACTAGTTGAAGGAAACCTGCTGCAAGTATTCAGACAATCCATGCACTTTGCATGTTAATGGGAGCTGACTGGTATCCAGGCTGTGCTGGTGTTAATGTGCTCTGGAATTATATATAATGCTTTTAAAAAAAAAACAAAATCACAATAAAAGCAAGCCCTCTAGCTAAGGGTAATTATTTGTACACAGATACTGTTCTGAATGAAACAGGGGAGAATGCTTGGAGATGTTACTCAGAAATTTTAGGTTTCAAGAACGCTCTGAAAACAGCTCCATCATTATTAATTATTTTCCCATTATTCAGTTTGTATTTAGAGTTGTTTGGGGTCTTTGAGCTGTGTAACTTTCATGGACGAAGTCGAGTTCATTAATTTCATTCATTTTCTGTCGACCTGAGTCATAAACATGCTCGTGAATGTTTTAGGGAAATGTGTGCCAACAGCACTGTGGCATGGCATAGTCTTTGGCTAACCTCTCACCATCATTGAAGAGCCATCCTGCTTTGAGTTCAGTGGGCTTATTTGCTGAGGTTTTAATGTTGATTGCAAGCAGATATTCCCACGCTGTCTTTCCAAGGGAAAGCTGTCTTCTGGAAATGGCCTAGCCTCTTTTTCTAAAGCTTACACCTGCCTGAGCTGTCTGTGGGCTCAGAGGAAGTTGAAAATGCTTAGCATTGTACAGGGCTAGGCTTCTCCTTTGGGCAGTGACAGTATTATTCCAAAGAATAAAATGGGAAATAACTGTACAGAGAACAAGGGCTCTCAAACTTTTTCCATAGGATTTGGCACGCGTTCAGGGGGAATTTGTGGTCTGGATATTACAGAGAATTTTTGGAGTAGAGGAAATAGCTGCCTTTGCTAATCTCGTTTAGAAAGGCATTAGCTGTATCGTTATAATTAAAGAACTGGATTTACAGCTAATATCATATGACCAGTGGTTCTCTGTAGGTGCTCTGCTGGTGACCATAGTCTGAGAAACACATGTGATGAGTGCAGTAGTCTTAAAACAGTTTAATGTTGGAGATGGTTAACACATGTTGTCTCCTTTTTTCACAATAATTGTCTGGACTCCAATGGGGCTGGGCCCAGGAGAAATTTTAGTTGTGATACGGAAAGGAAAAGAAAGAATGAAAATATAGGTTCTGGGCATTCTAAAATGAACTTTTAAAAACAGAATAGAGCAAAACATGCTTTGGTTCTTATGAAATAGGTCAAAATCATAGAATTATTGAGGTCGGAAAACGACCACTGAGATCACATTAGTCCAACTGCCAACGCATCCCCACTGTGCGCACTGACCATGTCCATCAGTGCCACATCTACACATGTTCTGAACATCTCCAGGGACAGTGACTCCACCTCTTCCCTGGGCAGCCTGCTTCAATGCTTGACCACTCTTCCTGAGCAGGAATGTTTCTTAAAATCCAACTGGGTCTCCCTTGGTCACTTAAGGCCATCACCTTCTGTCCCATCACCAGTTACCTGGGAGGAGAGGCTGGCCCTGCCTCACTACAGCCCCCTTTTAGGGAGTTGTAAAAAGCAATGGGGTCACTCTGAGCTTCCTCTTATCCAGTCAGTTTCAATAAAAGCAACATAAATAATGAACTCGTTTCCTTCCATTCAATGTGATTATTGTGTTGTCATGTTTCTTTTGGGAAACTGACAGACTTCTCATTTTCTTGTCAGTGGTACATGTGACTGAACCCAACTCCCTTTCGGCCATGACTAGTCTATGGAGTAAAGAGATGAAGTCAGAATCTTGCCCTCTGCTCCACCTTAGTATAATTTCCTAAAAATTAAATGTGTAGAAAGTTTGTTGTAATGTTTTTATGTAAGTTAAAATGTTTTCCCGAATTTGGTTGAATTCCAAAATTACTTCAGCCACCATGAAATGGCATTTTCCAGCTAATAAATTTGCCTGGATCCCCTTCATTGGAACAGCTTGGCCTTAACTTTGTGATTGGATTTAGGACTATTTCAACCAAACTAAGATACGTGGAATGCATTAAAGATAATCTGTCCCTGGTCCTTTATTTGGTAGAAGTAACGGGGCAGCAGGTGCTGTGACTGAATGAATCAGAAGGAGTTAGAGATAATGGATGGCAAAGCAAAGAAAATGTAATTTTTTTTTTTTTTTTGCCTGAGAGCAACTGATCATTTGACAAGATTTTATTGTAATGACTGTGCTTCAGTTTTGCCAGATGATTGATGCACACAGTACTCTGCATAATCTTTTTTGGTGATGGATGTTGGTGCCGTGAAGCAACAGTTACTCACTATGCTGCTACTGAGCATGAATTTTGAATTACTTGTGGCACAGAGCTGCCTGGTAGTTCAGTCAATGAAATGAAGGTCAGGAGGAGCCCAAGATAATGTTTCTCCTGCACATTAACCCCTTCGGCTCATGTACAAGCAGTGTTTCTGATAACAAGTTAAGAGATCACGTCCCTAGATTCCCCACACATGGGATGAAGGAAGGAGAAAGCTTCTGAACCACTGCTTACTTTTGTTCTCTCCCTATTCTATCATCAAGAATGAATTATTGAACAATACTGTTGCTTTCTTGACAACAAACAAGAAGATGAGCTGATCTGCCCAAAGCAGGTGGACCCCTCCTGTACAAGATTCTTCATGTGTTTAATTATGTAGCTCTGTGTCAAAGAGAGCGCTGCCAGTAGGAGTGGTGTTTATGTGACTAACACAGACAAATCATCAGTGGCTTTTTTAATGATTTTTTTTTTTCTTGGAAGCCTCAGTGTTTAAGGGATGGGGAGCAGGAGAAAATCTAGGTGTCAGTTGCTGTTGGTGCAGTGCACGTGGGCAGTCTGGGTGCTTCTCAGCTCAGCCCAGTGGAAACTGACTTTAATTGAGAGCACTGATACCGTGACAGCAGCGTAATAGCAAGGAAATACACACTGTGTGAAGAATTTCATTTATAATTGTCTAGCAATTTGGGCTCCAGACGTGCTAAATCAAGTGAGAGCAGGGAGTTAATTTAGGGCATGAGCTGTGAATTATTTTGAGGAAAAGGTTATCCTTCTCCTGGGCCTGCAGAAAAGGCTGAGGAAGACGAGTATGCTAGATTTTAGACAACATGGCTACAATACATTCCTGCATTGTGAGCAGGACAAACAACTTGTCATTTCTGCTGCACAGCTGAATTTATTTAACTGCTGTTTAACAAAGATGAAGGCACTGACAAAAGCATTTTAGTATGTCAAGTTTTTATCCCATGATCTTTTAAGAGAATGATAATTTTTTAATTCTGAGCTTGCACCTTTCTTTTTTCTTTAATTGGGATTTCACTCTTCCATATTTTCTTCTTTTTTCTTTTTTTTTTTTCCCTAACTTGGAACAGAAAGTAGAAAATGAAGGAGGGGAAAATACAAAAGAAAAAAAAAAGTGCAAATGTGGTAATTATCTTTGTCACGGGAAAAAAATCAAAACAAACATTTTAAGAGGACATCTGTGCAGACTTATGTTGTTAGAAAGTCTGTTTTCCCCTAATGAAAACCTAATAGGAGACCTTCTGTGGAATCTGTTTAACAGATGGGCGAGTCTAAAGTGACCCTGTAGTATAATGAAGTTGATAGTATTTCCTTACCTTTGCATGGTATTTCTGGAGTAGTATTTCTTCATACACACAAATGCACCTTTGCCTGTAAAACAGCCTTCATCAGTGCCTGAATTTATCAACAGACAGTGCTCACCAGGTTACTTGATTCCTTCTGTCTGGGATGAAATCAGCTCTTTTAACTTCGGTGTTGAACTCCAAGTGATTTCTGTTTTAACATATTTCAGTATGATTGAGAACTATCACATCTCACTGACCTATCTGAGCCCAAACATAACGTGGCGTTTGTTCAATGTCATGGTGACTGATATTTTTAAAAGAGTTCTGTGGACATCCCACAGCTTACATACGTTAATCATGTGCGCTGGGCGTCGTGCTGGATCCAGCTTTTAACTGATTCCCACTCTCAGACCTGTTTCTCTTTGTTCTAACCAATTTTTGTTTTCCTCTTCCAGGTTGAGATCTTTGGTAAAGCAGCTAGAAAGAGGGGAAGCTTCTGTTGTAGACCTAAAGAAGAACTTGGAATATGCTGCGACGGTCCTTGAGTCAGTATACATTGATGAAACGAGGTGAGTGAATTACAGGCATCCATGTTTGTCTTCTAGGGAGCACCAATTGCACAGAATTGTAATGCACGCATCACCTGGGAAAGTTGTAGTCATGATTCACTGAAAATATGATTTTAATTGTTAGAACATTGTATTTCTTGAAAAGCAGATCTTCAGTTCTTGGTCTGAAAACTTCTTGGAGTTTTGTGTGGCAAGGGGGAGATGAAAAAAAAATCACAAATTTAACATACGTTCTCTTGGAGAAAGATTTTCATAATAATTGTTTTCTAGTTTTTGTGAAAGTTTCTGGGGAAAGCTCAAAATTCATACCCCTCTACTTCTTTTGAAGAGTTAATTCACTTTTACCAAATCTTTGAAATTCAGAGGTTTTTTTACTCAAGTTTTTGGTAGAAATTGGCAGATAAGAAATTGCAGGAGAGTTTCCCTTTCTTTATGTGCTGTTACCCCAGTGCTGAGTCACCACGTGTGGTCAGAATGGGAGAGGATAGGACTGTGTGATACTCACTGGGAGGTCAGATGTGACTGTCAGTGATCTCTGGCTGGCTGAGAGGTCAGGAATAGTAATGAGCTGAAGACGAGATGTGAGGATGATGATGTAGTTGTGCTTCAGAAGGCTGATGCTTCTTGTTTGTCAGCCTGGTAGTGAATTTCACAATCTAGCACTTAACTGCTCAAGAGCACGAACAACCTGTTGTAGCCTTGCAGAAAGAGGTTTTATTAGGCTTTTATTAGAATAGATGTGCATTTCTTTTTGGTTAATGATGTCGCAATGGTCTCTTATGCAATTTTTTTACCCTTTGCTTTCCTTCCTCTTGTAGGCGTTTACTGGACACAGAAGATGAGCTCAGTGATATCCAATCTGACTCCGTGCCCTCAGAGGTCCGGGACTGGTTGGCTTCTACCTTCACACGGCAAATGGGGATGATGCTCAAAAGGACAGAGGAGAAACCCCGGTTCAGGAGTATTGTCCATGCAGTACAAGCTGGGATATTTGTGGAAAGGTAAAGGAACATGAAATGACTTGGTTCTAGTAGCTGCTCATGCACTGCCAATTGCACCTGCAGTATTGAGACTCAAATATGACTCTGAAGATGTTTCTACAAAGATCTGGTTGGCAAACAGCTTCTAATACAGTGCAACCTGAAGCAGCATGTGTGGATCTATTTTTTCAGCATAATGCAGATGTAATAGCACAGGTGAAGTAATTTTGACAGAGAATACACACCTCTGAGTAGTCCTAGGTCAACACTCAAAGTTTTTAAAGTTTAGCCAGTTCGCTTCAGGCCCTCCTGTGCCTCTTGACTTCTGTTGTCTATTTTTTTTTAATGAAGAAGGCAGGAGGGGGTAAGAAATTCTATGATTTAGGTAGTGGGAGAGTTCTCCAGAGGGGCATGACAATTTTTTTCTGTGTTTGAGAGCAGGATGTGAAAGGGAAGTGAAGGACTTCACACGTGATCATGTCAGATGGGAGAAGAAAGCTTTCCATCATCTCTTTTAACTCCTGTGTTTCTGAAGTGTAAAAAAGAGTGAGCTGTGGAAAGTGTTTTAACAGTCAGTATTTGTGAATTCACATAGCTTATTAAAAACAATATGGCCTATAAACAATTATAAATTCCAGTATGTATAATCCAGTGCATTCTTTAGTATGGTTACTGATGTTCATTATGTCCTTCTTCTTTTTCATACACAAACAAAGAACACCTAAAAGGTTTTGAACTGATATTATTTAAAAAAAAAGAAGAGAGAAGAGTAGTAGTGGTACTGGACTGCAGTTGATGCTTTGCAGACGGCAGATGATTTCTGGAGTACACTGAAAATGGGCTTGAGTGCAGGACAAGCAAGAACTACAGAAACTGAAAGGGAGGTGTGGTTTGCTGCAGTGGAAAACGAGGAGCATCTTGTTTATTTGAGTGCAGCCTTTCCCTCTGATGAAGATTTGGTATTAACAGATTCTTCCTAATCTCCAGCCTAGGGACCAAGGTGTGCGATACTGGGAAGTCTATGGCCTTGAGCGAGTCTCTACCATGAAAGTGGTATAGAGAGCATGTGCACAAGCCAGGAAAAAGAAAGAAAAATTGTAGTTAGAGTTTGTTGGTCTATGCAGGATCTCCTGTAACAGCATATTTCTTTGTTGTGGTTATATTGTTTAACTTCATTTATATGTTGCCTTATCTATTTTATCTTGGTAGAATGTACAGGCGGACGTCCAATATGGTTGGTTTGAGCTACCCACCAGCTGTAATTGGAGTGCTAAAGGTAAGCCCAAAGAGAAGGGGATGGTGGGAGAAGGCTGGGACGCTTGTAAAAAGCATCAGGGTAACACTGTGATGTTTTCCGTGGGGAAGGGAGTGTTGGAACTTTGCCTTTTCTTCTTTGTGAGCCTGTTTAGTCAGGCTCAGGTCTGTTCCAAATTTCCTGGCCTGTGGGAATATTCTTTGAGTAAAAGAAAAAATAGAGTTCAGAACTTGAGAATGGTCATATCCTTGAAGTTTCCAGCTCTGTTGTAGCGTTCAGCTGCGAAGGTGCCAAATTAGTAACATGCTGAAATCAATCATGAGTTTGCAGAGGGAAGAATGAAAATGTGGGTGCAGAGAAATGGAGCAGGAAATGTATCAGTGAGTGTGCGAGCAGGGATTTTCTATCACTGTTGAAGGTGACAATCAGCTATGGAGTAATATTCTGAGAGTTTTGAGATTTCATTTGAAACGTGAGAGATCACCAGTAGGCTGAAAGAAACAGATTTCATTCCTGGGGAAATGGCAAGCTTCTCAATTTAGGCAGGATGCCTGTGTCAGTGCCACAAACACAGGTTTGCCAAAAGTTCTCTGCGCAGCAGCTTTGCTGAGGTGTCGTATTTGTGCAGGAGACAATTGACTTGTGGTTCAAGCATGGCATGCAGTGGTGGAAAAAATGCATCATCAAAAGGAATGTATACAGGGGCATCACACATGTAAAGATTGTGAAGCAGTCCTTCTACTCTCGTCTACACAGGAAAGATACTCAGGGTACTGAATCCTTTTCATTTTTGGATAGCACAGTTTATTTATCAGAAGATAGGGAGGATTTGCACAAAGGCCACTGAGTGCAACAAGAAGGATCCAACATGACCTTCATTTACAGAATGGAAGCATTCATTCCCCCCTTTTTCCAGCCCCAGATTTCCACGTGTAATCCTGCAGATGGAATCTCGTGTCTTTCTTCTCTTAGAACAACAGCCTGTGGCCAGACTGTGGGAGAACATGCCTGTTATGGTTCATCCTCAGCAGTGACAGAGCAATGCAATACTTACCAGCTGTGCTGAGCAGGCATAAGCCTCAGGGCATCCTTCTTCCCTTTCTGTATTTGTAAGATCCTAAAGGTCATAAGCAGTATGGAGTGGGCTAGAGGAAGTAGGAGCCCTGAATATCAGCAAAGGCACTGACTAATTTTGCTCCAGGTGAGCTAATCCCATCTTGGCCATTCCAGGATGTCTTTTTTTGTTTTTTCCAAAACTGTTTTGAGAACAAGTCTGTGTCTGGATGTTCTTGTGGTAGGTAATGGCTGTGGCTTAAATAGGAAAGAGTTGTTTAGAAGAAGTGGTCTTTGGAAAGAGACTTTGTCGTATTCTTTTACCAAGTAATATGTGATCTGCTGATCAGTGGTGCTAGAGGCAGAACTTAATATTAACAAGACAAACTGCAGAAATATTCTTCTGCTTAGGAAGGATTTCTTTTTTTCAGCCCTTTCTGATGCCCATGGTGTCATGGAACTGTTTTGTTGGTTAGCTAATATGCAGCAAATGTAGTTGCTGACAAAGTGATGTAGTGTCTGCAGGCAGGCAGGGTCTGCAGTGTAAACATGTACTTGACTTTGGCTGCAAAGAATTGTGAGGCCAGGAATTGTAGACTCCTAGAATGATAAAATGGTAGAAAAGGACGCCAAGGATCATTTAGTTCCAACCCCCTGCTGTGTGCAGGGTCACCAACCAGCAGCCCAGGCTGCCCAGAGCCACACCCAGCCTGGCCTTGAATGCCTGCAGGGATGGGGCATCCACAGCCTCCTTGGGCAACCTGTTCCAGTGCCTCACCACCCTCTGGGTGAAAAACTTCCCCTAATATCCAACCTAAACCTCCTCTGTCTCAGTTGACAACCATTCCCCCTTGTCCTGTCACCATCCACCCTTGCAAACAGCTGTTCTCCCTCCTGTTTCTATGCTCCCTTCAAGTACTGGAAGGTCACCATGAGGTCTCGTCGGAGCCTTCTCTTCTCCAAGCTGAACAAGCCCAGTTCCCTCAGCCTTTCCTCATAGGAGAGGTGCTGCAGCCCTCTGATCATCTTGGTGGCCCTCCTCTGGACCCGCTCCACTAGCAGTGCATCTTTCTGGTGCTGCACCATCAGTGATGTCATGTTGAACAGCAAATGAGCTGTCCCTAAATCAGCTGGCTGATAAAACCAATCAAGGCTCTAAGGTTAGCAGATGGAAAGGCAAATATACGGAACATTGCGGAAGAACTGCAGTTGGGCCAACTCTTGGTTCGGCCAAGAAGTGGAGCAAAGGTCAAATTTCAGACCAAAATGGATAGAAGGTAGCCTTATGACTGTAGCTCCATCACAGTGCCTATAGATAGCATGAGAGCACTTTGTGACATTTCATGGGAGGCTGCAGGGCCAGTGAGCTGGAAATGTGTAGCCCAGGAACTTTCCCCATCCCTTGCTTCTCCTGCTCTCTTCACTGACAGCAGTTCTTGTCCTCCCCCACGAGGTGCCTGTAAAGTTCTGCTTCCCTTCCAATTTCTCTCCAACATGGACATCACATCTGTGCTCAGCTTTTATAGGATGAAGATTTGCTCTAATTTTCCAAGTGTTGCTGGTGCTGCAGGCCTCTGAGCAAAGGGTGATACTCTCTTGTTTCCTTAAGGGGACATTTTTCCCTTGGTATTTAGAATAAACCGCTACTGTCCTGATTGTCAAGAATATTTCCCTTGGTGCAATGGAAATGACTCTGCAGTCAAACTGAGTGTCTGCTTGGCTATTGCCACTGTGCAGTGCAGGAGAAGAATATTTTGCCATTTTGGAATTCAGTTCATTTGATCTGCCGCAAGAGCACAACATTACTGCAATGAAAAGACACGTAAAGAAACACCAACCTTTATTTCTACAAAACAGACTATTTCTATAAGAAAGAGTAATTTCTTATTGAATATAGTGAGATATTATTTTCAACTTCATAGGAACTAGAAGGAACTACTATTTTTTAATTAATTCTATAATAAATACCAATTTAAATGTAAAGTCTATAATGTCTTTAAATTATAAAACTAAATTCTATTATTGTATATTATACATCTAATTATATGACTATTATAGATATGCAGTCATGAAATGCTACTGCTTCCTAACTGAAACAAAATCAAAACAGTCCAAGAAGGGCATAGGAGTTTCGAGAGCTTCCTCTTCGGAGCTGGAGGTGCATTACTGATAGTGAGCGCTGTCAGCTCATGCTGCCATCCATGGGAGTTGCAACCTTCTGCAAGAGATTTAATAGGTTATAATGTAGCTTTATGAGTTGGGAATTGAACTCGTCTTCTTCCATCTCTTGACTGAGCCCCCTGCAGCGTTAGTATAGGATTTCCAGCGAACTGTAACCCTCTCAACTACAGTTAGATATTTACTTGTATGTTATAAGGGTCATTTTTCATACCATTGTTAGCACGTAACGTAGCATTACTATGAGAAACCCCAGTTAACTCACTTGTCTTCAAAAAGAAAAGAAAATTAAAAACACGCCTACTATTAAAAAGAGAATCATGCTGTCTTTGGGCAATTAAAGCTGCAGTAGTCAGAAGGAACTGGGATCTGTTTGGGTCGGGCAAGGTAGGTTGAGATATTTTTTTTTCACTGGTTCACTGTGCAGCAGGTGATGAAAATATGAGCACAGGCCAGTATGCAAGTGCCCATAACCATATTTCCTTGATGAAGGCAAGCTAAGGTGTTTTTTGCCCATAGGCTTTGCTGGTTCCATTGGTGAATCCCTGTGACTTGAATAAGCAAGTAACTGAAGTTTTGAATAGAAACTTCTTCCCTGTGAGTCGTACTGTACTGATGAGTAAATTAGACTCCGTACTGGTGAAGTGGAGAATGTTGTCAGTGAAATCTGTACCCTCTCATCATCCATGTGTAGCTGTAAAGTGATAGACATTGAAATGTGATGGTGAAATGGATGATCAGGTTAACATTCTTTTCTATTCATTCTTGCAGAATGTAGACAAGTGGTCCTTTGATGTATTTGCACTAAACGATGCCAGTGGAGATCATGCACTGAAGTTCATTTTCTATGAACTTCTCACGCGCTATGATCTGATCAGTCGTTTCAAGGTCAGTAGTTACAAGATGGGTCTCTTCTTCCATCTTGCATTTTCTTGTATCTCATTCTTATTCTGCTTTGTTCTATTCAGAGTGGAATGATTTTAGCAATATTTGAAAGTGTATGTGGAGACTTGGCAGTCACTGTCATTCCCCCTAAACGGGGAAGAGAATCTTTCTGCAGCAACCAGGACCAAACGTCCTTCAGGTAGAACATTTAATTGTAGTAGGACAGCATGAAGCAGGTGGAGTTCCACACAGTCTTATTCATGACATGCAGAGGGAATGGTACTGTAATTCTCCCAGTATTCTTAGGAATCTTAAAGCATTCAAGCCAAAAATGACAACTTGGTTTGCTACAGGTTTCAGAATAGAAATGCTATTTAAGGGGGAGTAAAAGGTGCTCCATATCTTCTACTTTGAACAGTTCCTTTGTAACTGTGAACAGAGTGACATTTGGGTCACTGCAGCATTGCCCTGAGGTGTTTCCCATTCTCCCCACCCAAAGATTCCATGTTCCCTTTCTCTGCTGACACTTACTGTGGCAGGACTCCTACTTTCTTCGACTCCTGCGCTTCTTTGTGGACTTGTCACGCCTGCTGAGAAATGGTTGAAGATGAGAACAGATTAGAACTGCATTGTCCCACACTCCAGAGGGAAACAGCTGTGCAACTCTCACGACAGAACTAGAGAGGTTTAGGGTACAGCAGGTTGTGCCAAGCACTGAAGAATCCCTGCTGCTTGTTGCATCTATGTACAGCTGCCACCACCTACATAGCATGCTCCCTAGAAATCCCCCAAGTGTGGTTTTATGTTGTGCATACAGTTATACTCTGGGAGCCAGAACTCAGACTTGCTATATGAGGCATTTCCTTACAAACCTCTAGAATACAAGTAGTAAAGTAGTGATGTATACTAGATTGTTGTGAGAGGATGAGACAGACGTGTGTGTCCTGAACAGAAATATTTCTCCAGGAACAGCACACCAGCTACGCTCTGTTCCTTGTGGCACTGCTTGTGTTTTGCAGGCAGCGTTTCACAGTGGACTGACTTGCGTATGTTTAAGTGCATGTGTGCTTCATCCATCATGTAATGAGGGGTGGGAAAGCCATTTTGAGGAAGTGAGCTTGATTCACTCTCTCTCTTGAGTACTTGTTGAAGGTGTTTACAGATGGTATTTATTTGGGAAGTGCAGTCAGTACAGACTGCTCTTTGGAGCCTCTCCTCCAAATGCTAGCTATCACAGGTGATTCTTTGATTTTTAATTGTGTGCTTCTTTTCTTAGATCCCTATTTCTGCCCTGGTGTCCTTTGTGGAAGCTCTGGAGGTTGGATACAGCAAACACAAAAATCCTTATCACAACCTAATGCATGCTGCCGATGTGACACAAACAGTCCATTACCTCCTTTTCAAGACAGGTGTAGTGGTACGTACAGGAGTTGGCATCCTTAGTACATAACGAAATGGCAGTAGTTTTTGTTTGGTAAGGAGATTATCATTATCCACAGCAGAGCCATTTGTGCTGTAGAAAAAATGTAATTTGCAGGGGCTGTGCTAATGCAGGTATACATTTGGGGGATTCCTTGGAAGAATTTGGGTGAGGATATGGGTAACTGTTGTAATTGATGGGAGAGAGGATGAGTGAAAAACGCAAGCTGAATTCTCCCCTCTGCCATCAATCTGCTGGCTGAGTCTAGCAAGTCAGTTTGTTGGGATTTCATTTCCCTTTCTGTGAAGAAACAAATTGCCTAAGCTTTCTTCAGAATACAAAATGAAGTAATGTATTGCTTAACCCAGTTTGGCACCCCTTTTCAAGGTATTGCTCACCGTTTTCTCTTGCTGTCCATTCTTGGGCGCTGTTTCTTGAGCCCACGTGGAGGTGGATCCACCTCCATGGGCTGCTGCTCCTCTGGAGGTGGATCCACCTCCATTGGCTCCGGTTCCTCTAGAGGTGGATCCACCTCCATGGGCTCCTGTTCATCTAGAGGTGGATCCACCTCCATTGGCTCAACTTTCCATCTCCTCCCCATGAGTTTCCTCTTTTTTTGGGAAGGAGGATCCATTTTTCAGAGGTGCTTCTCTGCCTCTTGCTGTTGGTTTGGCAGTTGGAGGGCTCGGAACACGAGGCAGTGACATCAGCAGAGTTCCATGGCAACCCAAAAATGAGAGCTTTTGCAGTTGGGGCCTATGGCCTGAGAGTTGCCCCAATTTTGAAGGAGAAGGAAGGTCCTGGAGAACTGAAGGACTCTGTCCTGGGAAGGGCTCATCTGTTGCATTGTGCTTGCCAGAGAGAATTTGTGGCACTTGGACCAGAGGCCCCGTGGAGACTCCAGCCCTTTCTTCATCCTGTGCCTCCAATCCATTTGTACTGATGAGTGGCAGGATTACGCCAGGAGTGTCCTCTTCCTGGCAGCAGCTGGCTTCCTGCAAGTGGAGGCAGCCTGTTGCCCAGCCGTAGCGAGGAGGAGACAAAGGTTGCTAACAACCCTCAGGCAGCCTAAGGACATGCAGTCAATAAAGAACTGCTGAATTTCAAGGGTGGTGTGAGTTCTCCTTTGCTGTCCTTCACCTCTGCCCCTGCAGCATGGAGGAGGTAATGTTTATGTGCCCTGTTCCCCAAGGGAGAGCAGTGGGGAGGAGAGGGCCTGGTGTCCTCTGAGTGGCTGTGCTGGAATGGAGTGATGGGTCCATTGGAGGGTCTGTGAGATCCTTGAGGCCTACTGGTGGCTTTTTCACTCTGAGGATGAGAGGGCTGATTTGGGATTGCTATCCTAAGTGTTTTCTCCCTCCAGCTACTGAATGTGCGGCTGAGAGTGGAAGCAGGCCACACATGGCAGTCATGAAGAGTAGCTGGAGATCTGTTGAGCCTCCAGATAAGAAATTAGGACAGATTTCATCTCTGGATCTCTGCTTCTCTGGAGTAGTGATCTTGAGAGGGGGGCTGAGGGGCAGAGGCCCAGTTCCATAGATGCTTATCCCCATCAGGTGACCCTTACTGTACCTCAAGCAGCATGAAAGTGTTCACAGGCCAACATCGTGTGAAGAGGAAAGGGAGGTGTTTTTGTCAGGTGCGGTGACTAAATTACAGCTGGCATGCCAAGAAACTGTGCAGCTTCTTGTTGAACTAAGGAAAATTAAGCTGTTTTTGTTGGTGTTTCTGACAACGGTGTCGTCTTGTCTTTCCACCGCTGTTGCCCTGTTAGAAAAGTCAGGCTTTGCCTTGTTACACACTCCCAGTAATTTTGAGGAAGGAGGAGGAATGCAGGTTCTAAGGGCACCCGTCCTGGGGCTGGCTTCCCACTGCCTGTTTTTCCACTTGCCAGTGACAATAGATACTTCCTGGGCTCTGGGACTGCCCTTCATTTCATCTGGTGTTCTTAGGGTTCCAGCTCCTTGTTCATACCCTTCCTGGGCTTGCCTAAGGAAGCTGTCAACTCTCAGTTATTTTTCTCTCTCCTTTTTTTTTTTTTTAATGCCACTGCGCACACCTTATCTTTAGAGGATTAGTTTTCAGTTCTTTGTGGCATATTCTTACTAGCTTTTAAGTGGCAGAGATGGTTCAGATGTGGTGAAGGTGCTGATGACTGCTATAATTTTCATGTCATAATAACCAGTATGGCTGAGGCAGATCTCAGCACTCTTTTTTCTTATTCATTTCATCAGTAGTTTTTTGTGTTTTTTTTTGTTTTTTTTAAATGTCACGTGACCAGATCCAAAATATGGGATAGGTTTGTCTTGTAGTAGTCAGTAATTGAATTTTCTATTGGGCATTTCCTTGGCCTATTTTGCTAGGCATTGCTTTGCTGGACAATGTTCTGCTGCAGTCACACCTCTGAATACTTGCCCTGTTGCAAGTTTGAGTCTCTGGAGGTAACGAACTCAAGGGTGTGTCTTCTGTATCAGCTTGGTGTTCCTGATCGATGATTGAAGTTTAATCTTCTTTTCCTTTTCACTATTTTGCACTGTTTCTTCTTTTCTTTTAAGCAGACTTATGCTACATTTTAAAAAATGGCTTATGTTATGTTATTTTTCTTCCAATTAATTCTTCAAGAAACACACAGGCACTTTTGTATTCGAATTACTATTCAAGTGAAAGAACTTTGATTCTCCATGGAACTCCTTCCTGAATATAAGACTGAGCTTGTCAACTAGAGTATAAAGGACAAGAAGATGAATCGGAAATAGCAGGGAGATCTCTGACTTTATAATCCCACCAAGAACACCGCTAGTGAGAATTGTGTCTTCCCAATACATCAGTAATAATATTCATAAAGCCTGTGCATCCTGTGCTGTGCCTGTGTGATTTCACAGCAGTGGGAAGACTTTTGAAAAAGGCATAGCCTCTTAACTTATTTCTGTTTGGAGACTAGAGAATATATATATTGAAGTTAAAGAAGGTAAACTCTTTCACTTGATTAGCTTTTCCTCTGCTGTATGGACAACACTTCTCTGAAATAAAGGGGTCAGCCCAGATAAAATACAGGTCATTCTGAAGGTGTTTCATGTCAAGCATTAAGTGGTTCTTGCGCATTATTAATGTCATTAAATAAAGTCCAGTAACATCTCAGTGGAAACACATCTTGCAGACAGTTTCTGGGTTCTAATTAGCCAAGGCTGCTATATGCAATCCACCATAATGTAGGCATTGGGCTAGTTCAGCCTGGAGAAGAGAAGGCTGCAGTGTGATCTCATTGCAGCCTTCCAGTACCTAAAGGGAGCCTACAAACAGGAGGAAAGTAAACTTTTTACAAGGGTAGATAATGGCAGGACATGGGGAAATGGTTTTAAATTGAAGGAGGGAAGATTTAGGTTGAATGGCAGGGGGAAGTCCTTTACCAAGAGTGTGGTGAGGTGCTGGAACAGGCTGCCCAGAGAACTAGTGGATGAACTCTCCCTGGAGGTGATCAAGGCCATGTTGGGTACGGCCCTGGGCAGCCTGGTCTAGTATTAGATATGGAGGTTGGCTGCTCTGCCTGTGACAGGGGCGTTGGAGCTTGATGATCCTTGAGGTCCCTTCCAACTCAAGCCATTCTATGATTCTGTCAACTTAAGGGAGAAACAACTTCTCAAATTTTTGAGTGCTGAGTTGGGTCAGAGCAAAATTAACAGCCTTGTGTATCCCAGTCTCCAGTCTGACAGAGAAGCAGAAGCAAAAAAAAACACTGAATACCTGTCTTCAGTTATTTTAAGATCTTCTCTCACATGCTTGCCAATGTCTAGTAAATTACCTATGCCCACCCACTTTTCAAAGTCAACAAGCTGTGATGCTTGTTTAGAAGTGTCTGGGAGGTGCAGGGACCTCTATCAGAGGTCATACACATCTTTAGTATTATGTAGGTCCATCCAAAAGTAATGCCTCCTACTTATTTTAATGGAAATTGTAACAGCTACAAAGAGCACAGTAACACCGTTTAGTTGAGCAAATTCTCAGCTACAAAGCACTGTTTTTCAAAACAGTCCCCACCATTATTAACTAAGAATTTTTACCAGCAGAGAAGAAGAGCCTGCATGCTTCACTCAGCAAAATGTGCTCCAGCAGAGGTGACCCACTGTTGCCACTGCTGAAATGCGTACCACCCATTGCCTCACTGTGTTCACATCCCCTGTTCCATCCCTGTAAATGTTCAGGAAGTGCTGATGAGTGTCAATGGGTGCCATTTTTTCTTTGTGAGGGAGTTCAGTGACTGGCCTTTTCCTTTTCTTCACGCACACTTCCACGTGAGACACAGTGAATTTGCTCTACTAGTTCTTTTTTCCCCACTGTTATTATCAAAAGATTGTTGCTTGAAAGCCAAAATCATGTTTTGTCAGCTGTGTAGCATTCCTTAATCAAAAGTCACTCCTGAACATAAAGCATCATGAATATGTCTCAGCATCAGTGCTCTTTGTTCCTGTCCTCAACCAATTGTGTAGTAAGCAGAAAGCCATTTAATTGCTGTGTCTGCTTGTGTCTTGAGCTCTTCACCCTCCCACTTAAAAAATAAAATAAAATATATATAAATACCTTTGAGCTGTATGTTTAATGTTGAGTCTAGCTTCATTCTCCATCTGCACAGACACAAATGTTTGGGACTGTCTCCAGCAAACTGACTGTTCCAGGGATTATGACAACAAATGCCACAAAAATGCTTTGTGGGTGCTGTGACTGTGCATCGATGACTGTGAAATTCAGGAGAAGAGCTGGACAGGTAGCTGTGTGCAGAGTCCTACAGTTCTCAGTTCTTCTCCTGCTTGTATTTAGCAGACCAGGGGTAACCTGTGAGCTACAGCACACATCTAGAAGAAATTTACAAAACCATACTACCTTTAATGGGGTTTGAGTTGAAAGGTAGTTCTTACATGTTTACAGGCTTACAGTGTGCTGTTACAAAAACATTTAGCAACCACTATGGTAAAGGCTGTATTCAAATTATTGGAGCATTTTGTACAAATATTTACAGCATCTACAGTATCAAGAGGCTTCGTCTCTGATGTGCTTGATCCCAACAGCACCCCTTACCTTGCTACCTGTGGGAAAAAAAGGCATGAAATCATTGGTTGATACAGAGGGGCATTATTAAAAGAACCTGATTAATTTAGAAATCAAAAGTAACAATGTTGAAAATATAACTTTGACCAGGCAATTAGGGACAAAAAAAAAAAAAAAAGGAAACAATCTCAGGACTTTATCAGCTATTTCTATCAATGATGAATAACAAGATATACATCTTGTGAGACTATGTTTCCTGTGCTCCTTATAGTTCAGGGATTGACAGAAACTCCTCTGATTAGTGGAAATTAGTGATATTTTTCTGTATTTGAGGCTCTGTTGCAAAGTTGAAGCAAGCTGAAAATACATACCTTGGTGGTATGTGCACAAATGTGCGTGTATTAGTAAGTTCTTATTGGGGAAAAAAAAAAAAAAAAAGGATATTCTTGAGATTTTCCTTCTTTCTTCCTGAGATTTTCCTCTCTTTCTTCCTCACACATTGTTCTTTAAGAAGGGCAACTGTTTCCCCTCACTGTGATTTAAGTGTTTTTTTTTTGTTCTTGAAGCTGTTTTGCTGAAGTTCAGTTTATTTAGATGAAATGTCAGGAAAAACACCGATTCAGCTTAGGTGTATCAGCCAGATAAATTTGCTTTAAAACAGCTGGCGGGCTGAGGGGGAAAGGCAAGGATGTGCAGCACTGACTGTAAGTGGGGGATAACTTGCCTTAAAAGACAAGAGCCTGAATGCATGGAAAAATGATCTGATTGCTCTGTAATTTCTTTTCAGCACTGGCTGACAGAGCTGGAGATCTTCGCCATGATCTTTGCAGCTGCTATCCATGATTATGAACACACAGGAACCACCAACAATTTTCACATCCAAACACGGTGAGGCCATCATAAATCATGATGCGTGGTTGGGGAAGCTTTTAGAAAATAACAGCACAGCCACATAGAAAAGCGTAGAAGCTTTTGCCCTCGAGTGATGCAGGAGGAAAGTTCACTTCCCTTCACTGCATTTAATTTTCTCTTACTCAACCATTTTTAACTGTATGCCTGTATTATAGATTCCTGACCACTGTGTCATATTAATAATCAGGAAAAAGGGGAGGTCCCAAAATATCTCTGTGTGAAATTGCTGAAGACTAATTGTTATGCAGCTTGATGTATTTGGTCAAAGACATAGTTTTGAAGGAGGTGTTATAATTCAAAAGCTCACCAGTATCTGCATTTGTCAGTACACGCCAGCACGACATATAGTGTTCTTGCTGGAAAAACATACTGCTGAAAGGTGGGGATATGTTTGCACTGCCTGTTTGGAAGTAAGTCCTTGCACTCACATCTTAAATCTTTGTAAATTCCTGGAGAATTTACAATCAGCTGATCACAGACTATACTGGACTGGCATTATTGTTGATCTCAGAGTCTTCTGTAGGGCTTTTGAGATTGATGGAAGAGAGGTACAAAGAAGATGGCAAAATTTGAAAGCCTGCCAATATTGTGAAATGTCTAGCTGCAGTGATAATTAGGCATCTAATCTGTGTGTTATTTTGACAGTGTAAGTCTACTGGTAGCACTGACAAACTAAGTGTCTTTGACTGACATAGCATACTTGGACATTTCTAAGATGCGCTGCAACTTACCCTAAATTGGGCATCTGGATTGTGGCAGCTGAATCATGCTATGTGTTGCAGATATATCAAGGATGCTAGGATAGATCACACATATGCTCAAGAAGGTTTTGGAGCACTGGAGGAAATTTCTGTCTGTGTTCTAGGATAAGGCAGACTCCCCTTCTCACAGCTTCTTATATGCAAGAATTAGGGATCTGCTATATTTCCAAAGTAGAAAATAGCAATAGAAAAGTTCAGTTGTAATGCATGGTTTGTGACACTGAACAACAGAGGATCTAAAATGCTGAGGGAGAAAAATTTACACTGCTCACTGGGAAGCAGGACTGAGAGAGGACTACAATGAATCGTACTCAATCTCTCTTGCCATAAACTTCGAGTCTTCAGAACAGCTAAGCTATCCAGCAATTTTAGATCTTTAACATGGAGCCTAAAATAAGATGTGAAGTACCTTTGGTCTTATACTATCCCACTGGGATTTGCCCTTCTGTACAGCATAGCTAGGTGCACAGATAACTGAAAGCAGCTCAGTTATGTCTTGCTTATGGCCTATTTACTATTCTGGGAACAGTATGAGAACACATCTCATAATTTCATATTTGGCTACACTCAGGCTTCAATTTCAGAGCAATATACACAAGAACTGGAAAGGAGCCTTGTGATTCAGCCCTAAATTTACATTATATCTCTCAGTTAGAAAGCTCTTAGTATCCTTTTCTGATGTAACATAAGACTAGGTGAGTCTGAGCAGATGAAATAGATTTTGTGGTGAATTTTCATCTTTAGTTTTCTTTTAATGAGTAACAGCAATGAATAAAGTATCACAAGCACTCCCAAAACACTTATATCCGTGCTATAGGAACTAACCTCTGTAGCTGAGCAAAGAAAAGCTTTTGAATATGAGACACTTGAGATAAGGAAGAAACATAACCTTCCTTTGTTTCCTTTCTAATCCTAGGTCAGACTCAGCCATTCTGTATAATGACCGATCTGTGCTTGAAAATCACCATGTTAGTGCAGCATATCGTCTTTTACAAGATGATGAAGAGATGAATATTTTATCTAATCTCTCAAAAGATGACTGGAGGTAAGCATGAACATGGTAGCTGCTTCAGAATATTGCACTGCCACCGCAGACTGTTACTGCTTTGTTTGAATAGCAGTATGCATCAGTGTGTATTGTGCATTAGCATTTCTGCTGCTAAGAGAGAAACAAAAGAAAAAAAAGCTCTATAAAGTGTTGACTTGCATATTTCTGTATTTGGTTCTCACCTCAGATAGTAGTCAGACTAGGAATTTGTTGCAATGGATAATAATATACAGTTTGACTCCCATGTAATTTCAGCATCTCACGGAAACACCTTTTGTAGACATCTGTTTGTAAATGAGTGAAGAGGTAGGTTGCTGTTGCTGTTTGTTCATGCAAAATCATCAAGATATCCTTCATCTGTTTTGATGCTCCTTGCCTGGAAATTACATATGGGATGGAATGCAAATAAGAATCAAGTCCAAGGACCGTAAATCAGTGTACCATATAAGCCAAAGTGATATAAGAAGCTATAATTTAAATTAAGCTCTGCAACATAGGATTTATGTGCCAAAATCAGTCCGCAACTTGTTTTCTAATAGCAGACAATTCAAACTAATGAGGGCTTTTTTTTTTCTGTAGTGGATTTTGAACTCCAAGAAGTAGTACCTTAAACGTAGCCCTGTCTGCCAGACAGAAAGAAACCCTGGTCCACAGTCTTTCTCATAGGACTTGTAGGATCGTATATGCAGCACAGTGCTTCCCCCATGCACCTAAATTTGCTACAGTAATGAGCTGTCAGTTGATCTTACAGGAAATTAGCTTTGCTCTGAGGATTGGCTTCTAGTATGCTGGCCAATGACTATGCTTCGTAATGTCTTTCACCTGCATTTCCTGTTTGTTTGACTTGTGGACAGTGATGTAATCCTGTAGCTGAACAGTGGAAGTACAATTTAGGAACTTAAACAGCTGGTTTCAATCAGTGTGAGTGTTGTGGAGCAGCAGCTTGAGAAATCCTGCCTGCCCATATAGTCTTAGCATGGACAAGAAATATGAACTGCATTGAGATGTTAAAAATCTATTTATCTATTTGTTTATTTATTTTAGCTACGATTGGTAATGCCTTGTACAGTATTGGCAGCAAATTGCTGCTTGCCTTTGTGTTGGCAGGGGAAACACAAACTATCTGATTAGAAGGGGCAGCCCTAGAGCCACTGTTCATAAGGATCAGTGGAGCAGCTGCTTGAGAATGCTTCACTGCAGGAATGCTGTCTTCAGGAAAGCAGTCTGCTTTGAGGCTTTAAGCTGTTTGTGGTTGGATGAAAACTAAGTTCAGATGTTTCTTGTTAATTCCCTTGTGTCAAAATGTGTGTTCTGTTGAGGTATATGTTTAGACTGAAGGTTTCAAAGATTATCACTTCTCCTTTTTATGAATTATTGTATCTGCCTGAATAAAAATACTGAGCTGTTTAGATTGCTTAGTTTTCCTGTCTAAGTAGGGCTGTATTATTTTGTAACTGCTGATCCAGCAGCAGCTGCAGGATAAAAATCATTATTTTAATGTGCTGTAATGCCAAAATGCGATTCTCATGTGTCTTTGCTTTTGACTACTGGCTTGAAATCCCATAGGCAAACATTTGGAAGGCACTGGAAGCATCAGCTAACTTCATAAGGATCTCAGATGCTGAGAAAAAAAACAAACACACAGTTTCTCAGACTGGTACTCAGAAATAGGACTTTCAGTATCAGTAGGACTGAAAGCATTGAAAGTACGCTTTGGAGAACTGTTAAAACATGTCCAGATCTAATATTATTTTCGTAGTCGTACTTCACTAATCTCTTTCAGCAAAAAGTCCAAATGCTAGCTCCTGGAAATCAAATTCTTAAGTGCAGTTTTGACCTGAGCTCTCATTTAATTTTGACATTATTAATAAGAGAAGACCTGATGATCAGTTCATCACACAATCCTACATGTATGGAGAAGGTTGAGGGAACTGGGCTTGTTCAGCTTGGAGAAGAGAAGGCTCTGAGGAGACCTCCTTGTGGCCTTCCAGTGCTTGAAGGGAGCAGATAAACAGGAGGGGGAACGGCTGTTTGTGAGGGTGGGTGGTGATGGGACAAGGGGAATGGTTGTAAACTGAGACAAGGGAGGTTTAGGTTGGATATGAGGAGGAAGTTTTTCACCCAGAGGGCGGTGAGGCACTGGCACAGGTTGCCCAAGGAGGCTGTGGATGCCCCATCCCTGGAGGCATTCAAGGCCAGGCTGGATGTGGCTCTGGGCAGCCTGGGCTGCTGGTTGGTGACCTGCACACAGCAGGGGGTTGGAACTGGGTGAGCATTGTGGTCCTTTGCAACCCAGGCCATTCTATGATTCTGTGATATATATGTGGATTTCATCAGTTTTGTGTTATTTGGTCATCTAGTTCAGGACTGTATTCACTGGAAAGAAATGCAGGAGATTAGAGCTAGCAGTCACAGCTACAACAGAAATGGGTATAGGTTTTTTAGGAGAAGCTGATGAGACTGAAAGAGATTTTTTTTGGCTATAGTCAAGAAGAAAGATGAATGCTTACTAGGACTTAAACAGTGTTTTGCTCTCCTTGTTAAATATTTGAAAGTGAGTTGCCCCGTTTGATGAATCCCATTTGTGCAAGTCATTAGCAAGTAAATGAAGAAACTGTATGAAAAACAGATCACAATGATTTAAGAAAGCAAACTGCGAAGTGAACAGATGCTTTCCAAGATATGACTAAAGACGTATTTTCTGGCTCTGTAGTTCTTTGCTAATAATTTCCATGTTGTTTATTGAAGTAGAGTATACTTAGTGCAAGCCCTTTACTGTCAAGTACCGGATTAAAAATGCATCTGGAAAATGTTTAACTCTGAAACTGAATCAGAGTGCAGCTTCAGGAAGTGACCTTTCATGCAAAACTGATTGTGTCAGTAAAGCTGCTTGGGCTTTTGTTCCTCAGATAATTTTGAGTCCTCTTTGTCAATCAGTGTTATTCCTTCAGAGTCTGTAGAGTCTTTAGAGCAGTGAGAAACCTGGAATGGTTCTAAATGAAGACAACTTTAGTCAGTCTTCTTTTGTATGTAACAGCAGATACATGGCTGCATAATCACAAACTTTTCTTGTAAAATTTTTTTCCTCTGTATCCAGGATGGATGCATGCTTATTCTGAATGTTACACCTTTAGTGTGTGTCAGCCATTGAAAATGCTTCCTTGAAGGTAGCATTTTTCCTTCTTCTATTAATTTTCACAGGAGTGAAGGCTTGTACTATGTAAACTGGGTGAAATATCTCACTACAGGATATCTCACCTATTTCTTAGCATAGGGATTAGGTGATGTAAAGCAGTCATTTTCCTGTCCTTTTCCCTCGTATGTATGGAGATGGGAGCCTTTTGCTAGAATGTGGCTCTGAGGTGAACACTAATATGGAGCAAAGAAGCATCCAGCAAAATGTCCAATAAAATGACATCATGTTCTCTGAGCAAAAAAAGGTAAAGGCATGCAATAGTTATTCTTAAGAGCAAATACGGATGTTTGCCAAATGGAGATCAGTGCAAGACTTGGAAGTACTTAGGTGTAAAGTCATCCAAAGTCTTGCCTAGCTCAGCAGTCGTTAGTACAGAGACTATGCAACTGTGCTTGATGACAGAACTGTGCCAGACACCATGTTTTCATGGGCATCACCTGCAGGACATTTGTGTAGCAGTAATGAAATACGAAATTCACCCCAGGTTTTCCTCTTCTCCAAATTGCTTTTCCTGGTACCACTCTCTCCACCTAATTGTAGCTTTCCCTAATTCTGCAGGGGCTGGTAAAAGACATGGAAAAGTTATCTTAGAATTTATCATCAAATGTGATAACTTTGTACTTTTTTCTTAGGGTTAGGTTATAGATGTGAGAATATTGTGTCTCCATGGCTCCTGGCTTCTGGCCTTGGGGAAACGTATATCTGCCATGAGATAAAGCATCTGAAAATGTAATGAGGACTATTAAAATCCCCAATTAGTCAGACAAGCAGCACAGCCAGATCTGTAAAACAGACTTTGTGTCCACAAGGGATCTTCAGTTGAGGGGATAGGCAAGAAAACGCATTCCCAGGTCCTTAATATTCTAATAGTGACCACTTTCACATGGTTGTAGTTTTGTTACCGCAAGCTTTTGAGCCTTGTATCAAGATTAACCGTTTAGACCACTTGATTTTATTGCATATTGCACTGATCCATCGGGCTGCTTGCAAAAGCACCATTCAAAATATTTTCAAATTTCTCTGGAGCACAGAAGTTTCTAACAACGTTGTGGAAAAGTACAGACTTAATAGATGTGTGTGTTCATCAGGCATCTGTTGGTTTTCCCATTAAATTATTACTTTGTTGTTGTACTCTTGGCTGCATTATGTTAAACTTGCATTTCAGCCCACTTTTTCTGTCATCCACACCGGCTTTTGCTCTGTCTCTGGCTTGGAGTACATCGACTTGCTCTCCAGTTCTTGGGATTCCAGTCCTTGTTCCACAAATGTTTTAAGCTGCCATTTGCCAGCACTGTTGCTAAAAGAAGCAGTTTCTCCTCTCCTTTGTATTAACAGAGAGGTTTTTGTTGCTGGGAATGTATCAGACGAGGGAACTGACCAGGACTAAGCTTGTTTCCAACCACCCTATAATTTCTTTGAATGCTGTTGCAAGTGCTTGCACTTGAGGGTGAGGAGAGGAAGGTAGGTTTGCTTGTGGAGAGTGAGGACAACTGATTCAGTTTTAATGTGTGTGCAGAACTCTTGAGGGGGCATGTTATGTGACACCCATGGGACTGAGTAGGCACCAAGGTCTTGGGTCTCTAAGCAGTGGGTGGCCTGGGGCTAGAACTTGAGTACAGCCACTAGAGGCAGGAGAGACGTACCCAAAATAGACTGTCTCCTTCATGAAGGATACATGAAAAGAATGGTAACTTTTATTTTTAAATGAAAACGGATCCATTTCTGAATATCCCAAATCCGTAGCTGGTAAGCTAACCTTGGGCAATTCTATTAAGCCACGAGCAGCAGAATTGAAGAAAGAAAAAAAATTCTATATTGTATGCTAGATCAGAGAGTTCTGATATTTTAAAATTTCTAGGACATCCACACTATCTTCAAAGGAATTCCTAAGATCCTGAAAAGTTTGTTTAACAAAAATTTGTGCAGGAATAGTTTGAATGAGCAGTGTCAGGGAAGTAGTGCAGGTTCTCAGAACTCTTGAATGTATATATATATATGAAATATTTACTAGGAGATGCTTTTTAACATGCTGTTTTTCAACATGTTATTTTTTCTTTTAATAATAGAGCTAAGCTTTCAGTAAAGGTTTTGACCAGTTTTAGTTAACTGGATAGAAATACAAGTTCAAAAATTCACCTGATTCATGCAGTATCTTTAAACAGTCTGTTTGCTTTATTCCAAGAATGCTTTATAAAGAAATAAATTCAAAAGATTTATTCTTAAGTGAGAAAGGAAGTGTACTGATACTGATACTTTTCACAAATGAAACTTCATTTGCAGCCCTGCCACTGTTGTGTTTGTAGAAAATCATTCATCTTTCTCCCTCAACCTGAAAGAGTGACATAAGAAATCAGGAATGCTGTTAGTGAATTTGCAGATAACAACAGAAGGTGGAGTGTGTCTGAAGCTGGTTTTTGTGTTTCTTTTTCCTTGCTTCTCTCATCATGATGCCATTCAAAAGGGAGTTCAGGGCTCTGGTGATTGAGATGGTGTTAGCCACCGATATGTCCTGTCACTTCCAGCAAATCAAAGCCATGAAGAATGCTTTGCAGCAGCCAGAAGGGTGAGTCACTTCACAGCACTGTGCACTGAGGGGCTTCATTTCAGCTTGTGCTTTGCCATTATGTTTAACTTCAAAAGCACCTCTCCAGAGGCCCTCACTCTACTTGATGTGCACCTCACTTCTGCTTCTGCTGTTGAATTTTGAATGAATTCACTTAGGAGTGGACAAGCACTACCTACACACAAATCTCTGTTCTGTGTTGGTGGACCAAAGCTTGCAAAGGTCACTGTGTTGGGGTAAGCTTCCCTAGTCATTTTCCTTTGTATATGAGGGTAACATCAAGGACATGATCCAATGAACAAACTCTACCAACTGAGTAGGACTCTGGGATCTACAAAACACAATCAGTGCGTTGTCTTTCTGCAGATGGTACCAGCAGCCACCATAGCAAGGGGCCTGCTCCATAACAAGGGGAAAGACGAAAACAATCTGAGGTGCATCAAAGGAAAGACTGGAAAAGAACAGATGGAGCATTATGGGGAAGGCCTTTTTTTTCACAGTATACCAGTAGGAGTTGTAGTATTTTGTCCACAGCCTTCTCCATAAAGTTCTTGTTATGCTATTCTTAGTGATGGTCCTCTCTTTTTTTCACTCCAGACACAGATCTGTCCAGCACCCTCTAGAATTATATCTGTATCAGATCAGAGCGTGGCTCACCACTTGGTCCTCTCTGAAGCTACAGCTCTTCCAACTATTTTGGGCAGTCAAAAGCTGCAATTAAAAACTGAAATTACTCATCCCAAGCAAACATTATTTACTGAGTTATTGGGCTAGGCTTTCAGGTTATAGTCTTAAGAAATTGCCAGCTTCGCTCCAGTTTCCTAACAGTGAAGCATACTTACTGTGCAAAGTCGTCACTGTCCCTGAGAGCAGATCCTGTTTACTGCAGTAAGATGAACTCTTTTCTGACCTGCATAAAATGCAGCACAGATGAAATAGGGAGCATAGTGGCTCTTCAGTCTGATTGTGCAAAGAAGTGAGCCTGGAAAGGAGCTCAACAAAGCTGAGCAGAGTTTCTCTTTATACTTCTTAATGTCTTTGTTACAATAGGAGTGGTGTATGTTGGAGAAATTAGTCAACCTTTCATGGTTGTCAGGTTTTATGAACGTGGAAATACTCCATTAATATCCTGACCAAAGACTCTGATGGCCTTATTTCCCTTTTTAATTGAAATTTTTGTTGTTCTCCACTGCAAGTGCAGGCAATTAACTTGTTTGATCCTTTGGATTTTCAGAATTGACAAGCCGAAAGCCTTATCACTGTTGTTGCATACAGCAGATATCAGTCATCCAGCCAAGGCCTGGGACCTCCACCACCGCTGGACCATGTCTCTGCTAGAGGAGTTCTTCAGACAGGTAAAGATGGAGAATTGCTCTGTGTTTTGGCAGCACAGAGGATCGGGCAAGTAAGAAAGTGTGAACGTGTATTTTCTTTCTTCTATGATTTTCTCAAGAACAGCCTAAATGATAGGAAGCTGTTTTGTCTGGTACAGTAGCACTGCCTATCAAGTCTCTTGGAAAGGCAGTGTCTGCTACACTGCCTATAGATAGAAATATTACCTGCATAGGAGAAGTTCTAATGTGGCTTGCTAAGCCAGGCTAACTACTTTTATGGAATCAGTATTTCTTTCTAACTTGAAAAAGATAGAACATATGATGTTCTGCTTAGCTAATAAACCATAGAAAACGCATTTAGGTAGTTACATGTTATAAAGCTGTATTTATATTTTTGGAGTAGACATAAAGAAGTCCATTATCCTTACCAATTTTTAACCAGTTTTTGAAGGACATCTGCCTTAAAGGCATTATGGGAATCCCTTCTTAATAAGGACCTTGCAAAAATTTGCTTTGAAATGAATCCTTAAGTTTGTTTTTCAAAGCAAGAATGGGTTTACTGAGTGGAAGCAGGAAAATCGTGCCTGCATCCATCTCTGTGTTACCACACAGAAGGCTCATGTAAGGAGGGTGATTTTCACATGCATTTTAGGGAAGACTCTGTCACTGGGCATGTGTATTCTCTTATAGCTCAAAAAGATACTAGATCTGATAAAATATACCATTGCTGAGTACCCTAAAAGATTGATGAGGGAGTTAAGATTAGCTGGCTGTAAGAACACAAAAAGGCCAGGTTTGGATCTGCTTTACATGTGCAATGAGGCAAAATCATTTTACGTTTTCACAAGGACAGCTGAACAACAAATCATGCTTCAATTCTGAATGACAAATGCCTCCATGTCTAGATAAAGCATTGCATAAAACTTGTATTCTAGTTCTAAATTACGATGAAGTATTAACTCCCTTTTTTCATTCAACTTTCATTCAAGTTAGTAGATGGGTAAATACATACATCCCTACATGGTAGCAGAAGAGCAACATGCACTCTTCTCTGTGTTTGAGCTGAAAAGTGCCACTAGCCAGAGGGAACTAAGAAAGTAGGCTGGTTTCAGTTTAGGTATTTATTTCTTTATGCTCTTCAAGTGCAGATTCTCTTCCACATTTTTTGTTGTGTGTTCTGAGGCATTTAACCTGAATCAGTATGGGTTTCTAAAGCTCTTGGTTTCCAGTTCTCCAGTCATGTGACCCAGGTCTTCCTGCATGAACTATGCGTGTTTGTAGATGTTAATGCTGCTTTTGAATACAATTTTATTGACTGATATTCAGCAGCTGGAATAAAGATCTCATAAAGGAAATATCTTGCATGTTTTACCTAGCAATTTAGCCATCCATGAAGGATCTGCCTGAACAGCTTCAAAATCATGTATGTCTTTGAGCAGTCAGGAAGGCTGTTAGGGGCTCTGGGGTTTGTAAGAGGCACGAGGAGTAAGAGAAAAGTGATGATTAGATAAGAGCTGGTACTGAAAAATGCTTTTCCTGAGAGGTGTGGCAGACATGATAACAGGTTACTTCAAAATATTTCTGTGTTTGGTTCCTGGCTTACCCTGAAATTTGTACATCAGACTCCTAACATAAAGCAGGAGAAAATTGTTGTTTCACCCCAAGCTCTAACCTCTGGCAGAATTTATTCCTTCTGTTTATGTACGTTATAATAATAACAAAGAAAAAACCTATTCAGTGCTTTTTATGCCTACAGTTTTTCCCTAATTTGTTTGCTGGCTATTTTGACTTCCATTTGACATTAGTCAGAATAATGGCATGAAGTTCAGCACAGTTAAAGTGAGTTGCTGATTTAAGGAATTGGTTCTCTGGTACATTTAATAGGCTGTTTAAGTTTGAATGCTCACTGGGGATTACTGCAGCTGTCATCCTATGTATCCTATCAGCCTCAAGCAATTTGTAATAGTGTGACTGAAGCAAGCTTGGTGTGAATATGCAGCTTAAATGACTGGAAGAAATGGGTTTGTAACACTTGATCTTCCACACTGTCTTGTGATGTTAAGAAAGGAATGACAGTTCTGAGGGCTGGAAGCACGTTTGTACCTTTGTTCTTTAGCTCTTACATGAAATGTTAACAATATCAGTGTTTCCTTTGGACAAAAAATGTGATCTGTATCTGGCCAGCCATGACCTGTGAATTCCTTATCTGAAAGACAAAAGGAAAAAAAGCCTCAGCAAGTGCAAATCCTGAAGGATCAACCACGATACTGAGGACTGAGGACGGTGTTCTGCTGAGTTTTCCAGAGAGCTCCAAAGAGAATCATTCTTAAGTACAAAAGGGTGCTTATGTAGTGCTTGGAAGTACCAAGCAGACAGGGAAAGCTATGAGGAAGGATTCGCTGGAATCAAAATGCTCGATTCCCACTGTTCTCCTTGGACCACGACTTTTCCAGCCAGACTCAGTTCTCCATAAATAATCTGCGTTTACAAAAATGTGCATGTACAAAACCTACTTCACAAAAGAAAGTAAAATGGGTTGCTTTTACAGCAGTGACCTAAGATATCAAAGTTCAATGCCTTGTTCTAATTTATTCTCTTTTTTTTTTTCTCCAGGGTGACAAAGAAGCAGAGCTAGGGCTTCCCTTCTCTCCGTTGTGTGACCGCAAGTCCACTATGGTTGCTCAGTCTCAAATAGGTATGTCCCTTTTGGTGCATTGTAAGTAGCATCTTAAAAACAAAACTTAGAATCACAGAATCATAGATTCACCAAGGTTGGAAAAGATCTCTAAGATCATCCAGTTCAACCATCCACCTGTTACCAATATTTCCCACTAAATGTCCTTTCATACAACATCTAAACATTCCTTGAACACCTCCAGGGATGATGACTCCACCACCTCATAGTCAGCCATTCCAGAGCCTGTCCACTGTTTCAGAGAAGAAGTTTTTCCTCCAACCTGAATCTCTCTTGGTGCAACTTGAGGCCACAAAACTTATTTCTCCCTGTGCATGGAGGTTACAGTGATCTCTCACTATTTGAAGCTAGGTTATAGAGAAGAAGTAATAAAGTGCAGTGGTATTTTCTCCAGATCAACAATTCAAAGCTGAGGAGCCATTAAGTGGTGGTCTTTCCTTGCAGTAGAGTTACTTCTAATGTATGTGACTGCAGAACTGACTGCAGTGCCCAGTTATGACATTATTCTGTGGTTTTCTGAGCACTGGATATGAGGTGCGCATGGCATTGTGCTGTGAGTTTTCTTAGAGGTTATAGAAACATAATGTCAGTCCTTTTGATGACCGGGGCAAAAACTGTTGTATTTTTCATTTGTTTGTTTCTTTGTTTGTTTTTTCACTTATTTTCCCCACCCTTTCCCTCTCACTGCTCAAAGCCAATCAATATTTTGTACGGAAACCATTTTCAATTCCATTCATTCAGAAGCAGAGATCTTTTTACAGACTCACTAATAGTGCTTTCTTTCTCTCTTGCAAAATCACGGGGTTGCAGAATGTCTGAAGTGGGAAGGAGCCATCTAGGTCCAACCTCTGCTCACGCACGAACATCAGAAGCAGGTTTCTCAGCACCGCATCTAGGTGATTTTCGAGGAGGGACTTCAAAACCTTCCAGGCATCCTATTCCAGTGCTCCATCACCTGCACAGTTAAAAAGTGCTTTCTGATGTTTTGATCTAACCTTTTGTTTTCCAGTGTGTGCCTCTTGTCCTGGCACTGGGCACCACTGAAATGAGCCTGGTTCCGTCCTCTTTGCACTCTCCCTTCAGATGTTCATAGGCTTTTTTAAGATCTCTCCTGAGTCTTCTCCAGACTGAGTAGTCCCAGCTCATAGCAGTGGTACTCCCATCCCTTGACCGTCTTGGTGACCCTGTGTTGGACTCTTTTCCTGTATATCCCCATTTCTCTTGTTATGGGAGGCCCAGAACTGGGCATGATATCAAGGGCACATTGCTAACTCATGTTCAACTTGGGATCATCAGGACCTCTCAGTCCTTCTCTACAGATCTGCTTCTCAACTGAGTGCCTGGAATTGTTCATCCTCCACAGGAAAGATGTGGAGCTTTTGGAGAAAGTCCAGAGGAGGGCCATGAGGAAGACCAGAGGACTGAAACACCTCTCTTATGCAGAAAAATTGAGAGAACTTGTTTTGTTCAGTCTGGAGCAGAAAAGACTCCAGGAAGACCTCATTGTGTCCTTCCAGTGTATAAAGGGAGATTATAAACAGGAGGGAAATTGTTTACATGTATAAATAGTGATAGGACAAAGGGGAATGGTGTTCAACTAAAGGAGAGAAGATTTAGATCAGATGTCAGGGGTAGGTTTTTGCTCTCAATGAAAACATTGGTGAGGTGCTGGAACATGCTTCCCAGAAAGGTTGTGGATGCCCGTCACTGGAGGCATTCAAGACCAGGCAACCTGATTTATTACTTGATCTAGCAGTTGGAAATTCTGCCTGTGGCAGAGGGGATGGAGCTAGATGATCATTGAGGACCCTTTCAATTCAAGTCATTCTATGATTCTGCTAGATAGGAGGTGCAGGACTTCATGAGATTCTTGCCAGCTCACCTCTTCAGCATGTCACGATTCCTCTGATGAGTCAGCCATTCCCTCCAGTTTTGTTTCATCTGTGAATTTACTGAGAGTGCACTCTACCCAAATGTCTCCTCCAATTAGTGAAAGAAAAGGAGGATGGGGAAACAGTAAGCCTGATAGCTGGGGAGAAGTCAAGAGGAGTTAACAGAAGTAGGCATGTTCTGCTGGCTAGAAGCAAAAAAAGAGACAACTTGAGAAGAAAAGGTGGATTTATGGGTAGATATTTATGCCCACAAAGCTAGTGAAAAATGTTATCTATCCATGACTGGAGAACAGAATGCCAAATGGAAGAAGAAAAGACAGATAATGCTGACTCCCAGCATAAGGGAACTGAGTCCAGAAGCAGAAAGAAAACAAATGTATTCAAGGAAAGCAATCAAGAGAAGAATTTGAAGTACGAAATTTCTCAGCTGTCTCCTGAGCTGGCCAAAGAACAAAACAAATATATCCCCAAGCTTAGGAAAGTACAGGTTCACATCTGTGGCTCAGAGCTGTTTCTTGTTTAAAATTATTTCATTGTTCTCGTTAGGCAGCCACTCCCTTAGTGGACTTCATTCAGATTTTTCTGGCTCTGCAAGCTTAGGCAGTTCATGCAACAATCTGAACTTGAAAAGCCCTGTACAAACCCAAACTGGATGCCACATTTCTAGAGTGTAGCCCTCTGAAACAGTACCCCAGAAAGGTGTGTATGTGTGTACAGCACAACACAAGCCCTGAGAAGACTTATATTTTGCCAGTGGCTCAGTGGAGGGAAGCAACAGCAAACTTAAAGAGCTTCAGTATGAGCTAAAACCCATGCTGAAGATTCCTGTGCAGACTATGCCTGCTGCTATGGGAGATGATGACCTCTCTGTGGTTGGTGTGGAGGAGAAGACACATTTGGAGTTATCTTTCACAGTGGTTCTAGCAGCATTAAAATATGTCCCTCACACCTTACCAGGAAGAGGAGCTGTGCTTCCTGCGTATCCCCTTCTGAGCTCTGGTAAGCTCAGTGTGCTTAGAAACCAATTTGCCTTGTCCTCTGCTTCCATGCTTTTTGACTCAGAAGGCCAGGAGAGCCAAGAAACTTCTATACTATGGATGTATCTTGTCAAGCCGCTGCAAAATTAATGATGAATTAAACTGTCAACAGGATAATTACACTTTATAAAAGCAGCACTCCGTCAGCGTGTAAAGGCAGCCTTATTTAGTTGAATGCTATTTGTCACTGTATTCTTTTGTGTGGTTTTGTGATCCATTGACACCAATAGGCCATTGTCCATAATCCTTGGCTTCTGACATAAAGTTTTCATTTCTCTGTCTGCTGTGTATATTGGCATAATCTGTCTGTAACACCTTTGTTAGATCAGAATGTCTTACATGTTCTGCCTCTCTGCTGAGGCAAGGCTTTCTCAGTTGTAAGGTAGATTCTCAGGGAAATAATCTGATCCTATTCATGTATTTATTTGATCAACAGTCCCAACAGGCTGTTCACTGGGTTAGTAATGACTGCATTTCTTTGCAGGAGCAAGTTCCTTTTGAATTCCTAATCATGCAGTGAGCAGCCGTGAGTTTCTACAAATGAAACAAATAAACAAACAAACAAAACCATCTATACTTAAATAAAATTGTGCTACTGATATTGCCAGGGACACAGCATAGAAATCCTGTTCTGGTGGCATGGCTTGTTTGTAGTTGCTGGTTTGCCACTGAAAGTTGACTGCAGATGCCACAAACAGCGGGCAGGCATTTTTATTAACTAAGGGCTTTCATAAATGCAGACAGAAGGCTTTCCAGCATGCACTCTTTCCATAAAAATGAAGCAAAAATTTCCTCAAAATAAAGAATGTCTCCTTCTCTTGTTTCTTTAATTTATGGATCAATTTTTCAGTATTAAAACTAATACATTTTTTAAAACAAATATCAAAGAACTTTAGTTTTAAAATCTACTAATGCTAGTGATCAGTTTATCATCCTTTTTCTTCCTCAATAAAAATACTTTTGGTAAATATGTCTGTACCCTACTGAGGTATAGAAATCATGAGAGATTCATGTGCAGGTCAGGCTGCTAACTGGAGTGGGGAAGGCAAACAGATTTCAAAGAAAACCAGGCCAAAATTTGTGCTTCCTGACATGAATATCAGGAGTTAAAGCTTCTCAATCTTTCTCAGACTGTAGAAAGCTTGTCTGATGAGAGATGAAACTCACTTGCAACTGAGAAATGTAAGAACATCTTTTTATTTTTGTCCAGTAGCTGGCAAGAAAGAAAATTACAGCTTCAGAAAACATTGTATGAAGGCTGAGAAGGTTATGTTTCTGGTTTGTTGGTTTCTTTGCTTGTATTGTGGTGGGCTTTAGGGAAACAATTCTCCTGCCAGTGTTTGTTGTGGTGTTCTCAGGTGGAATGAATGAATTGCCTGTTATCAACTCCTCAGTATGCAATGGCAATTGATAAAAACATCCTAGTCACTGGGGTACAGAAATATTTACTTCACTCAGTCTTTTGAAAAAGAAAGATGATGGTGAATTAGTCTTAGGCTACACCATTAATAAGTTTTAAATCCGGATTAATTATTTTGAATATAAATCACAGTGTCTTTAGGTAAGAAAAAAGAGAATACTGAAGAGTGGTTTGGGATTATAGTATAAATTACATAATTGCTATTCAGATTGCTCTGGAAGTAATGCCTCCTCTTTATTTCCATGGAAACCAAAACAGATACAAAGAGCACGATAACCCTATTTGATGGAGTGCATTCTCAGCAACAAAACACTGTTTCTCAACACTGTCACTACCATGAGGTATGCATTTGCAGCAGTGATGAGCTGCTGAAAGAGCCATCATGCTGCATTCACAAAAATCTGTACCAGCAGAGGTGATCCACTGTCACTGTTGCCGCTGTGGAAACGCATCACCCACTGCCTCATTGTGGTGACATCCACTGTTTGGTTTCCATAAATGTTCAGTAAGTGTTGATGAATGTCAGTGTGTCATTTTTTTCCATGTGGAAGAAGTCAGTGACACAGCTTTCATTCTTGCACACTTTCATCTCAGGCGCCATCTGCTGCCATCTGTCACAAGGCAACAGGCTTTAGCAGAATACTGATTGGAAGGTTCACTCCCTTCTGCCATATCACCAACATCTGCCTTTGCTGTTGTGGGCCAATGTAATAAAATAAGAGGCATTACTTTCAGATCAGCCCTCATAATGAAGTCCAGTGATTTGCATCGATGACTTGGATTTGTTTGGTCACTAAGAAGTAAAAAAAATATTGAAGGAGATTAGAAGAGTCATAGAGACAGGCAGACACACGTAAATCAAATTCTCGGTATCCTCTGGGTTCCTGTGACACACTGTTCTCAGTCAGTAAAATTTGCAGTGTTTTTAAAAGTAATGTGAAGTTTCCAAAGGTTAACGGCACTCAGTTTCCTGCTGTGGCTTTATACTGCATGCATTTTTGTTTAACAACATGAAAGGAAAGGTGATATTTTCCCTTAAGTTTGCATAAGAATATATCAAAGTTATGGAAGCACATGGTTCGGATGCTCATGTAAGACTGAAGGTTCAGTAATGCATGATTTTTTCTTTAATTTACAAAGTATTAGTATGAAATTCTGAGAACTTGGAAGTGATGTTTTTAATTATGCTAAGTATGAAAATATGATTCATTGTCTGACATTTTAGAAGTATAGAAAAAAATCAAGCAAATCAGGCAAGTGAAATGGAACTAGAAGTATGCTCAACTACCTTGCACTTTTAGAATGAGTTTGTCTGAGATCGCTGATGCAGTGACTTCACATTAATCATTATTTCACCTTCTTGACTGTGCTTGCGTTTCTGCTCAGGTTTCATTGATTTCATCGTGGAACCCACTTTTACTGTGCTGACTGATATGACTGAGAAGATTGTGACACCGCTCATAGATGAAGCTTCCCGTTCTGGCATGTCTGGGTTCAGACGTTCCAGGTGAACAACCAGATGTCCTCTCCCTTTAGAGCACGTGTTGCTTTTGCATCCAAGTCCCCTGGTGAATGTCATGGTCTGTGTCCACATCCATCCCTCCACAGTGTATGTCTGCCACGTGTTGTAAAGCTTGCTGTCCACATTGCCAGCACAACAGCTCACCTTGTGATGTGACTGTTTTGAAGGGAAACTCAAGCCAAGGTAGGGCAAAGAGGGAGGCTGGCCATCTTGGAAATGGAGCCAAGCCTCTAGAGGCACTGAATGCAAGTGGGTGTAGCCATGTAGTGCTCTCTCATTCACTAATGCCAAAACAGGAGGTAGGTAGTGTCATTGAGAAGCACTCATTTCTAGGAATATGGAAGTATAAACACGTAATTAAAGAGGATTGGGAAGTATAGGAAGACTTTATTTTATTATATTATATATTTATATTTATTATTATAGTATAGGAAGACTTTATTTTATTTTTATAGTTATTCAAATGTGTGAATTATCACCAGAGTTCACCTGCAGCTTGGATATAAGGAGTCTTGGCCCATTCATCCCCTTCTGCAGTTGTGGAGAATCTGCTACTTCGGTAATTTCATGAACAAGGCATGTCTTAGGATTCAGGTGGCACATGGTTTGTACTGCTTAGAGTGAAGCCTCGAAATCAGGATTTTTTCCCCAAGCAAATTCTTTATTCTTGGACTGTTACATTCAGGGCAACCACTGATATCTTTCTGTATCAGTTATCTTGCTGTCTTTATTAAAATATGCACTATGACATGCCTCTCCTTGAAAGAGAACTGCTAGGTCTGTAACTGAAATGAGTGCCTATTTCAACTTTAATGACTTCATCAAACCCTGGATGGATGCTGGTATACAGCAGTTCTGTGTCTAATGACTCCAACAGGTGAATTTGAGGAGACTCCTCCTTTGACATACTGGATTTCTAGGTTTGTCTGACTCTCCATTTGATGTTTAGGGAGCGGAGATGCACAGCAAAGAACCACTTTGTGTGGTTCTCTTTGTAAGGAATCACGTCTATCAACCATCAGGAAGAGGAGAGTCCATTATTTCTAATGCTGGCTCAGATTGTGCTGCTTGCTTTAACATTGATTGCCGTGGGGCTAAAGGGAGGGAGGGAATTGTGGAGGATTCAAGGTTATCTTTCTTCTTCTTTGGGTGTTATCTAGATTTAGAGTAATAATTTCTTAGCTGTGTTAGGTGCACTGATTTCTGTTACGTTTTGTGATCTTGTGTCCCAGTCTGAATAGCATTAGTCCCTCTGAAGTTAAGAGATCAAGTGTCAAGAGCACTGGGTCAGAAGGAAGTGCCTCACTGAACTGCTCCATACTCACTGTGGACTTCAAATGTTTTAAAGCCACCTGGACTGAGGTGGTGCAGCAGAACCGGGAGAAATGGAAAGCACAAGCCACCAAAGGTAACATCCAGACTTCTTAGTGAAAGAATAAAAATTCTTTTGACCTCTTCTACTTCAAACTCATCTTCAATCAAATTATTCTCCAAGTAAGAATCACAGAATCACAGAATTGTAGGGGTTGGAAGGGACCTCCTGAGATCATCGAGTCCAATCCCCCCTGCCAAAGCACTGCTAGTTTGAAAGAACCTGCTTCTCTAGGTCAACAGCTTACACTGAATTCAGAAAGATAGGAATATTATGACTCATCTGTACCTTACATGCTTCTGTGTGATGTAAGCGTAGGTAACAGAGAGGATTTGGACAACAGGAGGACAAAAAGGAATTCTAAGGGAAGCCCCCAAAGGTCATGAGTCAGACTCAGAGCGTGTGCAAAAACAGCAGGAAAAGGATTTTGGGAGATGTGTTATCAATTGTTTACTGTTAAGATTGAAAGAGATAGGAATGATATGTCAGCTGAAAAGGCCATGGTATTCTGGATCCATGTCTGGCTTCATATTTGCAGTGATACCTTGGATGAGAATATAGGAAGTTTGCTGCTTCTGCTCATGATATCACAAATCTGTGCAGGACTGCAGAATATAAAGTCTGCATTGATTGTGAGCTTGGAAGCAGACCAGGCATCCAAAATGTCATACAACTGAAAGTGCCTTAGAGTCATTTAGATGTGTTTGGAGAAAACAAAGTCAGAATTTGATTACATTTATTTCTTCATGAAACTGTGATACAGTGTCTCCTTTGAGCTGAATGCTCGTTACTAAACCCATTATTTAATGGAGCTGTTGTATTTCATATAAATGGAAGGAGTTTGATTGTAATACATTATGCAGTTTGGGCTTTATGACCAATGGAACACTTGGCTTAGTTCTCTATTTGCCAAAGCAGATCTGTCCTCTCTAATTGAAATGCCTGTCTAATGGTGCAGGGAAGCTCATGGAGGTGCTAATCCAGCAGTGCTGTAGCAAGCCCTAGTTTCCTGAGCTGAATCTCTTCTCTTGTTTGGGTGCAGAATGCAGCGTTTTGGTTTCTTTTCAGATCCTCAGAATGAAGGGAGCTGAATACCATCAGACTCCCAGAAAGCTGTCTATGTGAGCTGCCGCTGATTTCAAGAGCGATTAGTAAAGCCAGGGAAGCACATATCTAATTTAATTATATTTTCATGTGAGCTGTAATTTATTCATTTAAAAAGTAATTAACTTGAGCTAGCTGCTGACAAGGAAACACAAATTGACATTTCTTATACAGAGAGCTTTCACCTTTCTCTCCTGTAACCCATTGGTACATTGTTCTCAAAACCGTTTCTGGTTCACTCATAAGAAGTACTTGAGGAGACACCATTGGTTTTTTTTTGTGATTTTTGCTCTCTGGCTAAGCTGCTGCTCCTGTAGGGGCCAAAACATTTTCCCTATAGGCGTCAAGATTAATTCCATTGGACTAATTGGACTCTATTCTTTGATTTGCAGGATATGCTTGTCTACTTATCAGCTTACAAAATGTCTCAGAAACCAGGAAATACATCTCTTTGTGATTCCTATCTCAATTAGAGTACAATTGGTTATCCACAACAGGGTGATGGATGGGTGGGCTGTGATATTGCAGAACTAGAAACCCTGTAGGAAGGCAGAATGAAATATACTAGGCAGCACAGTGCAGTCACTTCTGAATGCTTAAAGTCAGTACGGATACAGATATGTCCTGAAGCTCAGTAAGGCTCTAAATTGAGTGTGGGCTGAGTTATTCAGTTGCTTTTGCACGTTAATTCTTTTCTGATCATAGAAAAGAGGAGAAAATTACAGAGTTTCTGCCTGCACATAGGTTTTTTAGCTCGAGCACTACATTAAATGATTCTATGATTAAGGGATGTAGTTGTGTTCTGGAACACGTTCCCCTTTTGGGAATGGAAGAGCAGGTACTGATAGTAACGTATTAGTCTGGTAAGAAGGGACAGAGATGTGAAGAAATTATAGCAGTAAGTAGAAATGAAGAGATAAGGAAGCTGGAATTGAAAGCAACTTGGATAAGGGGGAAAAATGGATTTTCAAACAAGCAAGACTTTCAAAGTGTTTAGGATTGTGTGGTGCAACATAGGGTAAACTAAATGTGATTTGACTGACTCCTGTATATCAGGAATGAAGATAACCCCTGTACCCCTAAAGACAGAGCTAATATCTCTTTTTAATTTACCTCTTAAATTTTCTGAAGAGCTGCATTTTCAGAAGGGAACCTCATATGGTTAAAAATATACATGTACATATGATGTAGGCCAACACAGGGTATTTTTTTTCAGAGTACTTTCTTAAATGTTCTCCCGTGCTCTTTTTCCCTTGTCAAGTCAATTCCTACACTTATCTAAGTAACACCTGTTTGCACGTTAAAAGCTGAAGTATTTACATGTGTGAATTGTATTTCTTGCAAAATTGACTGATAATCATCATTTCTTTTCATGTTTTGCTTCTCTCTTTGCTGAGGATGCAGAAGAAAAAGCTAAGAAAGAAGCAGAGGAAAGTGTTCATCAGGGAACAGATGAAAAGAAAACAGATGAAAAGGATGAGAAGCCAACTGAAGATGCCACAGCAGCAAAGACAGAGAACAGCAAAGAACCAAATCCTGGGGAAAACAAAAGTTCAGATTCCAATGAAAATTCCCACGTAAATGGGACTGGGCAAACTGGAGTGACCAGACATGAAGCCTCTCAAGGAAAAAGCGTTCCTAGGACAGATAAGGGAATGGATTCTCATCACACATCAAAGGAAGAGAAACATGTCCAGAATGGTAAGTTCTCTCCTTCCACTGAAAGGTGAATGCCACCCTAAACGTGGCATTTCATCTCAGTAATGGGATGGGAGCAGTTGATGTTGTGAAAAAAGTTGTCCTGGGTGCAGAACCTTTTCCTAGAATTCGGCATTGGTACTTCCAAGTATTATTGTTTTGTAAGAGATGGAGCTCATAATGTCTGCTTCATGCTTTTGGCAAAGGGCAATAAGACTCTTCTCATGGAAATGAATCAGCTTGTTTTGATGTACACTTCAAAGCTGAAAGAAACTATTGTGGTTCAGTGAACAGCTTCACTGATTCACTGGTTAGTCAAAAGAGGAGATGCTGAAGATATAAACACTTTCAAAGGCCAATTTAAGGTATCTTTGAACTGATTCTCAAATGTAAATATGTTTTAGGACTGCAGCTCTTTTCCCTTCTCCGCTGCTTTTAAGAGTTATTTTATTTATACTACATTTGTTCTGTTTTATTATGGCAAACATGAGCCTTTTCTTAAAGATTTATTGTCAAAAAACTGTTAGTGAGTTAAAATAATTATATTTTGCACTTAGAAAAGGTGGAAAAAGAACTGAATTGAAAATTGCATACCACATTAAAATAAGTTATTAGACCTAGGAATCACAGAATCACGAAATTGTAGGGGTTGGAAGGAACCTCTGTAGATCATCAACTCCAAATCACCTGCTAAAGCAAGTTCCCTATGGAAAGTCCCACGGGAAGACGTGCAGGTGAGTTCTGAATATCTCCAGACAGGGAGACTCTGCAGCCTCTCTGGGCAGATTGTTCCAGTGCTCTGTCACCCTCAAAGAAAACAAGTTTTTCCTCATGTTTATACTGTAACTTGCTATGTTCCAGTTAAGTGCCAGCTGCCCCTTGTCCTGTTGCTGGGCACCGCTGAAAAGAGCCTGGCCCATCAGCTTGCTTCCAGCCCTGTAGGTATTTGTAAACAAGGAGAAAAGGGAGCAGAGGATGCAGGTTTCCCTAGAGGGATGCAAAAGAATCCCCTATAGTTATACACACTCTGGAGGTGGCTGACCTTCTGGCTTACGTCATAGGAGGCAGCTAAGGAACATTTGTCACTGTTCTGGTTGGCCTGGCTTATTTCCCAGTTGGTTGCAATGGAGCACTTGAACCCCACTCCCCAAGTCCTTCATTTTAAAGCCTGCTTCACTAGTTTGGCCAGCCTGCTGCCAAACTCTGCCAAACCTGCCTCTTCTAGACAGGTGGATCCCATCCCTCCCTAACAGGTCCTTTTCTTCACAGGGAGTCCCATTCTCATAGAAACCAGACCATAAAAACCTTGAGCTAGCACCAGCCACATAGCCAGCAGTTGATACATATTACATGCCTATTTCTGGCTTTCCTCTTTTCTCCAACTGGCAAGATTGAAGAAAAGATAATCTGGACAGTAGGACTTTTCACTTGCACTCCCAGGACTTTGTTGTCTTATTTGATTCTGTCCCTGAGAACAGATCAGTTGGCTATTGGCCATTTCACTGTCCTTCCCTCGCCAGCCTTGCTCCTCTAAGTCATTAGCAAGAAATGACAGTACAGCCTCATGTGATTTCTCATCATCTTGGTAACGTCAGCCAGTTCAAAACCAGCAAAACACTGAGATTCTGAAGCATCCTCTTAGGAAAAAATGAGTAATTGTATAGATATTGAAATTCCGGGGCTAAGGCAGTGGACTTAGATGGCAGCTGAGGCAAGAATTCTGTTTGAAGTACTCCTGGTATGACTGGATGCAGGCCTTCCCCAGTGATTCTTTTGTCATTAGATGTTTTTAGATTGGAAGGACTAGATAGATCCAAGTTGTCATGCTGTTACACATGGGATTTTTCTTTCAGCAGTGTTTGTGGGCCCCACAAAGAAACAAGAAGGTTGGCGATGTGAAATCCCAGTTAGACTGCAATAGATTTTGCTCCTGAAATCCTTTATTTTACAGGCTTCTAACAACATAAGGGCTAAGTATGCTCTGGTGATTTTCACCATACCTTTTTCTGCAATGTCTCTCTGCTGCAGGTGTCTGAAGTGCTTTGGAAGGAATTATAATGATTTCTGCAAATTAGTGTCTTCCTTAGGGCAAGAAATTCTGCTCTTTAATTTATGGGAGAAGGCCCTAATGAATTACATTCTCTGCAGAATCTTTGGAGACTGATGAAATCTAACATTCATGTATCTGGGTTCATGCAGTTTCCTTTATTTTACATCTGTTAATACCTCGTCATGAGATATCTGCCTTTGCCTTTGTCATCTCTTTCAGAAAGATCATTATGATCATGATCACTGCTCTGCTACTGGCAGTATGGCATGGTAGATATCACAATACCCAGCAGTCTCCTATTCATAAAAAGATATTCAATGAAAGTTAAAAACTGTGTTGTCAGAGGAGCTGGAAGTCTCTCTCACTTCTCACTCCCTGCTCACTTCCCTTGTGCTTTCTCAGAGATGTCAAACTGGGAAATAAAGTGTGTGTGCATGCCCATCATCTTTGCCTGCACGCACTTAGGGTCAAGTCCCTCATTTATGCAGTGGGAATGTAAGAAGCCTTCTGTGCCTTGCTGGGTACATTTTCATTTCATCTTGAATACAGTGTCCTTGTAGAGATCATCTTTTTCAAGCAGACACCTCAGTCCTACCTGGAGTACCTGGAGCTGCTCATATCTCTCTTCAGATTGGACTTTCCAAAGAAGCCCGAATCAATGGCAGTATATAATAAGCTGAGGAAGTTGCTGTCTGTCTCATGTCTTGTTTTCATTTTTTTCTCACCTACACAATGGCCTTAATAAGAAAACCATGGAAGTTTTGGTTCTAAATGAGAACAAAACAGGACATGTTTTTTCCATCTTGCTAAGTGTTTTAAGATTTCAAAACCACTTTTCTATTACAGGAATATTAATTAGAGAGGGAGAAACAAATCTCCTGTCATCCAAGAACAACAGTTGTTCCAGTGGTTAGGGCACAGTTTAGAAGAGGCGGACCTCATTTCTCTACATTTTCACTTTTTTGAGCTGTTTCAAAAATAAATACTCATTGACAGTAACTGTTTTGAAGGCAGATTTGTTCCTCTCTATCATAGCAATCCCTAAGTTCTCGATCCAAAGGCTAGGAAGTGGTAATAATAGCAAAAAATAGTAATACAGCTGGAATAAGCGTTGCTTTTATACAGCCATGTACTTCGAATTTACAACATTCTGAAGTGAGATTTAATACAGGGTTTTTTTCATGTTGAGACGTGGCTTACAAATTCCCTGCTGCTCTCTTTTGGGTGAAGGAAGAGATGCCTGCTCCTATCTGTACAGGCTGCCATTGGACTTCTCTGGACATCTCTGGACATCTGCAGGAAGCAGACCTCCTTTGTTGCTGAATGAGCCCTATTCTACTGTATCTATCCCTTGAAGTAAATTTTAGTTCATAGTGGCATTTGGCAACAGAACATTATTTTCAGTGGGGAGATGGTCTGGGAAGAAGAAATCTTTCTTGGATGTTGACATTTGATGGGGTTACAGGCATTAATATACTGCAGTTTGAATTATAATGCTTATAGTATCCCTTCTTTCTTCATTCTAGGTGAAATAAAGGAAGACAGTATGGCAGACAAAAAAGATCAATCTAGTGTGGGAAATGAATCAAAGAAAACAGATGGTAAGGACTTACTATTTTGTTTTGTTTTGTCACTCATTTCTATATGCAATCTATTGTTTTATAAGCATCCATATTTTATGATTAAAAAAAATTGTGTGGTCACCTGAAAAACATTTAACAGAAACAGTCATTAGATATGACAGAAGCCATTAGGGGTATTCTGGGGGAAAATCATCTCTTTCAAGTAATGTCTAATGCCACTTAATTTTTCTGTTGGTAAACCATCTTCTTTATCTTCTTGAACAATTTCTGTGCACCATCCATAAGAAAAATCCTGGATTGTTTGAACTGCTTAATACGAAACATGGGTTTGTAAGGTTCTATCCTTCTGAGTTTCTTTGAGCCAAATTCTGCTCTCGGTATCAACTGTATGGGGTGCAAAACACAAATCTAAGCAAAACCCTGAACAAGGTGCATCTCCTTTTTTCTGGTTGCACATCACATTATGTCTGTCCAACCACAAAGGTTTCTTGACTTAATGCTCTGAGGTGGAATTTGCCAAGTGCTGTTGAACCACAGGTATGGGAAGGAAGCGAGCAAGAGTAGGCACATCAGCACAGAAGCGCTGTTAAGGACACTCTAGAAAAGGGATATTGCTAAAACACTTTTGAACTGAAACACCCCCAAGTTGTATGACAGTTTCTTGAACACCTAGAAATAATTTCATACAGCCCTGAGCCTATTGTAAATTTTCACAGATGTTTTAGTAGCATCAGCAAAGCAGAAAAACGCCTATAAGAGATGTGGCATGTGTGCTCTTCTGCTTCTCAGCTGTGCAGCAAAAGGCTACAAGATAGTATCTGACTCCACATCACCCCAGAACTGATTGCTTAAATACTGCATAGCAGAATAAATGGAAACAAATGCTACAGCTAAGATTTCCTTTGTATGTCTCGATTAAATCCATTGAAATGTTCCTAAATATAAATAGTGCAGTATTGTGTTTTAATGATCAAGAAAGGCAACCTCGTTTTAAGTGCTGCAGTTGAGAAGGATGCTGTTTGCTTTTACTGTTACCTTGTAAGAAATTACTTTGTGTTCTTACTCTTGCAGAAAAGTGACAAATAAGAAGATAATGTTATCCTTAGCAAAAAGAAAAGAAAAAAGTAAAGCAATTCATCTATAATCACATGTATTAATTTCAGACACACAAATATGTAGTTTATACAGAGCTCTGTTAGCAATGATTGTTCAGGAAAAATCAATTATTTGTTGGAATATTTATACACTTATTGTTTATACACTTCGGATAAGTGTCTGTCAGGAAGAGTCGTGAATGAGTACCATTCATAACTCTTTACACAGTATGCAGAAATAAAGAGCAAATATTCAATTAGCTGCCTGGCTCTGCAGGCATTTATGAATACGTGCATGTCTTATGTAGCTGTAATGGCTTCACAAGGATTAGTAGCAGGAATGGCTTCTCTCCCCACTGCAGTTGGTGATGGCAGAACAGTGGCTGTGTAGAAAGACTGCTCCCTTGGCAGAAAGCTTGGGGTTTCTCTTAGCAGATGCAGGGGCGTCAGACCAACCATGAGAGTAGGCTTGGGAACCCCTAAACTTGAGGACAAGGTCACCTTTGAAAGCTTGCAGTCGCAGTCTCTTGGAAAGAGTAGGGACACCTATTTAATCTGGCTGGAAGACAAAGAGGTGTATGTTTCATGCTGACTTAAAAGTATGGTAGTAAATTTGTTTACTTCCAACTTGCTAGTCTTGGAGTGCTGTTAGCTATTTAATCTGTTTGTTCTTCTGCAAGGATGTGTTCTGCTCAACCCCTTAAGGAAAAGACCAGTGCCATGAGATCAGCTGATTACAGTGAATAAGGAACTGTAACCAAGCAAAAACAATTTATGGGCTCCATATTTTTCATTCAAATGCTGTAGAGAGAGATTATGACTAATGATGTCACTAACAGAAATAGGGAATATCTGTGAAAGACAAGCCCTAGGAAAGTATTGGGATATTGGGCACTTGTGTTTTGAGAAATACTGCGTGACCCCTTCTGTCCATTGCTCAGTCCTGAGCAAATCTCCTTACCAGCCATGTAAGGGATGCAGCAAAATGAATCTTGCCCACAAGCAGTACGTTGCTGTTTGTAGACTACTGAACTATGTACCCAAACATATGGTTTCTCATCTGCTGGGACATGGTCCTTCATATACTGGGAAAAAAGCAGAGGAGTTGGAAAGACTCAGGTTACAGCACTGGAATTTTCTCACCACTTCTAGATTGCTTTCGAGTGAATATCAGCCCAGGTTTTAGCAGCATCAGGCCTGGTGCTTGGGTTTCACAGCCTCTTAGTCTGCAAGTGGGGTGTATTTGTGTGAAATAGGTGCTCATTTGTGCAGATTCATCACACCCCATGCGGGCTTTGGCTTTCTTTTGGCCTCCCATTAGCATCAGCTAGAGCCCTGCACCCAAGCTGAGGTCAGTCTGCTGTTCTGTCCTGCTGTGAGAAAAAAGCTGCAGTGTAACTACAGGAATCTTTACATGATCTTGCCCACGGTACTTTTTGAGCACATACAAGATGTTACTGTAATGTGTTCTAATTGGAATATGTAAGTGCTAAAGCATTTCTAATCATCCTTGTACTTCATGGTGAACCAGGTGGTCAAGGAAATACGAATAACCATCCTATGTGGACACAAAGACATTAAGTGGCTTGCCTGCGCTGTAGTCACAGGTGCAACATGTGTCAGTGCTACCTTTATGCTACCCACAGATTGGTGTGCATGCCTCCAGAAATAGGGATCAAGCTCTGTAAGCCACTAGGAAGCTATAAATGCATCTAGCCAGAGCTTCACACAGCTGAATCTATTGGTACCACAGCCTGCTAGTTTAAATAGTTTGAGGACACCTGTGCAAGCTGCAGTTGTGCCTTAGAATGCAGTATTAAATGCTTCAAAATCTTGTTTGAGTTTCTTAAACACAGGATAGCATCCTCATTGTCATGTAATCTTCCTGTTATTGGCTTTTTGTTTGTTCTGTGGGACATTCAGTTGTTACTCAGTGCTGCCCTTATCTTCAGCTTCGAGAGAAGAGATATGAGACTGCCATTTCTTTGTAAAGACACAGTCCTATCTGACATCATCAGCACCAACAGCATCATCAAATGTTTTCTGTGGGATAAAGTGTTATTAAATCATTTTGGGAAACCTGATTTTCCCCTGTGAAATAGTCACTATTCAATACTTGGAATGGAAATCTTAAAGCAGTCACACAGAAATAATTTTTTTATACATTCACAGCATTTATTTTTGCGATTTTTTCTACTCACATACTTAGAATAAATGAGAAAACTTTTTACATCATGTTGCACTTTCACAAGTTATGGCTTCATTTCTTTTTCCTACTAGGGAAAATGTCTGCAATATTAAGTTTTCAGTGCAACTCTTTGTTCCAGTCACCAAAATACAGTTTATTCTGCTACTCTTTTTCAGCTAGGAAATAACAGAAATTTGCAGGTTCATTTGTGTGTGTTTGTGTTTATGTGTGTTTGTGTGTGTTTATGTGTATTTATGTGTGTTTTCCTGGCAACTTATCTCATGGTAAAAAGCAAATCTGCTTCTTGAAGCACAGAAATACATAGGGTATTACTGCTCGTATCTTGAACTGCTGATATGTGCTGGGAAAGCCTTGTGTGCCCTGGCTGTGTACGATGAGCAACACTCCCACCTCGTGGTCAGATCTTACCCCTACATTTCAATAGCACTTGCCTCTGTGCGGTGCAAAAGCAAATAATACAGTACATTACAATGCAAGGCAGTATGCATCTTTTCACATGTTCACATGTACAGTCTCTACGATGAGTACATACATTACAAGCATTCTAGGGATTTAGACCTTTATCACAGAGTCATAGAATGGCTTGGGTTGGAAGTGATCCCAAGGATCATCAAGTTGCAACCCCCCTGCTACAGGCAGGGCCACCAACCTCCAGATGTGGAACTAGATCAGGTGCCCAGGGCCCCATCCAACGTCACCTTGCACACCTCCAGGGATGGAGCATCCACAGCTTTTCTGGAAAGCCTGTTCCAGCACCTCACCTCTCTCTCTCTGTGAAGAACTTCCCCCTGACGTGCAATCTAAACCCTTCCTCCCTGAGCTTAAAACCATTCTCCCTTGTCCTCTTACTGTCTACCTTTGTAAGAAGTTGCTTCTTCTCTTTTTTATAATCCCCTTCTAGATACTGGCAGGCTGCAGTGAGGTCTCCTTTCAGCCTTTTCTTCTCTATGCTGAACAAGCCCAGCTCCCTTAGCCTGTCCTTGCATGGGAGGTGCTCCAGCCCTCTGGTCATCTTCATGGCCCTCCTCTGGACTCACTCCAACAGCTCCACATCTTTCCTACACTGGGGGCCTCAGACCTGGATGCAGTACTCCAGATGGGGCCTCATGAGGACAGAATAGTACTTTATCTTCTTTTGTGTTTTGTTTTGTTTTAAGCTAGACTGTTGCTTAATAGTAGTTCAAATCCTTTCCTATGGGTTCTGTACATTGACCATGCCAACGTGTAGAGCTCCTTTCGGTCTTATTTTTTCTTGACAATCAGCAAGTACAAAATTCCCTGTTTAGAAAGGTAAAATACAGGGGCTCTGTCACTTCCTATCACACATGTGATAAAAGAAAATCAAAAATGAAGCATTCGTGATGGAGTAGCTTGCACAGAGCATTGCTATCTGGGAATGTCTTTGGTGTAGGAGTGCTTTTCTTGAGAGGACTTTAAATGATGATGTGGTGGAGCTGTGATGATGGCCCTACTTTTACTGCAGATACAGTTGAGTTAACAGAATTCTTCCCTGTTAATATAGAGGAGAATGCAGCTTTTCACAAAGTTGTTCAGCCGCTTTATGATGATCTGTCTTTGCAGCCTTCTGCAGATATGGTTTTCAGACGTGCATTTTGTGTGTTGTTCTAGGTAAGACCAATACATTGCACTGAACACTAGATTTCTTCTGTCAAAATCTTGCTTGTATAATCTGCATGATGCTAGTGCTGTTCTAACCGAGGTTGCTCAAACATATAAGGGAACAACATTCACCTCTATATTCTTCAGAGAGGGAAAACCATGGAAACATAAAATCATGGAATCACTCAGGTTGGAAAAGACCTTAAAGATCATTGAGTCCAACCATGACCTAATCATAGTACCATAACTCTAACAACCCTCTGCTAAATCTTGGTAAACGATGGGAAAAATGGTTAATTTAAAGTCATGTAAATAACAGAGCCTTCTCTATTTCTATTCCAAAAGATAGGCTGATTTCTCCATTATTGTCAAAAGCAAAAAGCCCATTTCAGTTGGTAAGGCAAACATGCTGGACTTCCTTCTGTAAGATATTGCTTTGATATTATATGTCAGAATCCAGTAGTGGTGGCAAATTGGAATTACAATAGCTAAAGGCCACTTCTAGAGACAATTTCCTTCCTTTTCTTACTTCTTTTATGGCCTGCTACCTGAATTACATTAGAGGTTATTGCCCTGCATTGGAAATTGGAAAGCATTGTATTCATACCCTCTGGACAAGCTTGCCTGAAGAACATGAGGACATTTTCCTATCCAAAAGGAGATTCATTTCCCCATAACTTATCTCTGATGAACAACAAGCCCATAGTAGCACAGTATAGCATAACTGAAGGGGAGAAAAAAGCTTCTGTTCTTTTAAAATTCATTTTAATGTTCTTTTTTAAAAATGTGAGTGTGCTCATTAAACAACCAGCACCTCAGGCAAGCCGGAATTTGCACAGAGAGATGTTCTCTGAAAAGTACGCAGTTTTACTATCAAATAGAAGAACATGGAGTGGTGTGATCTTTGATGATAAATGAAAAGCACACTGTTAGCATCCTGACCTCAGGAATATTACATCTCCGTGGCATGCATGCCCAGTGAGAACATGGGGAATACGAAGCAGAGAGCTACTCTGTCAGAATACGCAGATGGTTTTGCCAGTTCAACAACTGTCTAACGTATGGAAGGTGCCTGATTGAGACTTTTGTCTGCCTCCTTTATGGCTTGTTTTCTAAGACTGTAGTTCAGACCATGCAATGTATTTAGGAAGTCCTTAGGACTTGATCCAAAAGCTTGGCTGATTTTTGCTTCTGCTTTACATGAAATCACAGAGTGTGGATATGTGAAAAGTTGATAACTCAGAGGTGGCATCTGGTTTGGGTTTCAGATTCAAGTGAATACGTGGAATGTTCATTCCAGTTACGTGGTGTAAAACATTGAGTGTAGGTACCTAAATGGTTTTTTTGAGTAGTTAACTTCACAGGGAACATTTTGAGGTTACCTTTTGTCCTTTGCATGTAATTCTGCTTAGAGATAGCTCCTCAAGGATAACAGCCATGACACTAGAGGTGTAATACATAACTTGTGCAGTACGTTGTGCCCATTCCTCCTTGATTTTTGCACCGTCAGCCATTTCAGGGAGTGGAGCTATGATCTTACCGTGTTATAGCCCTTCTAATCCCATTTAGGAAAATGTGCATGTGCAGTGATGTATAGAAAGTCTCACTTCAGCAAGGGGGAAGTCCTTGCTCCCTCCCTCCATCAGCTAATGTTCAACTCAGTGGCAATCAGGCCTCCTTTTTCCCTGTGCAACGCTGCCACTGACAAGGTAGTTTAATTAGAAGCTGGAAGAGATAAAAAGTCAGCACAGTGGGAATCTAAATGTAGAGACTCCACCCTATAGACAGCCAGCTGAATGCTTGCTGAGTGCTTTGCAGACCTGTGCTGTGTGTGCCTGGTCTATCCTTGAGGGTGGATATCCTTGAGCTGCTCAGCCCAGGAATCTGTCCCATTTAGAGGACAGAGGCTGGACAGGGAGGAGAGTCACTTTACTGGCTAGTTTTCTGAGATTCGTACCCTCTAAGCAATCTTTACTGCCTTTAATTAGTTCACTGCTGCATAGCTAGCTTCATTCTCTTCTCTGCTCCTGAACTGCTGTTTAAGGTATTCTTAATGTCAAAACCCAGCCCTTGTAGGCAATAATAAATGCAGAAGAAGGAAAACTGGATGTGACATTAGTTGAAAAGTGAAATTTTTAATCAGACTACAGTATTTAGGAATTGAAGTGATGAAGAATAAGTCATTGTCAAAAACTGAAGAGACATTGATGAAATCTAAATCAGATTTTTTCCTTTGAACTGGTTTCATGTATCTGGCCAGCTTTAAGGAAATGCTACCAAAAAAAAAAAAAATATTGAAGTTAGTGGTAGAAAACCTATGATTCTACGATGATCTTTCATTTTATCTCTGCCTCCCTCCCACCAAAAAAGCACTCCTCAGCAATAGTTTTTTTTTTTGCCTTGGCAGAAAAAAAGTAATTACTTGTGCCTGACCCAGAGCAGAGTATTACCCCAGTTTTTTAGTGTGTTCACTCATTCAAACAAGACATTATTTGCTCAGTGCTAATTACAAAATTCTGATTCATATCTTTGGCTGAGGTTTTAGTTTGCATCCACAACAGAACATCTCTGTATGAAAACTGTGATGTAGCTTTTACCACAGATGCGTTCAGAACTTTGAATTATGTTTGATCACCAAATATAGAGTAAGTTTTCACACCTACTCCTGTAGATCACCTTGCATAATGCATGACTAGTTTCTTTCTCACATGCTTTACTCAGGAAATTCAAATGTATTTGGCACAACCAAACTTCTGCCAATGCGGCCGTTGTATTGTTGTTGTTTTTTCTTCTCTGCAGTTGAATATCTCTATAATGTACCAGTAGTCATTCAACATACATTAAAGCTAAACAAATCTCTTTCTTCCAGCACTGCTGTGATTTCAGGTCAAGTATAATGCAAGCTGTCAAACATAAAGCGCAAGATCCACGTGAACAGGACTAGAAATTGTTTGAAGTCATGAATGATTTAGAGATAACTCTGTGCCAAAACTCAGAAATAAGAACACCTTCCTTGCTAATGTCATTTCCCCCCCAGCAACAAGAATGCTAAGCGCTTGGGATGTCTGCTAAATTACAGTAATGGTACTTGAATTCAGTTACAAAACAAGTATTCCAAGTTTTCTCCCAGAAGCATTTATATTTCTTTACCTTAAACAGGACTCAGGCACCACAGAGAAACTTGGCTGTTTCCCTTGGAAAAATAATTATTTTTTGTCTATTAAAAAGGCAGACAATGCAGATGAATGAACTTGTAACACATATCTCTTCTTCATTTCACTGATCTTATGAACTTTGTTTCTTAGGCCTCGTTCATCTCTGACTCAAAAGAAGCAAGAGAATAGAGATTTTGGACATCATCCTTTTATTTTGCTTCAGGAGTAGCTTTAACAGTACTTTTCAGACAGAAACATGTACCACTGAGCACATGTTAGCATGCAGGGGAAGCAATAAATAGCCAGGCTTGTTGGGATAACTTTGTAAAATTAGGGAGTCAGTGCTGGCAGGAGGTTCCCATGGAAATCGCTTAGAGATCTGTCCCATCAGCTGCAAATATTTCCACTCTTTCTATGTAGTATTAAGGTTAACCACCTTTTGGATTATGGATTATCTCAATCACATTTACTCAGACTGTTTTTCTTCCTTGTTTTGCAGTAATTGTTTTATGGCATCAGTTGACATACAACAATTTTGTCATTTCTGTTGTCATTTGACCCAGTGCTTGAACTGAGCAGCATGTGGGAGGAGAACAAACTTTGGAGTAGTCTTATACTGGAAAACCTGGGCTCATCAGTTGTGATTAAAGCTTTTTGCATTTGAAGAGTCAGAGAAATAGAAGTAAGAAGTGTGTATATTCCAATTTTCTTTTTTTTCTGAAATTTGGGAAGTCTGGAAAAACCTGTATCAGGAAGGTGCCTCGTGGAAATGTAATAATTGGTGTAAATTTGTACATGATGGGGAAATTCTATATTTTCCTCTAAAATCTGAACACTTGAATTATTTGTTTTTCAAATGTATGTAGTATTTTTCTACATACTTCCAATATTTGAAGGGAGTGTATAAACAGGAGGGGGAACAGCTGTTTGTGAGGGTGGATGGTGACAGGACAAGGGGAATGGTTTTAAATTGAGACAGGGGAGGTTTAGGTTGGATATGAGGTGGTGAGGCACTGGCACAGGTTGCCCAAGGAGGCTGTGGATGCCCCATCCCTGCAGGCATTCAAGGCCAGGCTGGATGTGGCTCTGGGCAGCCTGGGCTGCTGGTTGGTGACCTGCACACAGCAGGGGGTTGGAACTGGGTGAGCATTGTGCTCCTTTGCAACCCAGGCCATTCTGTGATTCTATGATTTTTTTACATCTGTTTTGATGGGCTTTGTTCTGTTTTGTTTTAATATGTGAACGTAGAGGCTACTTCCCAACACTGCAGTGTCTTACCTAGGAATATTCAAACAACCTTGCTGGTTCAGTCCAGAATGCCCTTTAGCTCTCTGTCAAGCACTTTACAACCTTTCATAACAGAGACTTTAATGAAGAAATAATAAAAAGAGAGCAGCACTTTAAACCTAAACCCTTTTTTCTTCCACAGAATCTAATGCAGAGGACAAATCTTGAATAGCCTCTGATGGATTTTTCTTCTATTACTTTGTTTAATTTTCTTTAGAGTCCTCTTTTAAGTACTCTTACGTACCCAGCACTCTGAAGAAACATAATTTAAGGTTTGCTTAGGTGTTACATGAAAAATCACATCTTTTTATTTGTTTCAAATTTACTGCTTGATAATTACATTTGATAACCCACTACCTGTGCTGTGAGAAACAATGAATACTGTTCCCTGCTTATCTTCTCAGTGTCTCTCATTTATCCTTTATTACACTCTTCCCACAACTCTTCCTTTTCAGGATAAAAAATTATTGTGTGCATCAATTTTGCCCATTCGACTTTGCTGAAGGTGACACCCCTCTGATATACACTGCTTGTGTTAGAACATAAAACAGGCAGTTGGTGTCACATGCACTGTAGTTACTGGGATGCAGTGAGAGAATCTGATTTTAATAAGATTATTTTGTTCTTTAAATCTTAAAGAACCAAATATAAAAAAAAAATACAAAAAAAGATGCTGAAATTTTTGGTTGCTTTTTTTTATGATTTCGTATCATAATAGCATGAAATGTCACTCACATAGGTAGTTTATTAAAAGTGAATATGGTTAATTTTGATGCGTATTAAAACCCAAAGTCAGAAATGCCCTGGGATAGTGGTACCTCAAGGGCAACATTATTTGGCAGTGTGGTAGAGTTCTGTTGGCCTACAGGAGTGCTCATGCAGTTTCATGTTTAGAAGTTGAGATTTGTACATGCTGCATACTTCTTTTTCACCAATAAACTGCAAGGTTACCTTCATCTGCTTGGAAAAAAAAAGGGAGTGTGCACTCCTGGATGACTGTGGTATCATTGTGCATCCTTTATTAATGAGTATAGCTTGTAATGCTGAAGAAACACATCCTTGAGAAGAGGAAACGGGGACTGAGAATAACCTCAAAAACTTGTGACTGACGTTGGTATTGGTGTTGTTGCTCTCCCAGGCAAGCTAGGTAGTCTGTGTAGAAAACCTAAAACCTTATTCCATGTTCCACTGCCACACAGCCTACATGTAGCATCCAGCTTTTAGGAGAGGAGATCAGAGCATTTTCTCTTAAATGCAATTGAAGCACATATACTTTGACCTTGCCCTCGCAGCACAGCCCTGCAGTGGAGAACGTGGGATCGTCCCTAGCTGTGCTGGACAGCCCTTTGGTTCTGGTGACCTGGGAGAAAATGATGGGAGTTGGAACCAGGTGGTCTTTCAGGGGCCTTTCAGTGCAAGCGATTCCATGACTCTGTGGTGCAGGGAGAGGGCAGGTCCTGGCTGGAGAGGCTGAGCCAGGCCCTTCAGAAGACATGTGGAGAGAGGTTGGCTGCTGACTTCCAGCTGATGCAAGCAGAGCAATGCCTGTGACGTTGGCTCGGCAAGGAGCCTGACTCATTGCAGAGCAGGTGTAGTTTTTGAGTCAGTCTAAACTCTCATCTCCACCAGAGTGCCTCCAAGGATCTGTCTGTTCCTGTTCTCCAGCTGGGTAGCAGACTGTGAAAGCTTGTGTTAGATGAGCATAATAAGTGCCAACAAGGAGTAGTTCTGGTAAGGTCTTGGACCCCAAAACATTTGTTTTATCACAAAAGGAGGAGAGGTCGTGTGTGAGATGAGTCACAGGTTGTGCGAAACTGGCATCCAGATTCCTTGCTATAAGCATACAGTTGTACGCTGAGCAGTTCTGTGTGAAGGAAAAGACAAACTGCAGTGTATTTTCACTTCAGTGCAACAGACTATGTAGTAAAGTAGTAAATATATGCATTTGTGTTCCATTGAACACATGTTAAAAATTCCGTGGTATTAACTGGAAGCTGATAGCAGGGATGGACTTCATAACCTTGCAGTGCGTGCTGGTACCTCATGAAAGGCTGTAGAAATCACTGGCATTTCTGTTTGTGGTCAAGGGGAGGGCCAGTACTCAACCCTGACACACAAAATAAATTTGACGACGATGCTGAAGGGCAGAGATGTGAATTCAAAGGAGGCTATTTCAGATGAAGAATTTCAATACATGCCAAGTGAACTACAAGTCTTCTGCATGCACAGCACTGCATATTTGTTCTTTTTCTCTTCCAATTAGCTCTATTAATATATCCTAATATTTGCACTGGATTTGTTGTTCTGAATTGGAAAAGAGGTTGAATCATATCTGAGGTTAAGGTAGTCTTAGGGAAGCTATATTGTATCCAAAGGGAAACTCAACTAGGAAGCCAATGCATTTGCTCCACCAAGTAGAAAAACAGTTCAAAGCAAGTGCTGTACTGGAATGTTCTGACTTAAGCTGATGATGTGACTAATAGGAGCCAGAAAACAATGTATGACTCAGGTCTCCACAGGGAACTTCTAGTCTGCATAAAAACATCACATTTTTTCCCTGTTTCATTAAAGGGGATGGGAGAGGTTAAAAGTCTTGAGAGTATGGATGGCATAGGAATGGAAGGGAGGGTTAAGTGTTACTTGGAGCTCTGGTTCAGATGATTCAGCAACCACTGCTACTCATTCATCAGACATAACGCAGTCTGGTAGCAGAGTCTCACATCTTTGTTTTGTTGATTCCTTTTGCCTTTGCCTAAAGAAATGAAAAAACCCAGAACCATATTCTTAGAGTCTAAAGAAACCGGCTTTCTAAAAGGGATGCAGAGATTCTAATCTCATCATTTTCTGTGGCTTGTGCAGCCTTGCAGGTAAATTCATGTCTCCTTGGATTGAATCTCCTTGCCTGAGAGATCTTTTCAAATGCACTTTCAACTCCACTGCTAAAAGCGTAGTTCAGAATAAATGTATCTAAGCAGAATGCCACACGTATTCAGAGAACTTGTTTGGTTGATATAGAGTGAAATACTCTTGTTCCTGTTTGATGCTTTTCCAGAAGATTTCTGGGGGACATGTAAGAAGCAATGGATAGTATCCTCTTCCATTAGAAACTGTCTTCTTTCATTAGAAATAAAGAAGAAATTTTATTTTCCACATTTCTATCTCAAGGAAATCTGTTCATTGTGAAATTAATTCATGGCATGCATAACTATATAGAAATCAGCTACATTTGTGCATTCCAGGTACTGTTAGTCAGACAAATTCTGAGGCTGAGGGAGTTGCTAGTATTTGCCCACAGATTTCATTCTGCTAGCTTCAAATGATTTGGGTTTGGGCTTCTGAAGAGGTTAGGAATTTTAATTATCTAAGTCAAATCTCTAAATATCTATCAAAGGCAAATTTCTAAATGGGTCCCTGCATACTTTTGGATCATACCGCTGTTGTGAGAGATGATTTCATAAATAACTTGCCCATACATACCTGACTTGTCCTAAGTTCCTTGTAGAGGAGGACATCCTGTTGTTACACTATGGCTAAGGGTAAGTCTGACAAGCTCCTCCTGCCAGGAATAGGGATATTTTTGTTTCTGTTGTGAATGTGCTGCTTTGACAACATTTCTTGTTACTGCTTTTGGCCTTGTCCCTGGACTTCATGAACCTGTTAGATCTTATTTGGGCTGGTCACTCTCAATAAAGATATGGCTTTGCTCCACCAATAGGTATTGTAATTTTTTTGTTCTTTATTATTTCCTGTTGGTGATACTGTTATTATCCACAATGCAATAAAAAGACCAATGTTGTTTCTTGCTACCTTGTGCAAATGGCTTCTGGAGATCAACAAGTGACAACCAAATTCACAGGCCATCATAATCTGACCAGTGATGTGGTTTTACACTTACTGTATTGAGTTAGCTTTCAGTTGCAGAGGAGTCAGGCAGACTGTAATGCGAACATCCTTTGTTAGTTCTCACATATGCATCCATCTGTGAGGCTCTGCTTTTCACTGCAGACCTTTTGAGAGAGAGGGGCTTTTTAAAAGCTAGTGCACCTCTGTGTTTGGAGCATATTCTTTTTGTCAGTCCAAACCATATGTATGTTATTGTTACTTTTATGACCAAAAGAGTACTGAAATAGGTAGTGAACAAGGGTGATCGGAGAGCTCTAAGGCAAAGAAGGCTGAATTCTGTTCCATGATTCCAGTAGTTCCAAAGGTTTAATTTCTGCTGGATTAGCCAGACAGCAATGGATTTTGCTTTGTGTAAAACAGAATGGAATTTCCAGACAAGTCAATAAGAAGTGTAGCTTTTTTGCACCTGACATTTTGGCCTTTTCAGCAGTTAAGGCAAACTACACTGCTTTGAGTGAATGAGGCTGTCTAAACTGTTACCTTTCGTTTTCTTCCCCAGATTACCCATTCCTTGGATGAAGGGGAGAAAGGCAGCATTTGACACTTTTCTTTTTCTTTCTTTTTTTTTCCAGATACAGAAGAGTAAAAATATATTAAAAAAAAAAGAGACTGCACATTTCTTTCATCATTTTAGCCGAGCTTCTTCATTCCTGTTCTCCTCCTTCTGCAAAGACCAGTTTCTGGGGAAGGCGTTAAACAACTTCCAAAACACTCCTCCTCCCACTGGCTATTTCACAGCTAATGACTCCGGGCTCTAGGGTGGGGGCATTGGTTTTTGGGGTGTGATCTAGTTTTGTTTGCTCATGTATGTGTGCATTTGTTGTTGTTTTGGGAAGTTGTTTTGTTTTAAAAAAATCTGGTGATTTTCTGATGCAATTGGTTCAATTTTATGGACAGGTGGAGCACACAGACGAGTCATCTTCAAAAGCTGGTACTGCCCTTTGCTGTTACGCCTCAGCTTGCAAAATCACAATATTAAGATGTTGCAAAAGAACCTAAGAAAATGAGATTGTAATAATACTTCACTGGATAATATTTCCCTTTTATTGTTTTTGTTTTTCCCCAAGAGATTTTTCCAATTGGTGGTAAACAGAACTTGACGTCCGTTTTACCCTCGCTGTAGAAGATTGTATGCGTAAGAATGTTGAATTTGTAGTCAAGTTGCCATTTGTTAGGATTTGGAGCTTATCACGGACAATGCAACGATAGCAAAATGCTTTTGTTTCGAAACAGAAGTAGGCAGACTCACTCAACCCTTGATTTTATAGTGCATTTGCAGTTAGTAAAAGGAGAGAAAGAATCAATGAAAGTGATATTCCTTTGGGGCAAATTTTGTCAGCCTCTGAGAGCACGTATTAATGTACTGTTTGAGGTACCTGACTTAACTTGGGATTACAGATAATGAGCAGTTTCCCACATCTGCTCGTTGGCTACCAGTAACCACTTTGTCTGTCCTGAAGGCCTAAGAGAAGAAGGGCAGCGGGGAATCACACGGATCAATTCTTACCTTCATCTCAGTGTGATACTTCTTTCATCACTGACTGAATGGACAGGCCAAAGGAAGGAAAAGTGTGGCTGGAGAAGTACAGACAAAAACAAAATGAAGAAGTGTGTCCTAAACACATGCCTGCAGTCGGTGGATAAAGCTGTCTCATCCAGTAGAGTCAGACACACGGACAGTAGCCGTCATTTTGGCCTATTTCAGGGAAGAAATGCTGAAAAACCTCCTCACTCAGGCTTCGATTCAGGAGGGTATATTTTTATGAGAAACAGCAAATGTTTGTAAGTGTTTTTCTGCCTTGGAATCTTAGTAAGGATCCATTTAACTGTGAGCAATTTTACCTGTCTTTTGGAAACCGAGGCACACGTATTTACACATACAGTTGTTTTTGCCTATCTCCTTTTTATTCAGGATAAGGTTGTGCTGTGTTAGTCATAAATGTATTTCACAAGGAATCGGATGGCAGTCATGGCTCTATGCTGCGTAGAGAACGTGTAAACACTGGCTTAGGAAGGCAGTTCTTTGGCATTTCTTTTTCATATTCAGAAGCACAGGACTTCACCACCAGCCTATATTAGAGCTTGGTTCTCTGTTCCTGCTTAAGCTGTGTACGTACAAGGACCGAGCTTCACCTAAAACTAGCAAACATCACAGCAGTTAGCTCAGCCTAAATCTGCATTTGAATGTGAGTACCTTCTCACTCAGGAGTGTTTGTATTTGAGATTTTAGTTATTGAGACTAGGGACATTTTGAGTTCTTTTTTTGGGACACCATGTGGTGAAAGCCAGAGAGTTAGATTAGGTTCATGTCGTGAAAAGGTTGCACTTAAATCACATTTTCAGAAGAAAGATGTGAGAAAGTAACTCTTGCAGTTCCTGGGTCTCACCATTGGCATCAGTGTACCAGCTCTTTTAAATAAAATAAATATGAGGGCACACAGTGTCCTGCTTCAGCAGTAGCTCTGGGTGTATCCTGGGGTAGATTCTGTGAAGAAAGGAGTGCTGATAAAAGGAGGTGTGTCAGGGAAAGGCTGTATCACCTCGTAGCACTTTTCCACCTCCCCTTTCCTCCACCATCAGCATTCAGCCCCAGCTCAGAGCGGCAGGCTGACTTCCAGCCTTGACCAGGCTCTTTGGAGGGACATTGCCTATGAAATATCACTACTGCAAATGAAACACCACAGTAGTGGTTCAGTCCCTGCTGAGTCAGACCTCCTGGAGTCAAGGAGAACATATCCTGCCTGAGAGCTTGGTCACTGGTGCAGGATGGTTTAGTATACTTTAATACTTCTAAAGTTATCTTTACCTAACGTACAGTGACTAAAGATACCTACATCGTGCCCAGTAGAATAATAATAATAATAAAAAGTAAATATTTTTCTTCATCTGCTTTTGCTTTCTTTCTTTCTGGGACTGACTGCTTTCAGACAGCAAAGCAAGATGGCTTAATTCACAGCCGGTCAGTTCTTGCTTCTCATGCGCTTGCACAAAGGTGAGAGATCAGGCTGGAAAAGGTTTTACCTGTGTTGCCAGGATTATTGGCCACTGGTAAGAACTATAAAAGAAGCAGTTAGCTTGCTGTCTCTTGGGACTGCAGGTCAGAACAGGGTACTGCTCTATAAGAGATGCTATAGTCAGAGAATCGATGATTTCAGCACACAGATGTGCAGAAAATGCCTTGCAAAACACAGGCAGGCAGTCACAGCTAGCTCTGATATTTTTCTGCCCTTTTAAAGTCACCTGAACTTGATACTGTGGATTAGTAGTACTTTTTGGAATTTTTTTCATTGTCACTTAAAATAAAATAATTCCCCATGAGATCTTTTCTATTAGTCTGGAAATGTATAAAGTGAAATTTGGGAATTGAGATCCTACAAAGGAACCAGGCCAGATGAAAGGACGTGTCATGGAGTTCCCTTCCCGGATCATTGCCATGTTACTGTACCAGACTCCTTGCCTCCCTGGAACACTCTGCAGCACTGTGCCAGTGCACTGTGAGCCAAGGAGTGGTATGATTAGACACCTCCCAGTACAACTAGAGATCAGCCACTGTGCAATTGTGTAAAAAAATAATAAATATATATTAAAAAAAAAAAAAAAAAAAGCAGAATTGCTTTCTCTTACTTTATTCCATGGAAGAAAAAAGAAAAGAGGAAAAGGATTAGGTCTTTATCAGCTAGTGGCATGGTCTCTCTCTATAAAAAGCAAGGGATTTCTGTTGTTGCATCCTTACCTAATTTTTGCCTGGATGTATAGGAACTATGTTTTTAGATGCCTTCTTTTTCCAGCCTCAGAGTGCACAAGTAAGGAATAGTACAGAAGTACTGCAAATGAAGGGCCCGTGCTGCTGGCTGCAGGCTGACATCATGAGGAGTTCTTCGGGATGCCCCTCAGGCAGGCACAAAGGGATCTGCTGGTCTCAGAGAGCTCTGCTGGAGGAGCACCAGGCATCCCTTACATCCCAGAGCCCGTGGTGTGATGCCAGAGGGTGAATCCAGACGCCCTCTAGAGACAGGCAGGGACATGGTTGCAGGTAAACCTGTCAGTGTTCTCTACTTTATCTGGAGCTGGTATTCAGGGAATTAGCAGACCTTTGGCTCCTGCTGATGTAGAAGTGCTTGAACTCCTGGGCACTCCATAATTTAAACAAAAAAAAAAAAAAAAAAGTGAAAAAAAAATTATGGTTATTACTATTCATTATTTAAATGGCTCAAAGGATGAAGGGTGGCAGTTCTCTGAGCTGCACTTATTTGATGATTTGAATTATTTGTTTGTGTGAGAGCATGCAAAAAGTGTTTACACATGAAAGGTTCTTTTTTTACCTTTTCTAATGACAAAGCTTTCCTTACTAACAGCACAGCCTTTCTTTTCCAAGTTACATGGTCAGATGTTTGTGTTTCCTTATCAAGATGATGTATATTAACATTGTTTTCCATGTCAGAGAAAGGAGATCAATGCCAGAAACCTTTTCTTGTTGTTGTTGTAGGTGGCAAAATAGGTGGCAGATGAAGAGGAAATTTTGCTGTTTTAAATGTATTTCCCAGTAGTCAGTCTAAGCAGGCTGATGCTTATCTGAAAGTACAGCCCCTTTGTATAGCCTCAGCTGTTAGATTTACTCCCCACGTATCAATGCAGTAGAACATTTAGCAGCAGAACGAATCTGGATTTTGGGAGCTTGGTTCCTGATGGGTAAATGAGAGAAGAAAATTCCTTTTTTCTCAGTGTTGCTTTTTTCAAACATAAATTTTCTGATCGGAGAGAAATTTCCCAAAACGTGGCTGGTTATGGCAGAGAAAAATGGTAGAGCGTTGTGCTTTTACAAACTGCCATTTGAATATGCCAATTGCATAGGTACATACAAAGGCTTACAAGATCAGTCTGGAAGCAAAATGCTTTCAGGCTATGCAGGATGCAGCGCTGTGTGAAAAGCTGCTTTGGAAGGCAGCAACAAGCACTTCCATTGTCAGTCCTTGCAAATTCTGCAGCGGGTCTGGTTTTAAATTAAAAAGCATAGTAATCCATTCCAATCAGAAATGATGGAAGCTGACGAGGACAATACTTTTGAAGCCTCATCTACAATTAAGTAGCCCATCTTTAGAAATTCATGAGATGGTCTGAAATAATTCCGTATCGGCTCCTTTCTCCTCCCAGTTTATTTCATAATAATGGAGCTCATCCTCCTCTGATGATACATATTGGATGTTTGCCAGCGATGCTCAGCAAATGACAGCATAATCAAGTGTTCTCTGTCACTCTTTTGATCCACCACCCCACCCAGTGATTAAAAAGAACGGAGCCATCGCCAGTGCACGTGCTGGACCAGTGCTGCTCTGTCTCAGAGGCGCTGTTTGAGCGTAAGCACTCTGAAATGGGGCCTCCCTTGCTGATGACAAGAGTGAGCCTTGACAACACAGACTGTGCAAACTGCCAGCTGCATCTTGTGGGTAGAAGGGAGGGGAAAATGCTTTGTATTTCAGGGTGCAAAGTCTGCTCCCTCCAAAGCAGGTGCAGAGCTCTGCCCTGTGGCATCAGCAGGTGTGTCCCATTCTTGGTTTGGCTGCAGGTGTGCATCCTAATGCAGTGCTCACTTTGCTTCCACAGGCCCAGGGGCTTTGCCATTCCAGCCAGCCCTCTCCCTGTTTGCTATCATAAAAGTAGAACCAATGCTGATGCTGCCATTTTCTGTTAGAAAAGAATGCAGGCCATGCACCTCCATTTGCTGAGCCTGCCGTCTCTTTGTCCTAGTGTCTGTTTTTCACCCAGAACAATCATGGAAAGTTCTCACCTGTGCCCAGGCAGCACTGCATCACACATTATCAGTCCTCTGTGCCTCCTTCACAGCAGCAGCTCTCTCTTCTCTGGCAAACTGAATACAATATAGAAGCAAATGGAGCTGCTCTCAGAGCAGCTGGCTCAGGACCTGTAGCCATCATGGATTCCCTACCCAGAGCTCAGTTTTAGTGGATTGACTCTAATGCCTAAGTGCACAACAGCACTCAGAAACCTCACAGCACTCTCCTAGCATTGTCTTCTTTTGTTTTCTCCCTAATACATATGTGTCACTGCTGTGTACTCATCTCAACCCAGGTTTAAAGCTATCCAGTGGTAGGAGGAATGTACATATACTATTGTCTCTGCTGGTGGTCGTAGGAGTGCATTTAACAGACAAAACTACTTATGGCCATTGAGGTTTTCTAAGGATAAAGCCTAGCAGTAGAATGACAGAGTGAGCCTTTTCCTTTTCCTCTTCCTCTCGCTTGGATGATATTTTTATACAATTTTATATGCAATTTTTTAAAATATCCGCTATTTTTATTGTAGGGTTCTGGTTGGAGTTTTGCCAGAACTTCTGGTTGTCTATAGGCCCAGATTCTCACAAGAATATTTTCCTCCCCTTTTCTCTTTCCCCTTCTTCCCTGATTGACAAAAGCCATTGCGTTTGCAACATCAGCTTTGAGCAAAATAGCACCTAGGCCTGATCATTCTTTTAGTTGCACTGAAATCAAAGGAAGTTGCATGCAAAGTCCCGCTGGTCCCTCTGCAGCATCTGGGGCCAAAGAGTAAATAATCAAGATATCTAAGGACTCGTTAAATGCAGGGTGGTTCTGCACCAGGGTAGTGCTTTCTTCCTGTGCTGTGGTAGGAGCTGCTTCCACCACGACGTGTTTAAAAAAGACAGTACAGCTCTCGTTGTTACTGTGATGCTACCTTTCTGTGGGCAAATGAATGGGCAGGCACCTCCATCAAAGGCATCTTCAGCACCAACTGTCTTCAGCAGGGAGGAGGGATGAATTTGAGGGCTTATCTACCATGCAGATTTCCCTGCTCTGTGGTTAACACTTCAGTGGCAGGTCCTAAAAGGAGTTAAGAAACATCAAACTTATTGGTAGGAGGGTTAAGGGGAAATTCATCAAATTCAAGGATCTTGGTCTTGCAAAACAACTTTAGCTCAGCTGGCATTCTGCAGGGAATTCTATGTATGAAGCTTGAACATAAACTTTAGAGTATGTTTATATTAGCAGAACTGATCATGGAGGTGTCCTTTTTGAACTAAACTATCATAACCAATATACATCTGTTCTCCAACCTTTTCCAAGGAAGAGAGGCAGGTTGTTATGCTATTTTGCACCAGGGTGTGGAAAACAAATTAAAATCCATGCCAACAGCAAAACTCAACACATTTGCTCCTGGGATTGGGTGGGTAGGGTGATGGAAAAAAAAACATTTGGTTTGATAAGACTCATGGGGAAAAAAATGCAAAACTGAAATGAATCATGCCATGTAATGCAAGTATTCTCAACTGTTCTGAGAATAATTTTAAACAATATGTATTTATTTTTAGTTCCATATTTGAAAGAAGAGGCTTGTGGTCTCTTAAATGTACAGAGCATTTTTCAACATTCCAGGTTTTCTGTAACAGAGTCCATGTATATTCATCCTATTACCAAATAAAAACGATGAGGTCTCCACTCCATTTGAATTAAAATTGCAGAAGGGTTCATTTTGTACTGGTGCTTTCTACATCTGGTCCAGGAATGACACTTTTCATTTGCTTTTGCAGCCTCCCACTGCCCATAAGTAGTAATAATTAATAGTTTAATTAATAGTAATAATCAACTTGCTTTTAAGCATGGTAGGAACATGGCTTGGTCAGCATCCACTACTCAGTAGAACCCCCTGTGATCAGAAGGAGTCAGTGGCATTACCTCATTTCTAAAACCATCCCCAAGAGAATGCACATAGCTTATTCGGGGACTCTGAGGTGAATCTCAGCCTGTTTGGAGACCACATGTCAGCCTCACTGTTCTCCCTTTCTTCGGGTGGCAATGATCTCTGGCTGTCATGAATCCTGATGCTGGCCTTCCCCCCTCGTGCTGCCAATGTCTGCATGTAAACACAAGATGTGTTCCTGAAGTCAGAGGTGCACTCAGTCCCACTACAGTTATGAGACTGTTGGAGCTGGTTCCAAAACGAGATGCTACTTTATATTCTGAGACCTAATAGTGTACCTCAGCCAGGGTTACGTTCTCATTTAGATTTCTCACCTTCCCCAAATCCAGCTTTTAAAGATGGGGCATTTTTTCTTTAAATCTGAAGCATATTTATAATGCTATTGCCGTCTTTGATTGTCTGTGTTTCATCATTTAAACAGGGGGAAAACCCATTATCCAATAATACACATAGCTGCCTCACAAAATTAATTGCAGGTGAAGATGGCAGTTTCACATGTAGAGCCTGTCGAGGCATTGCATTGGCTCTGCTGGTGTTTGAGCACAAAGATACCCCAAGTCTTCGGATCTCTCACGGGGAGGTTGGAATCACAGCTCATAAGAGCAGGTCAGTCAACAGCAACACACGGTGCTCACACCCACTGTGATTTTTTTCCCCATGCCACTTGGAGCATGTGTGTATGTCCCACAGGTTCTGTATCCTGTGCTCCATGTTGCTTACCAGCTTCCTTTCGCAGCATTTCAACTGCATCTCTATGTACCACCTCCTACAAAGTATTCTTATGCCAGGGGTGAAATTGGCTTAGGCCACAGGTAGACTTAGGAGGCAGCTGTGAACTAGAATTTTCCCATACCACTGCTGTTTTTCTATTCGATTTTCTGCTTAAAAAAAGGAGAAAATCATGGTAAAACAGTGGGAGAACTAAGCCATTCTCTCCGAGGAAGTTGTACAGTTCACAGACATTCAATACAACCCTGAAAGGCTTCATGCATTCCTTTTTTATTGAAATTCAAGCTTTAATTCGTTCCTTGCCTCTCTGAGAGGTTCACTGCTATATTGATTTTCTGAGGAACATTCAGTGTGGTCATCCCTGTCCTGTTCATATTATGCCTTCTTACTGGCTTAATCTGATTCCTGATTTACATTCAATCTCACAAGTAGAGGTGAATGTATTTCTGAAAGATATTGGGGGGTTTTATGTTGTTGACTGGTCTTTAAATCAAAAATCCAGCCCGTCACATAGCATGAGAGGAGAAAACGTTGCTTGGAAATGGCATCTAATGATCTGGATGACTTAACTCCTCTTGCACATACAGTACTGGAGTCTCTTCCCTGCTGTGTATAGCCAGTGGTAGAAATGTCCTGAGCCACTGCCAACCCGTGCTTCCCAAAGTGAGGTCAGCTGTTTGCTGAACCACCACAGAGCAAGGTAAGTGCTGTGTTACTGTCCTCAGACCCACCCTGGACAATAACATGGGTCTGTGCCAGTTTTATGAGGGCATGGAGACAGCTGAAGAGAAAGCTCTCTGAGATGTGGTGCTGGTCTGTGGAGCCAAAGGTTTGGAAACTCACGATTGCTGTGAAACTGCCAGGATGACCGCCCAAAGTCGGTAAGTGATAAACAGAAGAAAAGGCGTTTCATGTTCATTTCTCTTGATGGAAAGGTCTCCCGGAGTGAGGCAGTTTGCCATGTCTCACAGGGAAGTTATCCCAGCATAAAACACACGGAAAAGAATGGCAGAAAGAGGATACCAAACACCTGGCAGTGTAGCAGCACTACAAAAAAGGCATTTCTGTGGCTAGCAGGATTATTACCATTCATCCACCTCTGCTGAAACCACTCTTTCTCTTTCAAGGTCCAGCACGACTTTTGGGAGTCTCACTGGGCTCCGGTCCCTCAGCAAACCGCCTCACACTGCCAGGTCAGTCAGTACCACCTCTCTATCCTGTTCTGGAAGAAAGCACTCGTGGTCCCTGCTGCTGGGGAGATGGGCATAAACTGGTGACTGCTGTGTATGACATGAAAAAAGTTATATCTGTTCACTGGGTTCAACAACTGAACTGTTGTTTTTAAAGATCTTCACCACGTTTCATTTGGTTTTAAACAAGTATCTTATGTTTCTTCTTTACTGTGAGAGTGGTGAGGTGCTGGAACAGCTGCCCAGAGAGGCTGTGATGCCCCGTCCATCCCTGGAGGTGTTCAAGGCCAGGTTGGATGGGGCCCAGGGCAGCCTGGTCTCAAAAATTAATTAATTTTTATTAAATGTATTAATTATTAAATTTTATTTATAATATTATACATATTAAATGTATTAAATGGGGAGGTTGGTGGCCCTGCATGTGGCAGGGAGTTGGGGATTCATGAGGTCCCTTCCAACCCTGGCCATTCTGTGGTTCTGTTTTGTGGCTCGCAGAGCAGGCTCCACAGACAGACTTAATTTGATCAGGAAATTAACCTGGGCCTTTCTTGTGGATCCTGATGGGAAAAAGTGAAGCTGCTTTGTCTACCCAAGTGTGGGGTTTTTTTTGTCCTTCTCATCTTCGATATGCTGCTGTTGATATTTCACCACGATAGTCATTTTCTTATTCCCTTCAGCTTTGTTTGACAAAAGCATCAGAATGAAAGGAGAGGAATACGGAGCACTTATATAAAATAATAGCTTAGTTTTGACAAATTGTCAAGGTACGTCTTCTCATGGGCATTACACAAGGGAATTCAAGCATGCGTAATTCACAGTCATTGAAAGAAAGGGTAAAACGGTAGGAAGTCAACAAGAAATCACCAAGAAAGAATCTCAGGAAAGCGCCGTAAGAAGTTTTGCTGACGCTGTTCTTGTCAGTGGCTGCTGTGCCAGCAGGTGAGGTATGGTGTGGCTCCATACAGCGACACCAACGTGCCCTACTGTATTGCTGTGCTTTAGTGGCTCTCCAAGATGCTCCTGACGCGACGCCTTTCTGCAGCCACCACCTTGGCAGGCTGTTTGGCCAGACAGAGCTGCAGCCACTGTCTGGGTGCCCCTGAGGAAATGAGAGGGCAGAAGTGTCAGCGTTTTCAAAACAGTGTTTTCTTCTTAGTGGCACAGTGTGCTCTGTGCAGCGCTCTCCTGTTAGAAAACAAAAGATGATTATGGAATCTAACACTTAAACCTCTGGGCAGAATGGTGCCACAGGAACTCCCAGGCAGCCCCAGGCAGTTTTAGAAAGAAAGTGCAGTCAGTAAATACCGCAAACGCATCCTCTTCTCCTTGACAGCACCTCACCACTGACAGTGGCAGTAAGTGTGAGCTCTGTGTATTGCCTGTGGTTAAATTCTTGTACTTATATCCATTGGGCAGCTACTACTTTGGATGTTTTCTCCCAGAATGTTCTTGCAGGTGGTATTTAGAGGTCTTGTTCTTTGGAGATTTTTCTTTTCCCAAAGAAGAAAACGCCATGTTTTGTCAAAGGAAAAAATGTGGAATCAAACATTCTTGTCACACTCCAGCCATAACTTGCAGCTAATGTAAAGAGGTCTAATTTCAAAACAAGCACACTTTTTATATGTTTTGGCATAGGGCCCTTCTTCATTTTTAACAAGCAGTGTATACGCATCATTATTTCATCCATTTTTCCAATGCTGTGTCACTTTCAATCAATCAGTGCTTTAATGGATACTTGCAAACAACAAATCCTGGGTTCCCTTTTATGTGTAATACTTCTCATCCTTCAGACCACCAAAGGAATAGGTAGGTATAGCATATAGTACAGAAGGGAGGGTTTGCCACAAGCTACCAGGTACAGTCCCTTCTTTACTGCTGAATTGCTGGGCGACCTTGCTCCAGTGGTTCTTGTGTGCCCCAATTTATTTGATCGAGGGATCTGTGAACTGTCCAGATTAGAAAGCCAGTAGGGAAGATGCTTTATGAGAAGGGAGAAGTCAACTCAGTAACATCCCTTTTTGCTGAGGGACACTTTGTGTTGGTTCTCCCTCTCTTGTAGCACTCACTGTGACAATCTCATCTGGTAAAGATGTAAAGGTCCCTTCAGGCTGGCACGTAGGGTAATTAGGACCTGTGTTTTGATTCTCTCTTTGTTAAAGATGTTAAAGATGTACACCTTAGTGTACATGCACGCATTAATCAGGAACTCAGGGTTTTCTCTGTTTGGCTGCTGAACACTGGCACCTTCCTGCACGTGTCCTGTTACTGTGGCTTACAGCACAAATTATTTACTATGATACAGTAAGCAAAACAGCCCTTCCTATGCAGCTATTCAGAAGAAGTGACGAGAAGCAGATAACAGTGCCCTATTTTCTATTTATATAGCCCAGGGATGCATTTTGTTTACAGCCTTTTGTTTACATGCCCTATATGATCACATTTCAGGCGGGTTGCTTTTGCTGGAGGCAGGCACTAATTAATGTGTAGTTAAGAAATAGTGTGCTGTAACTACACACACACACACAATTTTCTATTTGAGAAAATGTTACTGTCTCACTGTTCTTTCTGTGAATCTCATGCAGAATCTTGAGAAAGAAAGAGAAACTCTGTTTTGTGGGATTTAGTCACTCCTGAGGAAGGGCAGCTGACAAGAAGAGGCCATGCAGGTACATGAGCCTTTTACCTCTTTCCCAGCCAGCTGGTTGCTCGTACCCATCACCGACTTTTCAATCTCCAATTACCAACCCCAAGAAGTTGCACAGCTGGGCAAGGTTTATGAGGTTAAGCAGCTGTGTATGGGAGGCCTGCCAGCGCTCCCAACAGAAGCCAGTGTTCTTGGAACCAGAGAAATTTCTGGCTACCCTCTCTTCCTGTCTTACCAGAAGTCTCTCAGACCCACAGGCTGTACTTCTACTCTTCTGTGATGCACCCCAAGTAGCAGAACGGTATGTGAAGGTCAACTTTTTCTCCCTTCCTTTTACAGATTTCACACTCCCTCCAGAACTGCCGATTTTATACACATATGTATGTTTTACATATCTGTATATGTATATATAGATATAGATATATGTATATTTGATACAGGACAAGTGGGAAAGCTGAGAAGTAAGAATTCTTTATTTCATTTGAATTTTTGATTCACTTATTTGGCTACAGAGCTGCAAAAAACTGATACGTTACAGAAACTTCAGAGTATGAAGATAAGAGTGCAGGACCCCATTAAAGGCTAGTTTTATTCACTGGAACATTATAAAGAGAAGAAAAGTCTGACATTGTCGTTGGGGGTAGGGTTCCTTCCCCATGTGCTTCTCTTCTGAGTACAAAGAAAACTAATACAGCAGGTGATAGCCACCAACCCGTTTGCTACAAGCTGAAACACGTCTTCATATTCTTTAAAGTTGGATCTTGTGCTGCATTATGAGACAGGAACTTGCACAATTCAGGTTGTCACATAAGGCTTAATGGTAATGTAGGAAATGGCTGGGCTTGGGGGAAAGCACAATATGTATTCAGTAGATTCAAAACCATATCTGGACAGAAGACTCTCATCCTTAGTTATTAAACCCTCAGCTATTTCATAGAATCATGGAGTTGCTCAGTTTGGAAAAGACCCTCAAGATCAAGTCCAACCCTAACCTAACCGTACTGCCTGAGCCCTCACAACCCACCACTAAATCATGTCCCTGAGCACAACATCCAAATGGTTTTAAACGCATCCAGGGATGGTGACTCCACCACCTCCCTGGGGAGCCTATTCCAGTGATTAACAACCCTTTCTGTAAGGAAGTTTCTCCTGATATCCAACATAAACTTACCCTGGCACAACTTGAGGCCGTTTCCCCTCATCCTGTCACCAGTGAGAAGAGACCAGCCCTACCCTTGCTGCAGTCACCTTTCAGGTATTTGAAGAGAGCAGTAAGGTCTCCCCTCAGCCTCCCCAGGCTAAACATCCCCAGTTCCTTCCAGTCTCTCCTCACAGGCCATGTTCTCCAGCCTTGCTGCCCTTCTTTGGTCCTGCTCCAGCACCTCCATGTCCTTTCTGCACTGAGGCACCCAAAACTGAACACAGCACTCAAGGTGAGGCCTCACCAATGCCAAGTACGGGGCAGGATGACTTCCCTGGTCCTGCTCACCATTCCTGATCCAAGCCAGGATGCCTTTGGCCTTCTTGGCCACCTGGGCACACTGCTGGCTCATATTTAACTGACCGTCAGTACAGCCCGGCCATCCGGTCAATGTTTCACCCAGCAGATGTGTGCCCATCCAAACCATGACAGCCAGCTCCTCCATGAGAATGTTGTAGGGGGCAGCCAAGTCCAGGTAGACTACATTGACATCCATCAATTTCCATAGTGACTCCACAAGAGATAGATGTCTTTAGACTCTCTCCCTGAGGTGTCCCATTAGAGAAAACAGCAAGCAGATTTTCTTAACGTTCCCAGGAGACTAATTCTCACCAAGTTTAGAACATTTCTTGAGCGTTTGAGTGTCTCCAAGGAAATAGCATCACAGTTCTCTCATTCCTTTGTCCTGCAGATTCTCCTGTTATTACAATACCTGCTTTGTTGACAAAGAAGGTAAAAAGGAGAAAGAGGAAGCCCTCCTGAGCATGATCCTTGGATTTAACAGCAGAATGGAGAACAAGGAACATCAAGGATACCTGATTTTTCTGAATCATCTCCCATTAAAAATGCCCGATTAAGTAATTCTCTTCCTTCACTGGTGAATTATTTAGCTAAATAAGTAAATCTCCTTGAAGAGTCAAAAAGCCTTTCAACTTCCTGCTATTCCTCCTCCTATGACTTTCTTCATCCTGCCTGCAGGGTAGTTGAAGGCAAAAGTTGTCATAGCTGCCCAGGGGGCTGAGACATGAGGGGAGGTGGCAGAAGTTCTGTCTTCAGGAGGTCCCTGCAGGCCACCAGCTGCAGATGGTTTGGCAATGAAACACATCCCTGTCTTGTCCATGCTCCGCCTTGGGCTTTTTAGTGCTTGCCTGTCTGCAGAGGAGTGCCTGTCTGCACCAAGCTGTGTCCCAGACACTTTCTACCCCAGCTCCCCTGCAAAGCTCCTCATTAGACAAGGATACTTGAGAGAGGCAGCAGTGCCTCACCCCCATCCTTAAACTGGACATGATGTCTCGTAGAGCCTCCTCCAGTGCCACTGGATGGCGACATGAAGAGGCATGTGTCATGGTTGGGCCTCCCTTCATGCAAAAGTGTTGAGTTGTTGTGGAGAGCTTGTGGTAGGGAGGTGGGGGCAGATGTGGGAGCTGAGCAGCCCTTAGGGGTTTTCTCCCTACCACTCTCATGCTTTCTTCCCTGCTGCCTTTCATTTCCCTCCAGCACGAATTACCAGCAGTGACCATTCAAATCCCATTTGGAAACAACAGCTGATTGTGTTCCTAGTTTTTATCTGAACCAAACTATTTCCCAGCAAGTGTTCTGAGTAAAAATGATTTATTCATTCAGTGACTGTAGAGATGACATTAAAGAAATGAGCATTTCAATGACTTTTTTGAAGGGATGTGCCTTGTGAATGAGTAGAAATGTTTATATCTGCTTTAAAATGCTTGAAAAGGAAAATGATATCAGTGTTTTGCTTTATCTTATTTTCTGGTCAGAGTGGAAATACTATGTAATAGCAAAGTGTTGCTATAACAACTTCTAACAGTTTGAAATACTCAAGGTGATGACATTGTTTTGGAACCCACATTCACCATAATTTCCTCCCAAGTGCAACAAGGCCAAAACCATTGCAGATCTGTACAATGTAGAAACTGAATTTCTAGGAGATTCAGTGGAACAAAGAGCATTCCAGCTGGAATTCTGACATAATCCCTGTGTACTGTGGCAATCCCTTGGGTGCAAGCTCAGATGTGAAATGCTCACTGCATTCAGCCATCGTGGGGCAAACTCTTCAGTAAACTGTTTTCTCCTCTTCAACTTCTCTGTGACACTGAAAGTATTGGCACTGGCTGCTCTATCAATTCAAGGGCCCCTCCTATAAGCAATTAGTTTTTGATGAGCTCAGTAATTGGTCTTACCCAGTGGGTGGATGGCATGTTTTAGCTTCAGTTAAGAAGGCAGAACTTGGGTATTTTGGTACCCCTGTGTGTTTTTTTGATGTTTGTTTGTTTGTTTGTTTGTTTCTGATTCATAGATGAATGGCTTTGACTGTGGCAAATTCGATCACCTGCCCTTCTCTATATGCGCCTTCACTTCCAAATGAGACTGTCATGTATTAGCTACAGCTCCTCATAGCAGCATCCATCACTGCTCGTATAAAAGAGCAGCTTCTGGTGTAGTGCCTCAAGCTATTAATCTATCTAATGTTGTGTGGTTTGTAGCTGGCTGCTTTTATGTTATGCATGGGAGAGGACAGATGAGGAAATAAACTTTTTTTTTCCTTCCCATAAACATTTGTACAAGGTGAAGTTTTTTTTTTGCTCTGGCACCTGTTAATTGGTCTGTTATAAATGTGTTTGTAGGTGTCCTCAAATCCTGCCCTACTTTAACTCAGAATTTGCAGTTAAACCTAAGACATATCAGATCCAACATACAAGGGTTTGACAACAGCTTGGAAGCAGAGAAAGAGCGCTATCTTCCCTTCTGCAGCTTGTTTGAAAGTACAGATATTACCTAAAGATACGTGAGTCTCTCATGAAGGGCACAGAGTGCTACAAGGATGGCAGCCTTAACTGAGGTGTTGCAAGCAGAACCTGAGGACCAGTGTTGGGTGGAATGTTCTTAGCAGCCTACACAGTGAATTAAACAACTTTTTCATTTGAAATTGTCTAGTAAGCAGCAGGTTTTGTGTTCCTTAATATCTGTGATGATTATTGTACCTTAAGCAAATCAAGGCATGATGTAGGGCGTGTGTTTTCATCAAGCAGCAAGGAGGAGTCCTGACTTTCCTGAAAAAAACAGGAAAACTACGTCAAAGAAGGGATAAGAGGAAATACAGCGTGGATGGCAGCCTAGCAAAATCCGTGGTTTGCATGGATGCTATGCTGGGTGGTCAGGGTAAAGTGGGGTTAAAACACCTTTAGCTTCCATGCTTAATCAGTGTCTGAACATCACTGAAATAAGCTCTATATATGTGTTGCTGCTTGTGTAACTATTCTAGTCTACACTGGCACTGTTCAGATAACTTCTTTTCTTCTATTTCCTGAGATCCATAAACTATTGAGACTCACAAAAATTCTATAAGTTTTTTTATTTTTATTCCTTTTTTAAAATGGAGAAAGTAGAATGAATAAAATAGGCTCAGATCACATGAAAAGTCAGTGAGAAACCAGGGAAATGAGCTCCAGAGTCTAAAGAGAGAGTCTTCTTCTCAGTATCGTCCACCTTGAGTCAGTAAAGCCAAAAGAAATCCAATGGTGTGAGCTCCCCTTATCAGCTCCTGTACAAATATGACAAATAGCACTGTCAGTGTCCTGGATAAATCCCTTGTGTTTATTAGCCAAGTCATTTCTGCTGACAACAACTCCAGTAAACGTTCTCCCATGCTGAGCAATGGAAAATCCAATAGCAGTTTGGCTGAATCCATGCTGACTTAAGAAAATGAAATGAATCTGGAAAGTGAATGTGCCTCAAAGAACAGTAACTCACCCAATGGATGATTTGAATATTAATGGATGTCAGTCTAGTCTAGTTGAGGACATGAAAGAACATGACTATGCAGAAATTATAATAACAGAAATATGAAGAAAGTAGAAATAATAGAAATACGTATTTCTAGAGTTTATGAAGTGCATAGTTTTTTGCTTCCCAAGACATTTTGGAGTACAGTTACTCACTTTGAGGACAAGATGGGGCTGAGATGTGTGTTAGTATCTGCTGTTACCTAGCTCACACAGGGGAGCCTTCTTTCACTCCTTAGGATTCACGCTGAGCAATGACTTTTTTGAAGTGCTTATCAGACCAACTACTGTCTGATTACTTGGTTATTTTGCAGGTAGTAAGTAAACAAAAGACAAATACATTTTGATTGTAGCCATGTTTGTTTTTTATTTTTTATTTTCCCTGTGTAAGACGTAAGGAAGCAAAGTATGAATTTGAACAGATGTAGTCAAAAAGCTGAGAAACATCAGATCCAGATGGGAGATGTGTGACTTCCACAAAGTTCTCTCAAAAATCATACAAGGCCTCAGATCCACCTGTTCCTGAACTCTGGGGAAAAACGGTCTCTGTCCAGATTTATTGCCTCAAAATCATCTTGTTCAATGAATTGTATTTTGAAAACAGTGAAGTGTTTTGCTATCTACGTGAAGGCGGGTAAAAAGAAAGCTTGCTTCCTCATTCAGATTTTTAGGAACTTTCATCTTCTGCCTAAACTGTTGTTTCTTAACCCTGAGAACATTTCCTTGGGATTCACCTGTATTGGTCTGGGACTCCGGGATGTCTGAATAAGGACATGATTTCAAGATCAGGTATTCTGAAATGCGTAATGGCCCAGATTTCAATGTTGAAGATGTCTGTTGTTCATTCTGAAGTCTTACATCTGTATTTCTAACACATATTTCACATCTTTTTGCATTCCAGAACCTTTTCTTAACCCTTTGTATCTATCCATTAACCCAAGAATGCATTGACAGCCAAGGCAGAAATCCTCTGTTACGCAGACAGTCAGTGCTGAGCAGAATTAATTTCAAGCCCACCAGTGAGTAAATGCTAAGCACAGTAACCACTGTTGTTCTTGCTTTGTCACTGACAGCCATCAAACCACAGCTGTGTCACCTCAACAGGCCCACCCACAGCTCAGGATCCTATTTTCCTGCCTTCCACAAGAAATCAGAGGAACATCCTGTGAGGTATAAACTCCTTGACCAAAGGGGAAGGATGAAAAAGATCCAGAACATTTCTCAGAGCTGGACTAGGAAATAGCAGAAGAGCTGAAGAGGCATCCATCCGGAATGAAGCTCCTCACGGGCTGGTGAAGGATGCAACCATTGCAGTGCCATACTGCATTGTACAGCAGCTGTTAATCCTAGATAAATGCAAGTGTGGGATTTAACTAAATATAATGAACATTTTCCTAGAAATGTTCTCAATAGCCTTCTTATTTTTGAAGTGTACACTCACCTAGTGATAAAATATTGGACTGTTACCTTAAAATGCAATTGTATACCACTCTTTCCTGTCAAATTAAGGAAGCCAATGCTTTTCTAGATTGTTGAGCTTGTTATAATGTTCTCACTGTGACTTACTGCCTAGCACAGATAGTACAACTCCCATTTCAGGCAGCTTAAGATTTTCCTTGCCAAATTGAATGTTCTCTTACCATAGCGTGGTAGGTGCTCAGGAGAATGAAGGTAAGAGGTTGGAATATAAATTGTTTCACTCACTAGGGAAAAGAAGACATAGCAGGACATTAAAATTGTGCCTCGTGTGACCTCAGCTGTATGTTTATTAGTTCTGTGGCGTTAATTTATCTCAATGAGATCCCATGTGTTCTTGTGGTGCACTGTATCCCACGGACCTGAGATTCTTCACTCTGTGAAGGAGTTGCTCTCATTCCTACATTTTATGCAGTGAGAAACAGTGGCAAAAAACTCCCTTTCTTCTTCATGCCCTGGTGATTTATATCAGCTCTCCCAGCTGATGAAGTCTGTTCTGTTTCTACTGTCCTCACAGGGAAACCTAGTTATTCAACTTTTTATCTTCCTTGCTGATCTTCTCTATATCTTTTTTTAATCTCTATTTGAGAAGACCTGAACTGCACATGATACTCACTATGCAGGTATACCAGACATTCTGCCAATTACACTGAAGTAAGCTTCCTCTTCTTTTCTTCTTCTTCTCCTTTTCTTTTTTTCTTTTTTACTTTACTTTCCTTATTTCTCTGCCCTGCTTGTCTTCATCTCCTACCAGCACCTTTTCCAAACCACATCTTCTGGATAAGCACAGTGAACAGCAGAGAGTTTAATTCTCCCCTACTGTGAAGGCTGACCATTTTATGCCTTCCCCATAACCCCCACTGTTAACCAGTTATTTATCCATGTTAAGTTCATAAGTTAAGATCTTCTCTCAGCCAGTGTCAGACCAGTAGCTGTGACAGCAGGACCTTCTCAATGTGTCTTCTGGAAATCCCTATGGCTTCCTCCAGAGAACTCTCAAAAGGTGTGTGAGGCAGGGTTTCTCCTGTAAAAACTGCACTGATCTATGTTGTATCCATGGCTGCATCGACTAATTCTATTATTCACATTTCCTAAAAGTCGATTCATTGTGAAATCATATTCTGGTATATATATATCAGAATGTCCAACATCAGAACTGCACCAGTGTATGCAAGTAACACTGCTGTATGAGAGTACAGTACAGTACAACACAGCTGGTTGTTGCATGAACACATCTGGGGCATCCTCTCCTGTCTGTTAGAGATCACTGCAATTCTAGGTGTACTTGCCCTGTGTGGCATCTTTGCACAGCATTTTCCTAGAAATGTCCACAAACACAGCAGACAGCTGACCAAGCGCTCTGATGTCCCCATGTCACTTATTTTTGTCTGCTTGATACTTGTGGCGTTGACCTTAAGCACCATCAGAACTCATGACCCTAGCAGCCGGGCTGGATTACTGCCTGAACTAAATGCAAAGAGGAATGCGCTTCAAAGCCATCTGTTTATGAAATGGGAATATAACTCTAGGAATTTCCTGAGAATTATATTTTGCTGTAAAGTACCCGCAATGTTTTACATAAGCAGGCTGTACTGAAACTCAAAATTATACTATTCTTCCAAACTCATTTTCTGTCTGTGTTGTTTCCTTCGCTTCAGGACAGTTTACCAGCTAACACAGTCCTGTGCCATCAACATCTTAAATGGGACTGGATTTTGTCCTTACTCTCCTGACTCACACTCTCTCCTTTGTCATGAAGCAGAGAGAAGTCACAATCTTGATTTTACTGCTGGGTAGTTAAGGGAAATGAACTGATTTACCTGAGGTCTCACTATTCTTGCCTGCTAGAAACTTAATCCCATTCTGATCAGATTCTTCTTTGCTCACATTCTTCTTCAACCGAACCCACGCTGTGCTGTGTTGCTCTGTAATGGAGTCCCCTCTAGAAAGTCAGTATATTCACCTGACTGGCATAAAGGGGTTTTATGTTTCATTTTTTCTGGAGCTAAGGCAGGTGGAGGCAGATTGTGGCAGATTGTGATTTGCATTGGAAAGATGTCTCGCGATGTCCCTTCCCTCTTCCAAAGCTTCCTGCTCCAGGTCTAAGTAAGTACTTTAAAGAGAGGGAGAAAGGATGTTTGTGCAGACTGCTCCTTGGAAATGTTGGGCACGTCATGAAAACTACTCCTAAGGGAAACTGTTGTGTTAGTGGCATCCAGCCCGGTGCACGGAATGTATGGTTGAGAGGATGTGCTCCTCTGCTCAGTCCAACCCTGCCATCTAGCGTACACCAAAGGGAAATTTTCTAGCTATGAAGAAGGGGAATCTGTGTTATTTGAGGGAGGACTAGCTTTGCAATGCGCTCTACTTTTTATTTTCATTTTTACTTTTTAATCTCAGTGATTTCCGAAATAACCTCTTGTTAGCAATGTAGAATTTAGTCCAGAGTGACCCCTGATGCCATTTAGATTTTATTATGAATTATTCATTGCAATTGCATAATTTATTGTGTTTGGTTTTGTTTGTTTCTTTGCTTGCTTTTCCTGTTCAGGGTATTTGTGAATTGAGTCTTTGCTCCAATCACTGGGTCGCTATGCAAGTAAGTTTGGTGCTGGTTTTTGAGAGGGAGTTTTTGTAGTCATCGTTTTCTTTTTGTTTGTTCGTTTGTTTTAGAAAAGAAAGTCTGAATTGAAAACCTAAATGTTCAGATCAACGCTGAGTGAGGCACAGGGAGGCCTCCATCATTCCGTATGTTTTATGTAGTTCTGTATCTAAAAGAGTAAAGAATAGGAAAGAAGATTGGCTCCCATGTCCTTAAGGGCAATCAGAGCAGCAAAAAAAGAGATTGAAGGAGAAAGGGGAGAGGAGGTACAAGGGGCTTTGTCTCAGCATCATGAATGAGTCATTCATGGGTCTTTTTAGGTGATGAAACAGATGGGTTCACAAGGCAAGTTTGGTTCTGGACAGGACATGTCCCCACTTCCTTCTCCCTACTTGTGGCTTTTTGTTCACTCCTGCTGAGCAGCATGAGTCCTTCAGGCTGATTTCTCACTATCTTCTTCCATGTAGTCCGCGTGGGGCCACAATGAGTGAAGAGAAATTGTCTTGGTGTGCACATAAAATACACAATGTAGTTAACGTCCAAGTCATGTGTAAATCATAAAACTTATTTTTTTATATTTTCTTATTAAAACAAAAGCAGAGAGAAACAAAATCATAAAACTAGTGGGATATTTGACTTGTTTTTAAGAAACTAATGCACCAGTGTCTGGTTCAATGGAAGGGAGGTCTGTGTCCTCCCCAGGTTATCCAGCCTCAACCAAGTTGGACTGAATCAAACACGCAGCACCTACAATCAGTCCTCTAAATGTGCCATCTGCACCAGAGGCCTTCACAAAAAGCCACGAGCCAAAGGCAAAAAAGCTACGAATGAGCTGAGAGGGGACTGAGAGTGTCAGCCCACTGGGCAGCTTAGTAGTTAATTTATTCACTGCAGAGGAAACAAACACCGCCCTTTCCTCTTCACCTGATGGTAGGGTCTGAACACATGCTGTTTGAGGTACACTAGGGTCAACTAATAGGGAACAGCCACTGACACACAGTATCCCTGCCCCAAAGCTCTCTTTTCAATACCCCTATTCCAGAGATTGCAGAGATCCAAGCTGCTTATCTAGAGCCGTGACTGATACCCAGCTGTACTTTGTGCTGCCATGGAGGGCCTGACTTCACCTTAAACAAGGAGAGAACAGGCTGAGGACAGCAAACCCTAGTTGCTCTTCTTTTCCTCGGGGTAGAAGGTCTCAAGGACCTCACAGCCCTTCCAGTGCACTCGCCTGTAGTCCCATTGTGACTGCCCAGAGCACAGTAGGCCCTCTTCTCCCTATCTCTCTCCTTTGGGATCACATTAGAAGAGATGCCACCTTCTCACACTCAGAGGCATTGGTGAGGGATGGGAAAGGACAGCTGGTACACCCCTTCAAACTCAACGGTTTTTAATGACTGCATCTCCCTTGGTTGCCTGTGAGGTGTCAGTATGCTTTGTCCCCTCTCTGCTACTGCCTGGTACCAGGACAACTCCATCCCTGAAGGCAGCTTCAGGGTGCTCAAGAATCCCCTGCCCTGACCTTCTTGGTACGCGCCAGGCAGCTGCAGGGTGGTTGAGGACCCCCAGCACTGCCCCTCCCTCCCACCCCCCAACTCTCTTGGCACATTCTTGCAACCATCTCCCAAATGCCATGTTTTGGTTTCCATGGGACACTCAGAACCCCTGAGAGGAGAGAGCGAGTGACGCTTGCCTGTCAGAAAGCTTCTCCTATCTGAGATGGAGCAACCGCCCTTTAAGAAGAGGCGGCCGATGGGCAACGACATCGAGCCCATGGAGGTGGACCCGCCTGGCAGTGACACAGAGCCAATGGAGGTGGATCTGCCTCCGGAGGATGACATGATGGAGGTGGATCCACCTCCGCTGCTGCAGATCAGCCAGCACGGCACCACTGCCAGGCCGATCAGAAAGAGATCGCGCCCCAGGCATCACCGGGGTGCCAGGATCCGTCCACCTCCATCCAAACGGCCGCCTCGACGCCGGCGCTGATGCTCCCACCCCGTAAGTTTGCCCTCATCCAAGAGAGCCCCAGCTCAGGGGCACCCTGTGGGCTCACACACAGCCTCCATTTCCTGGTCGTTCTTCTTTTTGCAGCCAAGGCTCCTATTAGTCTGTCCTTCCCATCCCTCTCCCTTGTCCCTTCCCAAGTCCTCTCAGCTCTTCTTCACTGAATCCTGAGGAAGAGAGCAGGGCAGGGACTGCCATCCTCTGAGCTGCTGCGCTGGGGCAGGGGAACGAGTCCAGCAGAGGGACCATAACTACTGGGGGCCTTGAACATCACAGAGGCACAAGTAAGTTTACCATTAGCTGGGAGGGAGGGCCCCAACTCAGGGCCACTCTGTGGGCTCACAGGGAGCCTCCATTTCCTGGTAACTCATCTTTTCACAGCTGAGGCTTCCATGAGCCCATCCTTCCTGTCCCACTCCCTCATCCCTCCCCAGGGGGAGAGAAGCGACGGAGGCAGCTGTTCCTGTGGAGAAGCAGTCTTCAGTTTGGACTTGAAGAAGGGCTGAACGTCAGCAGGAAGATCCGGCCCAGATGCTTCACTTGGACTTTTTGTTCAAGACTGGACAATCAAGAATTTAAAATAACAATACAAAATAATGAAGAAGTCAAAACCACAAAACAAAATAAACAATTTTAATATTTACGGATAAAATATTTGTATTTTATATGCAGCCCAAGACAATTCCTCTACACTGTGTGGCCCAGGCTAGACAAACAGGTTTGACACCCATAGGTTAACACTGTCATTGAATACGATGAGGCAGATGAAAACTTTGAGAACTGATCCATCGCACTGCTTCCCAGAAACACTACAAAGCCTCCTATTCAGTGAATTGGCCAAATGAAAAATTACGTTTTAGTTGCTCACGTAGCTCTTGGGTAAGAAATAGTAAATGCCAAATTACCAGACTATAAACACGCAATTTTAAACGAGCTTCAGTGAATGATGTACACTGCAGCGTTTTTATGTCTGAGCTTCAAGTTGATCTATACAGGGATGGTAAATCAGACAGCTGTGCCATCACAGATGTCAGTGGGACCATAGCTCCTCTTTAGCAAAGAACACACAGTGCTTTGGTAGGCTTAAAGTGTGTTATTCTTTTTTTCATATTAAGCTGTGTCAACTTTCCCCAGCTTTTGAAACAAATCCTCTTCAGAGCAATGAGGTCACATCCTATTTGTGCCCCTGCCTTGTATTCTTAAGGGCTTTCACATCTAAATGCATTTTTTGTGGCACTGATGATGTTCATTTGAATCTTTTCAGGACTCCACACCCTCACTCTTGCTATATTTTGTGAGCAGTTACTGGCAACACTGGTAAAACTGGACTCAAATCACGCTGCAAATTTCATTTGAAGACAAGCTGAGCCAAGACGCTCGTGTTAATAAGGTGATAAAATGCCTTGGGGACACATCAGAGCCTTCATAGTCCTCAAGATACCTCCAGTTTGTAACATTCCCAGGCTACTGCGCTGCTCTTTCCATTCTGTGTTTAAAAAGAGAGCAGCAAACCCCGCTGCCTCAAGGGTCGAGCAATGAGCTTGGCAAAGCTATGAGGAGCTGCTGGCTGGAAGAAACAACACGAGCATCTCCCGAGACTTGCAAGAGCACCATGGCCATGCACAGGTTCTTTATTTCAGAGGACGACTTTGGTCTGCAGCAGCAGCATGTTGTTAAAAGTCTTGAAAAGGCCTACCACGATCACTGCTTGTGTTGATGCTGTTTTGGGAGAGTGCTTACGGGATGGCCACTGTCTGTGCTTACATCTCATGTATGTATTTTTCTCTTCAAACAGGAGTTTGGTCAGTACTGCATGTATTTCCTTTCACATTTTGCAGGAGCCTCTACGTGGAGACAAAAGCTGCTTTAGTGGTGCAGAAGCTCAGTTGGGATTCAGTAGCTCAGCTACAATTACACTGTTGATAATTACAGCTCAGTTGACATCAGTGTAATCCAAACACGAATAAGTTTTGCTGGGAGAGAGTAGATTGAAAAATCGTGTTTGTTCGTTTGTTTGTTTTTGAACAACAATGGACTTGAACTCTAAGGATGGGTAAAACAAGGCTTGGTACTTTTATGGCTCTCTGAAATTGTATTAAACTTCCCTGGAGTGAAAAAATTCTCAGGGTTTTTGTCGACAACTGCAAAGAGGCTGGGTGTTTTTTTTTTCCTTTTTTTTTTCTCCAGCTCATTCAGGTTCTTAGCTGGTGTGAACTGTTATGTGCAAATACATGAATATCTGCTTTGTCTCACTCAAGCCTGGCATTTATTTTTTACCAAAGAATTTTTCATTCTACTTTAGAAACCGTACCATTTACATAAAGGCAATTTGTTGTCGCAGTGCCTTGGAGCTCAGGAATGGTACAGGGAGTCTCTCATGCCATGGACCTTCTTTCGCAGGGGCAACACAAGGTCTGTTACTATTCCTGCATTTTGTGCCGGGAGGAGGCCGTGTCCTTTATTCATCATCTCAATTCCTAACCCCTAAATCCCAGCATGCTCCTGAGCTGGCCTCAAAGCACCTTTGTTCACATTTTTCATCTTCTAAGTATTCCTGAATTTCATAATAAAACTTTGCTTGAGCTGCTTGGGTGGGATCCAAATGAAACTGTGCTGGCAGGGAGCATGGCATAAAGCTTGGGCCACATCAGTGCCTCACAGAAGTTGTATCGAGTTTAACTTACAGTTCCAAAAATTAAAGACCAGCAGTGCATTGGCTCACAGATGTGACATGCTGATTGTACTTCTATTCTTACCACGTTCTTGCAGTGACATACTTTACTGTGTACCTTATGCGAACATTATCAAATAAAGCATTGATTGATCATATTTTAAATATTGTCTTAGCTTGCTGATAGATTAATATGATTAAAAATTATGCCTTCTAGGAATCAGACATCCCATTAATAATACAGCTGATCTCTAGTATGCTTTAATATACCATATTTTATTATAAGCTTGTTGGTTACATCTTGAAGCTGAACATCTGTGAATGGGATGAAAGATGCTGGGTCAGTCACTGTGGCAAATGAAGTCCAGACTAGTGTGCTCCTCAGCTGCCTGCCTATGGGTGTTAAACAGATAACTGGATGCAGTCTGCCAGCCTAGGTAATCTCTAATTTGTGTGCTGAGGTCCCTAAGGGTCCACTGGTGTTGCTGCTCCATCTAGCACACAGAGCTATGAAGATAAGCACAAAGCTATCCAGCCCTACATATTTTGTATAATATTCTACAAGTACCATCTCTGTACAAATGTTGAAGTGTGTAGCTGGCCGTGAACACATTTATTGGTTTAATCATTTAATTAAATTATTTTTAAGAAGTATGATGCTGTTTCATCTTACATTATGCATATGACGTAGAGTAATGCTATTCTTTTGCTTAGTCTGCAGTATCTTGTTGTGATTTTTAATCCTTACCAGCCCCTCCTAGGACTGAGCTGAAAAACCTCATATGGATATATATATATAAAAAGATGAGTAAAAGGATCAGCTTTTCAACTAATTTGGCTTTCAGCAATCCAGGAATGAAACCTTTGAGAAAAAAAAAGAAGTCACCATTCTACACCACTGTAATAGGCAAATGTTGCTCTTCCCAAAAGTTTCTCTTCTGAGAGCTCTGTCGTCAGTTCTGTTTGATGTGCCAGTGCCAACAGCCCATAGCTGTAAGCTTTTCTACGACAATAAATCTGCCCTTTTCTCTCTCAAACACCAGTCACGAACAGATACAGGCCCAAGACGTGTTTGCTTTGCACTTCAGGAACATGGATCACATCAGTCCTGCGTGTGGAAATATTTACTGTGCTCAGCATTATTCCAATGAAGGCAAGCTAGATGAACGAGGTGAGATGTCAGAAGAAAAATGCAATTTGAATCATTAGTTGATATTTGACTATCCTGTGATATCTAGTGGTATCATGCGTTTACTGACACCCTGTTATCTAGTGCCAGCTTCCCTGGGTTGGTGGGCCCTTTGGGTCAACTCTTACTACCGCACTACAAGGTACTAGATACAGTCTCAGGTGGATCCCTTGAAGACAGAAATCCTGGGAAGCTGCTTTGGTTAACCAAGAGAATCCTTCCAGCCCCACATGTAGGTGAATTTTCTGTCATCTCCTGTAATGCTTGCTGGGATTTCATGAGATGCAGAGAAGCACTTGAAGATAAATTAAATTCAAGTGCATGCTTGAAAAAATTATTTATAAAAATGAAAGGACTTCTTTTTCTATGTGCTGCCACTTTGAATGACCCAGAATTATTTACACTGCAATACTGAAAATATCACTGTAATCTTAACTGGGGACTGTGTCTCCATCCTTTTCTTCATCTTCCATAATCGCTGTTTGCTTTTCTTCTGTAAGCAGCTTTGTGCCTTAAAAGCAGGGGGGGGGAGGAGAGGGAGAGAGAAGTAATGGATTTAAAATGCCATTTCCTCATAATATATCAAGATACAAAGAATTTTTTCTGTCTGCTCTAATTTTTTTAATCCTAAAGTAGTTTTTCTAACATCTTGGGAGTTGCTCCTCATTTATTTTTGGGACATCCTTCTACTCATAAACTAGAATCGGACCACCACGTTTCCAGCTAAAATTAACAAGCACTCAAATTAGCATATTTCTGCTACATGTGAGAAGAGACACTGAAGATTCATTGGGTAACCTGTTTTTTTAAAAGGCCTTGGGAAGCTGAAAGAAAAAAAAAACGATCTTGCAAGATGAAATAAATACTATCAACTAATGTTTGTCACCGAGTCAGTCTGTGTGAATGTGTATGCATGCTTGCTTTCTCTATGTATATAACAGTACTAGTTTTGGCAAATACAGATGCTGTAAGAGACAAAGACAATACCCACGTCAAGCACCATCCCCACTGAAGCTACAGGGTATCAATCAATTACAGAAGCAGCAGAATTAAGATTGATGTTAAAATCAGGTATGTTACTGAGGACTTAGTGCCAATGTTTACATTACTGAGGTCAGAGATTTGGATATGCTTTGAAGCCAATTCACCCTGCAATATAAGGACAGAAGTAAGGCTTCATCACTATTGTGAAGGCACTGATGAAAAATATAACATAAAACTGAAGGACAGTTTGATTTCACAGTTAAGAGCACAACATGGGGATTCTATAAACCAGATTCATCGAAAATACATATGCTGTGTATCCTTCCACATGGATTTCTTTCCTCCTAAGCTTTTCTTGATTTTATAGGCAGGTTATGGATCACCTTCCACAAATCTCTCACATATCTCCTTACTTTCTTTCTCTCATACTTGACATGGTAAGACCTCAAGGCTTTTATGTGATACAGTGACGTCCCAGTTACTGTAGCCATTCTTGTTATTAGAGATTAAATTAATAAAGCAAAGAGGAGAGAAGGAGAATGCATTAGGAAATATTCTTGATCTCTATTTTAACACTTTGTGTTGTTTTTGCCTGTTTCCAGTAAAAAGCAAGAAGTAAGATATAGTTTATGGCCACCTTCCTTGGTGTAGAGGTCAACACAGTCTAAAAACAGGATGAGGGTAACCATTGAGTAGAAACCAACAAAATCTCTCCATAATTCAGACTCCTGGTGTTTGCTTTTAGTCTGCACTAACCAACTGAGCTGTTTGGTCAAACCAACTGGTTTTGCTTCTTTCTGCATTGAAAGCGTTCTGAACAGAGAAGGCTTTCAGCCTTCATGAGGTCTGAAAATAGAGCAATACCACACAGGAAGATTTTCTTCAACTTTGGAGCTCTTTCCAGAGGGGACGAATTAATGAAAATATTAGCCTATACTGCTCTTCATTTTAAGTTACTTGTTTCTTGTGAACCAGATGGTTTTACCAGCACCATGAGACAGACTGAAAGGTAAGCATGGATATTATTTTGAAACACGATGGACTTCATTTTTTAAAGCAGCAACCACTGTTATAGCAAATAATTATGCTATGTTACAGAGATGGATGTAAATGTTTCCCACCTGGACTGCTATTCATTATAGACAATTCAGACAAATGCAAACTTTTTTTTTCTATTTTCTTTCTTATTTTTTTTCTTCTTAAAGTATTTGAACTGTGAAAGCACAAGTGCTCTTAAAATATGAGGTCGGAATGGATCATTTGATGAGAATTAACCTATCTTTAGGGTAAACTCAGGAATAAGAGATCAGGAATGTAGGATAAATGAAGCTGCCATGTACTTGATGATCACATACACTCTCACTCTTATTTGAATACCTCCAGGGAACCTGCTTTAGTAGGGGGGTTGGACTAGATAAATGCCAGGCGTCCTTCCCAACCCCTTCCTTCCCCTAAAATTCTGTGATTCTGTGAATTACAAAGTGTGTTGAATTCTAATGGCGTGATTACATCTTTCTAGAGCAGATGCTAGAGACATCTGGGAGATAGCAGCCAACCAGAAGCCCTCAGCTCTCAGCTGGACCTGCAGCAACAGCATGCCAGATAGTTACCATGATCAATAGCAAGATGAGTCATCATTATCAGTGTGTAATGCTGCTGACTGATGAACTCCAAAGGTTCCAGGAACGCTCAGGACTCAAAAACTAGATGAGTACGTAGCCTTGAGTTGCAGGTTGTTAACTTTCTAGAACATGGATCACCAGCCATTTTTTCAAGAAAAACTACATGCACTTAGAATCAGACTTGTAACATGAACCAGTGGAGTGGGATGTCTTAAATGAAATTATTTCTCTAACACTGGAAAAGGACTTTGAGGGGTTTGACACAATGCTGTTTATCACTTGTGGAGAGAGTGTGCTTAACAGAACACAGTTTGCAACTTCCAAGTTTGAAAGTGGAAGTAAAATGTGGGAATTTGGGAACATTTGTAAATCAGTCTTTCTGTGTTTACCATTAAAGTAAATCATTTTGCCTCCCAGTCTTTGTTTTCCAAGCTGTGCAAATTATGAAATGCAGCTCATCCCACATATCAGTTTTGAGGATTGGTAGGTTGTTCTGTTAATATCTGCCAAGAGACTTGATAAAATAAAGTAGCACAGAAATTAAGTGCAGTCATGTTTGCCTGAGATAACTTGCAACTACCTGCAATTTTTATCTAGGAACAGAAAGACTCACAGAGACATGAGAACTTCTATTAGGAAGCTCAGACATAGGCAAAAAATGTTGGCTTACACCAACCATTTGCCATGTACCACCTCAGATCTCTTCCTGGGATGTAAACCACCAAGATGATATCAGTTCCACTTGCCTGCCTGCCTACAGACCACTCCTTTAGCTGGGCTGGAGGATTTACTGGAGTGCTCCAGCCATATCCACTGCACAGAAAAGGGGCTGTTCTGCTTCTGCAGTATGCTGAGATTTTCACTGAGCAGGTGAGTTAATATCCTAAAGACACCTTAACCAGTTTTGTAGAGGATAGGATAGAACAAAGAGTTTGAAACTTGTTTTACTAGTTATCTCTGATCTGATTAAGAAACATCAGGCAGCCACATTTCAGGAACCACACTCCTATATTTGCTGAAACACACGGGCCTGATAATCTCACAAATGCTTCAGTTAAATGAATACACTGGCAGATGAGGATGGCAATAAAGAACGCTCCAGAGTGGAGAGCTGGCCTTGGATGGGATTTAAATCTCTTACTGTTGTGTTTGAGGAAAGAAAGCCATTAGAACAGTGGTTGTGTTTAATCTTGTTGTCTGATCACTTCAGAAAGCCAAGGCGTTGACTGGTTGAAGGGGAGCCAATGAAGATCTCTGTTCCAGGCTCAGCAGTACATGCAGGTCACAACATAATTTCTGCCACTTCACAAGGAGGTTGAAGCCAAAGTATGTTTAGAAGAAGGGGAGGATTCTTTGATGCCTGGGCTTAGACATTTAGGTTGTCTCAGGCACTGATTCACTACTACAGACAATAGGGAGATATGGGTTTCTTCAGACAACAATGCAGACATCCTCATTCAGCAGTCACCTTTCTATAACTCCATTTCCTAATTGATGTTTGCAAGGTGTAAAACCAGTTCTACTTCACATGTGGATCATGTTATCCAGCAGATACATTATTTTTGTCACTCCCTATGTCCAGTTTGGCTTGCTTTATTTGCAAGGGTCTGTGGTCACCCAAGAGAGAAAAAGAAAGTACTAGAGCACTTGTCACCAATTGGCCAAAGCCAAGAGGGAAAACAGCTGCCCTTTCAATGCACGTTCATGACAAAGCTATTTGTGTGGACAGCCGCTTAAAAAGATAATTAATGTTACTGTTACAACAAAGGACTGAGTGGAGTTTTTCATGTTGCTTATGATACAACTGAAAGAGGGATGCTTGGGAGGGACAAAAATGGGAGATGTAAGAAACTGGAACAACTCAGTCACGGTTCACAAAGGATACGTGTGGCACAGAGTGTGCTGCTCAGTGCTGCAATGGCAGGACCAGGAGAATGGGGACAGAAGGACAGAAAGGTCCTTCTATATTTATTTAGCACACGTAGCTATGCTAGGGCTTCTCAGGTCTCCAAGTCTATAATTCAGATGCTATTTTGCACCGCCATTCCACAAAAGCTCAGCTTGTTTATTCTCTGTCTGCTACCTGATGGGATAACCCTGAAAGTAAACAAGCAGTAAATACTGGACCAGCCCTCAGCCACAATGAGTCATTTATTCACAACAAGACATGAAGTTGCCACCAGCGACTTTCAACCAGCAGAACTGTGTATGTTGGTTTACCTTGAAGAAAAAAATGTACATCCTAAGAGCAAAGACAGAATCAAATTCACACAGGCTGTTTCTCCCTGGAGAGGAGCAGAAGTTTGCCAGAGGGAGTCAACCATTAGGAAACAGACATATAGAGCAGGATCTGGAAGGAAAAGTCTGCAGAGAAGGGAACCATCTGGAAGGCTGCTTTGAATTCATGCTGAGTGCTGGACAGTATATTGGATAGTGTATTCACCAGTAGACAAGGAGGTGAAATTGGAAGTGTCATTGAAAACCTTAAAAAATGAATTATTTTTTGTCATTCCCCTGTGGCAAACGAACACACTTTGAAATTTGCCACACTTTTTGAAAGCTACTGCATTTTTCCTCTTTTTATTGTGTTCTTCCCTTTTGCATTTTGGCAATGAAAATGTACTGACTTCTCTTTCTACAAAAATTTTTAAAGAGGAAGTCTTCATAGGAGGCAAGAGGGGAAGATGGTTAAAATGATTCTTACTTCTCCCTTAAATGCCTGCTTGAGTTAATTACTGCTAGGCTACAAATAAGAAATAATAAGTGACTAGATGCTAACCATAGTATTGTTGAGATGTGTCAAGGAAGCAATTTATCCTTGCTGCATCCCCTTAGCTAGCAATTACTTTCAAACCAAAACAAGAATCAATCATTTCAGCATTATCCCAGTAAAAACATTTCACTTTTTGTTTCTATCAAACATTTTTCACTTTTAGATTCTCCACTGCATAGATCCTGAAGTCCAAAGGACACACAGCATCTTGGAAGGTGCTAAAATGGCTGAAGGCGATTTGTTTTGAACTGACCAAAATAATCCCTCAACACTCTTCCAAAGTCCACAGAAAGAGCAGGCCTCATGTATAAAGCGTGAGACATTTATTACAAATTATTTGATAAACTTCGCCTCCAGTTCTGTTTCTGAATTGCTCTCTTAAAGACTGATTTTTTTTTTCCTAATTATTTGTCCTGTGAAATTTCAGGTAATTTGCTTGATAATTTCTTTGAGCAATTATATAAGTAGTTAATTATCAGTGCTCTATATTAAATATGTCAAAGTGGAGCATTTACAGTTGGGCTCAGAAGTTTTATGACAGATTTTTTGCAACTTCTCCCAGTAAATGACTGGACCACTGACTCACTTGCAGCATGCTGCTTTAATGATGCAAGCCACTCAAGTGCTTGAATTCAATGAGCCAGGAGCTAGTATTTGCCATGCTTGCTGCCATGATCATGATCCTGCAAACTTAGTCATATTCCTTTGTTCTAAGGAGCCCCATAATGATTAATGTAAGATGGTTAAATGGAAAAAAAATTATTGCATGTTTGAATCAGTTGTGAAGGATCAGATCTCTCCTATGAAGAAGGGCTGAGGGAACTGGGCTGGTTTAACTTAGAAGAGAGAAGACTCAGGGAAGACCGTGGGGAAACTTGTGGCCTTCCAGTACTTGAAGGGAGCGTAGAAACAGGAGGGGGAACGGCTATTTATGAGGGTGGATGGTGATAGGACAAGGGGGAATGGTTTTACTGAGATAGGGGAGTTTTAGGTTGGATATTAGGAGGAAGTTTTTCACCCAGAGGCTGGTGAGGCACTGGCACAGGTTGCCCAAGGAGGCTGTGGATGCCCCATCCCTGCAGGCATTCAAGGCCAGGCTGGATGTGGCTCTGGGCAGCCTGGGCTGCTGGTTGGCGACCTGCACACAGCAGGGGGTTGGAACTGGATGATCATTGTGGTCCTTTGCAACCCAGGCCATTTCATGATTCTATGATGCTATGACTCTGTGATTCTAGATTTACAAGGAAAGCAGATGTCTACAAACGAAGGCACTTACTGTGACTGTTGAAGCCATTTACACACCTTGTATTTTTTATCTGTGCATAAAATTCCATGAGTACCTAAAACTCAGGTGCTTGATGTACTCAGCTGTTGCTTAGTCACTCAGGGCCAAAATAGCTGTCTCAGCATCTCTTCAGCTAGCTAGTATATCTCACTGTTGCAGTAGTGCCAACCCACAGCAGACCTTGTTTCATACAAGAGTTTCCTGAGGGAACCAAAGTTTTCAAGTTTTAGCACTTGTTTTGAAACTGAGGCTAGTTTGTTTGCTTTTTTTCTTCATTTGTTCATTCATTCATTCTTTTGCTCCATCCTGTGGTTAAGAAACAACTGGTGCATAGCATACAAACGTGCATGTTTCTTGCACCCATGGTTAGTAGCAGTAATTAACGCTTCCAAAGTGCTTTACATATTGAGAGACCTTCAGAAACATTGATGCACTGAGGCTTCTCTGTGATAGAAAAACATGGGAAACTCAACAAACAAAGGGTCTTCGGGCCAAAACATGGATGGCTGAATCCATATGCTCATTGAACAAATTAGCTGCTGCACTGCGTATTGTGCCAGAAGCACAAAACTGTCTTTAAGGTGCAGTTAACTACATGTTCACAGCTTGGTTTCCTGAGTGTAGATTCAAATTAACAGGGAGTTCATCAGAACAGCTTTGCTCCAGGATATCTGAGGCAATGTGAGTAACATGACCTAAAAATTTGTGTGTGCTCTACTTTGAAAAGGAGGGCAGTGGTTGGATTTTCACAAAAAACAAGATAGCCTTTACATGAGATACTTAAGTGATATCAGGTCTCCTCTCACTCCCCCTTCAGGTCTATCTAGCATGAGTAGTGGGTACAGAAAAGTCTTTCAATGAACCACCACACAAAATATTGGATATTTTGACCATATAGGTCCAGTTCAGCCAACACTGCTGAATACACTGGGCAGAACAACTTCCATCCAGCCTAGAAGCAACTTCAGCTAAGTTTCTTACCTATTATCAAAGGTGGGATGTGTATTGCAGGTGTATCTTTTCTCCTGGGCTTTTTCTGCTCCAGTTCGGTGATCTGAGAGCCCTGACTCACTCTCTCTCTCTGTGGCTTCTCTGAGATACCATACCTTTTCAGCAGATTATCAGAAAAGTCTGAAAGTATGCCTGCAGGCAAGAATTAAAGAAAATGTCACTTCAGATTTGTTTACACTGAAGAAATCTGCACCTGTATGGCTTTCCCAATGACTACTAATACTACTATGCACTTTCCCAATGAGTGTATAATCTGCTCAGCATCGTGTACATTCTTTTCTGGCTTTGCAACAGTGCACATTTCCCTCAAGTCAATTACATCCTATAGAGTATATACAGCAGTGATCTGAGGCTAGCTGGTTTCTGGCTCTATGCCATGGGCCAAACTGTAGCCCATCAATAATCGTGGTGAAGATGAGTGGGATCTTCTATTTCCAGAAACTCAGATGTATTATCGAAGCGGTTTAATCGTATGGATGTTTAATCTTCTTCTCATGGGCTATATGGCTACTCAGAAATTGCCTATTTAAGCTAGTGAAATGCTATAATTATTCATACAGTGACTACTTGGTGTACAAAATGCAGCTTCCCAGATCTGAGCCATTTCGTAAGAGAGAATTACTGAAAGGCAGATACACATGAAAGCTGAAGAGCCAGGGGCAAGGAGTTACAAATACCAAAACACCCCAATGCTTGCTTTTCACTCCGTAAGTGTGAACTGTTGGAGGCACACAGGAGACCACACAGATGGTTAGTGGCTAACTCCTATGTATGTAGCATGAGAAGAAGTCAGTGCACTTGATACAAGAGCACAACTCAGTCCCCAGGGAGCATACAAGGAGTGTTTGTTAGCAGAGGAATGAGATAATCATTCATTCCCCCTGCTGATCTTGAAAAACCACCTGGTTTCAGGGCCACTCTGCTCCACACTCTTCCTTTCCCCAGGCTGGTGGCATTCAGCTCTTGACCTGCAGAGGTATGTCAATGTACAGCAGCACAGGGCATCACACAAGGAGTTCCTCTGACACTGCGGTGGTTTCTGGCTTTTCTAAACACCGAGCCTTTACCAGAATCCCTGCACGCACAGCCGCTCCGTGCTTTCCAGGAAGAGCAGGCCGCGTGCCTCTCCAGCTTCCTCCCACAGGTCCTCCCTGGGCAGGAGGAGCTTCAGGGCACAAGCTGGATCCTCCCCATTTCACTGCCTTACTGGGAGCACGTGGCGTGAAGCTGTGTTCCCGTCTGCTTCCACAGCGATGTAAGTACGTCTGTGGAGCTTTGCCCAGCTTCAGTCCACTCTTGCATAGTGAGATTTCAAAGAGATGTACCGCTTACCTGTTAGGGGTGGTGGGGTGTGTATAGCTGGTGTGTCTTTTCTCCTTGGCTTTTTTTGCTCCTGTTCAGTGTTTTGGGAAGGCTGGATAGTTTTACCTTTTCTTGGTTTCTTCTTGAGATCACAGCTCTTAATCAGCTGTTCTGAAAGATCTTCTGCAGAAAAAAAAAAAAGAAAAAAAAGAGTGAAGCAGAGGGGAAATAATAAAACAGATGGTGAAAAGAAAAGCTTGAATAATACAGCTTTCATCCAAGAAGACTGAAATGACTGTGGAGAAAGAAATCCTAAATAGGAAGTCAGACAAGAGGCCTCTGTGCCGTACTACGTGTACATACCACTGAGTGACTGGCGGGCCTTCTGCCTCGTAGGTGGCCGGCATAAAGCAGGGGGTGAAGCTGTGGGCCGCGGCGCGCTGCGTGGCTGAGGAAAGCAGCACCGTCGTTTTCCCGCTCAGCCCGCAGTGTGGGGCTGTTTCTTCCACAGTGACGAGGGCGCTTTTGTGAGGGAGAGCTTTACCTGTGTGAGGTCAGTCGGAGGTACTAGCGAACAAAACCGGCATATTGTTTCCTTCAGGAGCTGGCTTTGTTTCCGGAGCCACGGGGCTGTCGGTATTCACTTTTGATTTACATAACATTACACTGGGTTTTTGGTTTTCTCTTAAAATGAGGCTTGTCTTAAGTGACTCAGATAGTAGGCGTGATTTTTCTGCAAGGATCTGCATTCCTGGGTGCTCGTGCAAGCTGAAAAAGTTAAGTCTAGCCTGTCATTAGCATCATCATGCAAACCAAAGCTTTGATTTCTCAGATGTTTCTTGCTTGGCTTCAGCTCTCCCAGCCCTGTGGACAATCTCCTGATTAACCATCCTGGAAGACACAGACCATTTTTTTCAGCCCTCTGAGGCTTACTGAATGGTATTAATGAACTCATTTAACCTCCTCCTGCCTTTGTTTCCCATCTGTAGACAGGAACTAGTTCTGTATTTACTTAAATAAAAAATGTTGTGGAGCAATTATGTTGAGTATGCCAGCAACTGCAGAAGTGGTGCCTTTGGCTAGAAGTGTTGTGGCAGAGAGACAGGACAAGGATACCTTCCATGCAGGGCAGAACAAGAAAGTTTATAAAATTTGCTGACCTAACACTTTTTTTTGGTCAAACACCTGAAATTGTATTGTTTTCTTATTGTTATTGCAAAGCTAAAAAGTGAGCAAATGTTTTTTGGTTTCTGAGCTTCTGAATCTTCGTGATGATTTTACCAGGCTACAGTGAAGTAATAGCACTTGAAACTGAGGCAAAGATCATGAATATACAAAATGCACATCTATCAAGTGTGAAGTCTGCTACATAGATGTATGGTGGAGCAAAAAAATCTCTGGTACTGTCAGTGCAAAAGTTAACATACAAAATAGGTTCAGAGAGGAAACAATTGAAAATGAAGAAGAAAAAAGTACTTAGCCCACTCCGTTAGAGAAAAGGCAGGTATTTAGAATCTGTTACTTAAATAGCATGTAGAATGCCCATTCAGGAAAGATCCAGTTATATGGCTTCAGTTTATTGTTGTACAAATGAATAAAGTGCTCAATTTTTTTCTACCACAGAAAAGAACAATGGCTTTTTCATTTTTCCTCATTAATTAACTTTGTTCTAGAGCTTCAGCTAATATTTATATGCAAGAAAGAAAACCACTCTTTGCCTTTCCATCTGGCATCAGAAATGTCAGCAGAAGGTGTAATCTATCGGGTTTCACGAGGGCTCGGTTGTACTGCTGGAGGGGAAAAACAGCAACTGGACAGGGCCTAATGATGTGTAGAAACACCTCTCCAATTTCTGCAGTGACATCATCTAATAACACTTACCTAAATGGTTGCAGTGTGAATCTCGCTTGTCCAGTCTGTCTTCTGGGATATCAAGTGGCTGAACACATTCTGTTGACATCATTGAAATGGGTTTTTTCTCCCCCTTGAAACTACAGCACCAAAAAAAAAAAAAAAAAAAAGGGAGAAAGAAAAGCAGCAGCATGACATAAAACAGACATGTTGGTGTTATGTATCCACTTGCAAGCCAGACTGAGGGAAGCTCTTGTCTTCCAGCTGCTTTCTGTCATACAGTCTGCTGACCTGATTTTGCCCAAGCGTGCTAAGAGATGCTTATGTTCACAGTCTTTGTTACATGTGTGATATCCCATTTTTCCACCTACATTGGTTATGCGACCCACAGAAGCACAGAAAATATGTTGGCTCTGCAGAAGAATATTGACCTTAATCATCCAGAAACTGCTATCACATGCAGGAAATAAATGCTAGGAAATAGAATATTTTCTGATTTTGTTCTACGTCATGTTCTCAACTGTAAACTAATTGTCATAATTGGTGTTTACTATGAAATCTAACTTAAATTATGAATGCTGAAGAGATAATTCTTATAATTCCAGTTATAGATACCCCCAAAGACCCAGATGTGAGAGCTGACTCTGGAAGACGGCCAGTGTCCACAGGCTGTGGAGCCAGCATGAGGAATGCATCCGCGTGGCCTTGGTAGGAGCACTGGGGACCCATGTCATAAGGTTGCTTAAGTGCCCGTGGTCTGTAGAACTCTTTGGATTGCTATTTTGTTCTTCAAGGCTTTTTATCCCCTCTTATGTATAAGTGTAGATGGCCCTGGTGTCCAACTTCCTACCTGAGAATCCCCAGCATTCCCCAAAGGTTTGAAGCTTTGATGCTTTGAAGCTACCAGATGTGGTAGTTTCCTGATCACAACCTCTGTTCTCTGTTTTGGGGGAATAAGATCACACTGGCCTCCTTGTAGGGAACAGGAAAACAGTGAAGGCAGAGAATCAGCAGGAGACTGCGTCAACAGTAGAAGAAGTGGGGAAAAAAAACAGAGGAAAGTAGATGGAGGTGAAGAAGAAAAGATAAATAACAGCGAAAGGTGAAAGAAAATGCAGTCAAGAAAAACAGGAAGGAGGAGGACAGGATGAGAGAACAGGAGACTGTACTGTGTGAGTATATTTTGATCTTGCTGCAGGCCAGAAATTACCTATAATACTTCTCTGAAAATTGCAGCTGTTTGTTAGCAAGAAATGAACATTAGGTCAGTTAACCTCATTTCTATGACTAAAACTTCCATCTATATTAAGAACAATTAAACCTCAAGCAAAATCTAGTAACATAAATATTTGCCAAACAAAATATGGAAGGTCACAATCATACCATGCAATGAGCTAGTCCTTCAGGGAATGGAAAAACATGTCCTAAACTGCAGTGACTTCAAAGTAAATGCAGCAATATTAAATTACAGTAATAAATGTCAGCAACATTGACTCATAATGTACTTAGGGAATTAACTACCATACCCATCAGTGTTTAAAATTCACAGAAATTTGTAAAATTCGATGCATTCGTAAATACCCCACTGAATAAAGCCTGGACGAGGGGTTTGACCACAGAAGATCTGATCCAGTCCTGTATCAGGTCTGTACTGTGGGGTTGTACCACCTGGAAACTTTGTTGGCCTTTAACAAAAATAAATAACAGCTTTCACTTAGGAAGACACTTCATAAAGAAATCTTTGAATGCATCTTAGCATGGTATGGTTGCTCTGTTTGTTGACTGTAAAAATAATCTGTAGCTAAGGCTTAAGACATAACAGACAACGTTTCATTTAAAACATAAACACGTATTATCTGGCCATAGGAAAGTTCACACTGCACTTTGTGATTTGATGGAGAAACTTTATTTCTTCAGTGCCATTTGATGTTATGGGATTTGATTAAGTTATGCTGGCTGTTAGCTAAATATTATGACTGTGCTGGTAATGTTCTTTCCAGAAGGTTGTCCTATTTAGAAAGTTTTCAGTAAAATTAAAGATAACATTTCAGATTGTGGACTTTTTATAACAGGTCTTGGGTGAAAAAATGTGGAGATACATAGTAAAATCTACTTGTAAGATTAGTAATAACTTACACTGGCTAGCCATACCTTATAAAATCTAATTAACTTTGATTTGATTTCTCTAAGTTGTTTCATTGTTTCACCTCAGGAAAATCAAGTTTGTAAAGAGACTTCGTCTGGGATTGTTACATGTAAGTATAAGACTTCCTTGTTAATATTTTCTTAATTTAATAGTTAGAAAAATAATGTTTTTAAATAAATCTTTTAGATCTGTCTTTGTATTTTCACAGATGACAAGCCTACAGCAACTGTAGTGCTTTAAAACATGCCTTTACATGCCTTACAACTTCTGACCCCTTTTGTTTTGAAGTTTGCCCCACAGAAAACTTTGCCTTGCTCACAAATATGCTTCCACACTGCACATTGTTAAAAAAGAACACAAAAAGAAGGATCAGAATGCATGGTGAGATTTGGTGTCTTGGGTCTATATATGTTGCATACAGTGTGTGAATTGTCGGGTGATGCCATTTCCTGCTGCTGTGCATTACACAAAGGCCTTTCATTCAAAAAAAGGAGGTGATGTATGTGAGGATTGTAATGGTGCTTTCCCAAACCACTAAAATCAATTCCAGACACTGAAGAAACAGATTCCCCTGTAATGTTTCATGTGACTGCATGAAGTCATTAGTATGCCTTTACAAATGGAAGCACATTCTCGGATCTTAGTGTGTTAAGTGCAACTCCTTTCCTACCAGCCTTCATGCTAACAGTGCTCCAGTCAGTCACCTTTGTAGGTAATGCCTGCCATTTGCATGGAGCACTGTGATTTTTTTTCTTGCACTCGGTTGTATGTCTCAACATAATGAGCCACATTCGTCCTTGGTGCAGCTTTAATGCTTGCAGTGAAGCTCTAAATCACACTCAGCAGGAGACACTGTCTAAAATGGATATAGATTTTTCCATATGAGTTAGAATTCAATAGTCACTTAGCATGAGACTACCTTCTGTACAGCACAGCCAGGCTATAACACCACCCTGCAGAGCATTGTGCTCTCAAAGGAGTCACCTCTAGCCTCTTACTTTTGGGAAACGACTGGGCAGAGATGCCTTAAATGCTTCTGAAAAGACTGAGAAAGAGTGCTGTGTTTTTCCTGTGTAACTTTTTTCCTTGTAAAAGCATTTGGCGATAAACAGGGTGGGCTCAACTTACAGACAGAGAAAAGAGCAAGGAATAACAAGGCGAGCTGAAAAGTGTTGATATGACTGAAAGCTGTTTCAGCTTTGTGTGGATTATTTGTCGTGCTGGTCACTGTCATATAACAGGACTCCAACGTGCACTCTTGTAAGTGATGAAGATTCACATGGAAAATGTCTGAAATTTTCTCTTCCTAAATTGCACCTTTGTTATTAAGTAGCTTACAGCAAACACTCTGAATTTATTAATTAGTATGCTCTTTCAGAAGTCTTTGTAGAGTGGCCTGGTATGGATACACAAAGGAGCTCCTATTACTCACTAGCATAGTTTTAAAGCATATGTACACACACATACATGCAAATTATAGGATTCCTTTCTTTCCCTAAATTATGGGGCTTCATCAAACAGTCCACCAATGCATTTAATTCTAGGATTCCATTAAATATAAATATTTTGCCTAGAGATGGACAAAGAGACCAGGGTTGTTGGTTTTTTTTTTACTATTTTGGTGTTTAGTTGGTTTGATGTATGAACAACTTATCTCAAGTGATCAGGCTGGAGCTTAATGAGAACTCAGCAAAGACAGACTAACAGAGTTCTACCAGAACAATTTAAATCTCTTGAGGTCCTTTGATCACGTGATATTCAAGCCATCTTGAAATGAAATCTCATGAGAAAAGTCTCCCTTATAAGACAGTAAACAAAAGCTGTGAGAATAAATCTGAAGAGCTGGACTTTTCTCATTTGATCCTGACCTTGGTACAGAAGTGGCTTTACTTAGACTAAAGTTGTTCTGCATTGCTTGCCTGCTCCTAGTTACCTGAAGTGCATGCCAGGCTGCATGGAAATTATAAACATGTTGATTTGGATCTAAACTCAAGGTACAATACTGTTCTCAAAGAAATCATCGGTAGATGACTGTAATCACCCATAAAATGGAGAATTTTCTGACCTGCAGCTCTTACCTAAGTTTACAGGGGCTCACTGGCCATAGATATCAGGACTCTTCACCATCAAGGACATCACTTGCTATGCATACAAGTAATTACCTTTTATTATTTTCCTTAGAATTTGTGAACTGGCCCTTCGTAAAGTCTCCACAAACTCTGCTTCTGAGGACTTCAGTAGACCATCTACTGCTGTCTGTAAGTATGCAGATTTTTAATATTCATTTATTATTTGGTCAGAAGAGTGGTTTGTTTCCACAACTGGCAAAAACCTCCAAGAAAAAGCATGCACTAGTTTGCAGGCCACGCCTCATCATTAAAGACACCCTTGTCATGTTGACTTGGATACTACCTAAATGAAAGTACTCTTAAGGGCATTCTTTTGTTAGTTGGCAGTTGGCAATCTAATCTGAATTTAATTGGTATTTGTTTTGATATGTGGATGATAATGTTCCTAAGCCTGTATGACACGAGGTACCTATCTCTTCCGGGACCCAGAGCACATTTCTGCCATGAGCAACATGGTACAGGTCTTGGGGCAGCCAGACCTGTATGCCAAATGTGAGCCAAAATGTGAGGCTGTGTACTCCTGTCAGAAGGATGAGGGAAGTAGTGGTTCATTCCTTGTTTTTCTTCTAATGGCATTTGTTGTGAGAGAAGTGAAAAGCCGAAACAGAGTTCCTGGGCTGCCTGGGGTGAATTAGCCCCTTGCCGTGCCCTTGCTTGAGTTGGCTTCAGAGGCCAGAGTGCTACTAGAAGAAGCTGCTCAGCAGCAAAAGTATAGACAGTGGGGGCCCTGGGGTGAGATGGCAAGCATGCATGCTTGTCTGCAACCCTGCATGGGCCTGGCCTTGCTAGCACCCAACAGTTGGAAATGGGAACAAGTGGGACTATTTCACAGTGTGAGGTACGAGCCAGAAGCTGGACTGCAGCAATTAATGCTCTGAGATCTGTTCTTTGCTATGCTGCCCAAACAGCTGCTCAGGCATTGGAGTTTCCCTCTGAGTCCAGAGTATCTTTTCCCTTCCTGCACGCCCTTATGCTCTCCAGGCAGGTTTTGAATCTTTTTTTTTTCATTCCTTTGCCCCTCTCAGTCTGGTTTCAGTGTACCCATGAGCAAGGAGGGATGGTCAAGCTCCCAACACCCTCGCCAGTTCTTTCAGTAAACCTAAGTAGGAGGGAAAAAAAGACTTGTCTGTGCTTCTGTTGCGTGTACTCTGCAGGCTCCTACAGTAGGCACCTTATCATTGACAAGTATGTAAAGAGAGACTGAGATACCCTTATCTGGGTCTAGGCATCTTGCACCCACTTTCCAGTCACAGAGCTCATTTGAAGCAGCTCAAGGGGCACAGGGAACAGCGCTGTGCCTGTGTGTGTTGGGCTCCTCCAGCTGGTGCTCAGCAGAAAGCCTTGGCTTCTCTGCAGGCTTCTCTATCTGCACCCATTCTCTGGTCCTCTAGAACTACTTCCCAGGCACATCTTGTAAACAAGACAAGGCAACTCATCTACTGCTGTTGGAAAAGAAAATAGATGCCCTAAAAATAGAAAGTCTGGGTGTTCTTGCCTCGAGCTCCAAACTTTCTGTTACAAGTTTTGCTGTATTTTTAACATTACCCTATTGAGGCGATGTCTTCCTGGGCACGGAGAACAGCTTCATGCTACTTCTCCTTCAGTTATTTGAGTGCTAGGCTGCTCTCTCCAGACGTTCTTGTTAGATTAGTTTGATGTTTGTTTTCTGAAACATGCTTAAAACTTCTTAGGAAAAATTTGTTGCTTGAAAGCCTGATGCTGGAGTATCCTTCTACTGAAACCTTTGCTATTAATAATTGCACGAATGCAGAGATCCCTTATACTGTCTGGAAGCAGGTTTTTGTGCACTTCTAGGGGCTAGTTCAAAATCAACCTGAAGACTGACTCCCACTGCCTCCCATAAACTTGCAGAAAACCAATCCCAACGGTTAAACTTTGAAAAACATACAAGCTACTTTTGCATAAGTTCTTGCTGCAAAGTTTTTCTCTTTTGAGAAAGTAAATAATGAAAAACCTTCCTTAATTATTTCCTTGTGGTGTAAACCAGCCCTCACACATGCCAATGCTTTACAGTGGCATAGGGAGTCACAGTACCAGCTCCTTGCAAAGTGTCCACCCCAGTATAGAAGTTAATTGAAGCTGTTTTCTCTCATGTTTTCCCTTCCCAAGAATCCATCCCCTACGTTTCAACCCCAATATGGCATCACCCTGTATGGGAGCATCCCCAGCCAGCTTCCCATGGGATGGGGATGGGTGACACGAGATTTGCCCTGCTGGAGGAGAGAGAAGAAAAAAAGAACAGAGCAAAGCAAGAGGTGACAGAGACAGGAGGGAGGCTGCAGTACTCACGGAGCGGTGGCAGATAGATTGCGATTCAGCGTTGGGTTGTCTGGACTTCCAACGTCCCGAGCTGGGTTCTGCGAGCACTGCTACTTATCGAGGGAGCAGTGGGAGCGGTTGCTATGGCAATGTCGGGATCAGGAGTCCTCTGGGAGGCTGGGACTCGGCATCCCCGCTCCTCTGCACCTGGTGGGTTTTGGTGGGGGGTGCCGGCAGCGCCTCAAGGAGAAGGCATCTCTCTGGTCAGACGCTCAGGGCACGGGGAGGGATGTGGAGGATTCAGAGTGCAGTGAAGGGAGCCAAAAGGCGAGCCGCAGCCACTGTGTGGAGAGGCGCAAGGGGAATGGCAAGGGGAGGGAACGAGGCTGCTGCCGTTTGGGACCCAGGGGAGAGCCGAGGATAAAAGTGGAGCAAGCAGGCAGGGCACGTGTCTGGGAACAGAACCAGGAGCACGGAAAGTGACGGGCACACTGAGGTTCAGCGGTGACTGCAGTGTTTGTGTGTGCATCTGGCCACAACTAGTTATACAAGCAGGGCATTTATGGGGCCAGGCAGGGATTCTTCTGCGGCTGCCAGCTGTTTGCCAGTGGAGACTACTCTCCCCTGTTTAGCCCACTGCATTGGATGAAGCTGTTATTCCAACTGAGGGAAAAATATACAAACATCCTTGACGTTAGAAAAGCTCTGGGAGAAACACTCAGTGGTGGGATTGTGAACCGCTCCACTCCTGGTATGCATTTGCAACAAAAATGCCTTTTTCTATCCCCTTTCATTAAAATATCCTTTAGCACCATGATTGCTCACAGACCCGTTATCTTCACACTTTTTCCCCCAGTCAGTAACTGCAGTTCAGCTGCCAGAACATGCACTGCATGCTTTGAATGAGTTGGGGTTTCTTTCATAAATAATATATTGTACAGATGGCCCAAAGGGGCAAAGTGCTAATTCCCATATCTGAAATTGTGCAGCACCCTCAGGTCCTGTATGCTTCAGACATATGGCACAGACCAGACTCTCAAAGCATCACGTGAAAGCACTGCACGCTTTTTCTGCTGATGTCTGGGAGAGACGAGCACATTTGTTACCTTGCAGGGTATAATTTGTGTGTTAGGTGGCTCAGAGATTCATTTTTAAAAGCAGGCTCATAAAGGCTTAAATCATTTCTGATAAATGAAGTATGGGTTCAAGTACAGTCGGAAATTTTTTGCAAGATTGAAATGTCTAACTAAAAAGAAAAAAAAAGAACCCAAGCAATTTCCAAACCACAGAAACGCAAAACTAAAAAACTGTTTTTTCCATTAACTTTGATTTTGCTTTCAACATTGTAAAGACTAGCCTCTTGCAGTCAGTTTTATATAAATAACTCTTTATTTTCACATTGAAATGCCTTTTACTTAGGCATATAAGTTATTTCTGTATTTTTGCATGAATTCCTCAAAATTAGGAGACTACTGAAAAATGGGCTCATGAAACACAAAGGAAAATCCCTCAAATCTGCAGTGTGATTTGAAGCTCAGCTCGAACATGCCTTTTGCATTTTGTTTTTCCTGTCTGAAACAGTCAGTCAGTCATTGACAGCTCTGCAAAAATTCCCTGAGGATGAGAAAAACGTTTCCTGTCCTTGTCCCCAGATCCCAAGGTTGCTTCGGGAATGTTAGAGGAAAGCTTTAAGTGCAAGGAAAGAGACCTATCGCACTCAGCAGGATCACACCTCCAACCCTTTTTGCCTCACACATTTGTCAGGTTCCATGTGACGCCACAAAGCGTATTACTATAGCAGAGGATTTATCCCAGTCTGTAATGGTGTGATGGAGGATTTACACCCAGATCTGATCTTTTAAATGTTTACAGTTGTTGTCCTGCTTGTAAGAAGGCTGGGACCCCATCCAGTTCTCTTAATCCTTCCTGCTCAGTTATTTCACAAGCACAGCCTGGAAAATAGTCTGAGCCTGTAACAAGTCTGCACTTTAACCTCCTTCCCTTCTATTTGAATATTCCCATCAGCACTTGGGGAACTCATCTTGTAATTAAAGATAAGTGTGTCTACAAGTTTCCAGGCTACTGCTTTAGAAGACAGGCAGTGTAGGTTTGACAGATGAGAAAGGAGGGGACAGTTGAATAGAAGCCATATAAACACATGCATGCTCGTATATACACGTATTACCTACCTATGGAAGTTACTTTTCTGTTTGTTTTTGGCTTGTTTTACAGTTCAGGGGCCCAAGTTCTGAGTGTCCAAAGAGCAGTAAGAAGTTAGCTTTCTGGGATACTTTTTCCAGTTAAAATCTTTCTTTTCTATACGGAGAAGTTGGTTTAGTGAAGCTTTTAGCACTGCATGAGAAAGTGAATGTTCCTTTGCAAGATGCACGGTGCTCCTTTATGTTATGTTTGTTGTTACATAGTTGGTTTTCAGTTAGTTTTGCAGTGCAAGCACAGCTGGTTTTTCAGTACTGTGGTAGCTAGACAAGATTTTTCCCATCAGTAATTTTGCCCACAGCTAACTCACTTTGAATATGTCCCAGCTGAAACCAAAACAGTCGTGCCGGTCCAGTATGATCCAGTTAAAACACTGAAGTTATAGAATGGGAAACCAGACAATGCTCTGTTCCTTATGTGTGTGATGCTCATTCCAGCATCAGTGAGCCTGCTGCTTGGGCCAGACCGTATGGAATATGTGAAACATACATTGAGAGAGGTTTTGAGGGCTGTTTTCTGAGGAAATCCTGGCTGAGCGAGACTGTGTTTATACCTTGATTCATAATGCATGGGTATTTTTTGGTTTGTTTGTTTAGAAGTATTACATAAAACAAAAATCCCACTGTGGAGGTGGAAGGGGAATTTCTCCAAGTAGATCCCTCAGCTTTGCCAAAGGAAAGCTGAAGCCAACAAACCTGGTACTCCGTAAGGCCTTTAACATGCTGAGGTCTGTGTTTTTTCATTTTCTGTTCTTGTCTCTATACCATCATTAAAATAGTTATCCCATGAAAGATTTCTGTACTAGTCCTCTTTAAAATATACTGTTTTTTTAATAAATGATATGGTCAGGAAAAAAGGCCAGATGCACAAAGGAGGCTGCTTAGTGCAAAACCTAATGCAAGGCTTCATGCAAAATTAGCTTTCAAAAGAGGAGAGAGTAAGCAGAAGAAGCATTGGTATGAGGCTGTCCACTTCCAGAATAGGCCATATCTGTCACCTCAGAATATTCAACATCTACTGTTGAAGGCCATGAAAGGCATTATAAACTAGAGTGTAATCAAAGTTATAAACAGAGAGGTTTCGTTGTGGCCATGTGAGGTTAATAGTCATCTGCTTATGTTAAGGTCTGTTCAGGTTTGGCTGGCACTGTTTTCAGGTAAAAATAAGAAGTGCTGATAAGGGAAGGTGGAAATGAAGAACAGTTTCATTAGGTCATAACTGTAAAACTTTTTTGCTTGCTTGGGCTTCACTGAGAAAAGAGGGATTGTTTTGCTCCACTGGTTTGATTGTTGCTGAGGGTGGCCATAGGGTGGGCTGGGCTGCGAGCTGGACGTGGTTTTAGCACGTGATTACAGCCAAGCTGTAATCTGTCCATATAAGCAAGTTCAGACCTCACGCTGGCCTGATGTGCTCAAGCCCACCGTCAGCCTTTGCTGCTTATTTTTGTGTGAAAGCGTATCGCACTATAAAGAAACCCTATGCTAACTCACCTGCGTGTACATACATGCCCAAATAAGTTTATATTTGGAGAACTGAGGAACTGTAACTTGTAAGAACTCATTCAATTAGTCGGTCACTTTGTCAGTGTTGTCATCCATGGATTAAATAAGCTACTTTGCTGCCAAAGTAGGTCGATCAATAGATCAATGCCAAGTGTTGGTTTTTTCGTCAAGCAAATTGCTTGTTGTACAGACAGCATTTGCCTTTGGTGGTTTCCCTTTTCAGATGGGAAGGTTAAAAGTGCAATAGATTGACACCTGCCCTCAATATGCCTAGCTTTTCAGACAAGTGATTAGAAACACAATTTCCTTTTAACTAGAACATGGTTGTCCAAACTGTTGGCTTACCTGGGCCTCAGTGAGTGAGCAGGAATTGGACTGCATATAAAGTATGTAATAAATGTAATGTATTTAAGTAACAAAGCTTATTTATTTATTATTAAAACATAAAAAACAGAGAGAAACAAAAACATAAAATCAGTGGGATGTTTGACCTTGTTTTGTTGAAATTAATCCATCAGGCTGTTTCAGTGGCACTGGTTGCCATTCTTGGTGAGTTCTCAAGGTGTTTATCAGAGACTTTTGATGAAATATGCTTTATCCTTGACAATAATTGCTCACAAATGTATGTACTACCGAAAAGTGACGACATGAATAAGGTGTGACTGTGAAGTGAGGGATGTTTTTCTCTGGTAAAAGAAGGATTGTGAAAGTCTGGTGAAGAGATGTGACAAAATTGTTTTGAGTTAGATGTCTGATTGTATCTCTGTACTCTATTTCCATGTGAAAATTTGCAAGTAGTGTGTTTATGTTGCATGAAAATAGAGTTGCAAATATACAATAAAATGATGATTTTTTTGGTAGTCTTGAAACCTATCCTCAAATTCGTTCGTCAAAATGGAAAGTGTGGCTGCATATTTTTCACTGTTCCCAGGACTGTGTTTAGCCACTGTGTCAAAATACATGAAATTGTCTGCCATAATTTGAGCTTGCCATAGTTTAAGTTTCATTTCAAATGCTGGTATTGTCTGAAACATAGCACAGAAAAGGTGATTTTCACCCTGAAGATGCATGTTTGACTCATTTAAATGAGCTGTCAAATCCACCAAAAAGGCTAGATCTGTGAGCCATTTTTAATCTTCACGTTCTGGCACAAATTTTCCTTTAGATTCCATAAAGAACTTGATTTCGCTTTGCAAATCATAAACTTTTTAGTGTTTTACCCTGTCTTAGCCACCTTCCTTCAGAAAAGCAAATGATGACCCTGTAACTTGCATTCATACTTCTAATGAACTCCATGAATTGGAGATGATTCAGTGCCTTGGACTTCATGAAATTCACTGCCTTGATGAAGATTTGTATGAAATTATCCATTTTTAAAGCTTTTGCACATGAATTTTCTTGATCCCTGATATTTTACTGTAGCAGGGCTCAGGCCGCAGGCTGGACATGCCTGTTGAAGAAGAATATTCACACAAGCATATTGTTTTGAGGGGTACACTGTGCTTATTGTGGACTCTGCCATCTAGATAGCTCAAGTGTTTTAAACAGAAGGTTCACTTCAGGAATATCATTGCTTTGTCCAAGACAGAACATTTGTCTCGGGTCCAAGAGGGAAACCATCTGTGTTTGTTGCACTGCTGAGTGAAACCTTTCAGGCTGTTATAGTCTCTACGGCCCAGAAGAGTCTGGGATTTGTATCTACTGTGACAGATGGCCAATGTGAACATCATCCTTGCTGCCCCTGCAAAGGCTGGGGGGATTGTTTCAAAACGCTGGAAGATGATAATCCCACTTAGAGTGGCAAAAGAAATTCCTATGTCAAGGGTCAGTGGCTGCCAGGGTGCAGCACTGGGGAAAAGAAGAGTCACTTTCAGATGTCAAGTTAATGAGTGTAGAGGGTGCAGATTCTACATTTAGATAGGTACCTTAGCATTTTCTGTTGGCACGTGCCTGTGATTGATTCATCCTTCCTACTCCAGGCAGAGGAAACCAGGAGCAAATAAGGGTGAAAAGGACATGATGAATACATTTTTTCAGACTTGTCTCTCCTAAAGACTCTGTTACATGTTTTCATCAATCCTTATGTAAGGAGGCTTTGAGGAGGGATTAGTTTTAGGGAAAAGGCTGTGTTGCCATTCAGCGAGACCTGGATAGGCTGGAGAGCTGGGCAGAAAAAAACCGGATGAGGTTTAACAAAAGCAAGTGTAGAGTCTTGCATCTGGGGAGGAATAATTCCATGCACCAGTACAGGTTGGGGGATGAGCTGCTGGAGGGGAGCTCTGCGGAAAGGGACCTGGGTGTCCTGGTGGATGACAGGTTGGCCATGAGCCAGCAGTGTGCCCTTGTGGCCAAAAAGGCCAATGGCTTACTGGGGTGCATTAAAAAGAGCGTGGCCAGCAGGTCAAAGGAGGTGATCCTCCCCCTCTGCTCTGCCCTGGTAAGACCTCATCTGGAGTACTGCGTCCAGTTCTGGGCTCCCCAGTACAAAACAGACAGGGATCTCTTGGAAAGAGTCCAGCGGAGGGCCACGAAGATGGTGAAGGGCCTGGAGCATCTCCCCTATGAGGAAAGGCTGAGTGAACTGGGTCTGTTCAGCCTTGAGAAAAGGAGACTGAGAGGGGACCTGATGCAGGTCTATAAATATCTAAGGTGTGGGGGGCAGAATGGCGAGGCCGGACTCTTTTCAGTGGTGAGTGGAGACAGGACAAGGGGAAATGGCCAGAAACTGGAGCATAGGAAGTTCCGCACAAACATGCGCAAGAACTTCTTTACAGTGAGGTGACGGAGCACTGGAACAGGCTGCCCAGGGAGGTGGTGGAGTCTCCTTCTCTGGAGATGTTCAAGACCTGCCTGGATGCCTACCTGTGCGACCTGCTGTAGGGAACCTGCTTTGGCAGGGGGTTGGACTCGATGATCTCAGGAGGTCCCTTCCAACCCCTACAATTCTGTGATTCTGTGATTCTGTGAAAAGCAGATGTCACAATCCAGTAAATGGCAGATGGCATGGAAAATATATTCCAGGCAGATGTAGAACAAAGCAGCAGTGGATGACTTCTGGCCGTTCATTTTTACTTAAATGAACAAGTCTTACATAGCATGGGATGAAGGTGAGAACTAGGGCCGAGTGAGAGGTGCCCTTTGTCTCTGGGAAATGTTTGTCTCCTTTCTTTTCTGAGGCGTTAGAGTTGTTATACTGTTCCTTATGCTGGAACTGTCATTCTTCACCTTCATCTCCAAAGTCTTGCTCTAGTAAGTGAAATTCTGAATCAGCTTCTTCCTGAACACTGAACTATGTGAAAACAGGCTGTTTCTGTGCCTTGCAGTGTGGTGGCAAAGAGAGGAAGTAATCTAAGCTGATACTGGCGAACACTCCTGACAGTATTTAGGTTTGCGTTACCCAGTAAACACTGCATTAGAAGAGAAATAAACTAGGCTTCATTGAAACAAGACTACAAGGTTTTCAACACATAAAACCTAGAAGCAAAAAGAATTTCACATAGGAGGGTATTCAAAGATGAATTCTGGGAAGCTGAAAACTGCCTCATTTTAACTTCATTGGGAATCTTTCAGATCATTGCAGTCAGGCTGAACGGTGTTGTGCCTCCTGAGCCCTGGTGAAGGTGGATCCTTTTCCACCACTTGTTCTTCATCTGGAAGTGGATTCACTTCCCCAGGCTCTACGTTCTCCTCATCCACTTTCATTGACTCCTCATCAAATCTCCTTCCCATCAACTCTGGCTTGTTTAGCAGGGGAGGATCCATTGTCCTTCCTAGGTAGGTCCACCTCTCCTGTAGATTCTGCCACTGTCTTTTGCTGCTCTGCAACTGGTTTATCAGCTGCAGGGTGCCTTATATGTTTGGGGCCCAGAACAGAAGGCAGTGAAGTGGCTGAGAGAAATCTAAATAACTGCTGTGAAACTTTGCATCTACGTGGCTAACCACTATTCACTGCAAAAGAACAAGTTGGGTGTACTGTGCAGTTTTGCAATTTGTTAACTTTTATCTGCTGCAAGAGATTGCAGCAGATAGTGCTGCACATTGCTACAAGAAAAAGGAAATGAAGCACAAATCTTCTACAAGATAAGATTGCTTTACAGTACATTTTATTTCAAGTATAGTTGAGACATTATTTTCAACTTCATAGGAACCAAAAGTATTCGATCTTATTAATAAGTATGCATTATATAAAAATATGAAATTAAATATAAACTACAAATTTAAATTATAGAAGTAAATTATGTTATTATTATATACATTGTGTTGTTATATAAATGTTATGTACATGCAAGAGTTAAATTGTACTTCCTTAACTGAGACAAAATGAAAACGGGGGGAAATTTACTGATGTCAATTTTCACTATGTGGTTTAGGGACAGTCCTTTGGATTTGTCCCTGAAAGAAGCACATCAGGATTCTTGGCTGGCAGACAGAAGAGACTTAGAGTTGGTCTTGTGTCAGATGAAGCTGTGAAGTTGATCTGCATATCGTTCTTCTAGCTATAATTCCTTCTGCACCTTCACTCTTTGTTCCTACGTGTAGGAGTGAAAGGTTCATGGTGTTTGGGGAGCATCCTCGTTGGAGATCAAGGTGCATTATGTTGTTAGATAGTGAGTGCTGTCAGCTTGCGCTGCCATGCATAGGAGTTGAGATGGAATTCTGCCTTCTGCAAGAGATTTAATACGTTACAATTTAGCTTTATGAGCTAGGAATTGAAGTTTTCTGTTTCTCGACTGAGCACCCTGCAGCGTTAGTATAGCATTTACAGCTAACTGTAACTCTCAATTGCAGTTAGATATTTATTTCATGTAGTAAAGGTCATTTTTCATACCACTGTTAGCATTGGATGTAGCATTACTATGACTTTGTCCCGCTCTGTAATTTTCTAAATGCCCCAGCCAATTCATTAAAAAAAAAAAACAAAAAACATTACAGATAATTAAAAATGCAATTAAAAAAAGAGTGTCATACTGTCTTTGGGCAATGGAAGCTGCACTAATCAGAAGGAACTAGAATCTCTTTGGGTCAAGCAAGGTAGCTCAAGATATTTATTATGCTGGTTCACTGTGCAGCAGGTGATGAAAGTACAACCATGGGCCAGCATGCTAGTGCCCATCCCAGTGTTTCAGGTACAAAGGCAAACCAGGATTTTGCTGGTCCAATTGCTGAATCACTGTGACTTGAATAAGCAAGCTGCAGAAGCTTTCTGAACAGTGACTTCTTAAATGTCAGTCATACCCTACATATGTGTCAATTAGACACTGTTCTGGTGAAGTGAAATGGAGAATTTTGTGAATAAAATCTATACTCTCTCATCCTCCATTTGTAGATGTAAAGTGATAGAAATCGAACTGTGATGGTAAAATGGATGATCAGATTCACATTCTTTTCTATTCATTCTTGCAGAACATAGACAAGTGGTCTTTTGGTGTGTTTGCACCAAATTATACTGGTGGAAATCAAGCACTGAAATTCATTTTCTCTGAACTTCCCACATGCTGTGATCTGATCAGTAGTTTCAAGTTCAGTAGTTACAAGACTTCAGCTTGCACTTCATTCTTATTCTGCTTTGTTCCATTCAGTGATGATTTCAGCAGTAATTGAAGGTATATGTGAAGACTTTGCAGTCATTGTCGTTCCCCCTAAAGGGGGAAGAGAATCTTTCTGCAGCAACCAGAACCAAATGTCATTAAAGCAGGACATTAATTGTGGGGTTCCAATCCTACGAATGAAACCCTGTGGGAATAACAGTGTCATTCTCTTGAGATTCTTAGGAATATCAAGCATGCAAGCAAAAGATGAGAACTTGGCCAGCTGCAGGTTTCAGGATACAAATTCTGTGTATCTTGTACTCCAGCTTTGAACAGAGTGACATTTGGGTCACTGCAGCATTGCCCTGAGATGTTTCCCATTCTCCCCACCCAAAGATTCCATGTTCCCTTTCTCTGCTGACACTTACTGTGGCAGGACTCCTACTTTCTTCGACTCCTGCACTTCTTTATGGACTTGTCACGCCTGCTGAGAAATGGTTGAAGATGAGAACAGATTAGAACTGCATTGTCCCACACTCCAGAGGGAAACAGCTGTGCAACTTTAACGTCAGAACTAGAGAGGTTTAGGGTACAGCAGGTTGTGCCAAGCACTGAAGAATCCCTGCTGCTTGTAGCATATATGTACAGCTGCCACCACCTACATAGCATGCTCCCTAGAAATGCCCCAAGTGTGGTTTTATGTTGTGCATACAGTTGTACTCTGGGAGCCAAAAACAAGCATGGCAAACTGATAGTGTGGGAAGTCTGGCTTTGGCAGTAAAAGCCAAAAGTATGATAAACAGTACTCCTCATCAGAGAGTATCTCAGACTTTCTATATGAGGCATTTCCTTACAAACCTCTAGAATACGAGTAGTAAAGTAGTGATGTATACTAGATTGTTGTGAGAGGATGAGACAGACGTGTGTGTCCTGAATAGAAATATTCCTCCAGGAACAGCACACCAGCTACGCTCTGTTCCTTGTGGCACTGCTTGTGTTTTGCGGGCAGCATTTCACAGTGGACTGACTTGCGTATGTTTAAGTGCATGTGTGCTTCATCCATCATGTAATGAGGGGTGGGAAAGCCATTGTGAGGAAGTGAGCTTGATTCACTCTCTCTCTTGAGTACTTGTTGAAGGTGTTTACAGATGGTATTTATTTGGGAAGTGCAATCAGTACAGACTGCTCTTTGGAGCCTCTCCTCCAAATGCTAGCTATCACAGGTGATTCTTTGATTTTTAATTGTGTGCTTCTTTTCTTAGCTCCCCATTTCTGCCCTGGTGTCCTTTGTGGAAGCTCTGGAGGTTGGCTACAGCAAACACAACCTAATGCATGCTGCCGATGTGACACAAGCAGTCCATGACCTCCTTTTGAAGACAGGTGTAGTGGTAGCAGGTACAGGAGTTGGCATCGTTACTACGTACTGAAATGGCAGCAGTTTTGTTTGGTAAGGAGATGATCATTATCCACAGCAGAGCCATTTGTGCTGTAGAAACAATGTGCTTTGCAGGGGCTGTGCTAATGCAAGTAGACAGTTGGGATTCCTTGGAAGAATTTGGGTGAGGATATGGGTAACTGTTATAATTGATGGGAGAGAGGATGAGTGAAAAACGCAAGCTGAATTCTCCCCTCTGCCATCAATCTGCTGGCTGAGTCTAGCAAGTCAGTTTGTTGGGATTTCATTTCCCTTTCTGTGAAGAAACAAATTGCCTAAGCTTTCTTCAGAATGCAAAATGAAGTAATGTATTGCTTAACCCAGTTTGGCACCCCTTTTCAAGCTATTGCTCACCATTTTTGCTTGCTGTCCAGTCCTGGGCACTGTCTCTTGAGCCCACGTGGAGGTGGATCCACCTTCATGGGCTCCTGTTCCTCTGGAGATGGATCCACCTCCATGGGCTCCACTCTCCACCTCCTCCCCATGAGCTTCTTCTTTTTAAGGGGAGGAGGATCCATTTTTAAGAGGTGCTTCTCTGCCTCTTGCTGTTGGTTTGGCAGTTGGAGGGCTCGGAACACAAGGCAGTGACATCAGCAGAGTTCCATGGCAACCCAAAAATGAGAGTTTTTGGAGTTGGGGCCTATGGCCTGAGAGTTGCCCCAGTTTTGAAGGAGAAGGAAGGACCTGGAGAACTGAAGGACTCTGTCCTGGGAAGGGCTCATCTGTTGCATTGTGCTTGCCAGAGAGAATTTGTGGCACTTGGGCCAAACGCCCCGTGGAGATTCCAGCCCTTTCTTCATCCCATGCCTCCAATCCATTTGTACTGATGAGTGGCAGGGTTACACCAGGAGTGCCAGTGTTCCTGGCAGCAGCTGGCTTCCTGCAAGTGGAGGCAGCCTGTTGCCCAGCCGTAGCGAGGAGGAGACAAAGGATGCTTGCACCCACAGTCAGCCTAAGGACATGCAGTCAATAAAGAGCTGCTGAATTTCCAGGGTGATGTGAGTTTTCTTTTGTTGACCTTCACTCTTGCCCCGTAGCCTTAAGGAGGTGGCATTTCTGCTGCTCTAGTGTGAGCCTGGCATCTCCGATCCTTCCACCACTGAACACCGATGAGAGAAAAGCCAGTCCTCATTTTATTCCATGCTTCCAGTAGGCAACAGTAGTCAATACTCAAATCTCTCCTCTTCTTTCATTTTCTTAACTTTGACAGAAGGCATTTCCCTCAGTATTTCCTGAGACTCCTTGCCAGCTCTACGGTTGTGGGTTGTCTCATATGACACAAGGCACTGTATTGTTGGGTGTTGTCTTTTAGCAGGCATGTTGATGGTGTTATGTCTCCTCAGCCCTGATGGACGTGGATTCATTTCCATGTGTTGTTTTTTATCTGGAGGTGGATTCACCTTGCCTGCTCTTCAGATTTCCTCCCCGTTAGTTGCTCTGTGACTGGTGTGCCAGTAAGAGTGGAGGGTGCTTGAGGACCCTTTTTCAGGGAATGGCTCACTTATGCCTTTTTGCTTTCTGGATAGAATATCTGGACTGGCACAGAGACCTGTGCAGCTTTCAGCCCCCTTTCATCCCATGTTTGGGGTCTCCTCACCAAGATGGTGTCAAGAGTGTCCTGAGGGGTCAGATGGTCTCCACTAAAACCCAGCTGCCTGACTAACTGCAAGTGCAGTCACCCCAGTGCCTGACAGTAGTGATGAGGGGACAAAGCAAAACACTCCTTAGGTAGCAAGGGAAGCATAACCATAGAATCATAGAATATCCTGAGTTCCTTCAGCCTGCCCTGGGAAGCCGTGTGGACTCCCCGTCAGGCTCCCCTGCTGCAGCCTGAAAAGACCAAGGGACCTCAGTCACTGTTTTCCCCTCTAGATCCTCTTCCATCTTTGTAGCCCTTCATTGGACATTTGTCCTTCTAATATTCTAACATCAGCTCTGGCTACAGAAGACAGATGATGATAGTCCAGTGAAGTAGTCTCCTACATGTCTTTTCTTTGCTGATTCATTCTGAATGTCATCTTTGAACAGTGTCTAATGTAAGTCCTTACCTGGTCATCTGACTGGCTTAGTCTGAGCCCTGATGGCTTAGAATTTCTCTTTTCTTCTCATCATGGTATGCTTTTGAAGAAAGTAACTTGTTCATTTTTTCAGTTGTATTTCTTTCTTTTTTTTTTTTTTTTTTAATTTCTATGGAATATATATCTATAGTCCATATATATTATGTGTTTTGAATATTATTTTTAGTTCTGAGAATTTTTTTAGAAAACAGTTACTCTCAATTAAGTAGGCTTAAAAAAGATATTAAAGAAAGAGCCTCATACTGTGTTGACCATTGATGAACATAAACACATCTTCTAATTAATGTACAGGCACTTATTTGACTGCCTCTGTTCTTAGCAGTTTTCCTTTACTTAAAGGAACCCACAAAACAGTTCAGTACTGGGTTGCTGAGGGAAGGTGTCAGAGCAGGAGCACTCTGTTCTCTTTAAGCACCAGGATTTGTTTGCATCTGACTGACAGCTGTCTTTCTTGTGGCCCTAGCTCTTGAAGAGTGTTAGCAGTGCTAACAAGGGGAAACAAGGGAATGTTGCAGCTCATGGAGGATCCTGAGAAATCAGTGATCTAGGGCAAGTATTAGAGAGGAGTTGCAGAGTGGTAGCATGGCAGTTGAATGCTATTTCTGGTAGCATAATGGGTATGTTTCTGGTACAGCTACTGCAATCAAACAGTGACTAGTGACAGCAGACATATGAGGTGTACAACATTTTCTTCATCCCCTGTCTCTCAACTTTCAGATTCTCAGTTCAGCCCACAAAGCAAAACAAAGTGGAGGAGTCATAATAGTCCTTGCTTGGTTTCTGTTGCTAAGCAAAATATTGCCTGCTAGTCAGAGTAGGATGGTGTCTGCTGTCTGGGATGGTCTTTTTCATTATAGTGATGATACAATGGAGACTGGATGAAACATTAAAAAAGGAGAAAATGAACCAAATCCTCACGCTGGATGGTATTTGTAGAAGCAGCTCTGCTTCCCCTGAAACCAAGTCTAAATCATCCCTTAGTTTCAGTGCCTCCATTTCAAATTTGTAATTCTAATATCAAAAAGGTGTGTTAGTCATTAATATTTTATCCATTCTTATAATATCAACAGAGATAAACCCAGCTGAAGGTTTGGCAGCAAGCTGCTGAACACTGAGCCCAGCATAGGTGCATTACATTTCATTCATTAGAGCCATATTTGTTGCTTCACGTAGGATTTGTGTAAAAACTTGTACAGATTCCTTATCCACAGAAGCTTGCTCCAAGCAAGTTGCTAAACTCATTAACAGGGCAAAAGAAAGACTGTGCTCCTATAATTTCCAGTTCAGTTATTACAGAGTGCACAAAATCCTAATTCTGCTGTAGTCTAAGGAAAAACTCCCACTGGCTTAATGGGACCAAGATGGCATAAAGTTAATTTTCCAATACAATGTAGAAACCAGAAGAGTGACTTCAATGGGGCCTGGATCTCAGGAGACGAAACTCTGTTATCTCAGAGAGGCAAATGCTGTACCTTGCTGCTAGAATAAGAAGCACTGCTGCAATAGGCAGAAAAAGTTTTCAGTTTTATCAGCTGATTTCCATTACGTATGCAGAGTTCTGACCTCATGAGAACAATCTGGGTAATCATTCTTTCTTTGAGGGCAATCACATTCACCTACATTTAGGCATATAAAGCACTGGAGAATGTCTTTTTTAAAGTAATAATCATAGTGAAGAGAACACACTTGTTTTATGTGAAAAGAACAACACTGGATTGATTTCATATACGCGGGTGTTTGTGTACTCAGTATTCAAAGGTTATGTATTTCAATTATGTTAATAAAGACCAATTCATGGAGTGCCCAACTATCAAATGGCCCTTTGCCTGTAGTTTAATTAAATGCTCATTCTTTGGTGGGTTATCAGTGGTGAAACACCAGAACAATAACTGCTAGTATCAGGAAATTGGCATAGGCGGGTGAAAGCTGTTTCTCTTACAATAGTCCACCACAGAGGGCTTCTTTTTGTTCAGCATAGAGAGGAAATTATTTGTACAAAACATGATGTAAAGGCTGTTCAGATCTTTCAGCAAACAGGCTTTGAGGACAAACCAAACCTTTTTCATTACATAAGCTCATATCCACCAAATACATGAAGCACGTTTTAACCAAACGCCATGAGTTTCCAGCCTCAAGAAAGACTCCATGAAGTGGGAGAGTAGCAATGGAGTGCCTATCTTCTATTTCTCCTTTCACAGATGTTCCCATACTTGTGGTGGGAAAGCAAGATTTTGCAGGGCTGGCCTGCAGTTTCTGAGGAGCCAATTTCCTCTCCTTAGCCAGACAGGCATTTCTCTATTGGGTACAGAAGCATTTCTGAAACCTGTTCCTAACCTATGGAGAAATTTGGGAAGTCGTCTTTATCAGACAGGGTATCTGCTGTGAATCTCCTGTGAATCCTGTGTGATCTTTGGACTGTTGTTGGCTCTGTGGGCCGGCACCCATGTTGGTGCTAGGAGATCTGTATATATACGTAGCTATGCACAGGACTGCACACAACAGATGGGAAAATAGCTTCTTACTTAATTGCACTGAATCCTGCTAGCAGTCATAGTAAAAAGCAGTCAAACTGCTTTTGGTTTGAAAGGTCATGAGTTTATTCCTCCCTCTCCTGAGCCTTTTTTGTTCGTATCCACACAGACGTTACAACAGTCTTGCATAGTGCTGCGGTGTTATTCGATGTAAAAATATTTAATTTTAGCCAGAAGTGCAGGATTATTTTTTGCTAATTCGTTCTGAAAATTATTCACTTCAGACAACTTGCTCTCCCTTTTGGCAGTCCACAGGCACTGTGAAAGTGGTGTTAAATCATGCTTCCACATTTTACAAAAGGACCTAGATGAGAAAAGCCAACTGCTGCTTCCGTGTCATGCCTGGCCTAGTTATGGGCAACTTTTATTTATACTCTATCAAGATATAAATAACAATGCAATGATTGAGAACATCAGAGCTTCCTCCATGTCATAAAATTGGGAAGAGGGAATAGTTCTGTGTGGTTATTGATTTCCAGCTGCTTAATTGGTGTTTACAATATCTCTCCTTGAAAATAGCCATGTGCGTTTCATTCCCTACTTGCTTGTTTAATTTAATTTAATCAATTGTTACACACCTGTTTCCACTTACTTAAAATAAAAATTATCTACAGCGTAACGAATATGAAGAAACGTTATAAGCAATTAATCTTTATCTTTGTAATGTTTTTCTTGGAATGGTATAATTAAGAGTCTACACTTTAAAAATAATCAGATAGCAAGTTTATACATTAAAACACCAGCAGACGTGTGAACCTTCCTTTAAACTATATGGGAAGATTTAAAGATAGCTGTGGAAAGAGAAGAAATACGACTTTTAGAACCCTTCATTGGAGATTGTTGGAAAAAACCTTTTTTTTTCCTCTTAGAAGGGATACTCTATCACTAAATGCTGGGAAGAGACAGCTGCAGAGCATATCCAGATTTTTCACCAGCCAAACCAAAGAGGGATGAATAAGATCCTTGTTCATTTTATTATGTACTCTATGCCCAAGCACAAATAATACTATACATTGCTTACTCTCTTAGTAAGGAGGAGAAGAGCATATCCAGCTAAGTTCCTAGACCTCATAACAAGACTCAAAACCAACAAAGCAATAAAAATAAATTAGTGCCTTAAATCTTACTTTTCATTTAATGATTTCTGAGCTCTTCTTGGTGCCAGGCAAGCCAACTGGACGCCAGGCAGAGCCAAGGTGGCTTGCCACCCTCTGCTTTCTACTGGGCTGTGCTGCAGCATGGCTCTCTTACAGGGGCTGGCAGGCTCATCCCAGAGTATTTTAAAAAAGCAGCTATAGACCCTCCCCTGGAAAGCATAATTGCCAACAAACATTAAGAAGCAACGTTATCCAGAGTATCATGTATTTGCTATTAATTGATAAGCTAAATCAAAAGCATGGGATTAGTGCAGAGAAGCCCCGTGCTTTCATATGGCCTCTGAATCTCTCTTACTTAGACTCTTAGAGCTGGTACCTGTCTCCTCCTGAGTGCCTTATCCTCTTTCCTTATGCAATCTGAAGATAGTAATTAATGTATTCTACCGAAGGGCTTTAGTGACTGGGACAGCAATTTTATGCAGTTAATAGGTGTGGACTGCTGTTTTATCACTTCCCCTTGTGGACAGAGTGTAGAAATTTCACGCAAAAAACAAACGCCCAAAGACCTTAAATTAAGGTAGGGATGTTGTTGTTTTTTTTTTTCTTTTCAAATTTTCCTTGCTTACTTTTTTTTACAATGTCTGGAAATCCCCAGTGAGTCTGACAGAAGTCCCTAACTCGGCTGGTTTCTGCAGAACAGAACATTGCCAGATGATGGCTCACGCTTCGCTGACGATGTTCTGTCATCTATTGGTGCTAACGATGGATCAGTGTCTGTCTCTACAGCCTTTTTAATAGGTACTTTATTATTTTGACACATTTCTTTCCCTCCTGTTAATCCAGGGATTAGCAGTGACATGTCTAAATTCATGCTTAACTGTGTTAACATCATCCCTCTTGTACTGACTTTGCTGAGATCTCACACTGCTAGCTTCCTATTCCTAGCTTCCTTAAATATTGCCATGGAGATTCTCTGGGGTTCTCTTTGTGAGCTCTAAAGCTTTACCTGTCAGGTTGGCTACAATACAAAGCACAAAAAAGGCAGACTAAATGACAGTATGATATAAAATCAATGGAAGTCCCATAGCAGAAGAATAAAATAAAGAAAGAAAAAAACTATAAACCAAGGGGAAAATAGTAACAGAAAAGTGTCTGCATAGTCACACAGCACATGGGGAAAATCATTTATCCATCCCCTGCTCTTCGCCAGGATCTGAAAACTTACTCTGACCAGATGCTTTGCTGTTATCTACCCCTGGGATTTCTTCAGTATGGATGTGTCTGCATTCCTGTAGCAGCACAGGGCAAGTGTTGCCTGTAAATATCTGTCTTCCTTGTGGACCCACTCCCAGGAAAGACTGAACCACTCTCCTGATGGTTGGTTTGGCTCATAAGCACAGCCCCTAGCACATAGCTGAGCGGTGCAGTTGACACATTGGAAGGAAGGGAAGCCATCCAGAGGGACCTGGACAGGCTGGAGAAGTGGGCCCATGAGAGCATAATGAGGTTCAACAAGGCCAAGCACCGGGTGCTGCAGTTGGGCTGGGGCAATCCCAGGTATTGATACCGACTGGGGGAAGATCTGCTTGAGAGCAGCCCTGCGCAGAAGGACTTGGGGTCCTGGTGGATGAGAATCTGGCCATGAGGCAGCAGTGTGCGCCTGCAGCCCGGAAGGCCAGCTGTGTTCTGGGCTGCATGAAAAAGGGGCGGCCAGCAGGAGAGGGAGGTGATCGTCCCCCTCTGCTCGGCTCTTGTGAGGCCCCATCTGCAGCGCTGCGTCCAGGCCTGGGGCCCCCAGCACAGGAAGGACGTGGAGCTCTGGGAGCGGGGCCAGAGGAGGCACTGAGATGAGCAGAGGGCTGGAGCAGCTCTGTGTGAGGAAAGGTTGAGGGAACTGGGCTTGTTCAGCTTGGAGAAGAGAAGGCTGCGGGGAGACCTCATGGTGGCCTTCAGTGCTTGGAGGGAGCGGATAAACAGGAGGGGGAACGGCTGTTTGTGAGGGTGGGTGGGGATAGGACAAGGGGAATGGTTTTAAACTGAGACAGGGGAGGTTTGGGTTGGATATGAGGAGGAAGTTTTTCACCCAGAGGGTGGTGAGGCACTGGCACAGGTTGCCCAAGGAGGCTGTGGATGCCCCATCCCTGCAGGCATTCAAGGTCAGGCTGGATGTGGCTCTGGGCAGCCTGGGCTGCTGGTTCGCAACCCTGCACACAGCAGGGATTGGAACTGGATGAGCACTGTGGTCCTTTTCAACCCAGGCCATTCTATGATTCTAAGATTCAATGATCTGTTTTCAGCCACTCATCTGACTGACTTCATTCCTCTTGCTGCTCTTCTTCCCAATCCTCTCTGTTTCTCACTGTACCTTTCTCTTCATCCAAGTAAAAATAATCCATGGATAAATAGTGTTGACAACAGATACAGGACTATAATGAAGATAGGAGGAAGAGTGAGGTAGATTGTCCATAACAATTCCAGTGGCACTACAGAAATATTTATAATTGATAAAGACATGGATTTGGCAAGCGTTGGACCTTGAGAAAAGACTCGGAATAAGGAAAAGGGCTTGAGATGTCTATGATAATTCTGCTCAAAATTCAAAAGGACTCTTGGCTCTCCCAGGATATTTCTGACAGAAGAGGGAACAGCTTTAGACTCACCTCTTTCCTGTCAGAGAGTGGGAGTAAAATGAGCAGTTATAATGAAGTTGATTTTGTAAATTGAACCAGAAGAGACAATCTTTGGGATTTCAAACAACTTTGGAAAGAAACATTCACAGTTGAAAATTTGGAAACCTTGCTTTTGGAATCCAGCTAGACTTGGGTAGAAATGATTAAGAGGATGGAGGAACTGCCTGCAGACAAAAGACTGGAACTCTTCATTTGGAAAATGCTACGCTCCTTAGGGTTTACAGGATCAGGAGAGTGGTGGAGAAGATGAATGCAGACTTTTTATGCACCAAGTCCCACAGCTCCAGCATTAGTGGGCAATGAACAAATGTAAAAGACCAGTTCAAAACAGATACAACAAAATACTTTGCACAGCAAAAGTAGTGAATTTTTGGAATTTGCTTTCATACAAAGCAGTGGAAGCTCATGATAGGAAGGTGAAAAAAGGATGAGACATTTATGTAGAAAAAGGCAGGATAATCCTTTGAGTGGGGTGTTGGATGAGGTGAGGTCATGAGATCTTTTTCAAAGCGTTCCTGTGATTCCATAACAATAACATAGTAGTGGAGATAGGCAGAAACATATATACTGATGTCCAGTATCCAACATTTCTGGCTGCTGGGGCCAGGAGAGGAGAGCAGGCTGCAAAAAAGTAGTCAGGCTCCCCCACTTCCCCCCCCCCCCCCCCACAAAAAAAAAATAATCCTATTTTCCCTGTCAAAATTAGCTTCCTGTTGCAGATGGTCTAGTAGTCTTGTTGCCCATTTCTTATGTTTTTAACCACTGGGTGCTGCATCAAGGTTTTGGAGACCCTTAAGCATGTTACTCTTCTGTGTCTCGTTTCAGGTCTCTCATTTATTTCCACTTGGTTGTCTGTCACTCTCCATGTCTCTGTGTGCCTGCCCCTTGTTTTCAGATTCCCCTGCCCTAGCCACAGCTACATTTCCTTGCACTCTCACATGCACCTCTTAGCTGCCTCTTGTCCGGGTGGCACTCAGCCCTGCTGCGGCACGTAAGCTGTGGTTCCAATTGCTCTGCGGTGCCTGTCTCTGAAGATGGACTTGTTAGGAAGCAGCTGGATACAACTGGCTGACCCCACAAGGCTACTGCATCATTTCCTAGAATGAAATGTCTTTGGCACTGGCTTCTTCAAATTTCTCACTCCATCTTACTCAAACTCCCCTCCCCCCACAGCCACACATACTTCCACATACTCATGCTTCTATAGGTTAGCTTGCCAGGAAAACCAGGCTTGAGAAAAGCATCTCTTGCACATGCCTGGTCTAGTTTGGGGTGACTCAAGTGTCCTTGCTTCCACTTCTCTACTTACTAAATGGGACAAGTATAGGACGAGTCCAAGCTATCCTGCTTTCAATGTGTTCTGCTCTCATTAGAGTAATGCTAGATCTAGAGCAGCTCTCCTGGTGCCATGAGTAACATTTCCTTGTTATTGCTATTCATAGTAGATAAAAAAAATCAAGGGCATTGGAGCCATTATGCAAGACATTACAGAAGTGTCACTGTTAGATCCTAGTTTTCAAATAATTAGTGTTTTTCTTTTTCTTCTTTTTTTTTTTTTCCTTCTTAAGTGATTCTAAGTATTCCTTTCTCCCCATATTTTTTCTTTGTGTCAGTAACCCAAGAAGAACGTGTGGGAAATCCAGGCAGCCTTTAAAAGCTTGAATCAGCAATACTACTTAACTGCAGACATTTTTTCCCCACACCTTGTTTCACAGCTGCAATAGCTTGACTTGAGCTGTCTACTGGAATTGAAGCTCTCCTTGTTGTAAGAGCTGTATGTTACTATTTCTTTTTGTAGAGTGGGAATTGACATAAAAGGATTTCCCAAAACAATTGTACATTGAAATCAAAATGGGATGAGGTATGGGAATCTCGAGACGAGCACCACAGTTTTCTTCACCATCCCTCTGGAAGAGGTCTCTCACCCTCCTCCATTTTGGGACCCCAGGCAGGCTGCTGCCCTCAGCAGATGCTTCTATTGAAGTATCCCTACTGAATGCTTACAGTCATTCCTGGAGGCAGCTGGCCAAGCAGAGAGCACAGAAGGAGGAGAATATTTCACCCCTGTATGCATTTATAAAATCTTTTTGCAGGTGACAGGATCAGAGCTTGCCAGCAGCAGGCAAGGGATAAAAGTGTGTCAGCATCTTAAGGTGGGACCCCAGGGAGCCCTCATGCTCCCTTGGGATAAAAAGTGGAGGAAAAAGATAAACATCTCCTTAGCTCCAGACTGTCTCTTGTCCTTCTTACCTCCCCACTGCAAGCACTTCTCTCTTAACAGGCTTTATTTATTTATTTATTTTTTAATGGGAAAATTATAATTTCAGGGAAATGGTGCCAATGTTCTGCATTATTTGTCATGGTAATAAATGTTTTCCATATTAAGGTTGAGTTGCCTCAGTGGGACACACCTGTGTCCCTTACTGGCTGTGATCTGTGCTAATTGAGTGAATGATGCGCCCAAGAAAAGACAATGGAGAAGAATGAAATGAAGACAGATGAATTCAAATGCACCTCTCTGGTGAAGTGAGAATACTGTTGTTTCATGTTCTTTTGATTTCTGGAGATCTCAGATTCTGAGCTTTCCCATTTCATAAGAAAATTGCCAGTTTGTTCAGGCTTTTGTCTGTGTCCATTTCTACAAGGAAGATCAAAACCTTGCTTCTGGAGAAGAGGAAGTTAAAACGGTCAACAGTTCTATGAAGTGACACCACAGCTGCTTCTTAAATACCAATGGATCTTAATGAAAGGCAGCCTCATACAGCTACTGCAGCAGCAAGCAGAGGTCCCAACTGATACTTTGTCCCCACTATGCCCAGCTCTTTGTGGACAGGTTATGAAGGAATAACTTCTCCTTGAGAAATTTAAAACCTTGTTAGATGAGACAGAAAGAAGAGAATAAAGACCCCCACTGGGTAAAGAAAAAGGCCTTGGTCACACAGAGCACATGGTATAGCCAGGAATAAGACGAGGACTATCTAGTAGCCTTGCAAGAGAAAGTCATTCGCATTAAGCAGCTCAGTTCCTATTGCTGGGTCAGTATTTGAGACTTTCTGTTCAAACACGAACTCCATTCCTGCATGGGAACGAGCATGGATCTGACACAGCAGACACAGTATTGGATAGCAGACCCAGGCTGGACAGGTCTGGACGTTGCATCCAAGTGAGGTCACTGCTCCTGAAAGCAGCTGTGCCGTCTTATTGGGCCATCACACTGCTCTCCTGAGCCTTGTCTTCTCCTAAGGTGGTGTCAAACCTACTTTGAACTTGAAGTTGGAAGGGGCTGAGCTCCCAAGATGCTTCTTTTCCTGGAGTCTGTTGGCAGCAGTGACAATCAGGCAACTGATGCATTAACATACCAGGGAGGCTCTAATGTTTATTCATGTGTCGCTCTCAAGGGTTTATTGAATTGATGCCTGGTAAAGCGACTAATGGGAGCCCTTGGCAGGGCACCTCAGATGAATTTCCTCATTATCTCTCTAGATTTTATACTCTCTAGCAAAATCAGTATTAAAGCTGGTGCACAGTGCAGTCTTTTTTAGCTTCAGGGTTTGAAGATTTATGGGGCATCAGGGAAAACCAATGAAGGCAAAAGACAATGACATAAGAAGCAAAATTCAAGTCACATGAATTGTTACTGAACTAGGGTGGGTGATTTTCTACCTTTGTTAGGGAATCTTTATTACTATTTTTTTTTAATCTCCCCCTTCCCTATAATGTGCTTTGGTGAGGCAATATGTGGCCCTTGCATTCCAGAAACTGTTAACAGAGTGAAGGAGGCATTAAGCTCTTAATGGAATGAAAAGGATTTGAGATGACAGTTTTAGGATCTCAGCGATCTAGGGATGCTGAAAGAGGGCTGGAGAACTGGGAGAAGCAGCACCTCTGTAACACAGCAGTGTCCACCCCTATCCATCTTGCCATTTCCATAGCACGTTGAAGCCTGGACAACCGTGGAGCCTTAGCAGTTCCCTGAAACAGGGCCAATGGTTCAGCCATTGCAGTTGTGAGTACCAGAACTGGGACGAAAGCAGTCTTTAGCTCAAATACTGCTACTACTGCAATTTCTCCAACTATTTTTTATTATTATTTTTTAACCCAGAAGTCCTGCAGTGTCACAGGGTCAGTTTTCTTCAGATTTCAGATGCAAACTGCTCAGCACTGATGCTTTTCACAAGCAGCGTAGCCCCCACCAAGATAAAACCTGCTGCCTTGTAAGCCTGCAAGCTATGGTTCTCACGAGTGAGCACAATAATGTTACTGAATCAGATATTTTAATATTTCATTAATTCTGTGGAATTATTTTTAAGATTCCCATCATATTTACTTATGACTGCCCTAAGGGGAAAGAGGAGAATTTAAAAGGCTGGTAGCACTGTGACTGTAAGGAAAAGCAGGCATGCATCTGGGTTGTTTTGCTCACCAAGGATACTCCATACTCTCCCGATCCCAAAATTATTGTTTTCTTCTTTCCCACATCTTCAACAGCAGCATTAAGAAATTCAATCCAGATGTCCCTGTAACATGCTCAAAGGGGTTTTGAAGTTATACTCTAAGATAAGTCAAAAGACTTTTCCCCTTTCCATTGCTTAGCATATTTTTTATTGCTGTGAGATTACAGCTTAACTATTAAAAACACATATGCTTAAAGGCTTCTCTACCTTTAAATCCAAGCCTGACCAAGGAAATAATGTATTTATGGATGTCAAAGTGTTGCGTTTGGGGGAACCCTATTCCCCCACAGCTTGCATGTTTTACAACTAAATTGACATGAGGAACTGGACTGCACGTGCCAGTCATCTAGAAACTATTCAAACAGGAAAGTTCTGCTAACAGGAGTCACGTTCAGTCCTGATTGTGAACACAGATGGTGAATTTCACATGGCATCAGAGGACCTGTGATGAAGAATAGCTGTCACCTACCAATACCAGCACCTATTCACATAATGTGGTATGGATACCTTATGTCTGTAAGATAGGCACGCAGTGGCTGTAGCATTACATCCATATACAGCTTTAACTTAGCATGCTGCCTCGAAACACACAAAAAAAGTCTTGCTTCATGGGAGGAATCAAAGCCCCAGTGCTGGTGAAGAAAGGAAACTTCTTTGCCCTTTCTTCCAGGAGCCTTTTGGCACAGGCATGATTGTATATCCTTCTCTGTGCTCTTTACGTGCCCTTCTTTACAAACTGAAGTACGACGTCTACAAGTACAGTTCATAAGTGGAGATGAAGGTTATTTTGGTCCTATCTGGATAAATCCCAGCAGCTTCAAAGGAATTAGTGGCAAATCTTGCCATATAAAACTCCTAAACATTTGATAGCATGGAAGCGATGTACAAATCCCATGTGGGGTTTCAAGAAAGGGGCAGATTTCAACCAGTAAAATTCATGGCCCAGCAGGCTGTGGAGGATCTTGTTGGTTCATGTGTTATGAACTTCTCTCCCCCAATCATTTTATTACCTTGAACATCTGTGGAAACGTGGAGGTGCAGGAAGCCTCCAGGCTGCTCAGCATGTTTGACTCAATTTTCTCCTTGAACATGTGCAAATGCTCCTTCTATTTGCACCTTCGCAGAGCTGTGATTTGCAACACCAAAGCCTAAATGACACCTAAGATCCCTCCAGAGCATTAAATAAACAAGCCAGTAGGGCGTCTCACAGTCTGGGAAGCGCTAAACTGAAAGCAGGAGCACAAACTGCTTTGAAAATGAACTAGTTGGATTTCTTTTCTGTACTCCAAATCAGAGAGGTCTTTTTATTTTCTTTTTCCTTTTTTCTTTTTTCTTTCTTTTTTTTTCCTAAATGAATCCAGGCTTTGCTCACTCTCCAGAAAACTAAACTAGGATTGTGATTCAAGTTTTATAGTGTAGTAAATCCTGTGTTTCTAATCTCATTTTATTTAATTAGATTTATGTGAAATAAATATGAAAATGAACAGGACAGTCAGTGTATGATCCACAGTAATGTTTTGACAGCATGAGTGTTTAAGGTCTTGTACACTGTAGGTATGCTTCTGATTTGGTACTGAGAATAGATACAAAACTCATCAAATTAGTCAGAGGCAAATTAGACTTTAATAGCTAGTTAAAAGCTAGAAAGGGGCTATGACTATGGTCTTGTTCAACATCTTCATCAATGACCTTGATGAGGGGATAATGGCCACCCTCAGCAAGTTTGCCGATGATACGAAGTTGGGAGGATTGGCTGACAGCCTGAAGGCTGTGTTGCCATTCAGCAAGACCTGGACAGGCTGAGAGCTGGGCAAAAAAAAAACGGATGAGGTTTAACAAAAGCAAGTGTAGAGTCTTGCATCTGGGGAGGAATAATTGCATGCACCAGTACAGGTTGGGGGATGAGCTGCTGGAGGGGAGCTCTGCGGAGAGGGACCTGGGTGTCCTGGTGGACGACAGGTTGGCCATGAGCCAGCAGTGTGCCCTTGTGGCCAAGAGGGCCAATGGCATCCTGGGGTGCATTAAAAAGAGCGTGGCCAGCAGGTCAAAGGAGGTGATCCTCCCCCTCTACTCTGCCCTGGTAAGACCTCATCTGGAGCACTGCGTCCAGTTCTGGGCTCCCCAGTACAAAAAAGACAGGGATCTCTTGGAAAGAGTCCAGCGGAGGGCCATGAAGATGGTGAAGGGCCTGGAGCATCTCCCCTATGAAGAAAGGCTGAGTGAACTGGGTCTGTTCAGCCTTGAGAAAAGGAGACTGAGAGGGGACCTGATCCAGGTCTATAAATATCTAAGGTGTGGGGGGCAGAATGGCGAGGCCGGACTCTTTTCAGTGGTGAGTGGAGACAGGACAAGGGGAAATGGCCAGAAACTGGAGCATAGGAAGTTCCGCACAAACATGAGCAAGAACTTCTTTACAGTGAGGGTGACGGAGCACTGGAACAGGCTGCCCAGGGAGGTGGGGGAGTCTCCTTCTCTGGAGATGTTCAAGACCTGCCTGGATGCCTACCTGTGCTACCTGGTGTAGGGAACCTGCTTTGGCAGGGGGGTTGGACTCGATGATCTCAGGAGGTCCCTTCCAACCCCTACAATTCTGTGATTCTGTGATTCTGTGATTCTGTGACTATATGCAAGGTAGTTTGGACTTGGAGATTGGCAGTGATTTTATTAAAGTAATTGGCTGTGAGGAGACCTTCACAAGTTTCTTCTAAAAATAAGCTCTCTCTCCTTTGCAAAGAACTGCCCTACTCCAGATGATGGCTGAGGGGAATGTAGTAAGTTCTGCAATCACAGAATAGCACAACACACAGTACCTCTCTTTGAGACATTCCATAAAGGTGCCTATGTTTCTGGCCAATCATCTCATTGCAAATGAAATTACTGTGATCAGAACTCTCGACAAAGCAATGTTTTGCTCATTTGTTTCTGAGATGCATCACGCATTGAAGGAGAAAGGCCACAGTTACTAGAAACAAAATCCATCACTCTGTCATCCGTCAGTCTTTCCCTTCTGCTGAATCGTTACCTAAAGGATTTTGGAAAGATTTCTTCAACTGGAGAAAAAAAAAAATGAAAAAAGTGTTATGTTGAGAAAATGACCAAGATTACTGTAAAAAGGAAATGGGTACAAAAGATGACAAAACATGACATGAGATACTTCAGCTCCTTGCACCTTATTGCCTGTGGTTCCCATTCTTTGAATTTTTTGCGGAGGAATCTGATTCTGCTTGTTATTGCCAGTAGTAATACCAACATAAATCAGCAGAACAGTATAAGATTGTAATGCAAAGCTCTGATGGTGTTATGCAGAATTAGACCCTAAGTTTTCAGTTAAGAGAATGATGAGTCCCTTAAAAACTGCACCACATACTTAGTTGGAAGAGACTATTAAAGTATAAGGCAGCTAAGAGATTATCTAGAAATATTTTATACACAGAAAGGCAAGCAAACAACTTTTTTGATTGTAATCAGATCATTTAGAAATGCTGACTTGGAATTTCTCCGGAGAAACAACAAGCCTTCCATTTCACTGCCTTTACTGCCCTTGTAAAGCCAGGTAATCGGCTCTGCAAATTGAAGCCATAAATAACTAATTTCACATGGTGGGTGAGGGTTGAATATACTAATTAGTCAAACAGCTGCACTCAGAGTTCAAGCAAGCCAGGCATACTGCATGTACATATTTATATATTCTTCCCTCTGGAGCGTTTGCCACAGCTTAGAGAGAAATAACAAGGCAGGTATGGTCTCAGCCTGTGCAGGGTGGCAGTGCCCCAAAGCACAGACTCCAGCCCTTGGGATGAACGCAGTGCTGAGCAGGAAAGGACCATGATCTAAGCTGTGGCACTGAAGCACCACGTAGGGAATCTGCATTGTGGCTCAGTGATCCCTTCCACTTACAACCTTGAGGGTAAGTCTAAAACAGCTCCTTACATTGTGTATAAAGGCCTTAAATTCGGTTTTTGCTTGAGGAGGTCCTTTCATTTCTTTTTTACTGATGGAGGGCTCCTGCAGATCCTGTGTGGATGAATTTGGCTCAGGCACTGTCCTGGTAGGAAGCAGCATTAAGGGTGCCTCTGGCTTCAGGGCCGAGACAAGGCCTGCTGCTGTGGTGTTTTTGCTAGCAGCTCTTTGGGGCACCCCTTCTGAGCACCCACTTCTAGCACCAGCAGCATCTGGAAGTGCTTGTTTATTCTGGGCATTTCTTTCTCCCTTCCAATCAGAAAGTCCGAGCTCAGAAAACAGATGGGATTGTTCTACCAGTAATTGGTCCAGCTGCTGCAGAGAAAATAGAAGGAAAAGCATATTGCAGTAATAAAAATATAATAAAAGGAATCAAGCAGGATACACAAGAGTATATGAAGCATGCCTGCTCTGATGCTTGATTCGAAGAAGACATGCAGTATTTGGCAAGTGAGATACTGCCAGAAAAAGGAGGAGAAAGGCCTAGAGGGCATTTTATTCCTACAGATAAATACACTATAAAATCTGCAAAAGGACCTCTGACAGTGGCTGTTGTTTTCTGACCCTTTAACCCAGGCTTGTCAGGGAAGCTCTCCCACATGACCCAGAGCTTGTGCAGCATACCATCAGGATGCCCTCCCCAACTTGGTAAGCTCTATCATTCAGACAGAGTTCCAGCTCTGCCATCTCCTGACGAATGGCTTGATGTAGGCGTTGCAGGTTTCTGCTTTCCTCCCTGTAGAGACAGCAATGAGAGCACGCTTCAGTGAGCGGTGCACACTTTCTTCCTTAGCTCCACCAGTACACCTATATCCCCCTTTGTTGCCATTTTGTTTCTACCTATGATCACAGAATAATTTGCAAAGCAATCAATATCAGCCCTCCATTCTTCAGTTATCCCATTTGCAAGTTAAATGTGTTGCAGTCACAGAGCAGTTACAGAGCCTCAGTTTAGGCAATTTCATCTCTTAAGATTTATTACCAGCATAAAGACCTGCATAAGTGTTGCACTTTGAGGCAGCTCAAGACTGGAAGCCCCTACTAACTCTGTGAATACTTGAGCACTGGGATATTCTATGACTTCTCAATAATCACTTTGAATATGAGCTGAATTAAGTCAGTTCCTGCATTCCTATTGTTAAAATATATCCAGCCTAAATCTATGGAACAATCTTCTTCAAAATGCACTGCTTGAACAATGCAGAAAAAAAGTTAGACTTTCTTCTGAGCAAAAACCACAGCAATTTTCTCTTCCACTTGCATGATGCCCACAGCTGCACCCCACTGATCAGCAAATCTACAGTAACACAAGTGCCCAGACACATCACACACACTGCTGCTGATGTTGGCTTTGGGTTTAAATGTGTGGGACTGCCTTTACCTTCCTTCTTCTGGCATATAATTGGAAAACAGTGCCTGCTGTTCGGTCATGTGCCGTTCAATCTCATCCAGCTTCTCATGGAAGTGCTGGCAGGAGATCTTCATCAACTCTATTTCGTCAGTACACTGTGGAGAAAAGCAAGAAGACACTTTACTTGACTTTTCTATGACTCTTCTTTGAGCGCCTCGGTGTTGAGTGTGTTTGAAGCTGACAGCCCACAGGGCATGTGTCCTCTTCATACCTGCACAACAAGGACTACGAGCAACTGCTGCAAAAGCCCAGACTTTGCTCTGGGTGCACCATCTGCATCCTGGTTACTACTTCTTTCCTAAATCCTGTAGGAAGAAGTCTTGGTACTACTCAAGTCAATGGGAATTTCATTTTTGCCACTGAAGGGGAAATGGACTTTGATCAAAATCTGACACAGTGCTCAGTTCTGGTATTATATTGTCATATATTATCTTTCAGCAGTATGAGTTGCTATGGATAAGTGATAGGTTAAGTTAATGTCCACTGGAATTTAGAAACAGTTTTGAAAAAGGAGAAATAGGGGAAGTGAGAAGAAAACTGACAGGAAAGATACATAAGAACTATAAGAGGGACAGATGTCTTCCTGACAGATTGTAAGCATTACACCAATAATTGCTCACCAGTTTCCTCTTAGAACGCTAGAACTGGGTTTATCTAACCAAGAGCAGACATTTACTGCAACATGTGTACATTCAAATAAGGTAAAAGAGCAATTGTTCTGATTCAAAAACAAACATCCATGATAAGTTAGAGAATCAATGCCATATATGTGACCATTTCCCTTGACTGAGAGAAGGAATTTATTATGACTAATCATCTCTGATGTAAACACCAGGAATGTCTCAAAGCAGGTGAGAACAATGAACAACAATAGTATATAAAAAATTCTACTGAAAGACTTTCTCATTACTGCCTTGGAGCACAGAAGTAATATAGGGACAACCCACTAGTAATATCAAAAGAAATCCTATTACCAGTATCCATTGATCTAGGTTTCTAGCCCCATTAAAGACCTTTACTTGGCTTTTTATTCCTTTTCGAAAAAGCAAAGCAGACAGCAGCATCCAAGTTATTTTGGAGACAGTACCATCTGCCTTCTAAAGATGTGCTCCCCTATTACTCTGAAGCTGGTCAGAGTGTAAGCAGAAGTGAGGTGTTCCCATTTTAGCAGATTTTAGTCTCTTGTAATCCATAGGAAGACAGTGTGGGAACCTGCTCTCCAGTGTTGACCACTGTAACTGATAGAGAGCAAGAGGCACGTTTGCAAAGTTTGGCAATGCTTGATCTCTTGAGATCCATGCAATCACCTTTTGATGATCTTTTTACGTTTGTTAGATTGAATGTATCTCCCAGTCCCCAAAAGGCCTGAATTATGAGGAAGTTATCCCTGCTGGGGTCCAGCTTCAGTTAGAGGTCAAAAGATGCTCTCCGAGCATTTGAGAAAACTCAGTCTCCATTTTAATGCAGCTCCTGTGGCAGGCAGGCTCTTGATGTGTGTGACCCAGGCATAAAACCTCCCACAGTAGTAAATGAAATATCTCGCCTTAAAAGCTGTGGGATAGCACTGGAAAGAGCTAATCAGAGACTGGCAGTGGTTTGACAGGACTGGCCCTGTGGCTGCAGCAAAGGTGAGCTCTGCTAAGTATCTGCTCCACGTGGACTGCAGCTGGTTCTCTTACTGCTACGGGTTTGGGCAACAGTCTCAAGCTCCATTGAGGCAGTCAATGTGTCATGAAGACCTTCAAGTTCAGCATTGGATGACTGTTCATCTTATCCTCAAGACTCCTCCATAATCTTTAATTTTAACCTCAGAAAACCTGGCTCTTTCTAGATGGGAGTGTGTGGGGTGCGAGTAAGCAGTGCCCACATGGTAACCAAAAATTCCTCTTCAAGTCTGAGCAGAGTAAAGACTTTTGTCCGCCAGAAAAGTGTACACTAATGACCTGGAAGAGCTTCAGTCCTGCACTTCTCTATGCAGAAGTCAGTGAGCTACAGATAAATTTCTAGATGGTTCCTTGAGGCTAACAGAAATCTACAAATTACCATGCAAAAGATCCAAGAAGTACATGAGGGTACATTTGGTAAAATGTTATGGATGAGGTATGGACAGCCTTCCAGGACCTGACCCTGGAAGTATATTGCAGAGCACATGCTCACACAGATTTATTCACACCTCAGGCTCAGCGAGGATACAGCAGCGACTACTTTTTCCTGGACCTGGACCCTAGTTAGGGTAAATTGTGTTTAAATAGTGTGAATTTGCTATCTAACAGTTGCTCCGTGTTGACTGCATGGTAAATGGGACATAACCTGAGAGCTTGTTCCTGTAAAAGACCTTAAATGCAAAGCACAAAGCGTGCACAAGTGCGATCTGTGTTGTGACTAATATTCAGTAAATTCACTCGCTTATTGCATGGTGACTGGGATGTGGAACCATATCCCTAAGAATGGATGTTGGGCAAGTTTGTTCTTTCCACATTCCCTAAACTACTTAGACTACGTAAGAAAAAACACCACTAGCCCCCACTAGGAGAGTGACAGAACAGTAGTCAATGAGAGGTCTTCCCCATCCACCATAAGGTACTGACTCACTGCCATCGTGTGGCAACAGCAAGGTAGCTAACAAAATGCATGCTTTTCCCTATACTGTTCAAAGACAGGACACTGCAGATGTATACATTCAGTGATATTGCAGGAAAAAAAAAAAAGTTTCACTTTTTCAGACTTTTATGTAAACATTTTCTTCCTCAATTTGTACAACAGTTCAAGTCTCATAACCTTATGACGTGTAAAAAAAAAGAGTGAAAATAGAAACTCCTGCAAATTAGCAGGGATGTGCGCTGCTCCTTTCCACATTTTTCTCAGGACATAAGCCTTTCCCAGTTCCCTTCTTCCTCAACACACCCTGAGCCTTTCACAGTTTTTGGGAACTCACAGGAATTTGGACCAAAGAAATAAAAATCTGCATTTTTTATTGCAGAAGGTTGTCTTAACACAATTCTAGATTTCATGGAAGCTTCCTACTCTCCCATGATGAAATGCCTTGAAGCCCTGAGAAGTTGCCATTCACTTTGATTTAAAACAGTCTGGCTGATGGATGTATCTGGGTACGCACGGTTTGTATTTAGCAAACACTATGCAATAGAACTTAAGGTAGCTCCCAGTAAAAGGGGATTTCACTTTGTATTTTCTGCAGTCCAGAAAGCTACTCAGCTACTGTAACTCAGCTGATTCACTGGAAATCATTCAAACTCACTGAGCCCCATGCTGTAAACCAGATCTTATCTCAGCTCTTCATTTAAACTGTAAATTATCATTCAGTTTACAGCAACCATTTTGAGACTGAACTGAACATTACAAAAATAAGCAGTCCCACAAAACTGCAGGTGTTTGCCACTTTTGTTTAGAAAGAAATGCTTCCTTCCTTGACTCAGGTTATATTCCCAGTATTTGTCTCACTAAAAAAACAAGCATGAGAGGCGAGGAAAGGGAAAGGCAACTTGTGCTCATGGCACATGAGCGTGTCAGCTGTCGTTGTGCACAATTATTTGAAGAAATCTACTCACCAGAGGAAGATTTTGCATTGCGTTTTCCTGCAGAAACGTCAGTGTCCTCAGGAGCTTCAGCTTGTTGGCAGCCTGGTTTGAGCAGCAACCCATGGGGCTATGGAGAGAAACAGCCACAGGACACGTCCGTAAGCAGCAGCAGCAACAACCATGGCAGCAGCAGTAGTGGCAGCAGGGACTGCTGCAGGTTTCACTGCAGTGGTGTGGCCTGTATTTGTATTTTCCAGAGAGCACGGTGTCAAGGGAGGCTGATTTTGTCAGGTGGCGATGGGGTGGGCAAAGCACAGGCAGCTGCCTGGTCTTCCTCTTTTCTCCAGTTTGGCTGGGGGTGTCAGTGGTCTGCTTCACACCGTCCTCTGAAGCCCCTGGGTCTGACCATATGGGACTAGCACCCTCAGAGCAGTGTGCTGACACCTTAGACGAGTCCACATGGTCATCCCTAGCAAGGCTTTCAGTGCAAGGAACATTTTGCCTAGTGCACTTCACCCTTGAAGTAAGTTCCAGGCCTGAAGGCATCTGAACAGTAACAGATGTCAGAGGAGTACGAGTCATTTCACAGTTTTGGACAGAGTCCCCTAGTTCTGGTTTGTTAGTGCCTAACATTTCCCTTGTGCCCCCTATCTCTTGCTCGTTGGGTGAACTTAACCCTGGTGCTCCTGCTCGGCACAGAGGAGGCCTGTGAGACACTTGTGAAGAGCAGCTTGGAGCGGCACAGCCCTTACACAGAGTTTCTGGGACTCCCCTTCTAGAGAAGCATCTTATTTTTTTCACATCAGCACCCATTTTACAAAACTTCTGCCTGTTTGTAACCTCATTTGCTGCAAGCATGGCACCATTTCTGACGAACTCTTCCACAGCCCACCACAGTTCTTCACCACATTCTGTACAGTCGGTGTGGGCATTTCTGTGACATGTGACTTCACTGCCGTTTTCCATCAGGCCTCTCTCACTTTCATCATCACCTCCGAGCTTGCTCTCAGGGTTTGTATCACTCAGTTCAGTGAGGGCTGCATTCATATTTTTATGTCCTGTACTGAAATTAAGCTGACAATGAAATTTTGATGAGACCAGATCTCCTTCATCTTGAGTATCACCCTCGAAAGGAGTATTCTCTTCTGTGCACTCCTCTTTTTCAAGATGCTGTCTTTCAGTTTTATACTCTTCCATGCCACATACTCTGTCTTGGACAGAACTCTGCAGCTCAGCATTACAGGACTGATGCTTGCCATTTTCCGCAGTCAGCAGAAGGGAAATCTCTTCTCCCTGGTCTCTGCATGCTTTTGTTGGTCTAGATACCGTCTCGATGCTTTCACAAGCTCTGATGAAGACTTCACCAACACGATCATCTTGATTTTGATGGAAATCTTGATTTAACAGAGGAAACTCTGTCGTGTGTGACAGAGCTGTTCGTTGGTTATAGAGATCAGAAAAAATATTCCTCTTTCCTGACAAAGGTACATTCTGAAGGGGAAAAAAAGAAAAAAAAAAAGAAAAAAGAAAAAAAAAGAAAAACAGCAGAAAAATATACAGAAGAAAAAAATATATAAAAGAGGAATTGAAATATTGGAATTTTGCTATCACAAGCATTTGCCCATCATCATTTTGTCCTGGACATCTCCGCACGTAAAGCCTCTTTAAACACATCTTTAAATACCAGCAAACCACATAATCAAAAGCTATTGTCTCATTTCTTATCTAACCATGCATTAGTGTGGTAGAAGAGTTGGATAAAACTCTGAGAATACTTCTTGCCTTCTGAGGTTCTCTAGGAGGATGAATTTGTGTTCATGAAGCTTTCACGACTCCATGATTTTTATTTTTAATTATTACATTTTGTTATTTGTGCTAAGGTTACAGAGTTTTCATAGACCCACTGACTAATATTGTTGATTTCTTACTTGCAGTACTAAAGATTCTGGCAGCTCCTCCATGAACCCACTGCTGTCTGACTGGCAGCTGCTTGTTCTTGTCACCATCATCTCTGCTGGGGAAAACAAAAGATGAGAAAAATTACAAAGAAAGCAAATAGCAGCACTTGGCCAAAATAGACACAGAGCTAACCAAGGGCACTTCAAGTGTATTTTCCACTTCTAGAAACATTCTTGACCCTGGTGCTGTTCCCCAGAAAGCTGTAATATCACTATGGCCAGAACAAATAACAACATGTGCTCAGGATAGCTACAGCTGATGATGCTCACTTATCCTCCAGTTTAATCATCAGCTGCAGATTTCATTTTTGATATATTTGCACAACATATGCAATGTAAGTAATCTATAAATAATCCAGCCATTTGTTTTCCTTCACTAAGCATGTTGTCTTTTGACAGTTGGTTGTTAGAACTGGCTCCTGCCAAGTTTCATGCAGCCCTGTGTAATTTGAGTGGCTTCAACCAGGTGAATTCTGCAGGAAGAGGGTGCTGCCCTTGAGTCTCGCCAGATCAGTTTATCCTTACTTTGAGGAACCGTGGTTGATTTTGGTTGGAATTCAGCAAGTAGAATAGTAACAAGTAGAAATGATGTATGATTGCATGGTAAGACATAAAAGCAGAAGGAAGATATTCTAGATCTGCTCCAGAGAAGATTTGTAATCTAGCACCAATGTCATCTGGCTAAATTAGTTTTTACTTCAACATTTGCAACTAGATTATACACTGTTAGCTATCCAGTATCATCAGTATGAGCCAATCCTCTTCAAAAGTGCAAATGCTAGAGAGTAAGCCCAGAGTTATCCAGTACATCCTGATTAACTCCCAGCCCTTGGATAATGCACGTTTTCAGATAACCTTTATGCTCATAGTGCCTTCACATTCTCAGATACCTGGCACAAAAAGAGAACCTGAGTATGGGAAGCAAGCTAAGGGATTGTGCTAGGAAAAGAGTGGGATGGAGGCAGACACTCTGCATACATGTCCTCTCTTCTTCCATGCATACATAACTGGTGCTGGAACAGCTGCCCAGAGAGGTTGTGGATGCGCCGTCCCTGGAGGTGTTCAAGGCCAGGTTGGATGGGACTCTGGGCAGCCTGGTCTAGTATTAAGTGTGCAGGTTGGTGGCCCTGCATCTGACAGGGGGCTTGGAGATTCATGATCCTTGAGGTCCCTTCCAACCCTGGCCATTCTGTGATTCTGCGATAACTGCTACAGAGTCTTAACACATTCTGTTTTCTGGTCTTATCCATGAAAATGTGACAGTTCACCAAGCAGTTCTGAGCCATGAGTTATTAATTCTCCTCTGTGTGAATTGGAAAAACCCAAAAACATGTCTATAAATAATGTTTTCACACATTAAGAAACGATGGACTTAAGTAGATATACCTTGGGCATAAATTGATGAAAATCATGCAATCTATTTGTAGACAGCAACTGCAAAACCAAAACCACATATTACCTTTTTTAAAAAGAATTAGTTGCATTGTCATTTGGCATCATCACCCACGTCAGTCACTTTTCCTGTTTCAGATGAGAAATACATGGTTCCTTTCTCACACATTACAAAATTTGCAATGAAGCTGCTGAAAAATGCCTCTTCTGTGGGCGTTCTTAAAACTCATCCTTGTAGTTTCCCACGAGCAGTATCATGGTTCAGCTTATTCTCCAGGGAGAATGCTCTACGTATTCTCTAAACTTTTTTAAAAGCTGTTTCAATTACCCTTTGCATCTTTGCCAGCTGTTGCTTCCAGTGTGTCAGTCTGGCCTGTAGTTTTCCATACATAAAGATGAAGAAATAAAGGCTTAGTAAAATTTTGAAAGTAGAAATGCTTTTGCTGCTATAGTGTCAACCACTGTGAGGCTCAAAATAATGTCTCATGAGGGAAGGACCCTCCATGAGGGGATATGAGTGACCTTCAAGCTTTAAATCTGCAAACTCAGAAGACCATGCTGTCTGCTTATTTAGTGTTTAAAGGTACCTGTTTTAATGCCAAGACACACAGGTTATGAAGGTAGCTGGAATGCTCCTTGTAGGAAAAAAAGCAACAACCTCAAATGGAAGAGTAGTGCTTTTAGAATTCACCATCTGACCTGGTCAAAATCAGGTGGCTCCTGCCAGGTTTGGCCCACTCATTACAATAACTACAAAGCATCTGCTTCAGCAGGACAGTCAGTTGTGTTCGTATATTGCAAACAACATACACTCAATATCATACATCTACGTTTATAGTTTCCTGCACTAGCTAGAGAACTAACCAAAGTATGTGATTTTGGGGCTGATTTTTCATGGAAAACAAAAATAAGGCTGGAAGAAATGTCTGCAGATCAAGTTTGCAGCACTACAGCTAGACTAGGAACATCTCCATGTGTCTCTTTTGACTTCCCCTGGAAGTATGTATCGTGTGTGTTTGGCTGTTACAGTTCTCATTGAAAAAACATCAAGGTTCATACTACTCTGAAAGTCTGTATGTGTATTTAAAAGTGGTTATATTATAGGATCTTATGACCCTTCTGAGCGTTAATCCAGTTTCTACAGTTCTTGTGTAAGCAAAATAGAAAGTAATTTACAGTAGACAGAGAACCATTTTAAGAACAGTTCACTCACATCAATGAAGGTGATTTCATATTCATCTGAGTTAGGCACCTGATTTGCACCTACCTACATGATAGATGTGTAATAAACGAATACTCCCAGAGTAAAGGCTTAAATTCTCCATTTTTTCCATCTGAAGTGAGGTCTCTGAGGTTCTGTGCTGCGGATCTATTCCAAGTACATTCAGATGCCTAATTTAATCATTGCATCCCACACTGACTTGTGAGAGCCTACCCAATGTGCTAGGCTATATCAAAGCTACTCAGATTAACATAAGGAGTTTTTAACAGTTGAGACGAAACACTTTATTGATAGCCAGACAAAATTTCTGTGATTTCCATGGAAGTCTGAATTAAAACCAAGACTTAGTAAGAAAAAATATGGCCCTCCAATGTAAGGTGAGGTGAAAAGCTTGGAAGAAATCGTCCAAGTACTCCCATGAGGACTTCAAGCTGAACAACACACTCCTAGGAGAAATGCAGAGCAGTACTGTGGGCTGGGTCAGAACTAGATCAAAGTCAAAGTCCTTTACAAATTGAGGCAGCTCAGTTACGATCTGTTTAAACACAGCTTGGTTTAATGCCTGTATACCAGGTTCAAGTAATGTTTACATAATGGAAGACAGCATTTGTATACTGGGGAAACTCTGGGTGAAGGCTTGGCCAATCTCTCACATCATTTCCACCCAGTGTCCCAAACAGGGAGTGAGACTGAAATTCAGAGCGTGCCTAATGCCATCCTGTGGAGGAATGGAGTTTCCCTCTTCATGAATGCTTCTAGTTTGCCAATGGTAACAGTACAGTTTTCTTGGCAGGCTGTAGTGCATGGTGAGGATAGCCACAGCTTGAACTTCTGCTAGGTCTAGATCTCCCAGGACCAATTCTTCTCACTACCAGTTCTTCTGAACACGTCCAGATTGTATGTTGTTGCTAGTATCTAAAGCACTGTCAGCACCATTTCACAGCAGCAATTCTTTATTTTTAAATGAACTTCCAGCAACTGGAAAAGCATCTTTTAGGAAGGATACAAGTTGGCCAAAAAGAAAGAGGGAAGGGTCAGCAAAATTTACATAAATGTTGCTTTCACATTCAAATGTGGTTTTTTGTTTCGTTTTTCTGAAACAAATCCGTCATTTTTTAACTGATGGGAGAAGAAAAAAAATGGGTTAAATTACCTGAACGTTAAGCAAAACATGTTTTCATTTCCAGTCTACCCAAATCACATTTTTCCTCAATCATTTGGCTCATCCACTGAACCAAAATATTCATTATTCATGGAGCTCCACGCAGTTCTCCTAGCGTGTGGAGACACCCAAATCTGCAGAGATTCTGCAAATACATGCAGCGAATCACACAAAGGAAAGATAAAGTATGTTTGGAGAAGAAGTAGAGACGCAGACCAGTATTCAACTATGAGCTAAAAATTACAACTCTGGGCCTTGTGCGGAGAATACATCTGGCTATGCTGGAAAGCGGAAACCTGAGAATCGCCCCTAAAGACCTTGGTGAGGAAAACCTTGGCTCCTCGCCTTTTTGTGCTAATTGAACTGGGATAGTTCAGCTCCTGCATCCCATTTCTATTCTGCCTGAATTTTAAATAAAAATAGGTTGGAGGAATTTACTAATCAGGTCTCTGCTTCATTTTGTATCGCATAAGAAAGTATATACCCTTCCAGATCCCAAAGGTCCCACAGCTTTCCAGCCCTTTACTTGATCAATCCAAATTCATTAAGAGACTCTCTCTCTCCTTATTTGCATGCGGATACAGTGGCTTCCATTTTCAGCAGCTTTCAGTACAGGAACTTTCTGAAGCTCCTGGGCTCCTAGGTTTACCACTAATAAAAGAATATTCCCTAATTAGTAAAAAATAAGTGCTGAAGTGCAGTTCTGGGTTCCTCTGAATACTCTGCAGCTGGTTTTCTGTGGACTTGGCTACAAACAACACAACCTCTTTTTAGCTTCCATCCAGGAGAATACTCACAATGTGAAAAGATGCCATGAGAACTTCTGCACTGACTGTAAATAATCCATATGTTTTGCATGTCTACTGAATCAAATTGATGTTGGTCGGCGCCCTCCTGTATTTGTCTTCTACCTCATTTGATTACTTAGGGAATTACAGGCACAATAACTTTGAATGAAAGAGCATTTGCACTAATTTGAATTTTAAATTCACATATTAAAATTTGGGCTTCTCCTGTCATAGGAAAAAGCAGGATGACCAACTGCAGCCTAGCCATGCTGTTCAAGTTCCTGTAGTCATTTAAATATTGCTGGACCTTGGTGTGTTTAAGCACGTCTAGAGCTATTTGTACGTGGGACTAAAGAACACAGAAGAGCTACAGGGTAGTCAGGTATTTTGTGAAGGAAAAAGAAGTCTCAAGGGCTTAGTCAGACTTTTTCACTATAAGCAAAGGCACTTTGAAATCTCACGCAGAACTCTCAAGGCACTGGCATTATTACAGCTTAAATGCTCATGCTAAATTCAGCAAGAAAACTAGATTCAGGCTTAAGACTATGTGTAATGTTCCCATGCCCAAAGTTTAGTGCACACATAAATACCTCACTGGTTGGGGCTTGAAAAACATTTGGATTCAGCAATAGTTGAAATCAACAACAGCGTGAATGGAAGAACCAGTGCAGTAAGAAATAGGTTGAATGAAGGTTGCACTGTGTCCACAGAAGTGCTAGAACTGAATAGACCTTTTCTTACATCCTAGCTGTTCTGTGTTTTGCTTCTCAAACACAGACATCAAATACTAAAGCTGTTCAACAAAGCTGCTCAGCATTACAGCTCTAGTGTGAGCAAATGAGAGATATGATGGTTCTGACTCTCCAGAACTTTGCAACACACACACACACAAAAGAGTTTCAAAAGTGTATTTTTGAAGATACATCAACGTGCTTCCAAAATAGAAATGAGGTTGTTTTGGGTAACTAGTAGTATCCTTCCCATTTAGACACAATATCCCTCCTGCACTGCCCTATTGCATCTCAGAAAAGGACACTGTAGTAAGAGCTGACTGTGTGCTAGAGGAAATGCCAGCTGCAAGGCACAGTTGCACATGGTCTGGTCTTGCTGTGACAGAACAGCGGTAGCTTACTCCCCTCTCCTGCTACCCAGACAGGAGAGGCACCACTGATTTTAAGTATTATGCTCCATTATATGGCTGCTGAGGTCTGATAAAACTCCACTGAAAATATGAATTTCTCAAAAGGCCCAAAGAACTCTTTTTGCTAACGTTTTCCAGCAAAGCAGATTTTCTGAAGCTCACTGGACCTTGCTGCACCACAAGAAATCATTTTGTACATTTTTCAGCATTTTAGTTAAATAAATGTTGCTATTCATACCAGTTCCTGTGTATGCAATAAAACCATGCTGTCTTTCCCTACTCTTGGAAGTGCCTCCCTCATAGGCAACTGCACTGATTATTGACTGTTGACTATGAAAACAAGCATTTTACTGAGTGCTGCTGAAATGTTAGTCCCCTTTTCAGTACTCCTGTGCAACTTCTGTAACACTCATTCACTTTCCACACTGCAGAATGGATGAGCAAGTGAACTGAGTTAAGATCTGATTCAGGAGAATAATCACTAGATGGCAGCAGCACATAAACCACAAATTCTGTTTCCAAAGGCCAACAAAAATACAGAGCTTTCAGCGACGTCTTTTTGCAGATTTTGTTTTTCAGCAACATTATACCAGTAACTAGATAAATCATCTTATTAGAATAATCATGTTATATGAAAGCAAATAATGCACCCCAAAATGCATTCGATGCAGCAAAAGCATCTATTTTTATTGAAAAACAAACAAAGCTCAGAAATGTGTCTATCCCTTGCTCCCTATGAATTGAAGGGGGTTTCCATGCCAAAGATCCAAGACAGTGTGACAAAGTGAAAATATAAAAAGAGCCCTGGATGTTATTACCTGTGCCATGCCATAACCATAAGTATTGCACAGACAGCACAAATGATGGGTCTGTGTCCAGTGGAGCCTACAAGGTCAACAGAATCTGACTTCTCTGAGGAACTGACTTATGCTTGTCAAAACCCTGATACCTCATTTCTCAACCCATCTGCAGTATTATTCTCCCCATCATTTTGGGTAACACTGATATATTTAGGTATAGGGGAAAGTCCTGTGGCCCCCATTGTCTGCAAGGAACTCACGTGGGACAGGAATGCATGACGCTACGCCCAAGGTGCTTGGACTTCTTCAAGGGAGATGTAAAGCAGAGGGCTCACTTGGCAAGTGAAAGCCACTGATATTTTGCCTCATCTCCACGTGCAGCCTTCAGTTCTGTATGCTGTTAACCATTGGGTCTGTACATCAGGGCCGTCATTAGCAGGAGGCATGTGCATAGCCCCAGGGGAGCTCTCGCACCTTGTGACCCAGTGCACACATGGTGCTTCACATCCTCCTGTGCAGGCTCCAGTTCCTTGCCCAGGGTCCCCAGCTCCCCTGGGAGGATATTGGCCTATATGTTCTCCAAATATCAACCACGAGCACCTGAGGGAATGAGGTCAGGAAGCATTAAAGGTACAAACTGCCATGGCATAAACAGCTACACAGCAACACAGCATCTACCATTAGTGCATTCATTTTCAATCCCTCTCCCCCAAAACACCTGAAGAAAAAGCAGTTTTGCACCAGGTTCAGCCAAGTTTTTGGCTTAAGATTCAGTGTATAGATGGTTGTGTCTATCAGGCTCGTGGCACAGCACAGCCAGCAGGCAGAGCACAGCAGCATGGAGCTCTGCCCAGGCTGCAAAACATGCTGGTAAAGTTCGGTGAGAGGGCAAACTTGGCTCCCTGATGCTGTGGCTAGACGACCCTTGATATCCGGCCTGCATGCTAGCAGGCTTTAATGCCAGTGGACATATTTACTGATTTAAAACTAGCTTCAGTACATCTGCTGTGCCCTACGGTCAGCACTGTGACAGCAGGTATGAATATTCTCCATCATGAAGCGCCTGGGGCTGGTGGGTGGGATGGCTGGCTCCCTTTTCCACTCTCTCACGTTGCAGGTTCTATAGAAAGAAGCTTTGTAGAAGAACTGAATTAGATTATAATATTCTACTAGGCTGCTCATTAAAGAAAAATAAAACTTTTTTTTTTTAATGTTCATTTCCCTTCCTTCCTGCCTAAATTGTAGATGAACACAGACAAGGGAAGTAGTGCGTTCCCTACCTTCTGCTCACTGAAAAGGATATACCTTCCTTCCTTGAATTAGTGGAACATCCTCTGCCTCTCCAGAGGAGCTCAGAACTGATGTGTGTGTGCTTTGGTGGCAGCGGTTCTGAAACCTCCAACTTTGCCCAGACAATTTGGTCCATGGAAACCCCTTTAAAAGTATTTAAAGTAGATGGGTCAAAGGTCCCATCAGGTCTGGTAATACAGCATGGCACCATGAATCTCACACGTTGTCACTGAGAGCAGCAGGCACAGCCCTGCAAGCTGCCATGCTTGGAGCAAGGCGTCTGCCTTGCCTTCCACTCACAGCTTCTGATCGCTTCCTGCTTGTCCTACACAAGAACACACTGCCCTACAAATGGAAAAAAAAACCAACAGAAAACTACAAATGAGTAATCTAAGAGCTGAATTTGACGGGAAAAGAGAGAACACTGTAGGCAGTTATCTGTGAAAGATGATGTTTCTGCAGACTGGGAGGTTAGGCGTAGCGATGAATCTAGTCAAAACCCAAAATTGCAGTCACTTTGACAATGGTCTTTTATCTTCCTTCAGCTGATGAAACAGCTTCAAACTTTGCCAGGTCCTCCTCCTACTTTTCCTTGAGAGTCAGTATCACTTCCATCTTATTTCAGCTGAGCTTCAGCCAACTGTCATTAATTCAGATTCATGCCGCTGCCAAATGTCGGGAGAGACGGGTGATGGTTGTGTCTGCTTCTGATGAAAATGAGAGCTAGAGCTGAATGTCATCAGCCTACACTGTAGATCATGTTACATCACAACTTCTCCCAGTAGCAGCTGCACAAAGATAATGAATAAAAAATAAGTGATTGCAGTGAGCCTCGTAGGGCTCTGTGCAACCGAAAGGCTTCACAAAAGGAAGAACGGCTTCTGGCAAAACTTAAAACCTTTGAGAAAAATGAGTGGAAAGCCTCGTTGGTCTTGCAAGGGTCCTGCAAATTCTGCCTGGTCAGCAGCAGACAAAGCAATCAGGAGGTCAGAATACGTGTCTAGCTTTTGGTGGTTGCTTTGTAGAGATCAATTATAGCAGCTCTATTTCCATGGTGATAGCCACTGAACTGTGTTCGGGAGGCCTAAGAATGTCAAGCTTAGTGAGACTGCCTCTTTTAGTCAGTGATATTTTCCAAGGAGAAATTCTCTGTACGGGTAAGCAGACAACAAGTATGTAGAAGATCCATGGAATAAGAATCACAGATTTCATCTGGAAAGAAATCTGAGCTTTCTACAGTATAAAATATGACCAGGATAAACAGCAAAGCCCCCTTCTCAAAGGGGTCACTGACAATGGCAGGAACCAGCCCTCTCCCTTAACAGCCATGGCAAAGCAATATGGGAGCATCAGAAGAAGGTATATGTGTTCTCACAAATCTCACAAATCACTGAATTAGGATGTGAAGTTGGATAAATTTTGGAACGAGGTTTAAGGTTCAAATGGCCAGTCTTTCAACAGGTGCCATTAGCACGGCATCATGGATGGTCAGGCAAGGCTCTGGTCCTGCTGTGCTCTGTTGAGGGTGTAGGTAGGAACGGCAGAGGAAAAAATATTAGAAAAGGTCTCATTTCAAGACCTCAACACAACTTTTGCACAGCTAGATTTCATTTCAGAAGTTTTCTTATTTAAAAGGCTATGGCTGTAAATCTAAACTGACCACTCAAACTGTGTAGCTGTCCTCACGAATACCTAAGGTATTTTGTATTTCCCTGTATTTCCTAGGATTTAAACCAGCAACAGGTTTTTGTAACTTTCATTGGGCCATCTGCCTCAAGCAAGCAGTGTATGCACATCCTTTCCCACTAGGATGAATCAGTCTGCAGGACCTAAAATATGACACATACGCACAGCAAAATGTTACGAATGTGCAATGACTTTTAGGAATGTACTCACTGAAAATCAAACAAGCCCCAGACGCCCTGAGATGGCTGTCTCTACCTGAGGACTGCAGCCAGAGCCTCTTGACACCACTGGCAGGTGGCTCAGCCTTCCAGAGACCAGCTCAGAAGTGTGCCAGATTTCCTCTATTTGCCGCCTATTTTGTGCCCTGGTGGCTGTGGCATCACCACCTCCTGGGTCTCCATCATTTCACAACTTTGCTTTTCAGTGTTGTTCTTTTTCTCTCAGTCTCTGCTTTCTAGCAGTCTTTGCTTATTGCTGGGACCATGGCACTTTCCTCAAGGCTTCTTCAGGCTAAAAATTGCATGAAAATGACACAGCTTCCTCTCAGTTTCACTTATAGGTGTCTTATGTAGAGAAGTAAGAAGAATGAAAAGGCCTTCAAATGGCTTGTGGGCAGAACATGGGGAAAATGTAGTCTGCAGCATCATAAAACAAACGGAAGCAAAACAAAACAGCTAGAGATAGCAGATGACTCCTCTGTGCCAGGTCACCTGCAGAAGATAAAACCGCTGCTTTGCAAAGTGAGGCTTCTCCCCACACCCCAACAAAGATGTGCTGTTTGCTCTATATGTGAAATGCCAGTGCTGTGCAAAGGGTCACATCCTACCAAGCCATGAGACCAAAAAGAAAAGCACCCAAGAGCAACTTCCACTCATAACATAGCAAAACTTGTCTTTTTTTGCAGAGAAAGTGGAACTCCATGAGTGTTCTTTTTAGTGTCTTCCTGGATTTTTATTTTTTTTTTTGGAAGGAGTGGAGATTTTTTTACTGTGAAGATATTTGCACAACGCTAACTCAAATGAACTGCCTCAAGAACATATAGATGTTTATTAAGGATCTATTACTCATCATGTTTTCTGAAGGGAGACCTCATAACAGGAGACCGTATGTGATCATTAACCAATTGCAAAGCTTAACATAAATATCAGGCAGTACCAACAGAAGAGTAATTATAGGACGTTTTTGAGTTCCAGATTTTGATTGCCACTTTAGCAAGTGTCCTCTTTGGCTGTATCTTTGTATTTCCCTTTTATTCATTCTGTTTTTAAAAGTAAAAATCCCTGTGTAGTCAGCAAAGGAAAACACTGTGATGCAGGTAGTGCAGTAAATAAGAAACACTAAATAAGTCTTCCTTACACTGAAAATAAAGGCACCTAGAAAAATCCTATACGCTCGGAAGCATAGGAAATATTTGTGCCTTTTCCTCCTGCCCTTTTGAAGAGGTTGCTACTTCAGTCGCAGGCAGACATTACAATGGATAATAGATAACAAAGAGGATTCACATTCTTGGCACTCAGTCAATTAAAAGAAATGCCAATTGCATTCTGTGAATATTCCCATGGTGCCAAACCATAAGAGAAGCCTGTGAGTGGGAGGAGTGAAGGTGTGATAATTGAAAGAATTGCCACTTGATAAGTCACAGGAGCTAACGCTTTAGCTCAGCATGCAAGGAAGCTAGAACGTTCCCAGCTGCTGCAAAAAATGGGTGTACGGGATCCCTGGCACCACTCATTGGGACAAGATGAATCACAAATGCTTCGGTAGTGAGCTACCGTGTCACAGGGAGCCAGATGGAGGTGGTTACTTTCCTGATTGATTGCCTCCTGGGCTACCACGGGCTTTTCCAGCAGGCTAATTCCTTTCTGCTGGCACTCGATGCCCGGGTCAGCGCCATGCAGGAATTCCTGCTTCTCGGGTACGTCTCTGCCCCGCTGAGGTAGAGGGAAGCAAAGAAGAAGCAAGAGAGAGAAAGGGAGTCTACAAGGTGCACCCAAGTAACACTGACTCCCTAATAGATGTGGCTGCTAATGAATTTTCAGGCACGTGCTGAGTTAAGGGGATGAACAACGCTGGAACATCCTTTAGTTAAACCCAGTGCTTTTACAAAGGCTAATTGAAAAAGGAAGGAGCAGCAGGGGTGGGGGTGGAACAAGGCAGAAGAGGGGGCAGAGGGGGAGAACAGCTCTATTTTTCAAGTGCTGAATATGAAATCCCTGCAACAGATGAGTTTACATGCAAGTCTGCACCTCATCAGGGCAAAGATACAGTGAGTGGAGTCAAGTAATTTTCCTCTGCACACAGCACCCCCAGCCCCTTACCCTGCCCAGCCAGCTTTCTCAACTGTGAGCTTTAGAATATAAACAGCCAATAAGTAAGGACAATAACTGTAGTTCCTGCTGAGAGCTAACTCTGCCTGTCATGCATTTGCTGGGTCCTAATACAGGACAGTGAATAAAGCTTCATTACAGAACAATGGAGTTAGCTGCCAGAGCCTACAGATTTGAATAAACAACAAATAAGCAACATCTGCTCCAGCATATGTGTATGGTAAAAAAAAAGTCACAAAATAAAAGAATTTGTAAATGCCAAAAGCAACACTAAACTGCCAGTGCTACTGTAGAGTGAATTTTTAATTGCACATGCATACAGGCAGGCTGTGGGTATTAGTCTCACATATGTCTGGTTGCTGCCAACCTGGGAGTATAGATGAATTTAATTAAATAAGGATTATCCCTTCTCCCCAGTACAATTACTTATTTATAACAATGATAAAATTGCCTAATAAAAAAGATTGTAATATTTTTTAAAACAGAGCTAGAAAACACTCTGCTTTCCCTGTAAGTCATTTGGGGATGTTTGGGGGTTTCAGCGTCTTTTAAAATTAAGTCTCAGCGTTCTGCCAAGAGAGAGGGAAAAAAAGCCTTATCATAAAGCCTACTGCAGTTAAACAGCCAGAATCTACATTATGGGGAAATATAAAGAAGACACACAGCAGCCAGGGAATTGGCTTTCATGGGGAGTGTAGAAAATTAAGCAATTGGACTAAAATTGAGGCCAGGCTACAGAGCCAAGGGACAATACCACAGGGACAAGCACTTCCATAAGTCACCCGTCTCTAATATGCTCCATCTAGGCAAAGCAGTCTGTTCCTATCTATCTCTATTTCTTCTCACGGTGGGCACCTCATGCTTCTCCGCTCAGGTAAGATCCCATTTCAGCAGGGTCATGCCAGGCTCCAGCACATTCATCATTGCTCTCATACCCCTTCTCACAGAGCCCGCAAACAAATGAGAGTGGGTCCTCAACGCCATCAGGCACTGCACTGGAACTGCCTTGAAAAACAGGCAGCCTGTATCCCAAACGATTTGCAGTCTAAATCTAATTTCAGGCGTGTTCCCCTGGGAGATGAGGTTTTCCCTGCGTAGGCTCCTGATGGAACCTGGAGCACGTTTCCCACTAGCTCCTATTTCGAGGGTCCCTGCTTATGGGTCTGAGACAAATTCTGCCAATTGAGCAGGAATCCTTGTAAGAGCTAGTGTTATTCACTGCTAACGACAGTGCATTCATAATCGCTGAGTTTCGACTGCTTCCATGATACAAAGCAAATTGAAGTAGTAACAAGAATCCCATGGGTATGGAGGGGCACGTCATTTAGAAGCAGTGGGAAAAAGGCAGAGAACATGAATAAAGCCCATAAAAGAGACTTTAAATTTAGGCCAAGCATCAACAACTCTAAAACAGCAGAGAAAGGAAGAAGGAAAGATTCCTCTCCTCTAAACTCTAAAACATGTTGCTGAGAAGGCAGAAATCTTAAGTGCGGTTCAATTGTATTATAAACTGATCACTTAATTGGATAGGAGTCATATCAGAACTAAAAAGAAATGATGACTTTCCTCTTTCTCTGTTATGAAATTTTTACCAAATGCTCAGGTTGCTCCAAAAGTAATGCCTCTATTTATTTCCGTGGACGCCATAACAAAGAGCACAATAACACCATTTGATAGAGCACATTCTCAGCTACAGAATGTTCTTTTTCAATACAGTCCCCACCATTAGCTATATACTATATATATTTCCTTCAGCCATGAACAGCCTGCATGCTGTGCTTGTAACAATGTACATCAGCCAGGATTACCCATGGTCACTGTCACTACTGCTGAAACGCTGCCTCACTGAGCTCACATCTACTGTTTGGTCCCCGTAAACGTTCAGCAAGCATTAATGACTGTCAGTGAGTGACAATTTTTTGCAATGGAGGAGTTCAATGACACACCTTTGCCTCATCCACACTTCCATGTCAGGCACCATTCTGCCATACTGCCCCTCTGCTGCCATCTGTCACATGGCAACAACATGTAATGGGATTGTGTTGGAAGTTTCACCCCCTGCTGCCATTCCAGCAACATCCACTATGGGTGTCATGTGCCAATACAGTAAAATAAGAGGCATTATTTCTGGACCAGCCCTCATACATGCTTATTCCTGTCTTAAAAGATTATTCAGGGTATACAGTTGATTTTTTTTCTTACATCATGATCAGTATACTTCTATAATTTTCAAACGCCTTTAACTAATGCCTCTATCATTAAATAGTGTAGCCACAATTTATAGCTGGGCAAAGAAAGGAAAAAAACTTTCTGGAGTACGATATCACTTTTTAAATATCTTCTCAGCAAGCTATGTCCACATTCTCTTTTGTTCATTTCTCACTGAACGTTTGTCCAAATGGTGGTTTTGACTGCACAAGTCCTGGGGAATTGCTATTCTTTGTACAAATACTGCTACAAGCAAGACTATTGGTATGGGGCTCATCTTTGTTTGTAAAGATCAAGACATTCAGCAGAAAGCAAAATCAAAGCGACTTAATGTAAGTCAGGTGACAAATTACACAGCCTGCACAGCCTCAAGGATGACATGAGGCCACAGATATCATTGGAGACAAGCAGTTACAGAATGAAAAAATACAACCTTACCAGAAGATGTGGCAAGAGGAATTGGCTGCCATAGGTACAGCATCTATTACAAAATACATACAAACACACACAGAGAAGGAAAAAACACAAAAACCCACCCCCAAAACAAAACTTGAAAACAAAAAGAAACCCTCGAGATCCAAAGGATTCGTGATGTATTCAATTACAGTTATTCAGCTCCTGCATTGACCAAGAAAACTCTTACACGCACTGATGAAATCACTGGCTTAACTGAAGTCAGTGGGACTTTGACCACTGCCTTCAAAAGGCTCATGACTTCACTCCTGTACATCCAACTGTTGCTCCCATCAGTGACATAATTAAATGATTGGCACCAATAGATAGCTGAGTTGTTTTTTTTTAAGATATGTATTTATGCATTTGAGTGGCTTAATTATGTGTGCCAGCTCCCCAAAATTGATATAATTTAGTCCTCAAAAGTCAAGGACTCATCAAACTTTCACCTTTTTTTCCTTTGCTGCTTCATTCACACTACTTATAGTTCTTTCATACAAAATTTCTGTCCCTTTAAAAAAAGAAAAAAAGAAAAAAATACCTGTCAGTCCTACTCTGAGCATCAATTTAGCAAAGTTTTCTAGAGAACAAGGCCAAACACTCCATATTCTGGAGACTGAACAGCCACCTTCCCCAGTACCACCACCCCTGCCAGCAAATGCTTCCCAGGACCCAAGCTCAGATAGCCTCCAATGGCAGCGTAACATCTGGTGTAACAGCTTCGTGTTTAATCCTTTCACACACTCCTCAAACAATTATTTTCTAACACAATTCAGTGCTTTGTCTGCTCACGTGATGACAGTGCATGTGGTGTAGGGGACTGATGATGAAGCAGAGGCCATGCTGCCACCAGAATGTCACGGTTGTGTAGTCCTGGTTGAGTTGCATATAGAGCGGTTGCAGAGCTGCTCCAACCTCCAACTTCATGTTTGATCCTAGATCTGGGAATTGGCAGGTAAGGGGTCATTTGGACCTGACAAATGAATCCCTGAGTTGGAGTGAAGCTTTTGTGTCACCTGTAAGTGCAGAGAGGTCTGATTAAAGTATATGGATGCCCCAGACCCTCGAGGCTTTGCATGTGAGGAACTTTCTTCGGGTGCACTCGCTGTGTCTCCCTGACAAGGTGAATCTATTTTACATGCCTGTGATTTATCAAGTCTAGTTTGGCCATGCTAGACTTACATCTAGAATAACACATCCAGTGCCAGGAGTGATGGCAGCAGAGAGGGAAAACATATTAGGAGAAGCTTTAGAAGAAACTACGTGGGAACACTGCTTTAAAAAAAAATCTGGCAAAATGTCAGTATCTTAACACTCACTTGAGGTGGTGTCAGGAGTATTTCCACATGGAATTTCATCCTCAAAGCTCTGAATCTGCAAAGGAAGAGGAAAAATTCATATTGATAGTAATGATTAGTGGGGATGGGAGGAAAGGAGCTGGAAAACAAAACAAAAAAAAACCCCAAAAACTAGATGTTTCAAAGTGAAAACATTAGATCTTTCAGCTTGGTTCATTGTTGGGTTGTTTATTTTTTAAAAACATTTGTTCTTGACATAAAGTAGTCTGTGAAGCCTTCCAAGAGTTCCTCAGGTTATCAATAGATAAATGATTCCAACCTGGAAGTGCATTAACAATCTTGTTTGAACAGCCTCAGAGAAACATCCCTGAAAAAAAACCTGTGACTTAGTAGAAGCCCAAAGACATACAGCCATATGGAGGCAAATTCCTGCCAAATAGTGGATGTAAGGTCAGAATATTTTTTTCCTCTTAAGAATGAAAACCTGTTTGTCTTTTTCATGGCATCAGTAGGAACACTTTAACATGATACTGCGTAATCTTCCTTCAAGGAAAGTCTTACTAGAAGAGGGATCCATTCCATGCAAGTAATGCATACACATACAGGCTAGGTGTATCCTAGATGCAGTCTGCAGCTTCAGAGATCTCTAAGTCCCTCCTTGTCAAAGGCCAGGGAGAGAAGGATCACTCTCTACACAACTGTTTCTTTTTCTCTCTTCCAGACATATGCTAATGGCCACTGTCAGACTAACAGTGTCTAATCCTTTCAGCCAGTGCACTGCTCTTACAGCCTTAATGTAATGATGTGGTAGAGAATATCCAGAAGTTAAACAGTGTACACACCACCTAATTGAACATGGTACAATAGTCTTAGGACATCAAACTGAGGAGTTTGCTGTTACGTGCATTCACTACTCTGTCAATATCTTCCTTTCTATGTAAACCTCTAGTCACAGAGCTGCAAGTCCAGCATGCTGAGTGCTTTGCAAAGACATACGGGCTGCTTTGCGACTATAAATTTGCTGTGCCAGAGATCTTTGAAAGACACTGTCTCTCCCACTGAGGTTGAAAGTCAGGCCCAAATACCGACTCTTGAGTCAGCTCTGCCCATACAAAGGCTGCACCAAACCTTTCATGGAAAAATATCTTTGTGAAGATTTGAAAAGATAAACATTCTTTCTTCAAGAAGAATGCCACTACCTTAACTTCATCTGTTCCAACGTTTTTGAAACTGGAAAAACTTCTGGGCCACCTTCTCCAGTGATTTTCTGCTCCTTCCTCCCCTCCCTCCCTTCCTCACTCCCAAGTTCCCTATGTTTTCAGAGGGTTGTCAGCTACCTCGTTTCTCCTACTTTCTATGTTTCCTACAAAAGAACTGTAAGACTCCTTCCTTCTCCTCAGTCATGAAAGATGGCTGGAGAGAATGGCAAGAGCGTTCCTGTCAGACCCACTCTGTGTGATTGGAGGTAATCACACTGTAGTCCTTTTTCTGCAGTAGTGTGGAGAGAAAAACTGCTGCTGACACAAATCTAGATGTAATTAGGGGACTGGCAAGTGTCCTGGTCTCTGCTACTTCATGTTGAACCCTGCTGACAACCCACTGTTGCTAAAACACATAGATAGCTGAGTACCATGGACTTTGCTGACAGCAGATATGAGAACAAGCTGCTGTTCTGATTTATTCTGTTTTTAGGATGCTCAGCTTACAGAGTGATAAAATATTTCAAACACTGCTATAAAACCAAGGATAATTTTGTGATGAAACTTTCCGAAAAAGCACACCAGAACATGAGCACAGGGGAAAGAAATAAAAAAGAAAAACCACCAATCCAACGAACTGGTTAATGATTGGATCTGTAAAAATAACCCTTACCATCTGTATTAGTGTTCCTGCAACTTCCTTCTGTAAAAAAAAAAACTCCAGCAACCTGGCACTGCATAAAACATATTGGCATCTTACACTATCATACTGGTTGAATGAATCCTACCTTAGTAACTTCAGTGCCAACTTCCTTGACAGTCTCCCAACACAATGACAATTCAAAATAATCAAAACCCCAATGAGAAGAGTAAATCCCACTGTTTTTCCCCATAATGCTGCAGCATGGTGTTTGAAGTCATTTACTCTAGCTTCCATCCTGAAAAAGACAATCCAAACCTATATAATAAATACAGGTAGGGAGAAAGTGCCAGCAAGCAATATACAAAAATCCACCTCACCTCTTCCATTTCAAATGAATCTGGAGGCCTGCAGTTTAGACCTGCCAATTTTTTGAGCATCTGGGCCAAAAGCAAATGGGGCTCTTTTCTTGGCCCGTCTTTGGCAGGTGCCTCACGTGGAGAAGAAAGGTGGAGCTGTTTTGTCACTAAACACGATGAAGCACAGGTTTTCCTTGGCAGAGCTGGCGGGCACTGGGATAGGGGATAAGCTGAGGAACCTTTGTCTCTACAGGTTTGCTCCTGGGACAGGCAGCGCAAGGTAACATGTGCAGAAAATCCTGCCTGGATTGGTTCCTTCTCAGCAATATCCACACAAAGGTGAGGCTGTTCTTCTGTGCCTGGCATGCTGACTTCCTCAGGTGCCAGCGAGCCCAAGTTCAGCAGTGTTGTCTGCTGAGAAGCCCTTCTCAGGAGCTGACCTATTCTTCTCCTCTTCGCTTGTGTGACCACAGATCTGCTCTTCACAGCATTCAAATGACTGGTCACATTCCCACCAGCTTCCTGTGCTTTGGTCTGCTGGGTGTTCACATCAGTCAGCAAAGATGAGAGGGCACTGGTGATGTGGTCAAGTACTTCCAGTTGTCGAAAACGTCCTTAAGTTTGTCATAATGAAGGGCAACACGGTTATAAAAACAAAAACAAAACAAATAATTGGCACCAGTGATTATTCAAACTTGTCACTGCTAAGAAACATACTAAGTATCTGATTAAAAATTGGCTGAATTTTTCAATCTGCTTCTGTTCAGACATATAGGTCTGAACTAAAGAGAACTGCTGCACAGTTCTTTGTGTCAGCCAAACACACAGTGTTGAGTTCACTGGGACAAGTACATCTGAATGCTGCTCTGCATGAATAAAAGTTACAGAATCCAGCCTGAAGTTCTCCAGCTGGCTGGACCAGACTTGGATGCCATATCTGAAGACTAATTAAAATTCATGAGAATCAGGTTATTATAAAATCTGATCATAAACATTTTCTGCTGGCTGTTGTCCAGGATAGCTGCAAAATGCATACGTACTGATAAATACGTATCGATAAAAATCGACCATACATGCTATGCCCTCATTTTCAGAGCATCACAACATACTTATCTCCCAGAAACTCACAGCTGACATTGTATATAGGTTACCTTTAAAAAAAAAAATAACAATTGCATCAAGCTTTTGTAATTTTTGCCATTTTTTTCCACAGAGTAACATAAAAAAAGAAATGAACTGTGTCTTCCCTAAGAGACCCTGGAGAATTCCTTCTCTGCAACACTATCAAGTTATTTATACAAGGAAATTCAACACATTTGTTTGAGTATTGTGTCTGCCTCCATCCCGAGGCAATGAATATGTCACCAGGACTTCTCCTTCCTTGAGAGATTCATTGAGGACAGTAGATGGCAAAACGCTCACATACTTGGCTGCCATTTCTGTTAGAGAGCAGCCAGATTTACTGCATGCAGGCTGTTGGTAATGCTGCTTCACCAATAATTAAACAAGGGGGTACTTACCACGGATCTGAGTCAGCCTTTTGCATCAAGGATCAATATCACAGTCTGCAATTCCTTAGAATAGCCTGTTTGAAAATTCCCCAGATACCACCTGGTTTTTAAATCCAGAGGAAGATGTTGCCATTGCTGCCACTTTTTAAGACATGGTTGAAAGGTTTTGCTTAAAGCTGTTATTTGACCTATGAGCACGGAGTGTTGGATAACGTGTTGGGTATTTTCCACGTGCCTAAGTTTGGGACATCGGGGTAAATCATTTTGTGCATCCACTGTGCTATGACATGCTCTCCATGTAAAGCTGTTTCAGCCTCAGTATTTTATCTGGCTCCCACTACATCAGGAGGCCCTAAAAATTACAACTGCTAATTTCCTTTGACTGACAGAGGCAGAGCAGTCCAGACATTCTGATTTGAACCAGAACCAAAACTGCTGCAGTTTGAAATAGTTTTCACATTTTTACATACTGCTTAACTTTGGTGAACTGTATCAAAGAGTTTGTGAAATCTGAAGTTACAAATCAAACGACCAAGAAATGACACAGGTACAAAAAAGTCATCTTGTTCATGTGCAATGTCATGAAGAAATTATGTCAAGGACAGCCTTGTTTTCTGGACTTTTTCTTTCCAGGGAAGCTGTTGCTTTGGTTTCTAGGGATGCTCCCCAAGGAGCCTGTCTCAAATAGGCAAGAATCTGATACAAACTCCCTGGTCTCTGAAGCCTGCTTCAAAATAGTCTAAATCTGTACCACAGGTGAGATCCTGAAGGACATAACTGCAGAATCATTTTCACTAGAAAGTTCAGATGCATCAGCAAATGGCCCTGCTGTAAATAAGATCAATGAATCTTCAACAGAATCTATACTTTTCATAGAAATTCTGATGACTTTACTATGATTTACCAGTTTAGAATTCAGGAGGAAACATCCACAGTTTTGTTACTCCTTCCCTAAATCTGGTACTACACAGGCCAACATGGTTATCTGCACAAACGACCCGCAAAGTCTTCAACAGGCTCAAAGAGGAATGAAGGAACACAGATGTTTCCATAGTCATTGAGAACTTTCAGTCAGTTTTTTTTTTTGTTTTTTTTTTTTTCCATAGCAAATGCAGAATTTGGAAAAATCAAAATGTTCAGAAAAAGAAAAAAAAAAAAAGATTTACCTGAAACTGATGTTCTTCTCATGAAAAAAATAAACGGAAATCTCTGCATTTTCCATTTTGTCACATGTTAAAGTGTTTTCCTACTTTAGGCTGCTTCTTCTTGAGCCTTGGCAATACTGTCGTTGCTAGAACTGAAGCAGTAGCTCAGAGAATGTATTTAGCAATTTGTATTACATTTCTTCTCTAGGGATGCTTTTACTGGCTAATACCTATCACCTGTGATGTGCACCTCTCCTTACCAGCTTAACTTCACTATAATGGTGGTGAGGCCCTGGCTAGGGAAGCTGTGGTGCCCCGTCCCATCAAGGCCAGGTTGGATGGAACCCTGGAAAGTCTGAGCTAGTGGGTGGCATCTCTGCCTTCATCAGGCAGAGGATGGTCTTTAAGGTCCCTCCCAAAACATTCTGAGATTCAATGAAATGGGTGAAAAATCCCTAGAAACAAGACAGAAAACCCTGAGTAAATTTAGATACAGCAGTAAGGAAAAGTTACACTAAAATGAGTGGGGTTTACTTTATTTTAGTTGTCAGATTGAAACACGTAAACATTTTTGAACTAGAATGCCCACAGACCTGAAGTTTTCATAGAATCATAGAATCACCAAGGTTGGAAAAGACCTAAAAGATCACCCAGTCCAACCGTTCACCTATTCCCAATAGCTCCCACTAAACCATGTCCCTCAACACAACATCCAGCCTTTCCTTGAACACCCCCAGGCTCGGTGATTCCACCACCTCCCTGTGCAGTCCATTCCAGTGCCTGACCACCCTTTCTGAAAAATAATACTTCCTCATGTCCAGCCTGAATCTCCCCTGCCGTAGCTTGAAAGCTTTTCAAAGAGTTTCTGGATCAATATACTCAAAAATATCTTTTTCTTTTTTTTTTTTTTTAACTTAACTTGATTCTCAATTGACTTTATTTCACCAGTTAGGTAATAAAATGTCTCTTCTAATGACGACAGTAAAATTTTCACCATCAGTGAATGGTGGGGATAAGTTCTTTCAGACCTGAGATAACCTACTGATGAATGACACTGTTGAAAATGCAGCTTATTCTTATGAACTGGACCATTTAAAAACTCCTTGACAGTGCTTAAGCATCAGCACCAAGCAAGGAGACAATTAACAAACAATTCTGTAACAACACACATGTATTTTAAAAAGCCAAATCAGCAATGGAGCAGCTCTAGAAAACTATCTGCATCACAGTAAGGGAAGAACCAAACAGAAAGAAGAGGATTGCATTAGGAAATGAAGGAAATAGGGAAATGGAGAAAGATCACTCTGGTATGGAAGTTTACTGGTTTTTCTTACCTCACTCTCCTTTTTTTTCCCTCCTTCACTCATACAGTTCCTACAATCCTTTTCCTCATCTTCCACTTTCTTGGACTAACACGTCATACTAAATCAATTAATTTTCTCTGCTATTTCAGGAGTAAGTAAACTGACAGCATTTCTCAGTCATTCACTAATTCAGATTAAACACTTTTCTTTTTTGGTGTATAGAGACAAACGAGAGCAATTTAGTGACAACAAACCAAACTAGGTGACAATATCTGAATTCATCCAGCACATCTTATATGTCTTTACGAACAGTGGCTTAATATGGGCTTGAAGTCTCTAAAGGCAGCATGCAGTCTGCATCATTTTGGTACTTTTATCTCAATATGAAATGGTCCTGTGACAGTAAAGCAGCTGGGGTACCCTACAAGGTTCATGGAAAGGTAAACACCATGGAGCATCTCTAGACCTGAACTATCTACTTAATTTACAGGGAAGAATCTTTTTCTCTATCATCTTCAGGAAGCTTTCTTCCAAAAGAAGAGCTGGATCACTAAATGCTTGCAAATTTAGGTGCAGTCTTACTGCTGAAGGCAGATAGACTAGATTCTAGAAGTAATCAATTTTCCAAATCTGTTAAACATGAGTTTTCCATTTCTCCTTCTTGCTGTACTTCACTACAAAATTTTTAGGCAAGGAAAGGATGGCAAGATTAGAAAACAGAGTTTGCAAGCAAATGTCTTGAAAGCCTGTTTGATGATATCCCTCATAATTTTGCACACTAAAACTGATTCATCCTTTTAGCAGTAAATATTCTCTTGGAATCTCAGTTATAGGAAGGTGCATGTGCTAGATTGCCTATGTGGTCCCATAGACCGCCTGACTTCTGATAGGTGTTTGAAACTGCGGCTCAATTATGACCCATGGGAGGTGCCTGACTCTCCATTCACTATGAAAATAGACTCTGTTGTGATTACGATCCTTGAGATGGTGCTTCAGCTAAATGCCTATAACTTGGTGCAGAGGTTATGAGGTTAATCACCACATGTAATGAAACACGTAGAGTCCGTGAAGAGAGAAGTATGAATCTCTGAAGGATGGATGTCACCTCACTTGCTTAAATGCCCAGGCACATACTTAGGAAGCCTACACAGATGGTGTGAAAATCCCCTCCCAACCTGTCAAAAGCAAGAAAATATGTTTTGATGGACATCACACCCATCAAAATAGAAATTGAGACCTTAGCTAACTTGACAGCAGCTCTCCCATACAGTGCAGCCATTAACCTGTTCTAAGAGTGCTCCCATCAAGGACTACTGCAAAGTCTGGTCCTTAATTCGCACCTTGGCTTATCACTGCTTACATTAGCTGTGCAAACTCCTTCCCTAGAAGCTCCTTCCTCTCATTCACTCTGAGCTCTCTACCTTCTTGGCACAATAGAAGGAAGGGATGCCATCCAGAGGGACCCAGACATGCTCAGAAAGTGGGCACACAAAAACATAGTGAGGTTTAACAAGGCCAAGCGCAAGGTGTCACACCTGAGTCAAGGCAAACCCAGATACAAGTATAGACTGAGACAAGAACTCATGGAGAGTTGCCTTACAGAGGACTTGTGAGTCCTGATGGCAGCAGTGTGTACTTGCAGCCTGGAAGGCCAAATGTATCGTGGGCTGCATCAAAAGAGAGGTGGTCAGCAGGGAGAGGGAGCTAATTGTGCCCTTGTGAGGCCTCATCTGCAGTACTACAGTTGGGCTTGTTTAGCTTGGAGGAGAGAAGGCTCTGGGGAGACTTCATCATGGTCTTTCAGTACTTGGAAGGGAGCGTATAAACAGGAGCAAGACTGACCTTTAACACAGTCTGATAGTGATAGGACAAGGGGGAATGGCATTAAACTAAAAGAGGGGAGATTTGGGTTAGATGTTAGAAAGAAATTTTTTACTCACAGGGTGGTGAGGTCCTAGGACATGCTGCACAGAGAGGCTGTGGGTGCCCCATCCCTAGAGGTGTTCAAGGCCAGGCTGGATGGGATCCTGGGCAATCTCAGATGGTGGGTGGCAAGCCTGCCCATGATAAGGCTGCTGGAACTAAAATGATCTTTAAGGTCCTTTCCGATCTAAGCCATTCTATGATTCTTCCTTGAGGTCTCTATCCTCCATCTACTCACACAGATTCTCTCTCTTTCCTCTGTTTTTCCCTCTCAGGAGTTACAGAGAGAAAGAGTGAGAGCTGAGAAACCTGTTTGATGTGTCAGTTTGCTGTAAATATTGAAATGTGTGCACAGGCCTTGCTATAAAAAGAGAGAGAAAGAGGGAAAAACACATTTTCCATGATGCTCTGACATTTCTTTTTCAATTCTTATTCCATCCATACCACTTCTTCAGCGTAATTCTAAACAGGAATGCATGGACTACACGAGAGATCCTGCTTCCTTGAGCATCTTAAATAAACAGAAGATTTCAAGAGCCATCTGGTTATCCTGTGCAGCAAACATGAGGGGAAATGATGTCAAAATTGGACTTTTCAGATGGGCGATATAGCAGAGAATTAACAATGCTATTTTAATGCTGATAGAACTTCAGGGTGAGGACCTTGTATTCATTTCTTAACTGCTAAACACACAAAATGGAACTAGGACCATCTACAGCAAATAAAAATCAAGCCTGTCTGCTTTAAATGGTGCAATCTTATTGCGCTTAAAATAAGATTCTCATCCATATTAGGGCATATTTGAACAACCAAACTGTTAGGTTATAGCTAGAGATTTGCGGGTTTGATGCATGAGCCCTAGCAGCCCTAGTGATGGGAGGCTGGGATCTTGTCAGCTGCTCTGCACATTTCCCTGTGAAAGGGGTCCTGCTCCCACAAAAGGGAAAAGGGAATGAGAATTCTTGATATCAACTAAATACATGTCCCTTTTTCTATACTTTCTCTAATAAGCCTCTTCTCCACCCGCTCAGTCCCCATGCTATTTATTTTACTTCTTCTAAAGAAGTAAAATAAATTCCTGGCTAAAATTCCTTCTCCACTTACCATACAGGTTTGGCAGCTCAATGTCCATCCGCTGCTTTTGAGCTTCCAAAAAGACTCGGATGTCAATACCTTTTGCCACAGAAGAACCACTGAGGAACCTCGGAGGGATTTTAGTGCAGACATCAGGTTCCTCTGTACCAAACCCCAAATCAAGGAGAATCTCCACTGGATCCTTTTCACACAGTGACAGCCATTCAGTGATGCTGTGGGGGAAACATCAGGATAATTTACACCATTATCTTGGTACCACTTTTCTCTTGCAATACTTATTTTTTTTTTGTTAAGTAATTCTCTTCTGTTCTCTACTCTTGCAGAGACTTAAACAAAGTGGTTATTGTCAGACACAATGCTAAGAGATTAGCAATGGTTTCTTCCTCCAGAGATATCTAGTGCTCTAGTATCTAGAGAGCTTAGCAAGAGAAACATTAATAAAAGCTGTATGTTTATGGCAGGCTCACTTTGTTCAAGACATGATACAGGTAAGATGCTGCAGCTGCCATAAGATCTTGAAGTCTTTTATCAAGCAAGGAATTCAAAGAACAATGAACTTTGAGGCAGGTTTTTGTGTTTATTTGTTTTTCTACTGTAAATGCATTTGAGAGCAGACACCAGTTATTAAAGAGGGCACTTTGACCACTTTAAAGTAAATAAGATGATTTCAATGAACTAGAACTTGGAACTGCATGTTCCAAAAAATTGTAACCCTATTTGTTGATCCCTAAATGGGTGAATTCCATGCATTCCCAGCCGGAAACACATGGAAGTGACTAACCTCTGTGGTCCACCAGTGTGAGAGCGGGAGCATCTGAGGCTGTTGCATCTTGACATAACTGGGCTTTCAGAAAATTCTTGCAGGGATCTGGTTGGAAAAAAACAATAAGGAAATGCATTCACTCGTGTGCTCCTCTGGGATATCATTATGATTTTTTCCTAGAGTAAACATTTGCATTTTGTCTTCGTTTATAATGATACATAATAGCAGTGCCTTAGAGTCGTCATGAGAGCGTGGCAATACGCTTGTTCTCAAGAACAGTATGTTACAGTAGGTGTGAGAATGTAGGTGTGAGGTACCAGTAAATGCTAATTATAAAGGTGGCAGAATGGCTCACTTTTGACAGATGGTGAATCTTTCGGGAACCTTTCAGGAGCACGGTTTCTTTAGCCACCTACTTTAAAAAGATGTAATTGCTCTGAACAAAGTTTTGGAGAGACAATGAGCTGCAGCAGTAGGAGTGGCATCTGAGAACAATGCTTTACTTAGCTTCTCATTGTGTTTGTAGCCAGTAGTCTGCAGAGAAATATCTGTTTTTTAGAGCCTGCTCACTGCAAAGGCATAACAATCTTTCTTAATAGGAACGATAACACACTTTTGCTAGACTCAAGCTTAATTTTACCTACATGTATCTATTAGGATAAGTAACAAATGTTCATTTTTCTCATTGCAAGTTGACCCTCAGCTCAAGTCTTAAACAGGCCACAAGCAATATGTAGGTTTCTGAACTAATGCTGTTGCTATCAATTTGAGAGGGGAAAAATGAAGAACAAAACAACCTTAACTAAAATTTCTCCTTTTATCAAAATGGAAAGTAAGGGGGGAAAAAAACCCTTAGATATCTACACTGTCTGACACCTACCTTCTGTAGCTTTGCACAGTCAATTGTACCATTTCTGGTACTGACAAAGAAACTGCAAATAAGAAAACATAAAAATATTTAATTCTCTTACCATTTCTGTCTGTCAAAACAGAAATGTGTCAAACTAGATTCAAGACGAGAAGACTAGCTGTACTGTATCTATGTTGCCCCAACAGAAAAGCCTCCTATTTATTTCCATGGATGCTACAACAGATACAAAGAGCACCATAATATCATTTTACAGAGCAAACTCTGAGTTACAAAACACTCTTTTTCAACATAGTCACCACCAATTAACTGTGCATTTTCTCCAGCCATGAACAAGAGCCTGCGTGCCATGCTTGTAAACATCTGCACCAGCAGAGGTGACCCAGTATCACTGTTGCCCCTTCTGAAATGCACCATCCACCATCTCACTGTTCTCCCATCCGGTATGGAGACTGTTTGGTCTCCATACACATTCAGCAAGCATCAGTGATTGTAAATGGGTGACAGTTTTTCATGCACTTCCACGTCAGATGCCATTCTGCCAGACTGCCCCTCTGCTGCCATCTGTCAGATGGCAACAACACGTAACAGAACACTGTTGGAAAGGTTCAACCTCTACTGCCTTACCACTGCCCACCTCTGGCATCATGGGCCAACATAATGAAATAGGAGGCATCATTATCAAAGCATCCTTCATATAAGGAAACAGCACAAGCTGCAAAGTTGCAGAACAATACCTGTGTGGGAAGCTGAACTCGCAGGACAAGTTAGTAATACATAAATGTAACAAAAATCCATAGGAGGAAAATAGATACCTTTACATTTTGTTAACCATTATCGGCACATTAAGCCCTTGTTCTTTACAGGTAGACACTCTCAAGTCTTTCCACTGGGGATACATATAAAGAAAATATAATGAAAATATTTTCCAATCCTGATTTTTGAGGGACAGAAAATAGAAAAAAAGCAGTTACATCGTTTTCATTTCGGCAAATGCTGATTCCATTATTTTGTGCATAACAGTTTTTAAGGTGTAATTAACTTAAACTGGTGACTATTGTACTGTGGATTTCAATGGATTTTGCATCATGTTCCTAAATGTGTTTGGAAGAAGCAAGATGACTGCAGGGCACTTACAACAGTTTCTGGCAAATATTTTTCAAACTTTTAACATCACCTACTGGATTCCACATGCACTACACTTACGAGCCACAAAGGGCACATTTCATCATTTCACTGACTTATATTGGGAATAAGTAAGTAGGATGCACACACACAGTGTTTGTAAGTCATCCTTTTCTCTCTCAGTGCTGAACCAATAAACTTTTTGATCCTTTTCAAGCTAGAGCAGCATTTGCCTAGGAGCAGCAGTCGATGTCCTCCTGCACAGCACGAGATGAAGATTTTTATCCAGTTTTTAAAGTTGTGTTTTCTATTTAACAAAATTCTGTCAATAAAGAAGAGAAAACATCCTCTCACATTCTCTACTGGATTATTTTTCCGCTTGTAAATTCTAACACAAATTCCTTCTGGCTTACTCAGCATGAGGATGGGAACATAAGGGTTACTGACATCCTGTAATTTGCTGTGGCAACATAAACCAGACTATCTAGCAGTAAGTTTAGCTTAGTTTGAAGAATCAGCTACTTGTTGCGTACCATTTGTAACTTATGTGCCAGAAGAAGCAGTAGATTCACTTTAAAATGCTTAAGAATGTCAAAAATACCATCCAGAAGTGTGTGTTCTTACATTTTTCCCTAGTGGCATGTAGGCACACTTCTCTGTAACAGAACATTATATCCCACAACTACAAACTCACTGCAGTTTTGATTTCCTTAATATCTTGTGTAGTTTGGGAATGAATGAACACAAGTGCTGCCAAACTGAAAATCTAGCAATGTGAAACACTGGCCAGGGTGTTAAGTAAATAATGTGATGATGAGAAATATGATGTATGAAGGAGGCATAAGAAATAACAGGTCACCAAAAAAGAAACAACAAAGGTTGAGAGTTGTGATCATACGGAAAGAATTTGTTAGGTTACCACATGCCAGGTAACAGAGAAGCTGTTTGTGGTTAAACTCTTACACGAGTCAGTCACTGGTTGGGGCACCTGAAATAAATTTATTTTGTAGGCTAAAATAAGCTAAACAACACTCTTGTGCAGTGGGTCAAGAATGTACAAATAGGGAGTTGGACAGGCTAAGCCATCCAACCTCTTAAGTGACAGTAAATGGCTCATGAACCCATTAGCCACTCTGCACTTTCATGGGTTGTCTCGCTCATGATTAGAGTCTCTGATGAGAAGACTCTCATGACAAGTTCCCTATTGGAGAGCTTGACGTTTTTAAATATTAGAGATTGTTTTTTCTATGTATAAGAGATCATGGCAATAGTAATGGAGAGGAAACGGTATTTACGTTTCCTGATCTGTGCAACTATTTTGTTCCTGTCACAAGAAACACTGAATCTCATTACTAAAGTGGAAGATACGTTGGGGGAAATAATGCCCTTTAGAAATCTGTCAGAAAACCTTATGAAAACAAACAAACAAACAAGAAAATGCTTTGTAAACCAACTGTGGTGCTAATTGGCACTCTGTTTACTGCACATCTAAGTATATCTTTGCTTATGAATAATATATTTTGCTAAGCTAAATGTAGCCTCTGACACTTGAGGGAAGATAAAACATTGTAACAGGAGAAAAGATTAAACCATATATCATCCAACTGCATTTCTTACTTGTGAGCCTGATAAACAAGAAGTGCAAATATGGAAGCACTGAAAATATTTGGGGCTCCAAAATGCACTACAAATGTGGAATTTTTTAGAAATACATCTTGAATATATCAGATGATTTTTTCTTATGTCCTCTTTCCTAAAAAAAGATGCTCTGAATTCACTACATTCAGCAGATCTAGAAAGTAGGTGAGAACAAGTGAGAAGTTCTGAGTTCAGGTCAGGCAAGCCTGAATGCATCTTGTCATAACTTCCAGAAATCTGTGCAAATCTGTCCTAGAAACTTCCACTCCCCCAGCAGAAGGAAATCAAATCATGCCAGAAGAGAAGGCAAAACTGAGACTTTTCTGCTGAAAATCTCATTTGAGAACCTTCTCATTACAAGTGCAAAAAGGAAAAAAGGGACAGCTTATCCATGAAAATCAGCTTCTCCAAGCAGAAACCTGTGGTGTTTGATATCTTGTAGTTAAGACATATGTGACAGAAATTACAAAAGACGTTATTTACATAACCTGCCTGCTCTTGGTCTTGTAGCTTATCTCCACTTGTAGCTAGACTCTAAGATAAAAATGATTTAAAAAGATAATAAATAAATGAACAAATAAATAGTTCCCCTGAAGTATGGCTGCTCTCCTGAGAACTGATGAGGTCTGGGAGGCAGTGTGATGGGTAAGCATTGCACAGGGCACTTGGAGCACACGTAACTGAATGAGGATGGCTGGTGGGAGAAACAGAGCCATAGGCCCATGTTTTCTGCTGCTTCTGAACACCACTTATTTGAACACCACTTACCTTCTCCCTAACATACAGACGTTGGCCTCTGCTGAGATTCAAATCTTGCATTTGTGCTTAAGGCAAACCCCATGAAATTCTAGCATTCTCCATGAGTCAAGTCTGTCACTTCTGAACATAAATTTTATTAAGAATCTAATTAAATCAACTTATCCAGGAGCAGGAGTGAGAGGAATGGACGCAGAAGGCTTTTCAGTGCACCAAATAAAATATAGCTGTATTATACCTCCTAGCTGATCCCTGTCTGCACGGTGACTTGGTCATCATTAATTACAATACCTATCCTGCAATCCAAACCTCACCACACCTCCAAACAATTCTTTTTTTTAAGCTTCTCCTCACCACCAAACAAACAGACTTGAGCTGCATTGGCGGTGAATGCATGGCATCACACTGAAGAGTTCATGGAGAATACTGGTCCTTCAGGGACAAAAAGTTGAAATAGCAAAATTTTGGAAACAAAGTACATGCATGTTTGACTATGTTCAAGATTAAACTGCATCTCTCTGTGATAGCTCATTGCCTCAGGTGTGTATAACCATGGTTTCTGCCATAAATTGTGCTTGTGTGGTAGGCTACATCTCACTAGAGGATGCGGCATCATGAAATTCCCATGATGTACCAGATAGTTTAATCAGAAAGCTATCCAGACACATGATGGAAAATGTTATCCCTGGCACTGTTCTCATGAGACAGTGGATCATAAGCAAGGCATGTCAGTTAATACTGAATATTTGTGTATTGATGTAGCTCAACAAAATAGAAAGCTCTTTCTTTCGTTGAAATCAGACAAAGCAAAATATTTTGTTCTGAATTTTCAGGGAGTCACAACTTTCCTAAAGGAAGTGTCAATATTGGAGACATCATATTTCCCATTGGAGAATTGAGGCAGCAAATAATTAAGGAGTAGCACAAGCAAAAATTACAAAGAACAAGAATTCAACTGAAGATGAGTATTTTCTTCTGTAGAGTCTTCTAAGTGTAAAAATGGAAGGAGAGCACTCAAATGAAGCATTACGGGATCAGCTTATAGCAATAAATCACCTCACTGAGTTGCATAACTTTTTGGTAACTCCAGAATATATCAAAAATATTGGGAGAAGGGGTTAGTGATTTCATTTGGTAATTTTCATTTTTTTTTCAATCCAATTCGGAAAGCAAAGAAAAATCTGGAATCATTCACTTGACTTTATTATCTGCCAGCCATCCATAATTTGGAAACATCTACCAGTCCCACTGCAAATGAAAAACTAGCTATTCTGATTCTGCATGAATGCATCCTGAGGCAGTTCCTGCCATAGCTTGAAAGGGGCAGAGAGCCTGCTCTTGTGCTGAGGGAGGATCGCTGCCTCCCTTTTACCGAACAGGGGACTGCAGCACAAGCAATTCACCTTATTTGCCCAAGGCCACGCAGGAAGCAGCAGAGCAAGCAATGGGTCCCAAGCGTCCTGCTGCTCAGTTCAGTTTTTCAACCCAAAGGTAAGTAAAGATGGCTCAGAAGTATTCAGCTCTGCTCTGAAAATACTACAAACAGGCTTCTTTCCCTTCAGGTTCAACCGAAGCCACGGAGATCACCAGCTCTCAGAGGCAGAACAGGAAGGGGCAATTGCTGATCAGCAGCAGGGCTCATGCACACAAAAGACAAACCAGGAGGCATTCTTGTCACACTATTGCTACCTGGATTCAGTGGTGCTATTCTGATTTGCAGTCAAAAGACACAGAAAGGCTGCAGCATCCATCAGGCCTTTGGACTCAAGTCTTCAGAGATTTAGTTTTGACATTTAGAATAAAGACTACATGGGTTTGCAGGGTCTCTGTTGTTTTTGTTGCTGTTGTTAACACTACAAAGCAAGAGTGTTATTTTAAGATTGCCAATCTTTGCCTAGCTGTGACACTGAAAGCTCATTTCTGGTGCACTGAAGTCCAAAATCTCCAGTAAACCAGTATGTTTTCTACCTATAAAACCTATATTTTATGTTCCCTTTATAGTCAATGCAAAGAGTAGGACACTTGTACAGCAATCCTCCTACTGCAGCTGCTCTTTGGAGGTGCTTTTCTTCATGGACCAAAGCAGCAGCCTGGCCCTAGTCTAAACACAGGGCTTTGAGTTAGCTAGTGAGACAATCCCTGGTGTGATGTACTTTAACAAGCTGCACGTTAACCCAAATACAAGTAAGGACAGTAGAACAAACATGAAATGCTGGGGGAGATAAATCAAATTTTGCAAAATACACCAATTTGTTCTAGTGAAGAGAAACAAGGCAAACCACAACCTCTAGTATCATACCAAGAATCAATTTAAGTATACCTGATGCTTTTAAGTCTTTGAAACAGATTCTGAGTTGCAATTAGCAAGTTGCCATTGCATAACAGAGTTGATACAATCACTGATTTATTTTTTTGTTGTTATTTTTCAGGAGACCTGGAGGCTAATGAAGACTAATAAAAAGTCTTAATAAAGCATTGAAAGAAGGTTAACAGAGGATGGGATATACAGCATCAGCTGTGCTCAGCAGTCCTTTGGCCCTGTGGCAGAGAAAGTCTAGAGTCCATCCCACTCATAGTGTCCCAGATTCCTTTCCGTTGGTGCATTGCAGCTAAACCAGTGAGGAAAAACTGAGCTTCAGGAAGGAGAACAGGGAGAACAGAGCAGGAAATCTTGTACCCTGACAGCTGATGACAGCTGGTCCTGTTCTGTATCTTTGGTCAAAGATAACAAATCATTCCCCCCAGAGAGAGACAGCTGCTGTTATTCAGAGCAAAGGTAAATAGGTAAAAATATTCAAATTGAGCAAAGGAAGATTTTTTTATTTCTCCTGGATCAGACAAGCCTTATGCAGACAAGCCTCTCCATCACCCAAGTCAACTATGTTAAGAGGAAGCCTTGCCCTGCCTCAGGAAATGGTTCAGAGAAGTCATCATATACCCTGTACCCCCGTACCAAATCAGTACCTGCAGAAGGAAAAAATGAAATTCCCTCAATATCTTTTGGGCACCTCAGGCTCCTCCACAGGAAATGGAGCTTCCCACCTGCCAGAGAGGCTGCCAGGGAAATGCCAGGACAGCAGAAGGATTGCACAGAAAAGACAGTACTGCTTTTGTAGACTAAAGGGGAAATAATGAAGCAGAAGAACCATTTATTTATGTTAGTATGCCTCACAGAAGAGGAGATGCAGCAACACACCTTCCCAGGGCTAGAAGTCAAAGTTTAGAGCTAGTTTAATTGAAATTAGTTCATTTCCCAGCTGAGTAATCCATTGGCCTGATTCTCCATTGCCTGATGACTTGCACAGCCATTTACAGCAGGACACAACGAGAGTAAGATGCTACAATGGGATTCAACTGTAAATGACACAACATGAGAGACAATAAAGAGTTTGGCCCCAGATGTGGGAAGTACAGAGGTAACTTCCATTACATTTAATTAGTGTTATCACCATTAATTTCCTGTGCATAGACAGAAGAAGACATCCTTTTGATTTCAAATTAATTAACACATAATGATTAATCTGATAGGGTACATCTTTTCAGACAAGAGTGTCCTCTTGATCACAGTTTGGGTGCCAGTACCACTCATCATCTGTGTGTTTTAATTTCTAACTGCTCTCCAGAAGCAAATTTAGCTCTGCAAATCTGTCGATGGAATGAATGACTGGCTGGTTTCCATGTCCTGTGTGTTTTGTTCATTTGATAACACACTGAGAACATCTTGGAAATCTTTTTTTTCCCCCCCTTTTTCCCCTCCTCTACAAGGAGATTTCAAGGTAGAAACTGAGGAATCTGCATCAGCGAGCAATTTATATCAGCTCTTAACCACAGAACTATGAAATAAAAAGCTTCTAAAAATTGAAAAACACATAAACAGTTTATGGCAGGTTCCCAGACAGATTTGTCTCACTTCGGTTGCCAGAATTTAACAGAACCATTCTCCTTGCCACCAGCCATGGTAAAGTGTGTTTGTTTCACTGAAACAGGATCTTGAACTTCATCAGCTTCACACCATATTCCTCACACTGTATGACATGTACTGGATAGTGCTATTAATATTTCTTTTTCCTTTTCCACTTGCTGAGTGACTACTCATACTATTTTAATATTTATCCACTTTCTTAGATGGTTATGAATGCAAACAGATCCATATGCAGGTGCATCAATTCTTGAGTAGAGAGCCAATGGTTAACTTTAATATTGACAAATAGGCAACTAAACATGTAGTTACAGGGACATGAATTGAGAGGAAGCAGAAAATCTCAAATACTTTAGTTAAGAATGTCTTTAAGTGTCCAAGACATTCCATGTCTGTTCAGAAAATTATTCGAGCATACTTACAAGCTTTTTGGGCTTGACAGCTTAACAGTAAGTAAGCTTTTGAAAATGAACAGAAAAATAAAGAAGGTTTTTTCCACATCTAGGATGTGAAGTGTCTTATTATTGTCTTATTATTATGATGTCAATAATAGTGTATTATTGATTATATGAATTAATATTTACAGTTTCCTTTCAAGGCAAGGCAGGGCAAGACAATGCTGGGCAAGGCAAGTCAAGGCAAGGCAAGGCAAACAACAGAGCATTTTTACTACTGTCCCAATCTTTTATATGATATAGATGTGTTTGGCAATCAGGCTCAGCTATACTTTTTATGGCAGCTCTACCAAGAAGAAAAATAAAGCTTATGTTATCTATCTGCCCATCTTTGCTTCAGTAAACAAGAAGAGAGATGAGGTTGTTGCAGTGCTCTCAGGCAGGAACAGGATAACTTCTGATCTGTAGTATTACTACTTTCAGTTGCCATTTTTGGGGACAAATCACTGCTTGAAGACTGAAGGCTCTCGTCTTCCCTATGTTTTACTCAGAAATAAATGAAGATGACAAAAGTATTTTCAGTGTCATACTTGAGCCCTGACCTTGGGCAGCTAAATGAAGTTGAGGTCCCCTTTTCTCTGCCCATTAACCCGTGAGCTATTAACTGCAGCAAAATCCTAGTTGGTGCAGGAAGACAGTCATTTGTTTTATCTCTTCAACATGCCTGTCATTTGCATTGAAAGCAAGGAAGGACACACTGGTATTCAAAGTACCCCTGGAACACCCATGTGAGAACTCATAGGTAAAATACCCTTAAATGAATTGACTCCAGAGAATTAATCTTTTTTGAAAGTGCACCAGCTAGGGAAAGCTGTAATAACACTTCAAGCCCCCTCCTATGTTGGTAAATACAAATTTGGGTACATTTCTGTCTCTGTGAAGCTTTTGATAAAATTCCTGCTCAGAGGCCACAACTTAAACTTGCTCTGCTCCTTTCAAAGTAGAAGTGCTGGTGCTGGTTTGAGACTATCAGTGTTGCTCATCGTGAATACCTGCACTGGATGTCGATTTTATCATCATGTTGCATTTTAATCACAATGTAAGCTCACTCTTGATTGAGACAAAAAACAACAGATAATGCTAAATAACAATAGCCAGAATTATTTCTGCTTAAAACAATGTAGAACTGAAGAGGGAGCGAGCTGTATTTTGAGCCTCCCAGCTACATAAGGGAAAGTACATAAAATCAGTGCACAGGTTGTCACAGGCAAGGCAGCAAAACAACAATAACAGTGAAAGCAGTAACAATAGCAACAATTTTGCAGTACACTCAGCTTGAATCTGGTCCCTTTGCTAAAAATGTTTCCTGGCTGGTCAAAAGAGACAGTCTGTGAGGCTTTGAAAATATCAAAGCCCTTTACATCAAGCTCTTTTAACTGGAATTTAAACCAGCAAATAAAATATAAATGTATTTCTCCCACATATCTGACAGATCAGAAGAGGGGAAAAAGAGACTTTAAATTTTTTAACGGGTATAACAACAACAAAAAAACTGATAAGCTCCAACCTGTATGGCTTGATCCAGCTGTTAGTATTATGGAATAGTTGCAGGCTGGTGCTTCTGTGTCTCTGCTCTGCCACGAACCCAAGGTCTGAAAAACCGAGGACACAAATTGGTGCTCTTGGCTTGGCTTTCCACCTCCTTTATGTACTTATTTATTTATTTTAAGATACTAGGAAGGGCAAAGGGAGGCTGATTGCCAAGAAAGCGGTGTTTAAGTTGACAGTTTGGATAGATGACTGTTTGCTTAGCCTCTGGGCAAAGGGAAAGCAGAAATCAGGACTAGTCTAGTTTTTTAGCAACAGGAATTCTAGAAAATGACAGGATGGGAAAGCAAGGGTAGAAGAGCAAGGACAGTGATAACTGAAATAAAGGGGAAAAAAAAAAAGCCAGAAGTTGTTTTGATTGCTTCCATTTCCAAGAAATATATTGCTGTCCCTTTAACTCTCTATGCCTCATTGGCACGTGTGCCAAGGGAAGGATTGCACTTTACTAAGGAAGTAATGCAAACTTGTCTTCATTTGGTTACCATGGATATGGTACTATGTGAGACAAAGCCTTCCATTTGCATTGCAAACAACCAGGCATGATGAAGGACACCGAATTTGATATTCTGACCACAGAATGTCTCTGGTTCTTCCACGTGAGTGATCACAAGGAAAACAACCACAGCTTTGGGCCTGTGCTTGATGCCATGAAAACAAGGGTAGGGGATGCTGCTTTTCAGATCAGGATGAAGCAGAATCACACACACCTACAGAATGAATGGTGTTTCTTGTGCTACCTAGCATGAAATAGCTAACAGATAGGTGTGGCAATCAGTTGGCTTTCCAGCTTTTTCCCACGGGAAATGAGAGATGAATCACTAAGTGATTTTCGCAAATACTGGAATGAAATAGAAACTGGTTAGGTCACCCAACTGCTGGGCTTTTATACAACAATTTTGATCTAACTGAGAGTCCTCTTCATTCTGCAGAAGTACTACATGAAGTACCTTAATTTTATACAAAATCCAGTTACATGAGCAAGATGAACAGTCCCCTGAACAGACCTAGTGGGAACCAGTGCAGCACAGTTAATAGCAGAAAGGGAAATTGTCTCATTTCCCTAAAACAAATTGCAGATGATTGTTTGTCTATTAGATTGCTAGATCGTCAGTAATTCTTTTTTATTGCTTTAAGCTCTGGCAGATATATAGTCACACATCATTTTTATTTCAACTGACATGGAATACAAACAGTATGACCCTGTTTTTATGGATAGAAATGGCCAAATTGCCACTGGTCTATGTAAAAGAAAACACAACTGGATCCCAAATAATGAGCCCACATCCATGAATTGAGGGTTTTCTCTCCAAAGGATCTTAACATGGATTAACTGGAACAGTAGATCAGATGCTTGGCAAAAACACTGTTTCCTCCGTTAGCACTGGAAAGGACATCCAAGCATATCTCTGATGAGACGTGGGCAGCTATATCATCTCAGGATAATCTTCTGGACTCCCCAGCTTCAGAGAGTGGCCAACGGCCACCAGCAGCACGCAAGCAGCTTTCCTGTGACATGGAAGGTACGGACAGATCTCTGTCTGGCCTTATGCCATCATTCTGCATGGGTGCTGGGGACTAATTAGGGCCACCAAGCCTTTAGTTGTTCACCAGTGGGTCCACTAAACAACAGCTTTGCACCAATACAATTAGCTCCTGCTTTTGGTGCTCCTGCCTGGTGTTCCGCTGCCACACCTCAGCATGCTGCTGAAACTCAGGTACCACAATAGCTCAGCAATGTGCATCCCTGAGAATGCTTCCAGGGGCACACAGAAGCACTGCCAGACCATCTTCACCTACCCTGAGAATTATTTCAGGCATTCCTAGAAGCCCTAATGCTACCTTAACCACAAAGGCACAGTCTGCCCTCTGGGGAATGTGCTGCTGGGGAGGCTAATTTTAAATGCAGAAATAATTCCTCATTCCTACGGTGCCTCTGTGAGCACCATTAGATTTGATATGCATGTGCTTCAGTTTTTTCTCAACCTTTCAGACCACACCACAAGGAATTAAAGTCCGAACCCTCCTCCCTCTGCACCAGACCATGAAGTAGGTCAAGGAGGGAGAGGAAAGAGGGTGGGATTTCAAATAGCAGCAAGTACCTGGAGTGGCAGCTCATTCTGCAGCTCACCAATGCTGCCCACTCCTCAACCTCTCCCTAACCTGGTGCAGAGCTGGGAGAACACACTGCCCTGCCCCATGGGCTGGTCTCAGTACTCTTCCAGAGGCACCCTGCACCAGCAAGAGGGAAGATGTGGAAAACCATGGCACAACTTGTCACATCGGAATAAAACACGTGCAAGCCCTGACCATATGTAGGCCTCATTGAAAATGTCATATTTCATTTGCTTTTAGTCCCAACTTCTTGCCCTCCAGGCTCCTTTCCTTCCTCTGCAACAAAAAGGATTATGAAACAATTTTCTTGGCTTGGATGCACTGGCTAGCAAAAAATGCTGCAAGGCAGGCTGGATGGCAAATCTCTTGAATGACATAAGCACTCAGAGTGAGTAAGCCTGTAAAGCACTGTTTTCTTTAATGTCTGAAAATACGTTTGGGCTCAGCCCCCTGATCAATAGATAATTCTCTGTGTGTGCAGTTCACCTAGTTTATTTTATGAAAAAACAAACCCATGTTGTTGTTTTAATTCCACTAATCTTGCATAACCACCACATGTTGGTGGGATGGGAAGAGTGATGCTCCCTTCCTCCTCACATCAGCATGACTGCAAATTCTATGTAGAAATGGGGAATATATAAATTGTAGATATCTTTCTATTTTCACTGGTTTCAAGGGAGTTGCAGACAAATATCCCAGAAGAGTTAAATGACCTGCTATTTTTTTTTTCAGCACTGTTATAGCCAGAAATAACTTGACTCTTAAGGACAAGGCTAAATTTGTAGGAGTTGAATTTAGAACAGTGTTCTTTCTTTCTCTCTTTTATTATTATTTTATTTTATTTTTTCTTGATAAAACTAGGATCTTTAAGCCATAAAGGATATACCACTAGCTAACTGCACTGGCCATTGCAGTGTCATTCTTACTAGGCTCTTTTCAAAAAACAGCATCAGTGCAAACTCATTTTGCATTCACTGGTATTTAAAACAATACAGTTCAAGCCAGGATCTGGTTCTCACCAGCTTTTTGTATCTTTCCTCCACTCTTACACATGAGCTCAGATTTACTTATTTGATTAACACTGTTCAAAAAGCCTGTACTGATGATACGATGAGTATGTATTTCACTAGAGTCTTAGTAGCATTCTACCATGACAGACACTGATTCTGCTTGGTTGCAGCTACTCATACCCAATTCTGCCACACTTGATATTGAGACAGCTTTGGATAGCATTGGGTTAGTCCACCAGCTGCCTCCCTGATCTCAGTGGGAAGCCAGAACTTTGTACACACCAGCAGAGGAGAAAAGAAATCAGATGAGGCCAATCTCTTCACTTGGATGCAAGCAGGACATCTCAGGCTAGAGACACCACATGTTCACAGAAATTGCTCTGATGAACGTTTAAGCATATTCTCTTTCTCTTCAGGACAAGTTTCAACTGGTTTTACTTTCGTATGCAAGTGGACATGCTTTGCTCAAAATTACTCCTAATTTATCTAAGAGCTACTTTGGGTTCACATGTGAGCCTGCTAAAACAAACAAACAAAAAAAACCCACCAACCTGCACACTGAGAACTTGATTTGGGTTTTGTTCACAGCAGATGCTGCTAGCCATTAGGAACATTGATATTCCCTATCTGTGACCTGACACAGGACACATTGAGGGCCAGTGTTTGCTTTCCTGCGTTGATAAAAGTATGCCATGGACAGGCAGGCATGGGACTGTTAAATATATGTAAGCTGTTGTAGGCCAGATTTGTTGTCCTTTATGCAAACAGGCATGGCATTTAAACAATTGCTAATCCTACCTCAATGTTTGAGAAAACAAACTGTGTAGTCAATAAGTCCATAACTTATTCTGACTTTATACAGACCAGTAAAACTATATGGCTCAATATCTTGGATACCAATATAATTAAACGTTGTATATTTAATTACTTAATGACACAAGCTTCAATCTTCAGCTACTGGCAATGGCAGCATCCCACAAAGGTGGGCTAGTCCACTGCAAGACAAAATTATGCCTCCCTCTCTATTAGATGCATTTGCACACAGTTGAATAACAGAAAACGAATTTTGTCTTCCAAAAATGCTTCCATTGGCATCACCCTTTTGCCAGCAGAGCTTAACTGGTGGAAGCTTTCATTACAAACACCGCTTTAAAAAAGAATGAAGGAAAGTAAACAGGGCTTACCTGTGCCAGTATGGATACTGCACGCTCTAACACCCACTCGGAAGCCAGAAAACAGTTAGGTGAGGCTCTGCAGCAAGCTCTCCCATATCAGGTCAACCGCTCTGACAATCCATTGCAGTCTTCCTTATTGCTAATAGAGAGAGGGCAAACATTTGCGTAACCTGAGCTGATATTTTCATAATCCCCACCCACTCACACCAAAAAGAAACCTGTTTTTCAAAATACACTTTACTCCGTGCCACATAAGTGTTTTCAAGAATAGACATGCTCAGGAAAATTTGCATCGCTGCTTTTTTTCTTAAAGCTATGATGCAGGACATTGACACGGCACAGATTTTAGGGCCAAAGAGATGTGCTGTGTGCACTGCTGCCCAGCCAATGCCACAGGCAAACATGGCTGCACACAGGGCTGTATGCAAACATAAAACCTCTGGGAAATCTTTCGGTGTGGGGTTGACATACCCTGGGAGGAGGTCCCTGAAGCATCTAAAGTGGAGCTGCTGTAGTGTGGCTAGACTACAGCATCTCCCATTAAGGTGCTGGTATCCCTGGAAGCCAGCCTGCCCTGTGGAATTGTCAGTCAATTGCCAGGGGATGGTGGCAGCCATAGGGTTCATCAGAGCAATAAAAATTCCTGGTGCCATCACGACTCTTGGAAATGGCAGGGTGCTCTCGAACATCAATCCCAAGAACAAACAAGACTTTTAAAACAAACAGGCAAGCTAGCAAAAACAAACTCAGCACTTGAAAACTAATGAAAATAACAACACGGCCAAAGCTTACAAAGCTGCTCTCATCAGACTTGAATAAAAGTAAACAAACAGCATGACGACCCACAAATCCAACCTTGAAAAGCCACTTTCAGCAGCACAGTGTGACCAAACATGCAACTGCTATAGGCTATGCCATTTCAGCTGGGACAGATTTGAAAGTGCAAGGCCACTTTGCATGCTGCCAGAACATCAGAGATGTGAATACTGAGCATACCACCATATGGGCAGGTCTTATTTCCTCAGCCAATGACTTCCACTAAATACTTGGAAAGCATAATCTGACTTTGTCTCTACACTGCAGGCCCTGTAAAATAAGGATTCTATTAACCTGACACGTATATACCAATGTATTGAGGCACGCATACCACTTTATTCATTAATATTGTATATTCTCTAGAGTTATCTTCAGTCAGTCCTCAACAGGGCTGAAACATGTCAGTAAACTCATGCGGCAAACTCAGAAGGCAGCACTTGTGAGTCAAAAGGTGCCATCAAACAGCCGTTCAATCAGAAATCTTGACCAGAAAAGTCTTCATAATTTCTCCTTCCACATAGGGCGGAAGTTCAACGTTCATATTGATTGGGATCTATGAAACACACAGATCATGACAGTACAGTCAAGTAGGTTAATCAAACCAATACTAAGACTAGAAAAAACAAGACCAAAGGAAAATCTAATAATCCAACCTGGCGCTCTGCAAGAGCTCCTGGAGAGGAGTTAGAAACCATGCAGGAATGCAAATAAATAGCACCTTGGAGGCTACAGTATAATTAATTCAGTGCAAAAATGGAAGAAATCTTACCCTCACAAAATAATTATACTCTTCTTAGTGAAATCCCAGTCTTTTTAAGAGGAAAATTATTGCCAGTCTGGATTAGTAATTTATCTGCACCTATTTTACCTTTATTTTCTGAATATTCCATGCACCGCTGTACAAAACAGAGAACAAATTAAAGAGGCTGATAGCAATAAGCCAGTGTTACTTTTTTTCCTCCAGAGCTTTTTAATTAAGTCATACACTGTATCCTAATGTTTTTGCCACAGAGAAGATGTAGCATTTTATCATTACCATGAGAATAATTTAGTGAATATACTAAAAATTCCTTCTGTGATGGTTTTTCAAAGGACTCAGAAACTGGTTTTCAAAGACAATCTTCTGTATGTACCCCGATGAGTCAAATGGCATTTGTCAATTTTCTCTGTAGAAACCAAAAAGACAAAAACATCATGATAATATGCCCAAATATGCCCAAATTGGACATCTTATATTAGTCCAGAAGAAAGGCTGTCTTAAAGGGCTTCGTGTCAAGTTGATCAAGATGAACTATTTCTATAAAATGTTCTTGTTTTGGCAGACCAACATTTTTAATGAGGAAAACATTAAAAAAATGTTCTAACCAGCTCTATGTCTAATTCCTTTGCCTTCTTCCTGCTTTATCTCAGACTACTTTGAGGACAGTCATGTCCTGACAAAAGACACTTCTTTCTGTCAGCAAAAAGTGGTAAAAAAAATTCTGATAGTGAAATCAGGATTTTTGCCAAGCAGCAGTAAACTTCTGTTTGGATTTTCAAACAAATGTTCTGCTTCCCGTGGGAAACAACACCACGTTCACATTTGTTTCTCCATATATATTCTTTCACTTCTTACAAAGAAAGCCTTGGCTGGGGCTTGAAGGGAGGTGTACTTGGTTGTGACACTCCATCCAGGACAAATGGATGGCATTAGCTTCATATGAGCCAGAAGAGAGGATTATTCCAAAGGCCGGTTCTTAGTTAGTTATTCATTCATTGCAAAGGGGATTCAATCTCTCCCACTGCAAAGGACATGGGATTGCACCAACAAATCTGAGGTTATGTGCTCTGTAGAATGAGCGGATTTGTGCAAACACACTCATGGCTGAACTTTCCTTTTCATGTCAGTACTACTCCTGTACTCCTTCAACTGATTTCAAAGTTCAGGATATGAAGCAGCAAAGTGTGTATTTAGAATTAAGGATGGCATCCTTAATTCTAGGATTCATCGGTTTTGCTGATACAGACAGACTTGCACTTGAATTTAAGCACAAACTGAAATATTATCTTGAGGCTGGACTCCTTCAGCCACAGATTTCCTGTCAACTTTTCTTTAATATTGTGTATAGTTTTCCTTCCTCGTCTCTTCTAAAGACATCAAATAACTCAGATCCTTCAACAGAGATCTAAAATCTAAAACCACAGTCATTCTGTACAAATAAAATCTAAGAGTTTGGTTGATGACCTTAGACACTGAAGTGAAACTATTTCTCTCGGAGCTATTCCTAGAACAGAAGGCAAAAAAAAAAACCAAACCCAACATTTTTCAAAAGAGCAGTCATGAATAAGGAGAGATATGTAAGATATGTATGTGTCTATGCATCTATGAGCTTGTACAGCAGAAGGGCTCAAAGTATATTTTTCCACTCTTCTCTGTGAAGTTAGCCAGGAATATGACAAAGAACAAATCTGGATGGGGAAAGAACTAATATCAGCTCTCCTGCAGTCTACAACACAAAAGGCTCATTCTGGGCTTTTGCCCTTTATTTTTTGAACCCTTTTTCTCACATGAGATACTCCAAGTCAGAGTACTGAAGACAATTTGGGAAATCTTTTGGGAAAGAGCATATGAACAACGCATTCCCTGGAGACAGATGATAGGAAAATATCTGAAGAACTTTTTTCCCCAGTGAAATATGTTGGAACTGAGATTCGTACGAGAGTGAAACTTTCATTTACTTACTTTTTAATTTCAATATAAAGGTTGTTTGTTTTGTTGTTGTTTTCTTTTGTTTTTCTAGATTGTCTTTAAACAAGTACACTTAGAAAGACATTTCATTGCTTTCACAACCCATTTTCCCACTCTGGCACTGTATTCCAACTTAGAAACTTTGCTCAGCAACCAGAAAAGAATGGAGTTTTAAAAAATAAAACAATAAAACTTATACATGAAACCAATTGAGACAGCACTGGTATGCAGAATGGTAAGCTGGTGACTGGAAAATGGTACTATGACCTTAGGCAACATTTTCAAAACTAACATTATTCAGGAAATCTATTTGGTCATTTTTTCCTTTTTCTCCATGCTGGAGTATGGAATAATACCACTTCCTATGCAAAACTGATTGTTTTTCATTCAACGAGTCCCTTTTACAATCCCAAGTGGGTAGAAAAATGATGTTTTACAAATATAACTGAAGTGACACGTTTTTTGGTTCCTATAGAAAGACTAGAAAGACAGGGTCTTAATAAGTGCAGAATGATGATCAAACCAAACCCATCTTCTGTACAGAAAAGAGTAAAATGATTCTACTGTCACTTACTTGAATTAATTTTATCATTACAATAAATCCATTCATAATCTTAAAGGAGACAATGCTACAAGGTTGGTGACATGGTCAGAATACTCTATATAGGAGTACATATTTTTGGTTCCCTCTGTCTTTTCTTTAGTAACTCAGCATTTCTGATATCTGCTCTAACATTTACTGGGCCTATATCTTCTTAGCACTGAAGACAACTAACAATCTGATCACTCACAGCATCTCTGAAATATTCCAGTTCCTCTTAGAAGAGCACTGCAATAAAATAGACTGAAAAAGCAGGGCAAGAGCATTTGAACACACATATTTATGAAAAGGCCTGAATGATACTTGGTTAATTGAACAGATGTGCAGATTTCTACCAGCAGAGGTCATTTTCACCTTAGAGTGAGTCAAAAGAGCTCTCAATAGCTGTACTTCTATCCAAGGGAACATCTTTTAAAAAAATAGTCCCAGGTGTTCCTCGTGAAAGCAAATAATCTGAAATGGAGTGCAAGGAATATTAGAAAGCTTAAGAAACCAATCTTAATCTGAGAAAGCAAATTCAGTCTGTGCTGTGAAATATCGACAAAGCCCCAGATTTCACATTTCTTGTGCATATGGGATTGGTCAGTTTAGATAACCCTGATGGCCGAATACTTTCCCTGAGAAATTGTATTTATCTGGGAAAAAACTTGCCTATGCAACAGCAAAACTTCTTTCAAGTCTCAGCAAAAATGCAGTGGATAAATGGGAGCCATCTGCTTTCTCCCATTTTTTCCTCATGTCTACCAGTGTCATCCGTGGCTCCTTTTCCAGAAGGCCAAATCCCACCCTTGCATGCATTCGCCCACTGGCTTGACTGGAACTGAGGAGTATCTCTGACAAACCAGCTGTACATACCTGAGCAGAAACACGTGTGCCATTCAGACTAATTTCAGGCTTTGGGCTAATACATACTGATATCTGAATTTTAGGAAGGGTAGCACAATTTACATCTTTAGCTTCAGGGAAGTTAAGAGTTCATATTTAGATATTTGGATTTATATTTTAAAAAAATGTTAAAAATTGATAAAACTCTGTAAGATACAGTTATGATATGAACCCAAGAAGGCATTAAACTGTTGTATTGCAATATATTAAAAATAGGAAGAAAGGAAACTTTGATTAAAATATGCAGTTGTCCAAAATGAACGCTGAGACCAACACAGTTCAGACAGCAAGTAGAAATGTGTGAGGAGAACAGTGAAGATGAAACTGCTCTATCTATCTAGTGTTTTGAGAAGGCCAGTATATGTCAACTTGTTATAAAACAGTCCCAGGGTAGAAAATCAGTTCCAAGATGGATTGTGGATAGCCTGGTAACTTGCACGGTAACACACTCAGCAAAATGAGATTGAGTGTGATCCAAGGCACCTTTAAAAACAATGGGAAAACCTTGAATTAGACTCAGTGGCAAAGATTTTAAGGAAAAGGCTTTGTTTATAAATGGTAGGAAGACTGTTGCTGAGATGTTTGGGGCATCCAGAAATGGGGAGGAAAGGATGTAAAATATCCCTTCTTGCTCAGCAACCAGTATATAGGAATTAACGCTTGGCAAAGCAATAATATCCCTTTTTCTCCTTGTTTTATACCAAGGACCGAAAGGGGAGTTGAAGGAGATTAATTACTTTGCTTGCTAATCAATGCAAAGACATATTTTTCTGCTCCTCCATCTCATAATTTTTATTTCATCTAGTTTGGCTTTTTTTAGGTTTGCCAGATGTCCCAGTTTCAGTGGGACAATCCTGGTTTTTGAAGGTACACCCCATCTGCTCTTGAAAATATTTCTGTTCACTGCTCTCTTGTTAATTGTGTGCTTTTAGAGCAGCCAGCCAGCAAAGGACTGCAGGAGAGAGGCTGATAAATTATTATCGAACTATAAAAATCTGCCCATATTTTCCCAATGCTGAAAATTAATTCTGTAGGGTGAGTTTTTTTGTAAAATGTAAATGTTCACCAAGGCACACAAGAAATTATGACTTCAAGTCCCTCCACTGCTCGGAGATCACTTCTTAATGGAAGCGTTGCTTCCATCTTTCCTGGGCTGCTTGAATTCACATTACAAAGGAAGCCCTGCTCTTTCTGACTGTACAGTCAAGAAATCTGACCCTCTAAAACAAGAGCTGGAGGACATTTCAGGAAAAAAAATCCCACAAAGAGCTGAATCTGTGGTAGTGCACGACTGGCCAGGAGGCTATACAGCATCCCTGTCCCAGTGGGGTACCTGGGGGAGGAAGCTACAGCTCCTTTAGCCTAAAGTGTCCAAAGGAAGAGAAGGCTCACTTATGCTTTCAGCTCCAGATCCATTTCACAGCTGCCAGCTCCCATGAATACACGACAAATATGAATATATAAAATATATATCATGATGTCCTTCCTAAAGCTCCAGCTACCAGGGTCATGTGGATCTTTAATCTTTTGTTAAGAATTGAAATTGTTTGTAGTCCTCATGCCAAAAAAAAGAGCCAAAATCCAGCCGTCTAAGGACAATTGAAAAACATGCCAAGTCACAGTTATTTGCTATTCTTTTCCATGGTGCTCTTCTGAGGCTTGTTTCTGAACACTTGGGGAGAATAGATCAAGGAAGAAAGAAACTGATGATACTACAAATGAGAGGTCACCTTCCTCCAATATTGTACCATGTTTGTCAGCAACCACCACTGTAACATTCCTATGTATTCCCTCTGATTTAACAACATTCATAGAGCTACCTTGCTTTGCCCCAGTTTGTCCTGTTTAAATTTGCCTTTGTCACAGACATTCCATATGACTTCACAACCTCACAGCAGTTTGTGCTGCAAGCAGAAGTGTAAAACTTTCAAGCATTTCTGTGCAGAAAACTTCCTAGGCTCATTTCTGTTACAAAATGCATTTCCAACAGTTTGGCTAGCTTCCTCTGTGACCTGCTTCAGTTCAGTACTTCACTGCATGATTGGATGTGGAATTTAAATACCAAAATGAATGCCTTTTTGTATCAGGACCATTGTCATTCCTTAGTTCAACCTGGACATGCAGAGATCAAGCGGAGTGTGAGCACTGACTTGTGCCAGAGACTAAAGAGGTTAAACTCAGCAGACCTCTGAACTACAGGCAACTGTTCAATAAGACAGCACATCACCAGAGCACTGTACGTTCTGTGAGCAGGTTAAAAAGCAATCAAGAAAGATACAAAGACAATTCTGCCTCTAGGATAAATTAATTCAGGGAAGGGAAAACAATGCTGTTAAATAAGAAATGATTCAAGCTTTCATTAGAACTTGAAACAACTCTGATTACAGACCTTTTGGGAAGTGTAAAAGATTGCGTGTGATTGCTTTCTTTCTATTTCTTACCCTTGTTTGCTCTAATTGTGATCAAGACAGGAAGGGCCAGTGCTGAAATACAAAAGAAAACACTATTTAAAAAGTGTTCTGACTACGGCAGGCTAAAGCATCAAAAACAGTGAAATACCTTTATCCAAGATATAAAGCTACTGTAAATAATACTTAAGTGGTTTATTGTGCTTGAAATGCAGCCTTTTATTTCTCAGACAAGATGAAACAGAATAAAGAAATAGAGAAATTGTTCCAAATCCTGCATTGCACATCTGGTGCTAAAGAAGCCGTACAGTAAGGGGGTTTGGCAGACCTTAGCACCAGACCTAGCAGCTGGTGATCCTGTGTGCAGTAAACTGGCATGGTAGTCACCTCAGCACTCCTGCTTTCTGCTCCCAAATAATTCAGCAGACTGGGAGGGAGGTAAAAAGACAAAGCAGCTATCGCAGCACTCGACTCTTTCTTTTCTCCTTTGCTTTCTGAATAATTGATTGTTATGTTACTGGGCTCATAGAAACGTCACCCTCAGCCAACCACAGGAGTCTACTAAAAACACTCTCCAGGATGTCCAGCCTTGGGTCAGCTTTTGCCCTCGGGGTCCGACACTCTTGCATGGCCTCACACATCTTTAAGACTCCTCTGACACTGCTCAGCCATTGCCATTTGTTTCTGTTGGAGAAACAAATGACTGGTTAATCACTCATGCCCTTTTTATCTTTTACAGAACAGCTTCAGCTGGGAGCCTGAGCACTGAATGGCATTTGATAACTGCCCCCAAATATTTGTTGGGAAGATGTTTATTTAGATCCTCTGAGTTGATCTCCAGCTTGGTTTTCCAGTAACCCACTTCAGCTAGGGAAATATCTACACGGAGGAAATCTTGCATCTCAGAAGAACAATCCTGCACTGTGTCTCACAGATAATTTTACATATGGGATTTTCAATATTGTTATAGACTGGCATTTTAAGTGATTGCACAGCAGCTCCTATGTGTCTGCTATGTGTATCACTAGCAGATAGAATATTGCCTAGTCCTAAATGAAAAAAAAACTCCTCTATTTTAAATCAGAAAGCCTAATGAGGCAGTGAAGTATTGAAATCTGCATGTCTAGAAAGTCCTATTGGTACCCATTTGCTTCAGAAATTGGACAAGCAGTCATTATCCAAAATTAACCTAGTTATTTGAAGGGTATGGAGACTCTGCATAACGCTTGGCCAGTTGCACTTATTTCTATGGTAATTTTATACACATGACCTCCATTATAACAGTTTCTGAGCATCCCACAGCCTCTAATAGCTTTATTTTTATGCACTGTATTTTCCCTGATCAGTTTCACAACAGAGATTCAGAGAAAATAAAAGGTGAATCCAGAGCAGGGCAAAACTTTGCACGCTGTTCTTTCCAGGCCCTTCATCTTCTTTTTCTTTCCAGAGAATGGAGGATCTCTTCTCAAAGGGACAGAAATAAAACCTATGTAGGGGTTAATTGCTCTGAATTGACCATCCCAAACATGAATATTTGCATGAATATTTTTGTCGCTCTGGCAGGATACTGCACCCCTTGTTGCACATCACCAGGTGCTACTGGCAGTACAGGAGCATCCTCATCATTGCTGTAGGCACCTGAGGATGTGCACGCTTTTGCTTTACACATGTAAACCATTTGTTTAGTGCAAAGTAGATATATTGTCTCCAAGGCAAATAAAACCATTTCAACTTCTGCCTATGACTTCACTAGAGATTTGAAAAATCAAGCAAACTCATTAAGGCAATTAAATGATCTTTAAAAAACGAATCTGCTCAGCTCTGGTTTCCTGGATTTTAAGGGAGGGAGGCAACAATGGAATTCTCTAATCTAATCATGACTTGAAAGTAAATAAAATGAGAGAAATTGAAACACTTGTTCACTCTCATAAGAAGAAACACAGGAACAGTGGCAAACAAATACTGTGCCACTTCAGGGACAAAAGGATTATGCTTCTCTCTCTCCACATAATTGTCTCTACCTGGACAGATTTCCAAATGTGTCATCCATGCTAAAGGGAGCATCAGTGGATTAATTATTGTAGTCTATAAGGTGTTCAGTGACCATTGCGTCTGGATGTATTCAGCATGAAGTATGGCATTTAAATCAAGGAGGGAAGAACGGGGAAAACTTCGCAGGCTGCAAGAGTCTCCAGATATTTTAGAAGTGCTACAAAGCACTGATTTTTATATTACCTTTCTCCCTGTATATCCTCGTATTATTTCTAACAAATAGTCCTTTATGGGTACATAGCATTGTAGAGCTCAATGAACAAGACCAAGCAGGGTAGCCTCTATAAATAAAGAAACAAATATTTGAAAATTGTGCATCTAGTAGTCCAAATAAAACCTCAGCAAGGTTTCTGAAAACTATGCTATCAAAGCATGTCAGAAAGAAGTTGAATTTCAGCGTAGCTGCATTTTTAACACTCAGTGTACAACATCTAAAAGGACTGCTTTCCTCAGTTTCCTTAAAAGGTATTTGTAATTTTTTATGCAAAAAAAAAAGAAAAAGAAAAAGAAAAAAGAAAAAATCTCCAGTAAAATAACTTCAAAAAGAAACCAAATTTAAACTCAGATTTTTGAAATAACAGGAAGACTGAATTTCCTTCTTTTTCTGTCTAGCTTTTATGAGTTCAGAAAACCGCAGCCAAACTTTCCGCCTTCATTCCAGTCAAAAAGAAGTTGGTTATAAAATGGTATTTTTGAGTCTTCTCACACTGATAATGTATTGCCAAACATAGACTTGCATTTTGAGTTTGTAAAAGATTTTGGGGGTGACAATTGACAGAGGTTAGACCCATTTATGAAGCAACTTGTGTAATAACAGAACTTGGAACTATCAGAACACCTCTCATTTTTGACACTACCAGGGTCCTTTTACAGTACTGTTTATTCCAACCCTTGCAGGTAAAGAGGAATTTACTGACAAAAGCCCAGTGCTGTTGGAATTATTCAGATTCAGGCTGGACGTTAGGAAATACTACTTCTCTGAAAGGGTGGTCAGGCAGTGGAATGGGCTGCCCAGGAGGGTGGTGGAGTCACTGACCCTTGAGGTGTTCAAAGATCATCTGGATTTTGTATTGAGGGATGTGGTTTAGTGAAAGCTATTGGTGATGGGTGGATGGTTGGACTGAATGATCTTGTAGGTCTCTTCCAACCTTGGTTTTTCTGTGATACTGTGTGAATATGATACTGTCCCTTGAAGTGTTACACATGCCCTAAATCTCTCCTTGCCCTGCCTATCCTTGGTGCTTACACCTCTGCTAATTAAAACATACTGTGTAGACTGACACTGCCCAAGTCATGGGTACTCTCTGATTATCAGCCAATTTCGCCTACTGAGATGCCTCATTTGAGATAGAAATGCTTGGGAAAGCACAAACAATTGAGTAGTGCTATGCTTTACTTGGCCTTCCCTGAAAAAACATACCTGAGTAAGTCAATGTGAACAAGTGCTTCACAGTAAGCACTGTGCTGAGAGGCAGGATATACCTTCCATTCAAGCTGCCTACAAACTTCTGAAAACAGGACAGAAATGGCCACAGTCAGCAGCCACAGCAAGCTCTAGCTGCAAATGGCACACACTGCTGGCTCTCACGGAGCCCTCCAGAGCAAAACTGCAGGCTGCACTGCAGCCTGAGCCCGGCAGCTTACTAGCTAAGCCCCATGCAGCATCATGAATGTTACAACAGTAGTCCAGGAAGCTTCAGGCTAAACTTATCAAAAGTCAACATCAAAATCATTTCCAGAGTGCAAGCATGCAGACAGGGGGAGCAATCTGGTGTGAAACATGCAGGACATTCTTCACACACACTAGCTACAGCCTCATGCATCACATTTTTTTGGTAAGCATTTTTCCTCCTAGTCTTTGCAACTGTTAATTATGGCTCACCAAATAAAAAAGGAGTCCAAGCCAATCTTTTGAATTGTGAAGTCCAGTTTCTGGCCTTACATGAAAGGGTACCACTGATATTAAGAAAGCTGCATCTGTTTTTACCCGATCCGAATCTGATAGGCAATCTTAGGTACAAAAGCCATTTTCCTGTTCTTCATGTAGCCATAAAGACATTTATATTCTGGAACCAGTTTTCTTTCCTTTTTGCATAGCCATTAATACATTTTTTTTCTTTTTTTTTTTTTTTTTTTTTTTTTTTGTTTCATCACTGCCAAGTCTTGCACTGCTCCATGTGTGAATTTATGCAAATTTCAGAATGCGCTAATTCACATATTTGCAAATTGGCAAGTGATTGGCAAACATGTAAATGAGCTCATTTAGTCATTTTCCTCTTACTCTAAACTTCAGCTTGAGATCATGGTACCTTTCCCCAAGTTACAACAATGAGGGATCACGCAACTGCCCCAAAGCTGGTAGGTGCAGTCAGATTTGAGATAGTATGCCCATGTGCCAGGCCAAGTATGAGAAAGATGGACCAAGATGATGTCCAGATGTGATGGGTGCCCAACAGCTGCAGAAGTATCAGCAGTGAGTGGCTGTGTTTAGTACACTCAAGCCAGGGCTGGTAGATGAGCTGTCTCATGGTGTGAAGCAACCAGAATTATGAGGGATGTTTACAGTTGGTTTCACTGCAGGAAACAGCAGTTTGGAATTTAGCTACATACGGTGGAGGAGAGAGAGGTGGCATGACAGAAGCCTGTGGGATCAGGATGTACAGTGAATGTGGCCATCTCTTGACTCTATTCTGGTATAGGCCAAGATTTTGCCATAAAATAGGCTCAGCACTGGCAAGCAGAACATTAAGCTGTGTTACCTCTGGAGCTTCCACTGGCCAGAGTTTCTCTCCTTACCCTCCAGGCTCTGTAGCCCAGAGTTTCTCTCCTTACCCTCCAGGCTCTGTAGCCCCACAGTCATTCACCACAAATGATTCTGATTTTGTCTTCATCTACCTAATATTTCTAATATATTAGAAGCCCTATCATACTATATGCTGAATTTGCCTCCTAGTTTGTGAGCTGAGAAGTTCCCAATGACAAATTGTTCCAGTCAGCATCAGTTTTGCTGCTTTTCCTCAAAAGCAACCTACTTGTACTTCTGGGTGGCAAAACTAGCAGACAGTAGGTTCAAAAGGTTAAAGAAACCAAGGTTAAGAAATTCAGGTAAATAAAAAACAAACAAACAAAACAAAACACCAACACCAACAAAAAAAAAACCAACCCAGAATACATACGATTCATCTTCAAGTTATCTAGGGCAGCTTGCCTTAGAATTAGCTTAATTAGCTTCATTACCTTGTTTCATATGGAAATATTGTAGGAACGGTATTCTTCCTGTGGCACTCAGGTAGTTAAATCCACACAATTTGCTTTTTGAAGCTTGGATTCTGCTGACTTTATTTCAAGCAATCAAAAGTATCTAATTTGCATTCACATTCACATTAGTGGTCCATATGTTAGCCCTGTTTAAAAGCTATATGCTGCATTCATTATGAAATACTTGGCTTCCTAGCTTTATCCTTTTGCTTTGAAATTATTGTGATAATATTGCAACTCTTCTATTTAGACTATTCTCAAATACAAGGATTTTCTGTGTGATTTGATTCTTTTTCAAAGTCTTCTAAGGGTAGGGCTTTTTAATTTTTGTTTACAGTGTTATGAGAACTTGCAAATTGGCAAAATAACTCACTACTGACATTTAATATGACAGTGTATTATTCCTCATACCTAAAGCTTCATTAAAATATCAGGATTTCAATCTGTCTCTGCATAAGATTTCAGACCACACACAGCTTCACAAGTACATACCCTTCAGAGTTCATCATGCTACTCACTGAATTGAGTCAGCCTGTTAAAAATGGTGAAACTGTGTTGCGTCACATGATTGCTTGCAAAGTTTCTTCTTCGTGCAGTGTAGAGAAAGGCACTTCCTTCTTACAGAGTTCATAGTACAAGTGAATACAAGTGAAACAGGAGATACCATGGACAAAAGGAAATAAAATGAAGTAACTGCCACATAAAATGCACTGCTTATGGTCATATAAAGACTCTGATTGAGCCAGAATTTAAATCAAGCTCTTCTAGAATGTCCTCCTTTCCTGGAGGAGAAGACCACGTACCCTCCCTTTACTGTGACCGACATCATCATGTCATCACCTTGCCAGTACTCAAATAATGCATGTGTTAAAGCTATCATCAAAGCACTACTTCCAGGGTTTAATGTATATCACAGCTTGTTAGTATTCACCAGCTTAAATGTTGTGCATCTAATGCTCGTAGTTGGGGAAAATAATAATATTTCTTCCCTCAGAGAACAATGATATGTGTTACACCCTTGCAGATTGATTGGTACCTCCCTAAAAACATCCCTTCTTTCTCACTTGCATATTCAATGTTGATTCTTACATCTGGAAAATTCTTTCTCAACCTTTGGGAGCTCTCTGAAGATCCTACAAAGTGTAGAATACTGACATGTCTCCCATGAGATGAAATCACAAGAGGGTTTTTGCTGAGTATAGGACAAATATCCTAAAATTCATGCAAAAAAAAAAAAATTCAGAAAACCTCAATTAAAAATATAATGATCAGAAAAAAAAAATATATGCAGTTGGCCTCGCATTTTTACAAGCTATGTGTTACTGGAATAGGTGGAAGAGAAATGGAAGGCTTGTTAGACAAACTGTTTCAGTGTTGCAGAGTTTTAAATTATTAGGTTTTTGTTTGGAGCCATCTCAAGTGATTCCATTAAAAAAATTTATATGGGATTCTTGAAAATGGATTGTCATTAAGGGTCAGAGTGTTAATTTCCTGTTCATTCTAGAGTGCTAGAGCTATATCTTCCATAACTGCAGCAGACAAAAACAATTAGTAGCCATCCAACATTAACATGAAGGAACTCAACACGTCAGGACCACAGTCATGAAAATAAGGCACTGAATTTTTGAGGAAGAAAGGCTGTATATGGGAGGAACATAAACAGAAGCAATTGGGTCGTGATGGCACCCGCTGTGAAATAAACTCAAAGAATAAGCTCCAAATCCCACCTGGATGTGAAGAAATTTTTGAAGATATGCTCATTGTCTTATATTGACCACATTTAAATTTACTGTGAGATGTAAGATATCCAGGCATAAAACCTATGGTACAGAAAGAAACGTGAAAACTACAGAGCTTTCCTGACTGTGGGCATATCTGTGGCACGCATGTATTTGGACTGAACACAATCTTTTATCAGTGGACTACCTCCCTGCTTTTTTTTTTTTTAAGAACTGATTAAGAACTGAACTCCTCACAGTGGCTTAGAGGTATAATAACACACAATAACTTGCAGTTCACTTTCTAGAGGATGCTGAGTGAGGTAATAACAAATAATGATCCATAACTCACTAGTAAGTTGTTATTTTAATAGTTCTTTCTGATGTATTGTTTTAAGCACATCATGCCAAGCTTTATGCAGTGCCAAAGAAGTTAGGAAAAAGTAAACAGGCATAATAAATTCATTGACTTTTTCTTAAGTCTAAAAGAATTTAGATGGGTGCTTAGTATTTCTAGGTATTATGTTGAAGAAAAGAAAAGAAGAAAACACAGAAGAGTTCAGAGAGTACAGTCAGAAATCCAAAACTTGAGGGTCAAAATCAAAACGAAGCATTTGAATCTTCAACTTCTGGAGTCAAGGGCTGAAGTAATACCCCGAAGTACCTTGAAGTAGTTAAACAAGAGTGATGTAGCAGGAAATGAGAATAAAATCACACACTGATGTGTCAAAAATATACACTATCTGCACTGCATTCCTGCCTATATAATGCCTTGCTCGATTACAGTTGTACGTTCTATATCATGCACAATCACTCTCGAGAGAGAGAGTCACTCGAGGAGAACAAAAGATGTTTCAATAACACAAATGAAAAGACACAGATACACTATGCCCAAGATGCTTCCCACTGTGCTGACTCACTGGCAGGCTACAGTTCTGAACATCTTGAATTAATTTGTCCATAAAAAAGTGGGGTCACATCCTCAGCTATGGTAAGTCAGTTCTACCAAAGAGAGCAACAATTATAATTGCTATAGTTCCCCTGAAGATAGCAGAGCAACAATGATTTAGTCCAGATGTGACTCTGGGTCAATTTGTCCAGTTTTCTGAGCAGGCATAAGTGAAACATGGTAAGAAATTAGAGAGCTGAATATTTGCTACAGTTGGGGTCTTGCTTTTCTCTTAGCATGCGCTTGCAACTCCCATATTAAATAAAAAAAATGGCTGGGGGAAAAAAAAAATCTCCAAACAAGAAAGCCAAAAGATTCTTCTCTCCAGCCTACACAGTCATTTGTTTCATGCATTTGTGTCTTAGCCAGAGGCAATGTCAATGTACAGGGAAAAGAAATGAATATTTAGGTTAGGGGAGACACAGACAGTAAGAAATTTTTTCAAAACGAGGTATAATAGGGAAGAAAAGGATAAAACTATGCAAAATAGCATGTAAATTAATCTTCAGAAACAATGAGGCAATTCTGGATCTATGTTTACAGTGTTTTGTTTGTGTGGTAACTGGAATCAAACTACTGATATCAAACCAGCTCAGGTCATACATAATAACTGACAATAACTTTCAAGAAAATCTATATGTAGCCTTTCATGAGCCTTGAAAAAAGTTCACAAAATCCTTTAATTTTCTGTATGCATGTGAGAATGAAGTGGAAATATTAATGACTTCATTTCGTCACTGTGAAGCATCCAGTTAGACAAAACCAAAGAGCTCAGGATACTAGCTAGAATTCTGTTAACACGGATTGAGGTAAATGCTCAAAGTTTGGACTATCTCAAAGAAATTTTCACCGAGGTGTTTAATCTTTTCCTCACAGTTCTAAGCCAATATAGTGGCTTAAACTTGACCAGTTTTAAGCCATGGTCAAAGACCCAACTGTATGGTTGGAATGTGCTTAGTAGAGTACAGTTTCCAGTGGCTGACTGAGTATCCTCATGATCTCAACAAATCTAATTCCTTATCATCTAATTTCTGGAACACATACACTATTCTTGGATGCCTTTAACCATTTTTCATTTGAACAACAACAACAAAAAAATCTACATCTGCTTCAGGAATATTGTAAAACGTTCCCATGAAGTGGGACCTTCTCCATTCACAGTGCTTGAGCTAAGATCGTATGAATTTCTCCCCCTCTGTCAGTGAATTTCAGTAGTTAGGTAAACTTAAAAGGGGGATATGTTGTTATATCTCATGAATCAGGCTGCATAGTTCTCCATCACTCAGTAAGCACATCAGATAAATCAGTTTGTTGCTGCCAGTTGGCAGGTAATAAATAGGCAGGTTAGGAGTGTTAATAAATTAAAAGATCTAGTCCTGTTTCTGTTGCTAGCAAATCCTCCCCAATGATAGGAAGCCAAAATTGACTCTAAAAAGCTAAACTGTGTGGAAGCTCCTGTCATGTTTTTTTTTTTTTTTTCTCCCTCCTGGAACTTTCCTGTTGCTTCATACTGCACCATAATATCAACCCTCCCTTTTCCAACCAATGCAAAAGCTATGCAGTATGCTACTGCTAACACTGAAAAGTTTATAGCCATGATGATGTGGAGGTTCTGGACCATATGTTACAAATACTGTCTGGACAGTATGAGAGCGTTAGTTCCACATTTTAATGGTTCCTTTCTCCATTCGTAAAAGTGACTTGCAAGAAATAATAGTAATAATGATAAATGCTTCTCTCAACACAATGTCAGAACTTCCCATAACAGACACAACAGGCAACAGTCAACACAACAGACAATTCTTTCAGGGCTTTCCAAACACCATCATTAAATCTAGACTGAGTTCTTCAAAGAGTACCAACTTTCTTTAACAATTTGGGTTTCAGTTTTTCAGCTCTCTGTCATTAGTAATTGCTCAAACAGTTCACAGGAAAGACAAAAAAACAAGCTATACTTTCAATAAGTATGTGCTCTGTGGTTAAAAGGAAGTTTACTGCAGGAATAAAACCAAAGGATCTACACTTAAGCTATTTTATTTTCCCCTGTGGACAGCATCATCTATTTGCACTGTTTGTAATGCTGAGACCAGGGTAGGAAGGACAGTGAGATGACCACCAAGACAGCAGTATTTAAGATAGTGTCTTTGACAGATAATTACATTCTGTCTTTAAGGATTGTCATGTGAAACAGACAATTTATTTTCAGGGTTGCCTGAGTGCTGCATCATGTACACTCATTTTTCATTGGAAATGTGCACTATGGACAGCTTGTACGTGCTATATTGTAGATAGGGCTCATTTTTCTTCATTAAATTGGATGATTCCTGTGTTTCTATTGACAACTTCTGAATCACTTTTAAGCACCAAGTCAAACCATCATTGTGACAAAGCCACACTGGAGAACCAATGATTCTGCCAGCAACAATCACAGAAATTGGGAGAGCAGTATTACCTCATGGTGACAAAATGGGACAAACAAAGCAAGCCTTCATTGTGCACCAATTCTATGACTAAGGAAGTTCAAGTATGGCTTAAAATCATGCCTATCCTTCCTGAACTTCTTTAATGAAGTGCAGAGCCAACAGACAAGGTTTGGAGTGGATTCTCCAGAGCATTGAGTTGCTGTATTGTGTGAGATGTTTTTCTCTTCTTTGTTTTCATGTCTGTCTACAGCTGCAGCAAGCCGTATTTATTGGAAAACTTCTACTAGGAACCAGTCGCTAGCTGCCCCAAGTCACTCCCACTCCATCTACAATACCTTCCCTGGAGAAGGACTTAGGTGAGCTCTGAGGGACTCCCACAGCCAGCACAAATCCCCAGACACTGGGACTAGATGCTTCATACGGGAGAGGAAAGGTGGGAAATGTGGTGATGGATGCAAAATCTGAATTCTTAAATTTTGCAGTTTCTTACTTGATATTTGAGCTGTATATATAAACTTTCAGCCTTTAGGTACTTAGGGTATAAATCAATTCATTCTGTCACCACATCAACTTCTGTAATATCTATATAGTATAATATACAATCCTCAGCTCACATTCAAATAAATAAACATTGCCTTAATATAAATTGTTCTCTTACCATATCAGAACATTGGGTAATTAAATCATCTCACTGGTAGTGTGCAGATGGCTTAATTTTCTGCAATACTCACTAAAGCTCAATTGACTTAAAAGGGACTACTAATCTATTCAAAGTTAAATCCACAATGGATAAATCTATAGCTCAGAAAAAAAAAAACACAAACTGGTGCCTCCAGTAGACCACCATTTTCTTAAAATCAGTTTGGAGAAAAAAAAAAGAGAAATACAAGAAAAGCAAATGAAAAAATTAAGAGCCAACCCTGTGGCTATTAATGAAGCAACAATACTGGCAGATGATCGCTATCTCCCTCCACAATCTTTCACTGTGAAACATTTCTTACAGAATGGAAACGACCACTGAGAGCAAATGGCAAAAATTAGGCTTCTTTCAGACACTTCTGCATATTTACACACTTCCATATCACAACACAAGAAGAGAAAAGAAGAAAAATTTGCTACAAACTGAAGTAAATTTCAAACCAACACACGGCTCAAAGGTTTAAAGATTTTTCCTCAAGTGAAATTTAACATCTCCAGAACCTGTGCACTGAGTTCGTTTTCTATTTTTTGTTGTATTGCAGCTTTAAAAAATTGCCAATTAAGTCAAATTAAGCTGTTGTGCGGTTGCCTTCTATAATTACTAACAATAGTTTATGGTAGGTTCAAGCAAACAGAGGGTGTTTAGGTCTTTGGTTTTTTTTTTTTTTTTTTTTTTTTGCCAGAGTAGTAGTTTCTTTTTGTAGAAACAATTATCATGGCAGTGCTTCTCAGCAAAGAAACACATAGCCTGCAGCCATCCTATATTTCATTTTCAGTCCAGCAGTTTTAGAGAGGCTTTTTGCTTTTCTAGCAAACATACAATAAGAAGAAAACAATCAAAGGTGACGAATAAAATGTGGGGCATCGTAAAGCAGGCAAAGAGACAAACAAGGCAGAATGGAGAGGAAACAGTGCTCATCTGAATAGCTCCTTCTGCTTATGCTCAGAATCACGGCAGCAATAAGTGACTGTCCTATCACACATCATCAGGATATCACTGATTCGCATGTTCCCCCTCAGAGAAACAACATTATTTCCACACCTGAAATATTTGCATTGCAAGCCCACAGGTGACAGAATTGTCACAGGAAACAAAACAAAGACACAAGTATAACATTTGGTAAATCCAGAATTTGCTGGTCTTAGACAGCCCCTGTCCCACCGTCCTTTAAAAGAATGCAGAGGAACTAAAAAGTTAAAAGGAGTGGTGGTAAGCATAGACAAATAGAGGACGTAGATTTTGTATGACTTTTTTTGGTAAGAGCAATGTCTAAATAGACTAGGACTTTTCCAGCGTGGCATGGGATGATGGCATGTGTACCTAATATACAGCCATGAATGCTGTTGTGATATCAGGAGTGATTATCTGCCATGTCTTCCAGTGTAAGAAGCAGGGGGCATATGATGCAACTAGCAATGGCCAGTTCAAAATTAACTGGAATAAATACCTCAACATGCAAGATGTGGTTATGCTATGGATCTCTGTATTGATGGATACTGCAGATGCAGCAAGTCAGCATAAATTCAAAAAGGAGACAGATACAAGCAGAGAAAAATTTTTCTTCACATTTGTACTATCCTGGAATGTCCAGGCCTGGGACCCATAGTACAAGACCTGTTGGAATGGGTCCAGAGGAGGGCCGCTAAGATGATCAGAGGGCTGGAACACTTCTCCTTTGAAGAAAGGTTGAGGGAACTGGCCTTGTTTAGTTCATTCTACTTCACAAAAATTAGCAGTTTCCCAAGAACTTCCTTGCTGGTACTGAGGTATTACACGGACTGGCAGCAGACAGAACTCTGAAATACATGAACATTGAGATTACCCTTCTTCTGCAGAAGGAGAAAGCAGAACACGCAGATGTTAAGCACCTAGCCCAAAGTTATCTATCAGCCAAAACACCAACCACTGCATCTACCTCCAAGCACTATGCTTAAGTCTCTTGACTGATCTGCTCTCCAACTGACAAGCTCAACACAGATCTCTGCATCACACTTCCATCCACTGCCTGCTAAATGGCATATCTATCACCGACAAAGAGGTTCAGAGAGGGAATGCGGCATGAAGAGTCAGTGTCTGCCTGGATTCTAGCTCCAAGCAGCCCTTCCATCATCACACCTTATGGTTTTTCCCCACCAAGAATGAGTAATTTGTTTAATTACCAAATGCAGAAAACAGTGCTGAATTAGTCAGTGCCACGTTAAGGGCTATTTCAATGAACCCAGGTCGGCTGAGTCCTCCACAAAGCATGCGGTGTTTCAAGGACCTGTACAGTAATCCTTTCTCCATCTCCTTGGGAGGTAACTTAAAGGAAATTGCTTCTGCCCCAGTCCTGCTGCTGGCCAGGAGGATGCTTTGGCTTGTACACATATGCAACATCTGCCAGAATTTGGTTTTTTACGCAATAAGGTTTACTGAAGGGTTATGGAGGTTTTTCCCTTCCTCCAGGTCTTTGTTTAAATTATCCTAAGAAATGCATAATTCCAGATTAATTGCAAGGGAGAAGAGAAAGGAGCAACAAGAAGTCCATTTTTATCCTCCTTGAATTAGAAACATGAATTTTCTTCCCCTCCCACTGATTCACTGCTCAGCATTCAGCTAAGATGATCACCGAAAAAGGAAAAGCAAATGAACATTGATGTTTCTTAGGGTATGAAATACTTCACAATTAAATAAGGTGCTGTGGAGTATTGCACTGATCACAAGTGATTGGTGGCTCTCCGCTAAGCTGCAAATGAATTCAGCACAGGACAGCATTCCAAATTGCTCTTACAAGCTCTTCTTTATTATTTTTATTTGGTTATGCTCTGACTCTCATCCAGAATTGTACTTAATGCCCTCGTCTGAAGTTGTTGAAATGGCACCCCATGGCATAGTGTGACAGAGAAAGGATATTGCCTTTGGAAGCTGCTAATGGTCCATGAAAAGAAAACAGCAGAAAACTGGAGAGCAGTTGTTCCAAAATAATAGGAACAAAAGTCTTTACATTTTTATCTCACTGTCTTCCCATCATAAGTGGATTGAGAATGGGCAGTGAGGAGTTGCAGATCCAGGTAGGTTGCAAGTCAAAGCCACAGGTAAAGAACAAATAATACAATGCATTTAACAAAATAATTTAATATTTTTACCTATCACTTGTCACTCAAAATTAATATTTGCTATGTATTGTTGTTCACAAGGTATTGTTATTCCCTGGAATGGGAGAGGCGGACCAATAAAGTGCCATTAGAGGTGAGGGGTAAGGTTTGCAAAGGTCAGGCTGTTCAGTGGAACCCTCAGTCCTGATAACTCAGTTCTAGACAAAGATATTTCAGTTAATCCTAACTCTAAGCTCTACTGAAGCCAAAAGGAATTCTCTCCTTCAACTTTTCTAAAACTAGGAGTATAAGATAGTGTGGACTAACTCTCCAGTGTCTTCAGCCCAGACTTAAATGCACACTGCTCCACTGGAAACATTTTAATCTGTGTTGTAAAGGTGAAGCAAGAACCACTTGGACAAAACAATCCGAATAAGCAAACTATGAGCTTATCTGTGACTAACACACCTGTTTGTCTTAATTTCCTCAAGTGATACACTTCCCCTGCTTTTGAACACGCTTGCACGGATAAAAGCAAAGAAAAAAAACTATAAAATACATAACAAGATCAGTTCATTCCTTTAACATCTCAAAGTTGAGAAACATCAGTACAAAGGTTACTCACACGACCTCTGTCTCCACTGTTAGACTTTCTCTGTGCTAATAGCTGTCTTAGCAGAAGCTTTGGCATCTGCCTCTGCATCCCATGGATGAAAACTACAAGGCAGTAGCCAGACATTTTATGTCTCCTACCATTTACCAACTGAACGTAGTGATGTAGGAAAACACCAATCTCTTTCTCCAAGCACAGCAACATCGAAGTGGAGTACATGAACTCCAGATCACTTGACAGCTGTCTACCTTACAGTGTATTTCACTCCAAAGTTCAGTACTGCATTTTTTAAAAATATAACCATTACTTAAATGTCTTACTACCACAAAAATGTGCTATTTTCTCCCCTCTCCAAGTAACAATATGATAAAATAATAATAATAATAATTAGAAAGAAAAAACATCACCCTAAGAGACTGTTATGTTTACTGTGTAGTGATTTCCCAACAGAAATTAATTTTAAACAAATTTACATTGTACATTTAAAGAAGATATAAATAATTCATGTTCTCATATCATAAGCACTCTGCATGACATACACTGGGGTACCTGTAATTTTTCAGTTTACCCATTTAAAATTTTCATTCAGGAACTCATTATTATGTTTTTTTTTGCACTTTTATTCCATCGTGGTAATTTAATAGTCTTCAGCAGAATTATGTTCAAAACAAATGTATTCAGTTTTACTATTCCAAATCTTTTTAGCTTTTAATTTAACTGCTGTAGGTTTCGATTTTACTTATCTGTATTAACTTATTACTATTAACTTGTTCATGGATTCTGCTCTCAGAACTACAGAAAGACTAACACAGTAAAGTTAGCAGGGTTGCACTCCCTTTAAGCCACTTTTCTGCAACTGCCACTCACTTTACTTCAAGCCAGTGATTCCTATAATCTCCAAGAGCAGAGTTGGGCCCCATTGCTTCATTGTCACTTTACTTCAAGTCAGTGATTCCTATAATCTCCAAGAGCAGAGTTGGGCCCCATTGCTTCATTGTCACTTTACTTCAAGTCAGTGATTCCTATAATCTCCAAGAGCAGAGTTGGGCCCCATTGCTTCATTGTTCTAGCAGCCACTCTTCTTCCTTGCAAGCACAGTGAAATCTTTCACTTGCTAGTGCACCCCCACCACGCTCTGAAATGCTATTCCTACATCAGCACATGCTCCTCTGAGTTTCTATTTGTCCAGCTCCTGCCTGGGATTATTGAGTATATGAATTTCTGCAAGAGCCCCTAAGCTACCAACATGCTCAAAGTTCAGCATGTAAGCAGTTGCTTTGATGGAGACAGAAGAAAGCACTTGACTTCTTGTAGGCTCAGAGATGTAACATGGAAATGGACAACTTTCCAATCACTAGAGGCTTGCTACCTCAAGATTTATAAAGAAAATGAATTATTTATGGAAAAGTAAGAACTGTAATTCAGGCTTTCTTCTTGACTTATACAATTTTGTATGCTCACAGGTATGGGAGTGGTATACCATGAGGATCCCCACTAGCTTCCGTGTATATGCAACCAGGAGTAGAAGATCTCCTAGGAAGTGCTAACATACAAACATATTTACAGACATATTCTATCTGAAGGGAGAAAATTAGCTCTGCATCTCCTGCACTGGGCCAGCTCTGATCCTAAGTTGCAGGTAACAGCACACACCAGTGCATACAGTAACATTACCAGGTCGCTGATCTGTATTGCAATTGATCAGTATAATTTTGTAGTTCAATTTCTAAAGGTAGCCATCTGCCTACTCTGGAGCTACTCTTATAAACTGACTGACTTGAGTTCAGTGGCATCAGTACCTTCCCTGCATATTAAAGCTAACTCATAACCTCATAAGGTTATTTCGAATTATCTTTTCATATATACATGGACTTGAATTTGTCAGCACTCAGTTTCCTCTGCTATTGTGTCACATCCTATTTTCATTCTGGTTTTCCTTATGACTCTTCACTGTCTTTAACGACTAGAAGTTCTTCTACTCTGAATTTTCCTTCCCTGTTCTGAAATGTCAGTCATTACAACTACAGCTCCAAAAAACTTGGAATGCTCTTTTTCTCATGAAGCAAAACTATTTTTTTCTTTATTTCTACCAATAGGAACTTTTCTAAAAGGCATCTTGTAGGAATAGATATATTTGTCTCTAAAACACTTCATTTTTTTTATGTGCAAAGAAATCTCAAAAGATGAATATAAATAAAGTAAGGAGAAAAGTTTTGTAAAGAAGCACTCTGAATTTTATGCTAAAGATCCTAGGAAAGCATACTGCAGAAACGGCTTGAAAACAACGTGGCACAAAGTTTGCTGAAAGTTAAGAACATAGCCTTGTTGCACAGATATTTGTCGGCCCTGGCTGTGGAAGACCTGCTAGATTCAAGCTCTTTGTGTTCTCATGTTACAGTAGACTTAACTTTTCCCCCAAAATATACATATTTATTGTTCATCAAAAGATCAAAGACCCACCCAAATCCAACTAGGTTACTCCAACATGCTTTCCATAGTGGCACAGGAACAGGCATTGTACTCAGTAACCTACCTGGCTGGCTTCATTAACCCTGAAACAACCATAGATGAAATACTGGTGGCTTTGCCCTGGCCTTTTCAGAAACATGAGACACTTCACTTAGGCAGGGGAATAGAGGCAAAACCTTTCAAGGAAAAATATCACTTTTTTTCCCCTTTGTGTGCAGTAACATATGTATTGTCCATCCAGAATTACCTGCCCTGTGATACAGGATTTTCCCTCCTTCAGCAATAATTAATTTATAAAATACTTCATAAAACACTGCCAGCACTCCCCAAGAAATGATACAAGGAACTACAGGTGTTGCATTCCAAAGCAACTTGAACAATGGAAAACAAAGTTTTGTATTTTAAGTTTCAAGCAGTGATGAAATTTAGCTAAGATTTTGCATGCCAAGCTTCAGCTTAAAGGGATTTTTTTTTTTTTTTTTTTTTTTTTTTTTTGGCTACAGTATAAGCCCTGGAGAATAGGAAGCATTCTAGAGGAAGCATCAAATCACACTTAACTACTGCATGGCAGAGCAAGTGGCTGTGTTACAACACAATCACTCAGTAAGATAATTTCTTATGTTAGCATTTTAATTAAAATAAAGAATACTTGCCTTCATCTTACACTCTACAATTCTCTTCTGAAATTACACAGACAGACAAAATGTACAAAGCAAACAGAAAATAGGATCACAAATCCTAGCAGACTTGAAGGCATGACTCAGAAGCTTTGTGAGAAATATGGCCAATAAAACCAGAGTTAATGATTCCATAAACATTTATTTCTAGGAAATATTAACAACGGTCCCTAAAATGTTTCTGGGCGATGAAGGATAAATAACACCTATTATTAATGTAATGGTAAAAAGTGTCATTTACCACACATATGCAGTACTCCAGTTAAATACATTATTAAACAGCATCCCAGTATGGATTAACACTGAACAGAAGCTCCAGATGTAGAGATGTTTCCCTGTGGCTTTATCGGCAGCAGCACGGATGTTACTAGCCCAATCCTGATCCCAGTATGGACAGGGCCTTTGGCTTGCTCTGTTTGTTTTTTGGATGAATAATAACACTTGTGTAGACTTTGCACTGGGCTCGGTGCTTTGATCAAAACACTTCCCAGTGGGCACAGAATCTCTTTCTAGTGTTTGCACCTAAGCTTTCATTTTAAAGCAAATCAATGGGCTGGGACTTTGTCAATCCAGCATTGCCTACCCCCCTCTCCTGCCAAACATGCTGTAACCCATAGGTCCTGCACATGGACAAAACCAGGACTTCTCCTGCCTGTGACAACAAACAGTTCAGGAGCCTTCCCTACACCTCCTCCCCATACCACCTTTCCCCCAGCAGTGCCTTTGCTCAGCCCAAAATCAGCAGTGGGGAAACAGAGGATCATTGGGAAGTGTGTAGCAAGAGCTGATAACGTATGCCAGCCCACTTCTTACAATACAAGGTCTTTTGGGGAGAGGCAGGGCTTTCTGTGGTGACCTTGTACTCTTTACTACCAACCAAAGCTCTTAGTAAAGGTGTCTTACCCTGAAGCTTTTTTGAGGAAGATGAGCAGTGTGGCAGAGCCAGCACTGGCTGAAGTTTCACCAGCACTGGTGAAAATTTATTCCACTCAATGTATTCAAAGTGCATCTTCTCCTTGGAACCCAACTTGGATATATTTGGTGGAACAACCCATCTTGGAACAAAACCATCTTAGAGAATCAGGAAGGTCCATGAAATCTTGTGCTCACTGCAACTCCTTAGCCCCAGATGCTTCACACAGCAGTGGGCCTTTCATTTGGGCAATAGCACTCCAACTTGGTTGACACCTGTCTTCCCACGATGGGGATTTTCCACTAATCTCATTGTGGTGGAAGACACGCTCTGGGTTACACGAGATCATGTCTCCCTCTAGTGACTGAATGCCTGCACTTTTAAAAGTCATGACCCCAGACTTACAGAAATAATTTTTAAAAGGGGTGTAAATTACACATGTACAAACTTACCTGCAGATGAAACCAATTTCTTTTCTTTTTACTCCTGAGTAGGAGCTAAAATATGATTTGGATTCTTCTTAATACCACCCAATTATTAGTAGGGCCTCTCAGTAAGCATTGTGTCCCCATTAAATTGGGCTTTAAAAGAAAAAAGGCTATAGCTGACCAGGAGGAATCACAGATCTTGACTAAACAATTCAAGCTATTTACTTTGTACTTGCAGCTAATCTTTGCCCAAACATTTAAATCCAGACAGTGATATTAAACAGCATCTCTACTAAAACTGTCGCTTGTGCTTAATACAGATATGAGGATCTCTTTGTCTTATTTGGCAAGCTAGAAGGCATCTACTTATCACCAACAAAACTGTAGCTCAATTTGTTTTTAAAAGACATAGAAAAACATGGAAAATAATGCCCAGAGTTTCGTCCGCTGGAGACAAGAGTGAAGAAATGATCAGAGAAAAGACTGGAGGCTTTATGCCTCACAAAAAGTCTGCTCTCACTTACCCCAAGGGCAATAATTTACTTCACACTGTTAATAAAACGCATCGACATGCAAAGCATCGGACAGGGAGGATTTAGAAAAATATTTTTCTCTTTAATTCTAGTAATATGAAGCATGCTACAAATCCTATGTGTGTACATCAACAAATGTAAACAGAACATTAGATCATAAGACTGGCCAAAAAAAAAAATAGCATCATTTAATATATTAAGGATAAGCAACACAAAAAAATCCCATGGGAAGTTATGTTACATTCCTCATGGAGGGACAGAAGGAAGCAACAATGAAAATAGCAATATACCTGAGCTACATTAGAAAAAAAAGCAAAAAAACAAAACAAAACAACACAAAATGATCAAAATGATTTCTAAGATCACTGGAAGCTGCTAAAAAAAAAAAAAAAAAAAAAAAGCAACATGACAAAATCAGCTCCAGGCTCCTGTTTCCACACAACATTTTAAAACTGTTATTTTTTTTAATAAGTAGGGTTGAAAAAGAGTTTAAATCAATGTATTCTATGTTTTCCTTATTGAATAATTTTCTTCCATGCATATAATCAATTCAATTTTCCTTAATTTTCCATCTGGCAGCACTTTTGTTATCATTTCTGGTGGCATTGAGCTTGCCCAGCTCCATATGTAACCTGTGGGAACACCGAGAACTCAACAATTGTATTATTTCTCCTGACTTGGAAATCAAACCCTGGTTCCACAATTGCCAATATGTTCAGCCTCAAAATTGATAGGAACCCATGAAGTGTGAGCAAGGAAACTCCATATTCAACTTTTATTATGCTCTGAGTTTCATGTTATCCCACTTGATACCATCAGTATTTTTCAGGGGAAAAAAGAGGCAGGACGATATGTCTTGAAAACTAGAGAAAGTGATAAAACTTGGAAGTAGGAATAATACTAAGGTCTAGGTGTCAAGCCTGCAGTGTTCCTCAAGTTATTCCCAGCTTATTGCAAGAGACCACGTTCTACCAGTATTTTATATAGTCTAAAGCTTCTTTTTTAAATAGCAATAAAAAATGTAGTAGGAATACAGAGCTAGAGAATTCCTTGAAGTGTTCCTTAAAAAAATTCACTGTTTTCAAGGATGTTTTCAGTTTTCCTTCTTAGTGAACCACTCATTCATTTTCTCCTCATAGCACTCATCTGGTCCTGCTGCAAAGGATTAATTAAATACAAATTCACACACCTCATTGCAGGATGTTTCCCATTTTCCTTCAGCTACCATGTAAAATGTGAAATAACGGGCAGTTGTTTTTGTTCTCCAAAATAAATCATTTTGCATGATGCTTCCCTTGTAATTATCTCCATCCCCTCGCTCACTTCCTCAGAATCAAGTCACCAGGTAAAGTATCAGCATGTCTGCACCAGGAAATCCCAAATAGAGTAAAGAAACAACCCGCTTACAAATCATGCAAATACTAAAAGCGACCATCCCTGCTTCCCCATTCCAGAAGCTGTTCCAGTGCTCCTTCAAAGCAAAGCAGAGCTCCACCGGTTCCTTCTCTTTTACCTATAGGTGGCACTAGTTGTGTTCGCAACATCTCAGCCCAAGCTTTCCTTTGTATTTGTGGACCTCGACCGTAGCTTCTTATCTGATTTCTTCCTTGCTGTCAGTAGAGGTGTTAATCACAGACTTTAAATACACTCAGAAACAGTTTCAGCCACACTACGCGTGCATTTAGAAAGCAGAAACAAACTCTTCCCTACATCTGCCAGTTTGCACACCTCTAACCACCTGGGCATCTGCCAGTGTTCTCTGAATGTCCTCAGAGGTTAGGGCCAAATAGCCATCACAGTCACACAGCTCACGACAGATCTCTTAAGATGGCAGGGGATGTTTGCCATTATCCTCCCAGCCCTGCCTTTGGTAAAGGGAAGAAGCAAGCTCCCACTGAAAGCAACATCAACACACTATTCACACAAAATCTGACAGTGCATTATTGACTCCTATTTGAGCCAAAGATCTTTCTAGATTATAACCAGCAAGCGTTCTTCTTGTCATGAGGAATTTCTGAATTCTGGCAAAGAGCCCAAAACCTGAAAAATAATGCTGTTCAAAAAGGCAACCGAATAGAAAATTCCGAAGATTAAATTGTTTTTTTTTTCCTGTTAGTCTTGCTGTTGCTGTTATCTTTTTAACTCCTTAAACCATAAGTGAACTAAAATACTGAAACAAAAACATTGGTTTGAAATATCAAACTGCTAAATGTCCTCAAAAAATTACAAGAGGATAACTTCAAGAAAACATTCTTCCTTGCCTCAGAAATGCCTCAGATTCAACCAGAGCAATCAAAACTGATCTGTTCATACAAGCAAGTCTTATTCATATATCAATGAACATACATCATCCAAAACAGAAAACAAAGAATTAAAAAGCTTCAGACATAGTCATCATGTGTCCTTTTTCCTTTCCTTGCAGTCTGCTATTTTTCTATCCTTCTGTTCTCTCATATTTTGTGCTTCAGAGCTTTTTTTGTTTGTTTGTTTGATCCAATTCTGAGATCCAAAATGTTGGAGAATCACCTAGATTTTTTTGGCCCTGATCCTGGTCTTTCTAAACCTTTCTAAAGGCGTTACCCCTACACCTTGCCCTATCCCAACAGAGCTATGAGGAAGACTATTCACTGGGATGCACAAAATTCCTCCAAGCAGCTCAAGAACTTGCTCAGCTTGCTCTGTCTTCACCTGCGTACCCAGTGCACAAGAAGAATTAGAGAAGAAACAGACAAGTCACGTATTGAGGGACATGCATCTTGTAGTCAGTACCATCTATGCATAGATGCCCATTTGAAACCCAAATGCAACAGCCACAGATACAGAAATAAAGGGGGAAAAAAAATACCTGCTTACCATCAGAAGACCTCAAGTAGGCAGGTATCTCAAGCCAAATGCCTTTACCTCCACTGTCAACCCTTAAATGAGGTCTGGTCACTCAAGTACATTGCATGCACCTGAGCTCCCCTGGGTTGGCCCTACCTTCCCACCAGGTGCTCAATCATTGCTTCAGGCTGTGACTCAGCATCACCGTGACAAGAGGATAAAACATGTATAGATGGGTGCTTGATCCTAAACGCTCTGCTCTCACTAGCCAGCTACTATCTGTACTACAGTGCTGTTAAAGTTCAGGACACCTTTGTGTTATTGTTTAGGTGTCCTGTTAGGTGCTGTGCTATCCTGTCATTCACTTTTCTCCTCAACACACAGAGAAAAGATGAAGATTATGTAGTACAATTACTACACTTTTCTTTATAAAAACAGACCGAGAAATATTCAGAATATAAAACACTGTATTATACCCTAGCACAGAGGCTAAAGAATTCATTCTTGTAGCAATATTATTTTAGTCCACGTCCCAGTTGTATTATTTAAATGATTAGCTATTTGCAACTTAGTTTTTTTTCAAAAAGAAAAATCTGTTTTGACATATCTCAGTTTTGTTAAACTATCTTTTACACGTGAATTAGTGTGAATTTTATTGCTGTATTTTCCCAATTTATTAAAAGGGCTGTACTTTACAAATAAAACTGCAGGATGGATTTATTATTTACAGTCCTAGTCATAGCCTTCATATCTACTTAATATGTGTAAAGTGTTTAGTTTTCCGATGTAGTCCAGCTGCATCACTGGAATCAAACTTGTAATTGCCTCTTTGGGATTTAAAACCATTATAGTTGTGCTTTTATGTTCTCTTTTGTTTTGCTTGAATCACTTTTTCAGGTCTATGAAGTACAGCTGGCACAATAAAAGTTTGATCAATGCATAACCAATGCAGTGTATATTTCTTCCAGATATATAAAACCCAGGTGAAAAATGTTAATCTATGAAAATTATCTTTGTCAGCTACTTATTCTTGGAATTTAAATTGGTTTCAATCTAGAGGTATATGGTTTGGCCTGGGGTTTTCCAGTCTGGGTTTTTCAAGAGTTTCTTGTAATGTGTACATTTGACATATTAAAATGAAAAACTGCATGATGTAAAGTTTCAATTACCAGGGTAGATTTTTTTTTTCTCATACTGCGAGATTTGAATAAAATTATCCCAGAACCACAGAAGTTAGCATTGGAGAAAGCCTGCACAAGCAGCCTTTATTTCCTTAGCAATTTAGGATCCTCTCATGCACCACTGACATTGACGCTATTGGATCGTCTACTCAAATCCTTTAGGCTTGAACGTCATGCCTTGGGCATATGGGAAATAACCAAAGCTCTGCCAAAATATTGAAAAATTAAATCATTCAGCTTTGGCAACATAAGCTGGTCTTCAAGTTTTGGAGTGGCTTAACCTGGTAAACAATTCATCCTCATTCCCTCACACTGGTTTTAGTGGCTTTTACTATCTAAAGTCTGACTCTTCTGGAACGGCTGATGGAAAAAGATGTACTTCAGTACGAGCCAGGATTTTAGACTCTGGATTTTATTACATAATATCATTTCAAAATTCATATGTGAAATAATGTGCAAAACAGGAAAAATAGTGATTATGCCTTTTTGATGGTAGGTTTTCTTGATAATGGTGTATAAAACTTCATTTGTATGAACATGAATCTGTAGTGTCAGTTTAAAGGTGGCACTGCCAGAGATCATGGCTTCAGCAAGTTTCACAATATCTTATATTTGTCTCTGAAAGCTTAGTTTCACAAAATGAATGATTACATCAGACTCAGAAGCAAGACCATGAATAAAATGGACCAGATTTGTAAATAAATTTTAAAGCCAACTTCACAGTGAGAACACTTTCAACAACATAGACCTCAGACTCCTCCATTCTGTTCATGTCTTACGTAGTACATAACAAAGCCTTGTGTAGTTGCTGCACGATTGACCTTGTTCTCAAGCACAATAAGGTGTGTAAACTGTCCATACAGCTCTAGTAGAAAGTCTCTCTCTCTCCGATGGCAATGTGTTAAGGAATGAGTCCAATTTATAGCGGTCTCACAGCTTGATTGGTGAGCAAGACTGGCTTTCCTACACCATCTACACCGTAGACACAGTCTACACAGTGTCTGCACTGTCTACTCTGACAACTGCTTTGTGAAGGTATGCGTAAGGTCAGAGCCTGCTTAAGGTCAGAGTCTCTAATAGTTAAAAGAAGGTTCTCCTAGACCCTGTTCAGACAGGTTTAATAATCACATATATAGGAACAGAATGTGCTTCAAAACATGTATGTGACTTGGCTGAATGTGTGAAGGGAAACAGCTGTTTGTACAGTGGCTGTGACTCAAATCTGATACACTGGAGACTCTTATACCATCCAGAACAATGATGATTTTTCTGGAAAACTTTCACGTTTCTTCTTCCTGTCTAAATCAAGCTAACTCTGAGATTTAGATTCTGAAGCTTTTATTCATAAATTCAAGGCTCACAGGCTCTGAGTGTGTTTAAATAAATACTTCAAATCCACAGGAATGCCAGTGCATCCTTGCTGTGTCTTTTCCCATGCAATGAGGATGTTGTGCATATGCAAATACAGACATATAAATTTAAATTAATACTCACTAGAATTATATTGCAGTTCTTTTGTAACCTGCTGCTGTAAATGGTTCTAACTAGAACAGATACACAAGTGCAATATGTCCTACCTATTTTTTTTGTGCAAAAAATATGCACAAGATAATGAAGACTATTAAGATGCTACTCACTAATGTCACTAATCTAATAGAAACCCCCCAGACATATTCTGGGATGCTCACTTTCAATACATATTAAATACATAACCTTTTTTTTTTTCTTTTATCTAACAGACATTTCAGACATTTTTTTCTATACTACGCATCACTCATACACTGTTCCTTAAATTGAGCCTCTTAACTGCATTTACTTGGGAAGATGTGACAGTGTTTATCTGCAAGAAAACAGCCAAGCCACCAGGATAAACTTCTTTTTCCCTTTAATCACCACCTAGCTGTCAGCTTTCTCCCCATTCATGAGCTGCTCTCCTACCTTTTCTGCACAATTCCCACCTGCTGTTTGGGACAGACACTAGTAGTAACTTTTCTAAAATACATCAATGACTGAAGAAGTTAGTCTGGTTTGATTTGGCAGATCTCATGGAGCTTTCCTTTTTTTAAAAAATTTTTTTTTTTTTTTTTTACTAATTTCAGAACATCTAGTTGCAGAGGATCACGTTCTGATCATCTTCTCCAGGCAACCAACCTGCCTAGTCACAGCTGCTCCTGTTCTGCACTGACTGTAAACAGAGCTCAGATCTTGCAACTGTAAGCTGCAAATGCCCTGACTGCTTCTTTCTAGGACTTAAGCCACAGCAATCCACCTTAAATCAGCTTTCAGATATATTTCAAAATCTAATGTCAGGTTTTTCTTAAACTGTTTTCTACATAGGCAAAGGTTGTTGGTTTTTTTTTGTTTTTGTTTGTTTGTTTGTTTGTTTGCTTTTTAAGTAATAAAATTAAAAAAAAAAAAAAAAGCCACTCAAACCTTCCCCCCAAAAAACAATCACAATTGTGTCTTTAATGGACAACAAAACAAAATTTAAAAAAGTAAGCAAACTAAAAAACCCACCACAAACAATGAAAAAAAATTCTGCCTAATTTAGAGTCAGTGGGCCTCAGGCTCTTCCAATTCTTATATTCCTGTTCTCAGGCTCCCTTATATTCCTGTCAGCCTCGAGGGATTTAGGAAGTGCAAGTCTATGCTATTAATCCTTCTTTATCACACCTGGCTCCCCAAAGCGGTCTCCAAGCACCTTCTCAAGAAATTCCCATTCCTACTTCTTCTTTATCAAAGACTACAGACCCTCAGATTTATAATGTGTATATAGTATACACATAGTATATATAAAATCTCAAGATGAGATTTTATTCTTTCCCTTCCCTTCCCTTCCCTTCCCTTCCCTTCCCTTCCCTTCCCTTCCCTCTTTTCCATTTTTTCCTTTTTCTTCTCCCATCCTCAGTATCCCATATCACCACAACACCCCAGCATGGGAGAATGGGAGATAAAGAATCAAATGCTGCTGTTACTGACATATCTCACTGTCTTTATAAATATATCTTTACCGCAGCTGTCTGTTGCAGTCATACTGAGACTTGGTTTGTCATGTTGTAGGTTGTTTGCAAAACAGCTCCATATTTTTGACTGTAGAGATTATGATCTGAAAAACAAACTTCAACACAACTGCAGGCACCACTCCCATGATGTGGATGGTGTGAGGTGCCTGTGAAACTCAGTTCATCCTTCTAACACAATATTCAGGTAGGGTAGCTGCGCTATGTTCTAAATTGTGCTGTTTTAAAGTAAAGCAAGTTATTTTCTTTCACAGCACAATAACTGTTCATGGTGAATATCTGCAGCCACTACAGGGGTAAAAATACGAGGCAGAATAACAGAAGTCTTGTTAATTTATTTTACTGGTGGGATGTAATGATTCTTCAGCTCCTTTCGTTTTTTCTCTTAGAAGAAAGAGGCATGAGGAAAAAAATGTACAGTACATCTTTCAAACTCTTGCTTTTTTGATTAATTAAATTAGTTATTTGTGTAAAGACCTACAACAACATGTGTTATGCTGTCCTCTCTGGATTTGGTGCTTCATTCATGTAATACAGGCAACAAGATGTACCAAGCAGGAAGAAAAATACACATTCATCTATACTTCGTCTCAAATCTGCTGGCTCTGATGACAGTTCAAGAGGGAAACCACAATACTGCATATCCATGAAAACAAACCCTAATTGTGAGAGAACAAGATGCGTAAGTGGCACCAAATAAATGAGCCTTGGCTACTTGCACTCTTCTCTCTGAGCATGTCTTCATTCAGATGCCTTTCTTGTCTCATGAAGCACTGTGCTGTTTGGTGATGTGGTTAAAAGGAAATTTCTTGGGGTTTCCCCTTTGCTGGAAGTCCCCTGCTTAAGGTTGTTGTTGCTGGGGAACTCATAGCAGCCTTTCCTCCAAACACTGCAGTCTCAGCCTTTAATTAAATTTCCCATGACCCCTCTGCAAGGCTGGCCACTGAAATGCTTCTCCCTGGGGTGAGGAAGATACCTACTTGCGTAAGTAAGACATTTTGATGAATCTCTTTATAAGTGCTTGGGCTGGGTAAGCTGCCAGGACCTGTAGAGTGCCCTATTTTATTGTCAAGATAATGTGGTTTTCTGCAGAGTGGTCACCATTTTAGGTAACTTCAGCTTTTTCCCTTTAGTCTCCGTGACATTGGCTGGGTTCAGGCTGTTTGCAGACATGAATATTTTACACAAGACAGAAAAGAACGGCTGATTTGATAAGGCTTTTCACAAGAAGACCCCTGCTCTCTGCAATCCATCTAAGCACCCATATGCATGAAGACCTTGTCCTCATTAAAGTGACATCAGCTGTCACTGCATAGACATAAGGCAGCATAAACATAAGGCATTCTCCACCAAGAAATCAGTGAAGCTTGGTGAGATTGTTACTTCACTTTTAGCAGGAAACTCCTTCAGTGTCTGGTGCAAGTATTGCTTTATGAATGCAAAGTCACGGTAAAAAGATTTACTGCAACACCTACCATGAGGCAGCTTCCTATGGAGCCACCACAGAGCTGCATTCCTTGGTCTTTCCTCCACAGTTAGCAAAATGAAATAGCAACCTACAGAGAAAGACAAATCCAGGCCTCTAATTTAAAGACTCAGGAGTGCTCTGTCTCTCCTCATTGGCGTAGATTGTAACTTGGAAGACAAGGCTATCGTTCTGTAGTTACAGAAAGCTGGGTGTCTGACTACATGCTGATAGAGTCATCTGCTGATTGTGCTTATGAGGGCTATCATCGTGCTCTCTCTTTCCTCTTCAGAGTGGGCTTCTGTGATTGCTACTAACAATCTCATTCACAGTTTCTTCATAGCAGCCTGAGTCTTCGTGATTGAAGCAACTGCACTAGTGTTAGTAATTCCCTGGAGCATGAAGCTTCACCTCAATAGCTACATTTTCTATCTGAATGTTTTGCATTTCAGCTTGGTGACTACCATATCAGCCCGGTACTGTCCAATAGGGGTTTCCTCTGTTAGAATGGAGATTTTCTTCCACCTTCTGGTGTTTAGTCATAGAAGGATTTCCTCTTCATTCCTCCAGTCAGAAAGCTGTACTGATTTGCTAAGCTCAATAGCACTGGCCCATGAGATGGGCAGCGTCTTCACAGCCAGAGTCTTGCTTATAGTTGTCTGTCAGGGGAAACCCTCATCTGGTATGTTGAAGTCACTCAGTAACAGTCTGAGGTTGGTCTGGCTTCTCCTTGGGGTTAACTGTCCCTGGGAGAGCATGGCATGTAAACCATTAACCATTTGTGCATCAGACACCTAGCCTTCAGAAATCTTTAAGATTCCTTCTGCAGAATTTCTTCTCTGCTGTCAGCAATTACTTTGGTAGTAATACCGAATCTACCTGTCTTGCTTTTATATAAATGACTTCTAAAAGAGTCTGTTTGCTTCACTTGCTATCATACAGTTTTTTCCTCTGTATCAGACAAGATCAGGTGCTGCCTCACTTTTCTAGGTCCAGCATGTACAGCAGTAGCCCTGTAACATGGAGCAAACTCAGTCTTTTCTTCCTTAGCATGGGATTGTCACTGCATTAATACCGAAATGGGAGAATATGTTTCCATTTCCAAATCATGTATTGGATAGTGCCATATGAAGGTCTCTTCTAGGAGTATTCTGGATAGTGATAGGACAAGGGGGAATGGTTTTAAACTGAGACAGGGGAGGTTTAGGTTGGATATTAGGAGGAAGTTTTTCACCCAGAGGGTGGTGAGGCACTGGCACAGGTTGCCCAAGGAGGCTGTGGATGCCCCATCCCTGCAGGCATTCAAGGCCAGGCTGGATGTGGCTCTGGGCAGCCTGGGCTGCTGGTCGGCGACCCTGAACTTAGCAGGAAGGTTCAAGCTTAATGATCATTTTCAACCCAGGCCATTCTATGATTCTTTGATTCTATGATTCTGGCTCTGGCTGCATCTTCTTGGGACTCAGCTTGCTGCGCTTTCCATAATCCACTGTATTTTCTATCTAGGGCAAGAAGTAATTCATGTACAGACCACCCTCTTTACATGATCCCTTCTTTCAGAAGATTATCTCATCACTTTCTGTTTCTCTCCTGGTAAGCACTGCTGCCGCACGTCTGCTCCTTTACTTCTTCCTACTCTTTTGCAACGTGCTGTTCAACACAACTGCAGTCAAGAAAATACTCCTAAAGGATTTTTTCTTCTGGGCTTTCATTGTGTTTCCAAGGTGTACCTTCAAAACTTAAAATGCTGCACTGAGATCTTGGCCGTGCAAATGCTGGAGATTTGTCAAGAACGTCCTCTGGGAGCCTGTGATCTGTTTCAGTGGTAAGAGGACAGCTATGTGCTGATTAAGCTCTTGATACCCAGAGACAACAGCAACAGTCCAGTTTTTCCATCTGAACAGCATTTTGCTGTTTTGGCATCTGTGCTCTCAAGTGCTTGCATTGTGGAGATTTTTGTAGTAGCACTGTTCCAACTGCTGCTTGCAAAGCACCTCCTTACGGTGAGACTTCCCTTGTTTTCATGAAGTATTTTATTTCTTTCCTAAGGCAACAGCATCCATCAAGTTCCAGATTGCTGCCCCTTCCTGGCTGTTATGGATGCCCTGTGAATTCTGCAGTCTTTGGTACCCAACATAAGCAGGTAAGTAGTCACCCAACACACCGCTTCCAGTTTATTAGAGGAGGTTGTTTTACAGCATTCACTTCAGTCATGATATCTCTTGACTGAAGTCCTTCATTTGCTATGCAGTCATTTACATTCTGTTGTGATCCAGGTTTAGTTTATGCTTCCTGAATTTCTTCTGAGTGGCGGTATTCCCTCTTGGTTCAGTCACATACCTCTAAGTTGTCATATATGTTTTCACCTCCTGTCAACATTCATGTTTCACGCACACTTTTCCCAGGAAATCTCATGTGCTGATAACAGGCCAGCAGGTGTTTCCTACCAAATGTTGTGGCTGCTCATCTCCTCTTCCAGCCTCACCTGCCTTTCCCAGAACAGACAGACTATATTCAGAACATCTTACAGAGTTCTGAGAAATAATATCCTATAGCACAAGACAGCACAGATTGTCATTTTCTTTCCTGTTGTACCCAGTTTAGATATTTGGCTACCTTTAAATCATGCTCTTGTTTCAGACGCTGAAATTCTTTTGTCTCCTTAAGCCTCACTTGTAGAAGCAGCTGCTGAAATACCTGAACAGCCTTCGGAAGTGGCTTCTTTTGGCTGTTCACAGAGTAAAGCCCATACCTGCAGGCAAAAAAATTCTTAGCTATTAGAAAAATCCCATTTTACTTTCACTGTTGTGAAATGGCCTACACAGATATCAAGGTGGGTTTTTTTTTATTTTTTATTTTTTCTTGTTTTTGTTTTTAAATCAAATGAAATGATTTTCTTTGTTAGGACTGATTTGTTAACATGTTAAACACATAGAGCTTCTAATCATTCCCTTTGCACCTATATTCAGTTTGTGTTTCTCCAGTTCTTCGGGAGGAAGACCTCCATATTTTGCTAGTCTTACCGATACAGGCAGTGTCAGAATCCAAATGGAAGCTGGCTTTTGTCCATCTTCTGTCTCACAAATACGGATTACTTTTTCTCCCATATCAGTTTTGAATGTCACAGGTTTTTTTTTCTTTGGCCCCATGCAGCTAATTAGACCTAGGAAGCTAGCTGCATTGTGATCCTTTGTGCTGTACGGTAGCCAAGAAGAGTGCTGTGTCACTGCTGCTGCTCTATTCTCTTTGGGGGTGCTCTCCAACTGCAGGCACCGTACACCCTGTACTTTTCTGTTTGCTTGTGCGTCATGCTTTTGCAAAATAGTTTACTTTGTGGCTGGAATCAAAAAGCCTTATCCAAATGCAACTCTTCGATAAAGCTGAAATGAAGCATTTGGACCTCGTGAAAACAGACTGTTTTGCTATTTTGCATGGGGAAGTTTAAGAAAAAAGTGAAAAGCTTCTCAGTTGTAGAGTCTGAGAATTTCAGAGAGGAAAATAGTCTTAAACGGGCGCAGTATTGGTTTCTTTTAACACAGTTTCAATGGCCGGAATTGGAGACAATGTCAGAACAAAGAGCTGTAAATATGGAAGGTGATATTTCCATCTAGATCCAAAAGCAAATTCACAGCTGTCTAAAATTAAAAGAACTGCTTGGTGACTTGGGAGCTTACAGGCATGTAGAGCTGTGCATCTGCCCGCGCTTTTGGCTTGTGAATACCAAGTGGTACTAACCTGCAAGAAGGATGGCTGCATGCATGGGGTGCAGAGAATCAGCTCTCTTATGTCAGGACCAACACCTAAATAACATGGTGCCGTGGCTTCCAGGTCACAGCCACCTCATAGAGGTAAGTTCATCCATCTCCAAAATGACACCCGCCTACGAGGCTGGGTTTTTAGAGTTCAGGACCTTAACGATGCAGATGGAGAGCTCAGCGGGAGCGGGGTGCTGAAAAGAGTAGTAGGAACAAATTTACCTCTTCAAGTCCAAAGAGTGTTTGGATATCTGTGTGCATATCAAGCGTGACTTTGGTCAAGCAGCTTTGGTTGCATGATCCTACAGATTAGTGTTCAGTTTTTACCTGAGGGTGATATTTATGAAGGAGATATCTTTGTTTAAAAATATTTTCTCCTAATGCAGTTGACTGTGACAAAATATGTGAAAAGTATTCTTATCAGAAAAAAAGTAACTGTAAAATCTATATAGTCTCCTGTAGTAATTAAAAAATATTTTAAGTAACATCATTTACCCATATTAGTTCTTATGACAGATCCTTATTCACAAATCCTTTCATATTAACATAGATCTAACATAGATCTAACAGATATAGTATTACTAGAAAATCATATTTGTTCATGTTGCACTTATTTTCAAATGGAGTTGTAACGAATTCCTAATTTTTGAGTTAAATGTAGAATTAAAACTTACTTATTTATATAATTTTTTAAAAAGGTTTTTTTTTTGTTGTTTTTATTTTATTTTATTTTATTTTTTTTGTAATCCCCACACATTCCTTATAACAACAAATTACTGCACCTGGCTGTAGATATATAAAGGAAATACAGGGATTTCCTCATTTCATAGGGATGATTACATTTTTAGTTATCTTGCATTTATTTAATATGTCAAGGGCATCTTGATAGCTAATCAGCACCTGTGAATCTCACAGAAATGAATAGATCCAAGTTTATAAGATATTCCTTTTGACTCAGGCCTAGTTTACACTTAGATTTTACAGTCTAATGAAGGTATACCAGCAGAATCCCATAGGAAACAGAGTTTCTACCTACAAAGTATATGTTAGCTTAAACTCATTCTTTGAACAGAATTTAAAAACACTTCATTACAAATATAACTTGTGCTATGACTTTAATTGCTGTAGCTAAACTTCTGAGGTTGGTACAAAAAAAATAATAATTAAAAAAAAATAGAAAGGAGGACCGAAGTGACTTTTCCAAGGCTGTGCTATGGTACAGCATGAGAACTAGAGGAAGCTGCTTGAACTCCATCATGATGTAAATACCACAAACCAGTGATGGAATCTTCGGCAACAACCAAACAGATGTCAAAATTTCACCAACTGGTAAAATTTATTCAACGCTTTTGGACAAAGGCCCAATGGGCTGTATGAGAGCTGTCTTGGGGCCAGCACCTCATAATATCCTGTCCCCGTTCTCTTGTTTTGCTGAAGGAGTACAGGAGCATTCCCTCAACTGTAGCAGAGAGAGCAGTGCAAGATGTCACAGGGCATCCTCTGCAGATTCCACGTGAAAATTATCTCTATTCTGCTCTACTATTTTGAGAAGAGCATTAGTAAGCATCCTACAGACGTTATGGCATTTGGATCTATGGCCCCACAGATGGACATACCTCTCTTCAGTATTTTTCCAAATGTCACAAAAACTTGTGGGAATTACTTTCCCCTTGTATGTGCATTACACACAATCCGGGAACACAGAGCAGGACTGTTGAGATATATACAAGGCACACTTACAGGAGTGTCCAAGGAGGAAAATACCACAGCACAGCACAAGCTGGAAAGCTAATCTGTTACCCTGGATTTTTTATGGGCTCCACTGAGTTTAAGTTTCCAACATTAGCAATTGGTTAGTCAGTAGAATGAGGAGAAACATCCCTGTCCCATTTATCATATAGCAAGGAGATTCTTTACAGCTCCCCTTCCACACCTAAATCAGGAGATCTGCAGCTACTTTCCCTTAAAGACTTCACTGTTAGAAGCACTACTGGGTTTCATGGTTGCAGTGGCTCATTGCAGGAAGGAAGCTAGCGGGAAAAATACTTTAAAATAATAATAATTTAAAAAAAGATTAAGCTTGTTGTTTTTTTTTTTGTTGTTGTTCTTATGTTTTTTTGTTTTTTTTTGTTTTTTTTAAATAGCAGTCTTAGTATCTTGGTCCACATATTTGCTCTCCATTCTTCCAACAAAAGACATGACGAGCTTGCGCACGCGCGCACACTTGTGCTTATTCTATGCTTTTTCGCCTCATCTGGCAGCCGCTTTCCGGTCCAGCAGACACTAACATCTAATGAGTCAAACTTCCCATTTTCAGACTAATCAGTCGGCTGCACTAATTGCAAATGCAAATATGCAAATTTATATTAATTAATTACTCTGCTAATTAGTTCTGCGGTCTTTTTGGGGTAATAAATCATTGTGCAGTGGAAGGGAAACACGTCCTGTACCATTTCACTCCACATAAAAATTTAATGTACTCATTGAAGAAAATATATTAAAAAAAAATCTATTCTGATAGCTCTGCTTCTACTGATGAGTTCCCTACAGAAAGGTATGATTGTAAGAAGGCTTTCACATCTTCAGCAAATGCCATCACTAAGGTGCCTGTTAGCAATTTAATTATCACATTATGAGCTCCAGGAAAAGCCAGTTTGCTGTGCTGCAGGCTGTGACTCTGAGCTCTGTAGTTCACACATTTTGCAGCAAATGCTGTTTATACATACATGAAAGATAATCTGGAGAAAAGTGCTTGGTTTGCTCTACCTGAATGAGCTGCTAGAACTTGCTTACAAATTCCAGAAAGCCAGATCTGCTAAAGCCCTCCTGAGTACATACACTTCATTCCTCCACTGGCTCAAATCTGAATGGGTTGCCGAGAAGAAGTAAAAGTGCCCTAAGAAGGGACTCTTGCAGAGCCTTTTCATGGCCTTGAACTGTACTTTGGCAACGATCCACTTCAACCAAGGGGAGTTTGGTGTCTGCTGCCAGTGCCGCTGCTCCCTAACTCCCCAGCACAGCCCGGGCAAAGGGATGCTCAAATCATTGCCCTCCTGCTGGTGGAGTAATTCATATGAAGTTACACTAATCCACAGCAAAGCTACAGTGCACAGTTCAGCCCAAGCATCCCAGGAGCCAAATTCTTTTCTAAGAGGTTTGGAAAAGCATTAAGGAAGGTGCGTCATCTCATCTCACACAAACTAAGGCTAAGCAGAAATGCAGTATCTACCACAGCCCTCAGAAGTTTTTCTCATCCTCTACTTTCTTATTTTCCACTGCTACAAGAAATTATTTTTACAATTACTTTTATAGTGCGCTTTCTTGAGAGTTTAAATGTGATCAGGTGTGATAATCTCATACAGACAGGCTAAAAGCCAGATAAAGATGTTACAAAAGTCAACAGTGCTGTTCTTCTATGTAGTTAGGAGATTCAGACATCTGACATGCAAAGTCTCTTCTGAAATAATAGGAAAGAAAAAACATGAGCAAAGGTTTTGCTTTATGCTTTAAATTGTTGTATTTAAACTGAATCAATAAATGTCTGGCAGGTAATTAAATTCCAAAGGTCTTTATCACGATATGTTTAACTAGAACTTGAGCTATTTTTTTTTTATAGTATGGAAAAGGATTACTTCCTTTTTATTTATTTACCCTCCTTATCCGAACGCAGGAATAAATTGCTGTTGAACTGCTAATCTGAGCCCAGTGACTGGGAACCAGAGGAAGTAAAAAAAAAAACTGAAACAACTCATGTTGACCAGGCAATTTTTGGAACACAAACGAAAATTTGCTTACAAAAAGTTTCCACCTTTGGTTAAAATAATCAAGTGAACTAATGGTTTTCCCTTTTAACATCATGCAAATTAAAATATTTATTTAAAAGGCAACTGCCTTTGTGCTTTTTCTAAGTTTACAGGATCCTGGGTTCACCTGAGATCCAAATTGTTTATTGCACATTACAGCTTCTCACCACCTGCCGTCAGTTTTGCCTGGTATTAAAAAAAAAACAGGTTTTGTTGTTTTCGTTTTATTCTTTTTATTCTTTTTCTTTTTCTTTTTTTCCCCCACAAGCCTACAAAATTTTCAGAGATTAATATGTGAAGATTTTGACCCAACTCCACGGGTAACTCTTTAATAATAAATAGATATGAGAAGGTGATGGGACTTTGTTCTTACTGTCTGTGGTGTTCTTTAAATAATTACATTTAAATCATAATTGCATTGGAACATAAGATATAACTTGTGACATTTGACAAAGTCTTTGGATCCTTTGATGGGCTGGCTTCAATTAGAAAGCTTTAGCAGCACATGCGTCTTTTGCAAATTGCATTGGGCTTCCTCACTCCAGGCACTGTGAACAGAATTATCTTTTGGTGTTTTTTTTTTTGATCGTGCTCATAAAATTGCCAAGAAATTTCAGTCAATACTTACTGCTGACGAATATTGTCTTGATTCATAAGACTTACATATAGCCAGAAAAAAAGCAATGCTAATAAAAATTCCAGCATGGTAGTCTGTGTTTATTCCTTTCCGCATACTTCTGGCTGATATTTATTCTCCTGTCAGGGTTGTGAAATTAAGACTTTTCTTAATATATAGGACTGCAAGACCCATTTGGCAACCAAGATGAAACCCAGATGAGTGCTAAGATTGACAGTGTTTTCACCCTTATAATTAGGCATTCACACAAACGGGGTTTTAGTTTGCACTTATGCTTGGAACATGGCACTTCTTCATACAGGGAACAGCATTCACATGTTAACATTTTCACTTTTGTTTTTTTGTTGGCAAGTAAACCAGTGTACTCGCTATTGACTTCTGTTAGCATTTTGCTATATATTATTCACTATTTATTAGTGCCATATTTAAAATGAATTGAATGAGAGCGAGGAAGGAACGTGTACTGCAGCCACGGCCCCTTCCTTTGCTCTGCTGTGGTGTAGGATGGCACTGCTTAGAGTCTTCCTGCTGCCTTCAAGTGAATGCTTTCCAAATGCACAGCACCAGGGCAACACTTTCCAGCATGATTTTTTTATTTTTTTATTTTTAATTTTGCATTTTGTTCTTAAGTGTGAAAGAACCCCCATTTCTTCCTGAGGGAGGGACTGGTGACCCCAGTGCAGAGCACTGAGCTAATTTGTACCCTTGCCTTCAGTTGCACCCTGACTCAGTGATGTCTGGAGGAAGAGCATCAAAGTGGGAAACCTTATGGTAGTGTAGGAACCGTTGCCAGAAATTCATCAGGGATTGTGATGGATTCAGAACAGGGTCCTGCTTATTTTAAATTGAGGGGGAAAAAATGCTCTGTGCTAGAAGATAAGGCAATAGGACAGCTAAAGCCTTGCTGTTTCACTAGATCTGAAATGTGACTGATTTGCTCGTACACAGCAAGAAATTTAAAAGAAAAAATAAATAAAGCACCCTTGATGGACTGTATTTTGTATGTACTTAGTCTGGAGAGCTCCTTGTCACAAGAAGAGGCATTCAGAAATGTATGTTTGCAAAAGGAATTGATATGCATATCAGAGTTACCATAATTAATTACAATAACGTTTTTGGGTCATGCTTCAGGGCTCACAGAATTCAGCAACTGTTAGAGAACAGGCTGAGACTTCACAAGGGTAATCTCTTTTTAACCTTCATGTACACATTTTAGGGGTCTCTCTTTGGCAAAAACTATCGCCAGAAAACAAATATGAGATCTAATCAAATAGGAAATACAGATGATAAGGAAAACTTGATCACTTGTGTAAAAGTGATGGCATGATATACAAGGTCTTTTGTGTCAAACTGAAATTAATTAATATTGTTCATCTCTTTAGAAACAATTGCATGTACAACGGACAAGAGGACAACTAACTGTCTAGATTAAAATTAAGATTACATATAAAATCACTGGGGGAAAAAAAAAATGAATGGACTAATGGTGGAGAAAGGCACAGAGAAGCCCTAAAGGCAAACAATAGAATGAATAAGCATGGTAACTGCAAACCACCTAAGCAAAAAATAAAAACAACGATTGGGGAAATAGCAGTAAAATGCAAAAATCATTTGTCTGTACCAGAGATCCACAACCACAGTTCTTTGCCTCCAGGCACTCTGAAGCACAAGGATGCCTTCTTACCCAAGTGGTATGTTACCCAGAGAAGCAAGTCGAGATTGCTGCTCATCTATTCTGAAAGAAGGGAGTGATTCCTCCCTCTCTGTTCCCACATCACTGCAGCATCTCTGCTGTAACTCAGAGAAGGCAGTTGCATGGGGAAACACACTGAGCTGCAAAGGGAAATTTTTGTACTGTCCTAGAATCAAAGGAGCCTACCGAGGTGTGAAGGGTGTGAAGCAGATCAGTGTATCAGGGTCAGGGGCTTCCACCAGTGCAGGTCACAAAGGTGGAACTCATCCAACACATCCCCACCTTAGGCAAAATGTCAGCCTTGCTCCCTCTGATTGCACTTTGAAGATCACCTTCGTTTGGGCATACTTCACTAGGCAGAGATGCTGATCCCACTGCATGAGAGGTTAAAAAGGAGTTGTGATTGCAAAGCACCTTGAGCTAGTTAAAGCTAAACCAAAGCCAGAGTATTCTCCTAGTGAATTCTCCCAAAATTTCAGTGTTTGTTTTCAATCCCAGCCATGATGAAAGGTTGCAACATTTGTTTGATATACCCCCTACTGTATTTTCAACCGAAAAAACACATTTAAGTTTCAGAAACTGAACCTTTTCAGCTTTGATGTACAAAGTGGGAAACAACAGCTCATTGCCAGACACTTAAAACAGAAAAATGCCTGCTTCTCTGAAAACAGTTCACACTGTGGGAGTTTTCCTCAGGAGCATGATCTCCCCTGCAAACCAGGCTCTCTGCCTAGGCTGCATAGCTTGTTACCAAGGAATGGTCATTCAGAGCCAGGAATACAGTGCACCCACAATTTGGAAAACAAATTACGGCCACAGAACAAAATCCATTAAGAACATAACAAAAGCCAAGACACATAAACATGCAACTGACTAGAGGAATATACATTTTGGGTCTGTCCAGCAGAAAGATTACTCCTGTTGTGACTTACTAACGTCAAGGAGGAGTGATTTTGACTTTCTGACCAGAAAATCGACAAGTTTCACAAACAATGATGTGTGCCCACAAAACATCTGACCTATGCGAACTGCTTTAGCATCTGGCAAAAGATTTCCAACCAAGTCTGGTCCTGAGCCTACAAAGCTTACCATGGAATTATTTTCATCCAGCGTCAGCCATGGAAAGAAAACTGTCCATCCCAAGCAGGTTACCTAACACACACACAAAGTTAGTGCAATATCTCATTGCACCTAGCATGGATAGCCAGAAGATGAAGTTGACTCTCTCTGTTCTCTAAAAGCAAGCTTAGACCTGTGGCTTTCACTTAGACAGCGGCTGAAGAGGAAGCTGAGGGTACATGAGTCTTTGCACAGCTTCATGTGTAATGCAGGGTTATTATTCATCATGTGTCTCACATGGTGTGAGCGAATCCCACCTGGAGCTGAGCTCAGTGAAAAGCCCCTACTATCATTCTTAGCATCACCATGTATGCACGCGTCTGCCAAGACAAAACAAAAATAATAATATCTGGGGCTCTGTATGACTAAGTGCCAAAGTCCTGAAAATATGGCATAAAACAGGATGCCGAGAACGTAGGTTGTAGCAGCCGAAGATGACAGAAATCATTTTTCCTTCACCAATTCTAAAAAGTCTTGCTGAAAGTGGGACTGGTGAATCTGGAGTAAACTTCAGGCAGGATTTTAAACGTATAGGGTCTCAAGTAAGTTGGCCTGTTCATAGTGTTTAGGCAGATTCAAACCACAGGCTTGAAATGAGGGTAGTAGTGCTTAAAGAAAAAAAGACCCTCAGCCAATAAAAATCCCTTAAAAATGACAACTACAGTTTGAGGAGAGTTGTTACATGTTTGAAACACTTTGTTTTGGAAGAAAAAGCTGCTTTTTCTTGCAAGCCAATTACCTATATTTAGTTCTTCTTTAAATTTCTCATGTAAATTAGCTTGTAATGTAAAGAGCAAAGAGGAAAAGTACTGTGTGCGGTTCTTTAATAATCACTACTCAACCTACTTAGGGAAGAAAACTGAATCAAAATGCTGACTTCTAGTCAAGTCATCTTTTTGCATTGTCTTGTTTACCATATCTTAATTTTTATTTTTATTTTTTCCTTTTTTTAAAGATTTACTGATCCAGGAACAAAATTTAGTTTCATGAAGTAAAAACATAGGAATTATTCAGGATAATTTTGTGTCTGGTTCTTAAATCTCTCTCTCTTTTTTTTAATAGAAAGCACACAAATTCACATTTATTTTTGCAAGAGCCAAGACACATTTACTTGTCGTATTCTACTGTAGCTTTACATAAACAGAGGTAAAATAAAGCCTTAGTGTGCAAGATACCACTGGAGCAAGGCAACAGCTTGACCATGAACAAGTTGCAATTTAAACATTTGAATTCTCTGAAACTGAGTTATAGGTTTCTCTGCAATAGAAAAGGCAGCATGAGTGAGTTTGGATGTGTTTGATCAAACTGTGGACAAGCTGTGCTGTAAACAGAGAGATTCTTAAGCTAAATCAGGCTAGAGAGGGACAGAAAAATGTTTAATGCTGTGTGACATTACCAACACAGCATTAAACCACAGAGAACAGTTTCACTGACCTTGTTTTTTTCTACCATGCTTTCTGTCCATCCTCTACTAGCTCATGCCACCACTGCCTCAGGTAAATAATAATCGGCACCATCACTTTTACCTCAATGACCAGTAAGAGATTTCAGGAGGCAATTCATACCAGATGGAAAAAAAAAAATCAAATTGCAAAGTAATGTTTGTGCTTGGGACTTGCTCACATCAGACTGTTGTGTGCTACTCTAGCCACCTTAACTCTCTTTTTTTTCTAAGTATTTGAGGATATAAATTGGATTCTGTGTGAGGATAGTGGTGCTCATGGACTTCACAGCAATATTTGCAGTATTCACCTTTGGGAACTTGTCTCGTATGGTTTCAGCCAGGAACAGATGTTGTAAGTACATAGCTTGAATAGAAGTATCCTTATTTTCATTTGAGATTGAAGAATAAAATTGTTTCTCTCTTCTCTTTTCTTAGAAGTTAGAATTAGGTCGATGGGAAGGGCAGATGTGTGTGAGGGTAAGATCTGAAGAATGAAAGTTGCTGAGCTCTCAGCATATTTCCCATTCTACGTCTGACTGACTATGGGAATTTGAGTGATAGCTCTGGCTATGAAATGCTGCTATGAACTTACTGACCCAGTAGGTGCCAAAGCTTGATTTCACTTTGTACAGTGCTGAAAGATCTTTATGTACCATGTGCTGTATGATATTCCAAGCAATTTTAACAGTACCAAAAGTAAATGGATTTCTTTGCACGTTTCTGATAAAGAGTCTGAGTACCCAAGCATCTTTTCCAGCCACTGATGGGATTTTGCCATTTTAGTAGCAGTACTCATGGAGAAGTTCAGTTCTTATTTGGAACTGCTACTATTGTGCGTAAACAGTTGTTAACTTTGCATCAACGTCTCCATGGATTCAACAGTCCCTAAGTACACATTGACAGCACAGATCATTATGATTATGGACCCTTAACATTTGAAATGGGAGGGGAGGGAGGTTGCATGCGTGTGCATTCATCTCCTTGCTCCCTCTCTTTCACAAACTATAAGGTTTAATAGTGATTAACACTAGACCACAGCACTTCTAAATTAATGATAGCCCTGCCAATTCTAATTGGTATTCTAATTAGTCCGACAATTCTACTAATTAAGAACATTAAACTTTTTAACAAAGGCTATCTTTTTGTCTTGCGTTTGGCAAAATGGAATTGAGGGTGTAGGGGAGTCAGAACTGCTACTTTAGAGAATTGTTGACTATTGAAGAAAAAGAAAAGATGGATTTGGGGATAACGTGGAAACGTGCATTGATGGCAGTTCAATAACAGTCATAGAATATCTTAATTATATGATATAGTGAGTGAATGATAGAGAAACTGTTGTACTGAAAACTCCAAATGCAGAACGTATGCCTAAAGACATGTCTGAAAAAGATTTGTTTTTTCAAACAATGATTTATCCCGAGTGCAATAAGGATTTCAGCACAAAACACTGAAATTCATACTCTCCTGTGTTTGTAGAATGCTCATATTTCTAAATTTGCTTTCTTTTAGATATTTTTTTAAAAAAGTAGTTGGTCCAATATGGAACATTTTTAGTAAATATTTCTTCCACATCAATTGAAATGTCTCATTTTGAGAAAAAACAAATGCTTATGCAATGCACATACAGTATATTGTATGTGACTTTGAAAATAACTGTCCTTTTTGATTCCTTGAAAATCAATTAATTCATTCTCTGTCCTATTCTCAAAATGAAACTTCATCAGAGGACACTTATACACAAAGTTTTATGCTGAAAACAATACGCAATTTCCTGAAGGAAAACAACTTCCACGTTTTGCCAATTTGTGTTTCAATATTAAACTGTAAATATCTTTTTCATAATCCAGATTTCAGTTTTCAAGAGAGTTGGAGCATTTGCAGTCTTTGCAAAAAGCTCACTGATGCTCACTTGCGCCCCAAGAAGAGAATAAATAACATGTGCAATTGAAATCAAAGTGTGGCACTGCTAAAGTATTTGCTCCAAACCTCACCTCAGAATTCTGAACCTCACAGATTGTACTCTTCTCTGCACCCTAACTTGAAGTCCTCTTTCTTGGATCTCAGAATCACAGAATGGTTGAAGTTGGAAGGGACATCTGGAGGTTGGAATGTCTGAAGATCACCCTGATTCTATCCAAGTCTCCTGTTCAATCAGGACCATGCAGAACCCAAGACCACATCCAGGCAACATTTGAACGTTTCCCATGATCTGGTCCAGTGCTGCAAAGACCAGGCTGTAACACCAAGTGTATTTCTTGATCGTTTTACCAATTCTGTGTCACTATGACTGTATTTACACTGTTCAAGGGCTTAGAGATACAGGGAGAGGCTATTCCAGTCACCACCTGCTGGAGACAGCAAATGTTCTCGGCATGGCTATCTTCAAAATTTATAGCAAAGTACCTTTTTGAGATGAATTTTACCTAGATGACTTTACCTAGTGAGGTGCTTTACAGGTCCAAATGCAGAACACAGAAGCAAGCATGGCTCTCTGGACACTTCAAATTTCAACCCAAGCCACACATAAAACTTTTGAACTCAAGAATAAGCCCCTGCCCATATTATAACTCATTATTCAGAATGTACATCCCTAAATACTTTGTAAAACTCATATTTTCCTCTCCCATTTACATTGCAGTAATATAGAATTGAACTGAAGAAACAGCAGCTTAATTGAAGATGATCACAAAGAAACTGAAATAAGGCCAGGTATATACTGGCTGACTTTCCAAGCCATACCACTGAGGAAAAATAAAGGAAGGAAGGGGATGGGAAGATTCCTAATTTGCAAAAAAAAATATGCATATTCAGTATTGTTTCTGCTAATGGCTGTTTTAGCATTTTGCAAGCAACCTATATCCAGTACGACCTTTTCCCAGCACATAAGAGCGTAAAGAGTCATACCCCAGTAAGGCCACAGAGGCCAGGTAGAAAGTCAGCTTATATGGCTACTAGAACAACAAAGGGAAAATGCAAGCAAGCATTGGGCTCAGCAGGACACACTACATTTTTCAAGAGGGGAACCTGGCCAGAAAGAGGGGCTTTTTGCCAACCTTTCAGGTGCCTTCTGGCCACGGCTGCTTCAAAGTATTCAGGGATTCAAACCAGTTCTCAGCCAGCCCAAGGACAGAATTGAAAACTCAGGGCTGCCAAAAGATACGACTTGATTTCCTTTGAACACCATGTAAGGTGAGATGGCTTTGGAGAGTAGTTGCCTCCAAAAACAACACCATGTGCTCAAGACTATTGCATGAAGCACCGATTTTGATGATGCCTGGTGGCTGAGGAAGCTGGCAAACCATAAGGCTTACACAACTCCTCAGAGGTTATGTAGACAGAAGAGATGCAAAGAGATGAAAATTACTGAAACTACAGTTTACTTCATCCTGTACTTGCATCTGTGATAACCTCACCTCTTTTTATGGCAAAAACGTACATTTACATTGATTTTGGCCTGAGGAGGGAGTTTTTATAACAACAGGATGAGGAGAAATGGCTTTAAAATGGAAGAGGGTAGATTTAGACTAGATACCAGGAAGAAATTCTGCACTGTGAGGATGGTGAAACACTGGAACAGTTTGTCCAGCCAGGCTGTGGATGCCTTCTGGAAGCATTCAAAGCCAGGATGGATGGGGTATCAAGCAACCTGGTCTAGTGGGAGATGTCCCTGCCTATAGCAGGGGTGTTGGAACTAGGTGATCTTAAAGGTCCCTTCTAGCCCAAACCATTCTATGATTCTGTGATTGTTAGACTTCCTGGAAGATGTCCACAGATCTTATAAAAAACATCTGCACAGGTAGAAGAGCAGAAATTTGTTGAGAGAAATAAAACACTAAAATGGGTTTTTACAAAAATAAGAAACATCAGTAACTTACAGATAGTTCTCAGCTAGAAGTAATAGGAGTGCTCATTCATTATTGTGGAAAAAAATTGTATTTAAAACATTAAATGGGCAACTGTTATCAGGAAAAAAATCATTGCAGCCCAATCTGAATTCAACATTGCTTTACAGTTGAGCTGAATTTGGCTGTGCCTCTCACTTTCTCAGAAGCTTGGGAAATGAATCCAGAAAACTGTTTTTTATATATGAAAATAACAACAACTTTTCTACTTGCAGTCAAATCCTGACACCAAGTCTCTAGTACTGTTAGGGGAAGATGGCTTAAATGATCCAGCTTACACTCTCTGTTGTGAAATAATTGCCCTATGTCTTGAGGTCATGATCCTCCAAAGTATATTGCTGTCCATTTTCCAGTGCCTTCAGTTCAATGAAGATTTTTTCAGTTTTCTCCAACAGGAAAAGGCAGCAAAATTAAAGCGTCTGGTGACGCTGCACTTCATCTAACTGCTCTTGAAAAGTAAGTTCTACAGTATTTATAATACAGACGCTACATTCTTGAATACTCTTAGCATTTCCTTAGGGCACTGTAAATAACTAGAACAAGATCTGTGTCGTAAGAGATCTCCCTTTTCCTTCTGGAAAGTAGCATTTCCTAGCTTCAGAGGAGTGCTATCGTGACAAACATCAAATCCTGACAGTAGCTTAGATTTTTATTTTTTTTAAATCTCAAATTTCTTTTCTTTTTGATAAGGAAAGATCTCCAGCAAGATCCTCAAATCCTTGCATTGTCGCATTGCGTTTGCTGGTTGGAAAATATGAGAAGTCAAAAGCGTAGTATGGATCTAGGAAATGTAAGGCAGGCCACAGTTCTAGGACAGCTTCAAATGCCTGATCCCACACTTTCCCCACTTTCTGAATGAAAAATTTAAGTATCTGGTATCAGAATGAGTCCTATCCAGCAAGGGTTATGAATTCAGAAGGAAAACCAAAAGGATATTCCCATTACAGTGAGTCTGAGTCATCCTCCCCCCACTTAAAATGTTTCATAAGAGCAAGCACCTCAAGTGAGCCCTGCTGTTAAGAAACTACCTGTATATTTGTACGTTTAGAGAGAATTGAGGCTTCCTAGGTAGATATGGCATTTGCTACTCCACACTACTCAACTTGAGTAATACGCTTTCAAAATAGGTTTAAAAGGAATTGTTATTTCTAAAGTCTTTTTCTCCTAAGGTGTTCAGTTATTACTTCAGCATGCTGCTAAAATTTGCCTGAGGAGTATACACAGGACAAAGGAAATGATGATTCTTAAGAGCTTACAGCTCGCCTGAACCTGGGTAAAAGTTTTACGGGGGTAAAGAAAAGTCATTTCTATAGCCTGGGGGCTTTCTCCCTGCTGAGTTTCAGAGGTCTGCTCCAAATAATGCAAATGTCAGAGTTTCTCAGAACTTTGCAAGAATCTTTTGCAAAACACCCTATCGTTTCCTGGGAACAAACTGTCCACCAAAAGTTCACATTATTCTAAGGTTTTGGTTTGTGTTTCCCTCAAGTCAGTGTTCATTAAACTTCTTTATTTCCAACCATCTTGCATTTCATTTAGAGCAGGCTGTGTCGTCCCTGATCAAACTACTCATCTCAGTGTGTGTGCTTTCTGGAAGGCCCTTTTGCTCTTCTAGTTGAATTGGTGCTTCCAAGATGGGCCTTGCACCAGTACCAGCACAGAGTATAGGGTTTTCAATCAAGCATTTCTTATGGGGGGTCTTTTCTGGTGCTGTGCACACCCACACCACCTCTTCTGGGAGGTTCTGACTGCAAGGTATGTCTTGAAAATCAAGCTTTACTGGGACAAAGACATCCTCAAAATGGAAACACAGAAGCTTGAGAGTGAGTCACTGCAGGCAGCAGCAGAAAAAAGAGAAGAAAAAAAGCAGCATTGCTAACTAGCTGTTTGACAGAGATTGCCACTAAAGAGTCAGCACTGATTGGCAGCATCAGGCTGCTTATTATAGCCAAATGTCCCTGCTGTACCCTCAAAAGGCTGTTGTATTTACTGACCTCACAGCATCCTCAAGGTAGAGCAGCAGAAAGTGTGACAACCTCAGCCACCAAGCATGAATGAAAAACAAACAAACAAAAATCAATCTGTTTCTCAGAGGTCCCCCTCACACCACAAAGCAATAGGATTGACCTTAACCCTCTGCAGTTTGAAAAAGTGACACAGTTGACTGAGTTGAATGGAACATCTTTCCCCAAGGAGAGAGTTATCTTAAATCCCATACTACTGCAAGGTGCATGTCACCTCCTGACCTGGTCAAGAAGCTTTCAGGCTGTACACTGCCATTGCTTTGCTAGGTGGAATGCAGTAAAGTTAACCACATTTGTCTCAATTCTTACGATTTTCATTTTCCATCTTAAAATTATTTGGCTCAATTCTCTCTCTACTCATTTATAATAGTGTAAGCTAGGAGTAGATCAAAGTTAATAGGATTATGTTAAATGTATGTCATATCTAAATCAGATCCATTCTATTCATGTCTTTCAGAAATCTTGGAACAATTTCTGGTCACAAACGCAGTTTTAGTTAAGCATAAGCAGTTAGCATTAGACACAGTGTTCAGATTCTAAATTCAAGTAACTTTTATTGAAATAGAGTAACTAACCCCTCTACAACTCTTCCATACTTATCTCTAACAGCCTGTTCAAAATCTAAAACTAAGGATGTCTGATTAGAGCAAGAAGTACATCCTCGTTATGGAGGGCTTAAGGAGTGCAAAGCACAAGTATAACATTCTGCAGAATTAGCTGATGGGTTAAAATCGTGTTTTCATACTGAACCGAATCCTCTTGGACAAATGTAGGTTAGCTCCCTGAATCTGGGGTCCTGATTAGTGTCTTCTTTAATCTCTCCTGGGAGAAGTACATATATCCCTGTATATCATCTTAGTGGTGGTGGGAGAGGGCTTAGCTGAATTGATGGAAACAGCCCTACAGAAAGGTATCCATAACCTGCAGCACTGTGTTGGGGATGTGGGGTTGGGTCACCCCTGGATTGTGATGCACGTTGCTCCAGTCTTCTGTAGTTCTCTGTATCCAGGATTGTTATTAGTATCTTCATTAATCTCTCCTAGGAGAAGGAGGCATATCCCTATACATCATCTCAGGGACAGTTCTGGTCCTCTCTAGATGTCTGGGATGTGCTGGAAGGGATTCCAGGCTGAGAGTGAGGAAGAGAAAGCTTTTCATTGCAGGATGTCACTGGGACTTCACATAGCTGGGGTGCAGGGTTGTTGTCACTCTTGGTGCTTTCATGGGAAAGGAGAGGAGACAGGGGGAAGAAAAAGATTTTGTTAACTCTCCTGCTGCTGAACAGCCTCCCACTGCCCATGAGGTCTCACAGGTATCAATTAATTGCATGGACTACAGCACACCAAACCGAGCAGCAAAGCTATCAGAAACTGGTCCTGAGCAAACACCATTAGAATTGCATAATCCAGACACAGTCCTGCTACAGTGTGACTGGCAGATCTGATGGGATGGCAAAGCATGATGTTTTTTGCTTTATTTTAGAGGGGAAAAAAATAATGATAGAGACATTCCCTGGTGGTAAGGTGATAACAGATTGAAGTTACTGGAAAGACTCTCATGGACTGCAGTGCAGTTGGGTCAGTCCCCCTGATGCTCTGTGGAGGTTCTGCAGTCCTTTGAACTCGATCTTATTTCAGTGGTTCTGTTAATGCTGCGTCTCGTGTATTGATGTGGCATTGCATTTGAAATAGAGTCACTTTTAATTCACAACCATACAGCTCAGGCACAGGAAAAATATTGTGGTATGTGTTCAGCAACATATTTGGTGCTGTGCAGCCATTCTACAGAGTGCATTTAACTGTGTTTTGTGTATTATTCTTAACATGCATTCACACTAGACAGCAAAGCAGCAGTTATGGGGTCTGCTATGAATGCATATTAACGGCAGTAGGCATTTGCATATCATGGATCCATAATACAAAACGCGTAGTAAAATCCTTATGAAAAGTTATTATGCATGCACAGTAAAAGCTTTTTAAACCTTGATATCTCCGTTATTTTGTTTCTCTGCTATTTATTTGAAAATATTAAAAAGGTCAAATGATGGATTAAGAATCTGCAAAAATGTAACGTTACTACAACAGAGGGAATCCTACAACACAAGCTAATTTTTTTATTTTTTTAATTTTTTTTTGGTAGCAGTATTAACCATTCAAAAATGGATTTTAAAATAGAAATTGAGTGGTTAAAAGAGAACATGGAGAAGATTTTTTTATAAAAGTATTTTTTGGAGATTGCTGTAAATTTCTACAGCTCTTCCCTCAGCACAGAGGCACTACAATGTCAACCTTTCCTTCAATTTGTTCTAATATTTTTAGTATGCATTGAAACAAGGTTCAGATCCTCAGGACTTTGCATATTTAGATTACTGTGCATTGTACAATACTCTGAATATGCAAAATCCTTGAGAAGGTTGACAACCCTTAGGACCTTGCACAATGTAAATCTTAATACATAAATTCCTATTGAGAATCACAGGATTCTATCCACTCTGTAACACAGATTGCAGTATTTAGGATAAAATGAAATGAATGTTGTGAGTACTACCGCCCTTACTCCTTTTGAACAGGTGCCACTGAAGTTTTAGAATCTTCCTCACTTTAAATACATTTAAAAATTAAAAGCACACAAAAAATAAAAATAATCTTTAAAAAGAGGTCTGAGCTCTGTAGAAAGTGAATGATCTGATAGTCCTGGCTTCTGTTAAAAATAAGGAAGCACACATACACAAACACAAAGTTTGGAGGAGGGATTTTTTTTTTTCTAGTGCAGGTCCCTAAAATTATTGAGCACGTATACATGGATGTATTCAGCACACCTTATTCTGCTGCTGCTCCTTTTTTTTTTTTTTTTTCTTTTTCTTTTTTTTTCCTGCGTTAAAAAAAATGCCCAGATTTAAATGAAACTTTGTGAAAACAAAATAATTGGATCAGGACCGAGAACATTAACACCGAGCTTGGGCCCAATGTGAATTAAAGCAGATGAGTTATAAACCCTTCAGAAACAGGATTTATAACTGAAACGCTGACACAGACCTATAACAATAGCAGCTCTGCCAGGGATTATTTTAATACTAAAAGCATACTCAGGCTCTCACTTTTTAAAATAGAGATTACTTAGTCGCTACAAAGCAGTGAGACATGGTAATAAAAGCAAACTTTCAGAAAGATGACATGCTATCCCCCCCCCCCCGGCAACTCGCTTGACATTGCCTCTGTGCAGCACAGCACACCTAAGGAAATAAAATGCAACAATAAAACCCAAATCAAAGTGGAGTTTGCCATCGGCTGCATGGCCGGGCTGAGTCAAGTGGCTCCGTCAGCTCCGGTTAACAGCTTCTTGTCCAAGGGAACAGACAAAAGAGTTAAGGGAGCCGAAATGGGAGGCGAGGAGGCGGCGGAGGGAGAAAAGGGCACGAGGACAGAGCCGCAAACGGGCACATGGATGCAGCGATCAGAAGGGAGGATGCTCCCAAAGCCCAGCCCTGGGGCTTAAGATCACGGGGGGACACTGCAAGCACCCCGAATCCTCACCCACACCAGGGTGGGTGCAAGGAATGAATTGCTGCAGTTGCAGGCGAACACACGTCACTAGAAAAAGCAACACTTCTGAAACCTTGGCGTCGTGTGTCCAGTCATCCTCTGTTGCTTTTTGGTTTTTTTTTTTGTTTTTTTTTTTTTTTGGGGGGGGGGGGATGGTGGGGGAAGGTCAAAAAATGATGAAAGTCATGATTTCTTAGAGGCAGTGGGGGATTTGCCGCTATTAGCCTGCATTCTGGGGCAACACAGTGTACTTCAGTGGCAAAGACATGAATAAGCAAATAAAAAGAAAGGCGGAAAGAAAGAAAGGCAGAAAGAAAGAGAAAAAGAAAGAAAGAAAATGAGGAAAAAAAAAGAAAGAATGGACATTAAAACAGCAAAACAAAACAAAAACACAACAAAAAAAACTCACGCCCCAAATTCGCTTGTAATAGCATCACTTTCTGTGACTCTGCCATAGCACCAATATTACATCCTGATTCCTTCCTTCCCCTCCCCTTTATTTTTTTTCCTGGGTACCAGGTGCACCAGAGGGATCCGATCAGTACAAGACAGCACTTTTTGTATAAACAATGCCACATTAAGAACTACAGGGCAGCCGTACCTGTAGTCAGGGATAGCACCAAATGTTGGCACATCTATCCGTGCAGCTAGACTGCTAGAAAGAAGCAGCTCCAGTGGAAAAGCACCTACTGTATGTGCAACGCTGGCGCAGATTTTTTTTTTTTCTATCAGTCTAACCTTCTGTGTTGATACATGAATGCTGGTACCCACTTAGAGGGATGCCAGATGATCAGTGCAGAATGAAGGTCCCAGGAGAAAGGCTCACGTGGTTTTCTCTGCCCCGTGACGTCACTAGCAGATGGCATGGGTACCAGCTCTGGCAGTTGGCATCAATGTCACTTTTTAGAGATCAATGAGATAGTGCAGATATACACAGATCTAGGCTCCAGGAGACGATGCGACACTCAGACTGAAAAGATTTGGAAGGCAAAAAATGAAAACTGATTGTTGAATGAAATAAAAAGCTAAGGTAATGCAAATAAAGATATATTTCAGTTGGTGTTGGGTGTGCATGCAAGTGTTTAAAGATACAGTATCATTGTCTTGTATTTTATGTATGCTATTAACTGTCTGATAACTCCTGCTAACATTTTATTCTTCTGATGCAATTGCTTACTTTTGTTGGTGTTATGTAATGTTGCAAGTGTGTAGACAATACTGCTGGACTTAATCTTTTACTGGGGTTTTTGTTTAGTTTTATTCTATTTAAAAGTCCGTGCATTCGTTTTGTCTCTTGGAGGACAGTGTGTCCAAGCATTTACGGCTCCCAAACTGAAAACAAAAGCAGAAATAATCAGAAGGGGGGGAATTATTTCCCTGTCTCAGCTTGGGTTGCGAGCACACGTGCACGACTGCAGCCAGAGCCCAGAGCCCGCTGCTGTCAGCCAGGGGCTGGGGAGACGCCTGAGCCTCACTGAACATAAACACTGCTACAGCGTGCAGGGAAATATTTCCCTCTCTAATTGGCGGGGCAGGAGGAAAAAAAACAAAAAGACTGAATTAAAAAAGAAAAGAAAATGAGCAGATAAGTTCATTCAAGGTAAATGCAAAATAAGATTTAGAATTTTTGCTGGGAAAAAGAAAAAAAAAAGGTAGGGAGATTTTATTTCCTAACTCTAACCTGAATACGTTCAGGGTTTGATCCTTCCTGATTTTTGTCTTGTAGTGAAATATGCAATGTGCAATTTTCATAGAAATTATTAGAAATAAAAAATACTTTTTTTTTTAATGTTACTAGCTGAGAAATTTGGGGGGAGTTCCATTAATATTTTTTTTTTTACCCGGTCTAACTTGCGAGAGTTTAATATCTTGATTCAGAAAGAGGGAAATGTGGAGGGACAAAAACTCGGAAATCTAAGTCAAAAAGTGATCCTGAGACATTTAGTGTAATAAAGATATGGTACTTCTCAGTTTTAGGACTGCACTCACTCTATTTTTTTTTTTTCACCCAGGGGAATTTGTAGTAATGAAATTTATGTGTTGCTTTATCATGTTTTGCATTTCTTTGAGTTCCATGGTGGTGAGGGTTTAAAGGGCTTGTTTAAAAATAAGACAAATGAGCAGGGAGCTAATCATACGTTTTAAATATTGGTGTACTCTATAATAACTGTAGGAGACATGGCTTTTTAGTTGTGAGATACTGAGCTTTTCAAGTGATTTTAAAATTCTGGACAGCACTTGATTTTTAATAAGCAAGCATTTGCAATTGATACGTTACAAGAAAAAAGCATAGATTGTTCATTTATACACACGCACTCCTGTATGTACAGAGCACATACAGACAAATGCAAGGTGCATGAGAACGGGTGTGTAATTCGGCAAATTTTGTAAATGGAAATATTTAAATATTGTGCTGGCCCTCTTTCAGGTAACTTAAGATTATAGAACCATGCTAACACTACCGTTTGATGAGTCTGTTGTAATGCCAGAATCCCAGATGTGCAGAAAGTTTTCCAGAGAAAGCGATGACCAAAAGCAAATAAAGAACCCGGAAAGCTTTTCGAAGCAGATCATACTCCGAGGGAAGAATATTAAAAGGTCTCCTGGAGAAGACACAGAGAAAGAGGAGGAAGAGGAAGAGAGGGAGGAGGAGGATGAAAACGGCTTGCCCAGGAGAAGAGGCCTTCGGAAAAAAAAGACGAGCAAGATCAGGATGGAAAGGATCAAATTCAGGCGACAAGAAGCCAACGCGCGTGAGAGGAACCGGATGCACGGCCTTAACGACGCTCTGGACAATTTAAGGAAAGTGGTCCCTTGCTATTCTAAAACACAAAAACTGTCAAAAATCGAAACGTTGAGACTAGCCAAGAACTACATTTGGGCTCTTTCCGAAATTCTGCGAATTGGCAAGAGACCTGACCTGCTCACCTTTGTCCAGAACTTGTGCAAGGGTCTGTCCCAGCCAACGACAAACTTGGTGGCGGGATGCCTGCAGCTGAACGCCCGAAGCTTCCTGATGGGCCAGGCAGGTGAAGGTGCCCACCATGCCCGCTCGCCTTACTCTACTTTCTACCCCCCCTACCACAGCCCTGAGCTTGGCACCCCCCCAGGGCACGGGACTCTCGACAACTCCAAGTCCATGAAACCCTACAACTACTGCAGTGCGTATGAGTCCTTCTATGAGAGTACTTCCCCCGAGTGTGCCAGCCCACAGTTTGAAGGTCCCTTAAGTCCTCCCCCAATTAACTATAATGGGATATTTTCCCTGAAGCAAGAAGAAAGCTTGGACTATGGCAAAAATTACAATTACGGCATGCATTACTGTGCAGTGCCACCCAGGGGTCCCCTTGGGCAGAGCTCGATGTTCAGGTTGCCTACAGAGAGCCACTTCCCTTACGACTTACATCTGCGCAGCCAGTCTCTCACCATGCAAGATGAATTAAATGCAGTTTTTCATAATTAATGAGGAAAATGAAAATAAACAGTGGTCATTCACCTCCCCATCTAATTAAGAGCAAGCAGATGCTTGGGCACTGCGTAATTGGCACAACTCTATTTAACGTGTTTACTAGTTTCTAAAGTGTGTTTCAACTATTGTGGGGATTTTCTATGTATTAATAAATCCCTTTTCCAATAAGCATTTTTCCTTTTTTTGTTGGTTTTTTTTTGTTTGTTTGTTTGTTTTTTTTTTTTGGTCTGTAAACACTGTGAAATTATGTTTCTTCCCAGAGCTTATTTCCTCCTTCCTTTTTTTCTTACCCCCCTACTTGCTTGATTTGTTGAGCAGTGTGTCTGAACAGCACCGCCGAAATAAAAGCATACACACTGTGTAAAGTCAGTGTCTATTTTGATTGTACAGTAATTATACAAATGCATGTTATTGAAATCAGATGAATAAAAATGATGTATTTATAATTGGTAGAAATTATATATTATGTATTTGAAGGGTTTAAAAATATTCAGAACTTTAAAGAAATTCTCAGAACTGAGATGGGCTTGCAATATGCAGAGGTGAGAGAGCAGCAATATTGAAAGCTATGCAAAAAACACATACAAAAAAAAAAAAACAAAACAGATTTTCTGGTGGTTGTTTTTGGGTAAGATAACAAAAAAAAGCAATGACTGTCACTGAAATTATTCAACCTGGCCTTTAGAGTGTTGTTGGCAGGGGCCACATGCTAATATTTTAGAAGATGTTGTTGAAATTTTGCCTCAGTTATTTTGACCATATATAATCAGCACTTTTTTGTATTATTCTGACTTCAGATGTAAAGGTTTGTTATAACAATGTATAACTGTGGTTTCTCACTACGTATTTTAAATGCAATTAAACATAGATGTTTCCACTTTTAAAATACATCTATTAGCTGTGATGCTGTATTTTGCCTGATACTTATTATTTCACAGTATACAGTTGCCTTTGGTCTTGTCTATATAGCTTTCTGCCCTGCTCCCCTATCATGCTTGAGCCTGGAGATGGAAATCATGATTTATCAAGGCAAGCTTCGCTCGACTTTACATCAGCCACACAGCAAACCAGACCCAAAACAGCACAGCTGTATGCTGTGTGTTAAATGAAACACAGATTAGGGGAAGAAGGTAACTTTATAGCTCAACGAAACACAGATTCTCCATTTCATATGGGCAGGGCTCTGAGTGCACACGCAGGTCACAGGCTGCCCTGAACACAGCCAAATTCAACCTTTGTTAACAAAGAGCAAAAAGTACCAAAATGCTACACTGTGACAGAGTAGGGAATCCCTCTTTAAAAATACTTGGAAAGTGTAAGTTCCACTTTCAAGTTAGAGACCCTGGGTTGCATCACAGCTGGGACCTCAACATGTTTGCATCACAAGAACCTCAGACCCTCATTCGAGAGACAGCTTGACAAAGAGGGGACGTTATAACTTGTCTAATTTCACATGTGTCTTGTCACACATTGCTTCTCCTTTAGGACGACAGCCATCTGGAGTCTCTCTCTTCTCAAGAGACCAGACCCAAAGTTCCAACACTTGGATCGTGGTCTGAATGTGCTCATGCAGGAGAAACACTGGACATGCAGTTTTGCTCAGCCATCATCTTTTCTAGATATAAATGTCAAGCCCCAAACAGGCCTTCTGGAAGCACAGTTTTGAGCTGTGGTTCATGAGATTGGCTCAGGATTATCCCATCATTTAGTGTCAGGGCTGGGAAGAACTAAGCAGCAGTTCTTTATCTGGTGACGGGTATGAGTGTTGGGTCAAAAATATCCCTGGTCTTTTTGCACTGAATAGGCGAGAGGCTTGGGGAAAGAGAGTAGGGTAAAACATGGGGGAGGAGGGGGATATGTCCTCCTGCCAAACAGCAGGCTGCATCTCAAAGCCCTACTACAGCAGGCCATAACTTTGGCACCTTAGGGCTGTGGTGCTGGGCTGGAGCATAGTGCATCCACATGGGCAGCAGGCAAAGCGAGGAGGCAGCTGTAAAGTTTTGCACTGAGGGAAGGAGATGCATGTCAGGATGCATTTAGCAGGCAACCAAGGGGGGTGCAAGCACGTTGAGCTCCGCAATGTGGGGGTCTCCAGCTCCGTGGCCCTATATTAACTTCAGAACTCATGGGCCACTTCCAGTTTTCCCTGATGGCAGCAGAACCAAGAGGAAGGGGGAGGAAAAATACCCCCTCCCTGCCAGTCTGGATCTTCCTCGCTCAGTCCATGACAGATGGGGAAGGAATTCACAGCCAGATTCCCCCTCTGGTAGCTCAAGGCAGGCACCACACTTGCTCAGGGCATTGCAAATTGAAAAGCCAGTCCAGAATAAATAATGGAGCAAGTCATAGAAAAATATTGAGTTTGCATTTAAAAAAAAAAAAAAAAAAAAAAGACATTCCCTGTCTGAGAGGGTATGGATTATTTAGAGATACCAAGATAGGGAATTCCCTGGAAGGCAGGTTCTCTCACATACCATCCCTGTCACAAACACAACAGATATTTCTGTGTGCCTTAGCTGGCTCAGTGCAGAATATAAGGGCTCTAAAGAAATTTATAAAAGCCTTTGAAGTTGCCTTGTTTTAAAGACCAAATTCAAGCATGAAGAAAGCCAAGAGTGCTTTAAACCTACAGGAATAAAAGCCAGTGGGTTTCTTTACCCTGCCTGCACATTATAGGGTTTCATTCATACAGTAAAACAAAGCTGTTCATTTCTGCCTGCCTTGTTCTTCTCTTAACTACCTTCCCCTCTTTGAAGACAGGGATATGTAAAACAGTGACTGCTCCAGAAAAATTCGGTCAGAAGTTTCTATTCATCCTCGTCCCTTAGTGTGGAATGAAACCTTCTGACAAATGTTAAGGTGGGAAGCTCAAATCTGACAGAAAAAAAAAGCCATTTCTTTCGTGATTTTGTTACACATTTATATGCCATATATTTTCTCCCCGAGTGACATTTGGGTTAGATTTTTAAAAAACATTATATGTTGTTATGATATCAGAAATATATTATTTACTAATGGTCGTACTGGTTCAGATTAAACATCCATAAAAAGACATCCTAAGTCTGAGCAGAGTGAAAAAAATATATATACATATACTTCTTTCACTAATAAAAACACCAGAAAAAAAATACTGCTCCAGGACTTCAGGCATCTCTGTCAAAGACAGAGATGGGAGGCACAGCAGCATACCTTGGGGTTTGTACCCTTTCCTCTGTAGCACTGGGCTAATCAGAAATCCCAGGCTAGGGTAGTGCCAGGCTGTACCTCTGGACTAATTCTTCAAATATTGTAGGAGTTAAATTCAACCAGCTGCTCCAGCTCTGTATCCCTACAAGACCCAGCACAGCGCCAAGCAGAGAGGGAAGGACAACATCATTTTGCCAGACCTTGGATGAGATTTTAAAATCTCCTCTGCCTTACAGTAGGAACACACTCATTTTAGGACACATCCTGGCTGTGCTCCCTTTGGGATCATCTGTGTTCTTTCACTTCATAGCTATTTGCACAGAGATTTTTAAAATGCATGGATACAAAAGTGGTGGCAGGTTTTTCTAGCAACTCCCTCTCCTATTTTTACCCCTACTTCCCTCTTTTCTTCTCCCCTTTGCCTGTAGGGCTCTCAAATGGCAGCAAATTAAGTGAAATGCCATCAATAAAGATGAATGAAATCCCGGTGAACCACATGGCAGAATCTTTTCTTGCAGAAGCAAATAACACTTGCCTAAATTAAAAGGAGCTGTGTGGTTTTGTTTCTCAGATTGTGAATCGAGCCAAACTCAAGCCTATAGTTATAATTTCCAATCCATAGTCAAGGTCAAGCAGGTTTATTCAAGATACCAAAATCCTGCAGCTTTTTTTAGGTACGTGTAGCAGTGATGGTAATGCTTTGGGCTGAATTGTCAGGAAGGCAATTCTCCTTATACGATTTCAAACTTCCAAAAAAGAAATACATAAAAATAACAAACAAAAAGCAAACCAACCCCAAACCAACAAAGAAACAACAGCAAATCCCCTATAAACCTGGCCGTGGGTCTGACCCAGAGCTGAACCGCGGCAGCAGGTTGTGATTTTGCTCTGGAGAGAAACAGATCAGTGTGGCGAACAGCTGGCACCACGCCACAAGAGAATCTCAAGGGCAGACCTGTCGTGCCTCGCTGATACAAATCTAACTGCCATACGTGGGGCTGCCACGCAGAATCGTGCTCCCAAGCCCTCTCCCCTGCACCATGCGAGCTGAGCAAGCTGCCCCACTCAATTCTTTCATGCTATGCCAAGAGGATAGCCTATTTTTCTGCAGAGCCTTCCCTCTTGCCCCAGAGGATGTGCAAGAATGAGCGAGCAAAAGGGAAAGGAAAGCCAGATTCATAAAGAGGAGAGATATGTATTATCATTTTTTTTTAATGCATGAGAGGTGGATTAAAAAAATGACCTGCAACTTGCTTTGCACTGGCATCAGTTCCAAAGATTCTGAGCTGTAAAGAGGTTTTCTCTCCCTTCTCCCCAGAATGTTCTTTTCTCTTGGCTGCTTTCCTTTGTCACTGGCTCCTCGGGATTTCACATTTATCTCTGTGCTATTTGCACTATTTAATTCTAGGACACCACGTATGTATGCGCCATATGGAAACAAGGCATATTCTAGCTTTAGCTGAAATATTGAACTAGTCAAGAAGGATAATAATATATATCTGTATATTCGGAACAGAAAAGCAGCCTTTATGGTCTGTTTTCCCAGCATATTCAGCATAGACCTCCCACCTCCACTAGTGAACATTGTCCTAGTTCTGATGTTCTGGGTCTTTTACTTCATTTCTGTGGGATGTTAGTAATCAGGCTATTTTATTCTTTTCTGGATTGAAATTGATTAGTATCTAAAGTAAGACTTTTCAAACTGATGAAATTTCTTGGTCTAAATGAATACCTGCACATAAAAGGTTATAAATCCTAGGATTCCTGGATAATTCTGTTTGCGAAATGAAAATGATGATCACCAACTGAATTGGAGGCCCTCATACAGCTAGGAGATCCAAGCTAAATCAGATTTTAGTATGAATTCTATACTTATGAAAGACGGAACTAGAGTACTCAGTCTGCTCTTGTGGTTTGGAGTTTGGTATCTACTGAACTTCTTTGGAACATGGGAAGATAAACGTATCTTTAGCCACTGTGTTATTTATTTACATCCACAAAAGCAACTGCATAACACTTAGATGCAACTGAAATGGCATTTCTGTTGGGCAGACAGCTTGCAGACAAAGAAGCTGTGGCAGAATCTTCTTCAGAATGCAGGGGGAAGCCTGCATGAATGCAAGTGCCCTATTTGCCCTTTGAACTAGAAGTTCATGTAGGAAAGAAAAACATTGTTTGGACTCTGAGGACAGCAGAAGTGAGCCTCTGAATTTATTATTTGGTTGACATTCCATCCCTAAATTCTGAGGGATAGCTCATACCAGTCACATGCAAAGCACTTATTCTCTGGATTAAGAAGGCTATTCTTGTGCTTGGTATTTTTGTCTTCATAATGGACATCACTTCAGAAAAGTAAATGTATTCCTCACAGTAGATATAGTAGGCATTTTAGATCAGTTCACAGCCATCAGTACATCAGAGACATACCTGCACACACCAGAAAGCAGTTTCCGCTTCATCAGAGTCTCAACAGAAAGTGAAGAAAACACTTCACTGAATGCATGTAACAGGACAAATTTGGGTGCCAAAAAGAGCATGACAGTGAATAAATAGCAAATCAATATGCCTAGCCACCACTCCCCAGGAGTTCAACTACACAGACTTTCAATCCGTAGATCCAAACTCCCAACTGTACAAACTTCATATTCCCTCCACTCTTGAATTTCATATATCCTTCCTCTTTCTAGACACTAAGTTTTTCTCCTTCAACAACAACATGCTGAAACTCAGCTAAAATAATTACCCTGCCCCCACATCTCATTTCACATTTTCTTTTTGAGAGGCTTAAAACAGCTGAACCCAGAAATACGAATGATAAATATTGTAGCCACAGTAGCACAGCCACAGCATAAAAAGTGACAAAGAATGCAAATAAACGCTAACAGGAGGATGCCCAGATATTTCCCAGTGAACAGAGTAAATTAAGGCAGAATGCACCATGGCACTTGGTGTAGGTACTTGGCTTCCTAGAAGAGAGTAAAGCAACTTTGTGGTCACAGCAAATTCTCAGAACTACTTTCTAAGAGACAGGCATATCAAATATGAGCTGGGACGCCTTGGTGCTCTGCCTGGATGGCAAGTGTGTTCCAGCCACAGCTCTATTTTGAACAATGTTGTTGCTTTACACAGCAGGTCATCTACCCTACAACAGTTTCTTCAGCCTTCATGCTGGATTAACAGGCACTTTGCAACAGCTGAGCCTGCAAAAGATGCCCTAGAGGAGATGTGTCGCTGCACAATACATCCACATCTTACTCAATCACGGGTTCCCCATACCCTCAGGTACTCATGCAGATGTCAGTGCATTCTGTAAGATGGTGACTCCACCATGAGTAATGGCTTCTACCACAGGCACAGCCTTATGTAAAAGCTCTTCAGTGGTTCAATTAGGCTGTGCCTAGTGGCCTCTATGACAGACTGACAATACAAGTTGCCTGAGCACAGCACCTTACTTACAGTGTGGTCATACTCCCTAAATTCTCTTTCCTATCACTGTAACAGGATTTGTTCTCCCTTCAAATTCAGCACTGTTCTGGGCAAAAAAAAAATTGCTCTAGCCAGACTGTAATTAGTATATTTAGGATTTTATTAGTGGGCCAAGGCATAAGAGAAGATATTTTGTTCAGAACCACAGATATTTCTGGCAATCCTAGATGTCAAACATGCACACACCCATCATCCTTTAATTCCTACAAGCACCTCTGAGATGCCTGGGAATCAATTTCTTTTCCAAAAAGAACCAGATACTGGCAAGCAAAGAGTGCACACAAGGGGAATTAATCCAAGATCCATTTTGTACTTGTCCCTTCTCTTCTATAGTCCGATACCTGTGAAAGTGACAACATACAATATGGTGCACATCACATTTTCTTAGTTTACCCATTTTTCCTGTGATTTAACCAATACCCACATTATGTATAGGTAATCTTGTCTGCAGATTGATCAATTGCTATGTGATATTTTACCTTGAAGTGCCTAGAGAATTATTAAATAAATTTGGTCTTCAGATGATAATCTAGCATTAATATTTTTACAAATATAAAAATCCTCAGATTTGTTCCTAAATGTATTTAAATCTTACTAGTGAACATGATGCTGGTTATTAAAAAGTAATTCTGGAGAAATTAGCTTTCAGCTACAAAATTAATATAATTCATTTATTACTTGCAGCAACAAATCAAAATGCTGTTAACACTGCTGCATGCAATTTAATATGCACAGTAAGTTTCCATATGGCTTTAATTTTAGGATCCCTGGTCACTACAGACACTCATTTGCAGAATAGTCTGTGGGCAATGAAGTCAGCTAGTGCTTAGGGATGAAAAAAGGCTGTTCTACATGGTTTCAAAGCCACCCATGTCCAAAACCATTAGAAAGGTTTGACATTCCCATATCCTACCTATGACAGAGAAATGTCTACATACATTCATGGATATAATCAGTGTTTGAAAATGTGTGGTCCAAATTTAGTCTGCCTTTACTAAATCAGCCTCCTGATGAAAACAGAGTTTTGAAAAATCACGGACCATCTTTTAGAAGAGGTTCAAAAACCTTATCTGCACCAAATCACTGCAACTGGGTGACAAAATATCAGCATTGACTACAGAGGCTAAAAACAGCCAATACAGCCTAAATTTTGATAGTGACATCTCTACTGTTAGTGACGTCTTGAAATAGAGAGTTGTGTGTACACTGTGATTAGTTTGAAGGCAAACTAGAGGAAGGCAGTACATTGTACATACATTGCATTTTGAGTTTTCCTGTTGGAGAACCTCATCAAGTCTGAAGGAATCTTGTCATATCTTTCTTAACTTCCTCTATCAGCAAGATCACACCAACCTCTAGCAGCACCATGTTCTTCGTTGCCTAACAAAGTCTGCTGAAGAATGATTGCAGTGGATACATGCATCCACATTCAAGTCTAATTGCAGAATTTCCTGACTGAGAGCAGAAGTAGTAAACTGTGCTCTTTTCAAATAACAAGGCTACAAACACCAGGATCCCATGCCACAGCTCTAGCCGCTAGTCTGCAAGCCCACTCAGTTCACTGCAACACTCGTTCTGTTCTTCCCTCCTCTCCAAAAAACTCAATCTGATGAAGCCTTCTTCATAACCAAAGCAAGATATTTCCAAGCAAAAAAAAAAAAAAAAAAAAAAAAACCAAATCAATTGCTTTGTTGGCAGCATTCTGACCAGTTCTGCTAATAATGGTATTGGAGATTCCAAATGTCTTTTTCCTGTTACTTCAGACAGGCTATTGGCACTTGCTGCAGTATAGTGGTCAGCATCGGGTCAAGACTGATTAAAGCCACAATCATAGGCACAAAATTATCTGTTTTTCCTTAACAGCTCTTGTGACTGAACCCTTGCCACTTGTTTGATAAGTCAGCAGCTGGCTTGGTACAGCTCTGATCATCTGTTCTTGGGCCCTGTTTATAGCTGGGAATCACACCAAGGAAAACTCCTTGCTCAGAACAAGAGGGCATAAAGCTGGTCTGAAAATGAGCTTTTCACATCATGAGCCCTCTATATATCAAGTAACAGCCTTCAACTACCAAAACTACCTAACACTGGCATAAATACCATCCATTTCTAGGAGGCCAAATTCATCAAATATACACTGGTCCCAAAATAATTAGAAAGGGGAATTTAACAACTCCTATTTATCAGAAAGACCACTGAGGCATCATTTAGCATTGGTTCTTCAGAGTGGTTGATGTAAACACAGCCCCTTACCTGGAAAACACCTTTGTCAGATCTCTCCTGGGTGGCAAAAGCATCAGCACGTCACTGCAGCCCAGCTAACCACAGATGGGAAAAACATCAGAGATCAAAGCACTACCAGTGCTGAAGCCCTGATTCGGAAGAGGCTCAGTGAAACAAGTCTCTGATCTAACCTCTTCTAGGAGTTCAGGTTGGTTTTGTTTTTTTTTTAACTAATTTCTAATTGATGCTTTTGGGACAACCTCAGGCTAAATTACTGTGAAAGAAAGGAGACAGATGGAGGAAAGAACAATGGAAGCAGGCAGCCTGTTATAACTTAAGTCTCACTCTATCTAGCACTTCTGACATCAACAAAGGTATGTCCGTGAGAAGGGCATCATGAAGGAAAGCAAGCTTACAGAAATACTTCATCAAGTTTACACAATGATTTTCTGAGACGTGGGGAGGAAGCTGCCTTCTTTATTTTAGTCCTGTCAACTGTTAGCACAGAGCCTCTCTGGTGTGTTATGTTCTCGTGAGTTGGCAGACCTGTTGGGAATATAATGAGGTTTGTGCACGCTCCTCCTGGTGTGATGTTTAAAAACTTCATTTCTAACAACTTATTCCTCAGATGCTCTCCTGATTTTCTTCAGGCATAAGGACCAGTTGACTATGCAAATGAAAGAAGAGAATATAGGAAATGAGTTAGACACAAAGGGAGTTGCTGGCAAATGCCACTGCTTCCTCGGGGCATAATGGTAAGAGACAGCTGCTACTGCCAGCCCAGAAGCAGTAGCTGAGGGGGTTAGCACAGCTCTGCTGAAATCTTTAGTCTGATGAATAACTAGGCAGAGGCTGCCTCTGATTATGAGGCAGGACCCTCAAACCACAATCTTTGACTCTTGCTCCGTGTTCCACATTATCAGCTATTGTGTATGAACACAGGAGCAGTAACAGATGATTTTTGCAACGACCTGCAAGTTTTTTTGTCTGAAAGGCCTTTTGTAACAAGAAAAGACAGACAGGAAATTGATTACAAGTACACAAGAGCCACTACCCTTTGTAACTCTTGATGATCTTATTGCAACAAAAATATAAAGACGGCCACTTTTGCAGCAAGATATTCATTTTCTAGATCAAATATTTTGAAACACGAGCCACCTTCATGACACTAGCATAAATCATTCCACAAATATTTAATCACTGTACATGAAACCATAGTTTTATTTTTAATTTTCATTACAGTGTGATTCCCTCAAGTAATTATCACAGCAATCATATCTCTGATGCATGTATTTTGTCGTTCTGCCCAATAAATGGTAGCAAAGAACTGTAACTGATATGCATACATAAATATTTTAAGACTTCGTGCTTCTTAAATTGTTTGGAAATACTTATGGTAGCAAGTAAACACTGATATTTTCCTTTTGCCTCTAAAAGAATCTGTCATTTGGAGAACTGGCACAATTTTAAGAGTGCCACTTTATGGAGAAAAAAATCCACACTAATGTTTATTAGCAGTATTAAAGGAAATGCTTGGTGTTTTTCAGCTCTGAGCAGAATGGCTGTCAGGAGTGCCACATGTTATGATCACCACAGAAAGATAAAATAAAATTCCTTCCACAGGGGAACATCTTCATTTCAAACAAGGGGGAGGTTTGCCTCTCAACAGTAAATGATTAAAAAAGATAAAAATAAAAAAATATATAAAAAAGAGGCAGTATTAGGTGCTAACTGTAGACTTTTCCTGGGAAAGGTAGGAGTACATGATGGTTTTCAAAACACTCAAAAAATGAATAATTGATAAACCAAAAATGAAAAGAAAGCAAGCACTTTTCCTGATTCTTCAGCTCTTCCCTTAGCATTTATCAGGAATTGTGATACATCTCTATTGAGATTGTGTGTGTTCACCAACAGAAGGCTAGGTACCTGTGGCAAAATGCTGCCCTCATTTATACCAACAAAAACCCTTAGAGCACATTGGATTTGCTCAGGTACTAATGAGGACAAGAAGGAAAGCTTCATACTAATTTCAGGCCAAGTTCAATATACTCCACTCTTCTACCCAGCAGTGAATAGAAACACCCTGCTCTTAAAGCATTCTTTTATTTTTCTCTTCCTGCCTTCCCTTCCTCCCCTCCCTCCTACTCCAAAGCACTCCGCAGTTGTGAGTTGGCAGCATTGCTGCTGCTATATATGTGATAAATCCAAGATGAAGGGATTGCCCAAAGAAGTCATGAAGAGAGCAGAAGCCTGATGACCTATCTCCCGAACTGAGCTGAACCCAGATTCTTCAAATCACATTTCAGACATGACTGAGTTACCTTGGCTTAATGGTTGCCATACATCAGCTGAGCCTCAGCAAAAATAGTTTAAATTAGTGCTTGCTAGCCTATATTTGCATCAGCTCAGCTGCTGCACAGAAACTCATTAGGCTATGGTAACTTGCTCAAGTGCCTAAGACCTCAATCTGATGCCTTACCCAGTGGCCCAGATATCTGTCCAAATCATGCTCCCTGCCTCCATGCCAATAAGCATTCTGAACCCATCTTTCACAAGAATGTGCTCAAGAAAATAAGCTCAGTGCTTTTTTCCACTGAGATGCTTTAGAGGAAGATTTGTTCTGAGAAGAACATAGCCCTCAACTATTCATTTCCTTTCTCCCTGACCTAGAGCTGGACAGAGCTCACTGCTGTGCAAATGTATTTAACTGATGAATCTAGGACTATCTCCACATCCTTCAATTCCAAGTGTCTCTATCCTACTCTCTTCCCTTCTTAAGCATCTCTTCATCTATTGTCTACCAGAAATGTAACATGGGAAACTTGAGCTGGGGCAGTGTGAAGCACTCATCCTGTGCCTTGAGCCATATATATCCCTCTTTCTGGAAAGGGGGATCTTCCTCACTCTTGCTTTCTTCCTTAATGACTCTTTTGGAGTGTTATAAATGTGATTTAACTGCATTAAGTTTTGGGATTCAAAGTTGCGTTAAAATATTATGCAAAATTAGGATATATTCTATTGTTTTGCATGGATTTCTTGTTATTTTGCAACCTGTAATATCTACCAAGAGAAATAAAGATATAAAGATAATTAAATTATATTAAAAGCAGATCAGATATTCCTGATTCAGAGTAGCTCACTTCCTCAAGTTTTCTATGTCACTAGCTTAAGCTTTGGGACAGCAGTTATCTCACTGTTATGTTGTTAGATACATAAAATGAGACTGAACCAAGAAATCTGGGGCTTCTATAAAGTTCTCATTATAAGATTTGCAGTTTTACACATGCACAAAAAATCAATTTATTATATAGTCACAAAGTAATATTTTGGAATAAACATAGGCAGTTACATTCTGAGGCCAAAAACTTATCAGGGCAGCTCAAGAAACAGAACAAAGGTCTCTATTCTGACAATTATCATATTTATCTGTTGAAATTACTATGATTTCAACTTTGTGATGAAGGGTAAAAGCATTAATTACTGCTGCGTTACCTCTGAAAAATACAGTGATGCTTTCCCCAGAGCTGTGACTTCTCAGTTCACTAGCAACCCAAGTCAGGCTTAGCTCTAGGAGTACCTCTCAGTGTTCATGCTATGCCAGCACAGCAAAATGCAATTTCCTGGCTGATGGAAGAAGTAGAAGAGGATTGCTGCAGTTATTATCACCTGGTTAGGCTGAGGTCTTGATGTCCACTCAGCCCAACAACAGGATTGTAATGTAGCCATTGCCATTCCTCACCTGTTCTTTCAGCTCTGTGAGATGTCTCATTCTTCCTGTTCGTAAGATGGTATTATGGATTTAAGGGTCAATCTCTCCTTGAGGACATCATTTAACCTTTCTGTTATCCTATACAAGAGTCAGGATGATGCCACCGAAGATTTAAAACTGGGCAGTGATGGTCAGGGAAGGGCTGGCCTCAGGCTGACTTGATACAGGCCTTCCTGGTGGTAATTTGTCCAGACCAATGGAATGTTTTAAAGCTGGGTATACACAGCAAAACCTCAGGGAAAAGACAATGCCAATTTTGTTCTTTTCCACCTACATAAGAGAATCCATACTTTAGCTCAATCTGTGGCATCAATACATTGATGGAGGAAGTGAGACATGAATCCATTTCAGAGAGGGGGAAAACAGTGTCTGTACCTGCATGCTCACATCTAGATTCCATGCCAGGAGCAGAAAAGAAAGCAAATGATGTGGAATGCATTTTTAATAATAAAAAAAAGCAAACAGGGAAAACTCCCCAGAAGGAGGATGAGTAGAATAGCTCAGAACACTGAAAAAAAACCTGCTGGAGACAAAACAGAATGCATCCTATTGCATTTTCCCAGAGCCAGGAAGAAAGTAACTAGTTCATAAATTCCATCAGGAGCTTGGGGATTTTTGATGTAATGAGTTTTACAGTTTCAGAGGAGACTGCTTTGCTAATAATTATGTAACAGTAATTAAATCTGAAAAAGGCTGTACTCTAACTATGTTGATTTATTGCAGCTCCAACAAAGTACTCCTAGAGTGTGCTTTGGAGCGTGCACCTCCTCCCTCCAGTTTTCTTTAAATTCTCACAGAGCACTGGGTCACAGATGGTCTGAGATACGATATTTTCCCTATTAAATTCCTAATAATCTTTTTCCGAGGCTGAGTCATGGAAGCCTGGGGATTTCTCATTTTAATTAGAAGGTTTAAGGAGCTAACTCTGTTTGAAATTTCCTCCTAGGAGATATGGGTGCAGGTGATCCCATTCAAAAGAATGACACAATATCAAGGCCAACATCTCATTTCCATATTAGATTACAGCTAGTTTGGCATAACTCCTGATCTGGATGCTGATGATGTGCTGCCTGAGCAGCAAACTTTTACCATTTGAAAACAGGATTATTTTAGGATTATGTCTGAAGACATTTTAGGCTCTAGTTGGATGTTTCCTACCCTACCACAATGCTCCACCACCCTGTGTAGAAACCATTTAGAAATGTGAATTATTTATTTGTCTGATTGAAGCAATATGTCTATATTGCTTAATAAACAGTGCTGTTAAGGATTCTCATGCAAAGAGATTTAACATATTGTCCAAAGGGCTGATCCTCATGATATTTAAGATATCAGTGTTTATCAGTTGGTTTTCATCTGCAAATTTATAAGCTATATAAGCAGCACATTCACCCAGCAAAACATTTCATGCATGGCTTTAGTACTTGCAGTACCTGAAAAGCAACATTCTATCTCTGCCATCCAGAGGAGGTTATTCTTAGGCACTCATAGCTGAGTTTGGTCGTTTGTAAGAATGCCTGTTGTTTAAGAGTTAGTCTGGTGTACTATTCACATGTCCCTTGATAGCCTATTGTGGAAAAAAAAACCTGCTTCTTAGAAGACAGCTGTTGAAATTTCATCAGCCTAGAACTACACAGCCAATTCCTGTGCTTTAGGAAAATAACGAGCATCTCTTATTCTTCCAGCATGCCACGCAGTTGTCAAGAAGTCAGGTAAGAGAACGTTTGCCATTTATATCGCCAGGTAGCTTACTGGTTTTCAAGATGCATAAGTGACTGTAGTTTGGGAAAATGCAAATTTTCACCCAGTCTAAAAACATGCTAAAAACATTTCACTGCAAGTAGTTCTACAGTATACAGCCTTAGTTGAGAATGGAAGAAATAACGTTTTATATTAAATCCTGCTAGTTATGCCATCTCCATGGATGGTCTCGAGCATCAAGTTTCAACTTGGTTATGCGTTTTCAAGCACTTTGTATGTAATTATTCAGGAAGTCGTCATAGACTGCTTAAAAGACTCAGTATCTATATAAAAATCAATCAGCATGTATGTATGCAATTTTTATTTTCTTTGTTCCCAAAATACTCTAAAGATTCGGGACTGGTTTTAGTGGAAGGTACTTACTCTGTGTACCACACAAGCCAAAAGGCAAGGATTTGGGCTTTAACCTGTTTTCCAAAGACCAAATACATCCTTACTATCCCATCAGAGCATGCAAATGTCTCACAAATATTGCTACTTTCAGCAAAGCGTTGTATCACTTGAGAGAGGAAGAAGCCATGCTAGCAGTAAGTAAGAAAAGCCAATCCTTGCCTGGGATGTAGAAAGAAGAATTTGTCCCAGCCCCAGATTGCACAACATTTTTTATACTGAACAAACACACTGTACAACAATAAGCTAACACAAACTACAAAAGCAGACATTCTCCTGAATGCCCAAGGGTCTTGGTGATGTTGTGAGAGTTGCCTGGGCTCAGCCTTATGCTTCCTTAACCTTCTGGTGAGACCCAGAAGAAGGTGGCTGAAGATACCTGCCTCATCAAAGCCCTCATTTAGGAGCAGGTTCACCTCTGCTTGTAATACCCCTCCTTGTAATAAAAAGGAACGCACAATCCTTGCTGAAGCTTTGTGGAAAATTCAAATGATAATTTCCTTGAAAAATGATGCAGAGAAAAGCACTGCTTTTCATGCCCCATTCACAGACTGGTTGAGACACTATTAAGTCAAGGGTGAAGGGTCAGCTGAAGGCATGGGGAGCAGCAGCTTTCCCTGAAGCCCCCAGACTTCCATCTCTGTTCTCCCTCCTGAAGGTCCAGGTTAGGAAAACAGGAGGAAAGGTAGACACAAAACACTTTGTAAAAACAAAGAGTTAAAGTGGCAGATGAAGTCAGGTTCTGTAATGAGTTGAAGGGAAAATGTCTTTGAGTTCTGATTAATGACCAGGGACACCTAGAGCTTCTTTCCCTGTCTCAGCAGTACATGACTGGTGCAGCAGGGTAATGTCTAATAACTAATCTTTGACACTAGAATTAAGTCATTTTGCAAGAAAGCAGGTCATTAGAAGCTAAATTGAATTATAAGTAATACTGTCTCTATGGAGAATTGTAAATTAATTGGTTTTTAACAATAACATTTCTGTATTTTATTAAAGCAGTGTAAGAATTCAGCGAAGAAAAGAATGTAGCAGATAAACAGGGCAGGTGTTGATGATGCAAATGAAATAGATGACAGATGGTTAGTAGCACGATCACTCACTGTGTGCGTATAATGGATAGAGGTAATCAAATTCCTTTGTGAATTGGTGACTTTCTTTACATCAAGAACTTTAACTGTGGCATGCTTATACAGCTTCTCCTTAAAAATTAACTCTGCTACTTGTCATTACCTGAAGGTACAGGACATTCGTATTTGCATATTGTCACAAACAAAAGCCAGGCATTCAAACAAAGCCACACCCAGGGAACCAGCTATGTTTGCAAAGCGGCTGTGCCACTATGGAAAAGTCCCTGCCATGAAGAAATAGCACTGGTTACCCCCAGTGTAAAGCCTTCCCCTGGCCCCAAGAACAAACCAGCATGCTGAAGGTGAAACCACAATGTGGGCTCAGCCCCTAAAATTGCAGGTTGTGGGCCCACCTCAGAGGGAAAAGTCAAGTTACCACTATAGCAGATGGATGTGGAGCCCAGCTCAGACCATGACCAGTATACTGGTTTTGAGGGACACCACACAGCCAAGCCTGAAGATGTGACATAGGCTGCAAGAGAAAACAACCAGGCTTGGCTCTCAGTGCAGAGATATCACACCATTACATATCCACATACATTGCACACACACGTGCAAACACACAGAGGGAAAAAGCATAGAATGCTTAAGCCAGCACTTACTTTACAGAAAGCTGTCCCTGTTCTGAGCCAAAAAACTGAGCAAAAATAATCACTGAAGGACTGCAGACTTGGTATCAGGAGCCAACCTCTTAGCAGAGCAGTTTCCAAGGCAAGGATGGGTTGCTGATGGGGTAGATAGGAAATATTGCCCATGCTCTCTTAGAATCTAAAACAAAGCCATGCCTCTTTCTGGATGTAGCAGCAATGTTAGAAGAAGCCCTCTGCCCCTAATTTTTCTAGAGTGGCAAAACCTCTCCTCAACTCTTAAATTGCCAGGCAGCAGGCTTCATTCACCCTAAGACTAGAATAGTTTCAGGGCCACAGTATCAGCTGCTTGTATCCACTGCTAGCCTCAAGCTTGAGCCTAGACCAATGCAGATCACACACTGTGCTTATATAAAGGACTTTGCTACATGATAACATTTCTCCAAGCACTAAAAAAAAAAAATAAATAAATTACAGTAGATGCTTTGTTGTACATTGCACAATCAATAAGTATACAGAGGTATAAAATCAATCGGCATACAGAGAAGCTAAGTAAGATTATTGCAAAAGGAAGATAATAAGTGAAAAATACTCACCAATGTGGTAGGCTCACAACATTCTCCCCACAGAGTGATCTCTAGGAAAAAAGCCCTCCTCTGTGGCAGTCAGCACTTAAATGGGATCTAGGAAAGGTGCAGCCAGGCTCTTCCCCTTCCAGTAGCACAGGTGAAGGCAATTCACCTGTGCTCCCTTGGCTGACTCAGTGCTTGCCCCAGGTGGTCAATCAGAGGTTCAGGCCATGATTCAGCAGTTGCCCCCCTTATTATGGTTCATAATAAGTCGTACTGTGATAGATGCTAAATGTCAAGTATTCTAGCAAGGTTCTGTGGTGATATACAGATATACATAAAATCTAAAGAAAATTTATTTCAATTTATTTAGGGGAATTGAAATTCCTCTCTAAGCTAGATGACAAAACACGTTATTAAATACCTTTTGAAATTCATCAAGAACACTGTTTGGGTCAGAGTAATTTTTTTCCATGCAAACTACATCTATTTCCTATTAAAATGAAATTGTGTTACGTTGCCACATCATTAGAAAAGGGGAAATGTGTGTGAAGTCCAGAGATAGCCATATGCAACAAAAGACTGCAACTGCATACAAGACATCTTGATGTTTCATTTTAGTCATGCAGTATTTCTGTTTTATGATTCTTTAATATCATATAGCCATTATTTTGGTTTATTTATGTCTACACTTATGACTGACACCTGCAAATAATAGAACAAAGTTATCAGGGAATTTTATTATTTTTCCTATGGGAAAACTAAGTATTTGTAAGGAAAGAATGTGTTGATATTACTTATTTTGGGGAAGGCAAAATAGAGAACCTTCATGTTGTTAAAGAAATGAGGCATAAATTCTTCAATACCACAAGTACATGGAATAAAACAGAAGAATTTTCACTGAAGAGAAGGAAATACACTTTGAAAATATTTTATCTCTGCTTTTAAAGAGTATCTTCTTAAGTACGACATCCTTGCTGCTAGCATTGCTGCTCCTCGCCTGCCCAGCAGAGACAAAGCAGCAACAAATGAATTCGGTTATTTCTTTTTGGGAAGCAACAACGACAAGTAGTTACAAAACACACAGCAGTGTGCTAACTCTAAACTCTGCGTTGAATCTAAACTTGAATGAGAACTGTGGTAGGGGAAAACCTGACCCGTTGCATTTTCACAGCTGGTGGTGGTTAACAGGCAAAGCAAAATGTCTTGGGCTCTCAGAAAGCAGACTGAACTTCACAGAATCATAGAATGGTTTGGTTGGAAGGACCTTTAAGATCATCTGGTTCCAACCATTCTGCTGCAGGCAGGGACATCTCTCACTAGACCAGGTTGCTCACAGCCCCATCCAGCCTGGCCTTGAAAGCTTCCAAGGAAGAGGCATCCACAGCATCACTGGGCAACCTGCTCTAGTGTCTCACAACCCTCACAATAAAGAATTTCTTTCTAATACCTAGTCTAAATCTACCCTCTTCCAGTTTAAAACCATTTCCCCTTATCCTGTCACTACATGCCCTTATAAAAAGTTCCTCCCCAGCTCTTCTATAGGCCCGCTCCAGGCACGGGAAGGCATCATATCACTTAATTTCTTTACTGAACGCTTTGGATAAGTAAGTATTGAGATTTTCATTTATTTCTTTTCAAATCTCACAAAGTCAAGATGTTTTTCTTGCAGGAGTATTTCTTGCAGGAAAATATTTTAGTGTAAAGTACACTTGATACAGGAACTATCAAAACTGCACACCCAAAACATTCATCTACTATTTTTGAGTAAGTCTCAGAGCAGAGGAATACTTGAAAATAAATGAAATTAGATTCCATTCAGAGTTATTAACTGTCTTGTGCTTGTGTTTCCTCACAGGTTAATACAAAAGAAGCTACCAAAAGAGACATATACCATCTGTGACCCTGAAGGGTCGTGGGACAGTTGGAAAACAAACAAAAGTTGCAAAATATGTCCCCTCTGACAAGCCCAGGTCCAGATGCACACTCCAACCTAAGGCTGTAGCACATCAGAAGCCCAGGCAATAAAGCATATGTTAAAATAGCATTCTATCACCACTGATTTGACGAAACAGAAGACTGATCATTTCACAGAGACTTGAGAGAGACCTTAAGATCACTTCCCACCAGGTTGAAACTCTCCTGAAGAGCCTGCAGTTGCCTCCATGCTGCTCAAAACACGAGAAGCTCCATTAGGAGGCCACACAGTCAACTCTAATCATTCAAGGTTCACATTTCTGCTCTAGCACCTTAGCTCTCATTGACATTTGTGAAGGATTACTTGCATAGCAGGAAATAAAAACAAGAACAGTTATTGATTTTAGCTCCTTCCACTACCCCACCCTCTATGAGAGTCATTTTGAACAAGAGTTGCAGATTCTCACGAGCTGACAACGTGCTGCAGGAGAACTCAATCACTGATTTTATATATTTTAGTAACTACATCACAATATCTCAACAGTTCTTGCTTTTTTTTTTTTTTTTTTTTTTTTTTTTGAGACCACCATTGAAAATTTGTATGGATTAATACATTCACCTTCACCATCCTGGGGAAGGAAAGAGATACATCCCATATAGTGAGACTAAATTAAGATAGAATTTAGGTGGGTAACTCCTATTGATCCCTATACACTGTAGGGTGTATAAGGATGTCATAAGGATGTCCTTCAAAGAACAGCAGAAGCATCCAGGCTGGATGTGGCTCTGGGCAGCCTGGTCTGCTGGTTGGTACCCTGCACATCACAGGGAGTTGAAAATAGATGATCACTGTGGTCCTTTTCAATCCAAGTCATCCTATGATTCTATGATTCTATGATCTCCTCTGGAATTACTTGTGGTGGAAAACTGAAATACCAGGGAAGTTACGGTGGAGGAGAAAGACACATTCTTAACGGATTTTTGTTTCTTCTCAGTATCTCTGCCACCAATTAGGAAACAGAGAAATGCTGTGATAGTTGCTTGTGCATCAGAAATCTTACTTGGTGCGGAGGTGGGAAAAGCAGAAAATTCAAAAGAAATATAGCAGCAGATATCTTTAATTTCCCTTATATGAGGAATCCAAATATCAAAAGAATCCTTGCTTGCTTTATGAAGTAATCACATTGCCCTTTTCCTTGAGCTATTTTGGAAGTGCTAAGAGCTCTCTGGGGTTAAAGTGAGGGTTTGCACTGAAAGTCAGATGCATCCTTATTCCAGTAAGAAACCAACGAGCAACTTGCATTTACACCATGCAACAGTTGCAAGGATGAGTAATTTTGCACCACTCCTATAGTGTGCTCTCTACAGCGATGACAAAGCATCTGTGAGATGAAAAAAAGCACAAAATTATTGCTTCACCTTGACTCCCATCAGGCTCACAGACCTGGCCCTTGCACTGAAGTACTGCCATCCTATTGCTCCTTTATCTTCTCATGAGGGGTAGGCAGAAGGTGGTTGTCTTTTGAGATGTGAACAGAAAGCAAAAAGCAACCAAACAAAAACCCTTGCTTCCAAGCTTGCTGGGAGAGTCCTTAGCTGCCAGTGAACTTCAGACAATAGCAAAGGCATTTGTCTGTGGGCTGAGAGAGCAACAGACACAGAGCAAAGGCTGCACACTATGAGACCAAACACTGCACAGCTCTATTGTCTGTCACAGATGAAAGACGGATTCTTTATGACAGGCTCTTGGGATGTCCTAAAACAAATATCATGGGTGTTATCATTTTTAGAAAAAAAAAAAATTGATAGAATTTTAAGTAGGATTTACTTTTTAAAATTGTTACTGAGAAGGGAGTGGTTTCTTGTTTTAGATTTACTTATTTTACTCAGCACATAATTTCTGCTAAATTAACCTAATTTTGTGACTGTTAAGTTTAAGTGACCTATGTTAGATAATGAACTTCCCATGCCTGTCTTTAAGAGGAATATTGGAGTAGGGATCCAGTGTTGAGCTGCTATATTTCAAGGATCAAACATCACCTCTTCTGCTATGGCAAAAAGGAGTGACAGATGCCTTAAGTTGCTGAAGTATTTCAGACAGAAAGCAGCATTTTCTGCAGCCCACGGAGCTTCTTAGCTTTTCCTTGGGCAAGGTGAGAAAGCAATGGCTGTCATGGCATTAGGGGAAAGCAAATCACAAAAGAAAGGGAAGTTTAACAGTAAAAGGAGTTGCTTCTTCCCATGGAGAAAAAAAAAGCCTTTCCCCAGACATGATGTGAGAAGTTTTAAGGAGAAAATGAAAGTCAAAGATGCTATTTGGGAAAATGAATGACAAGGTTTCTCATGAACAAGACCCAAACCATTTACAAAAAGAAAAGAAAAAAAAAATAAATTGGCAAAGTAGCCAGCTGAAAAGATTGTGTACGCCTCACAGTAACCACATGGCAGCAAAGGTGAAGTTAGAGCTGCACAAACTCATCTGTTCCTGAGAAAAATCTGTAACCTAAAATTAGCAGTAGACAGCACGATCCAGCGATGTGACGCGCATATGCGATCCGCGATGTCCATCATGCAGTCACTCAGATATCTGATGGAATCATTTTGTGCTGCTTTCACAGGAACTGGACTGTTGCGGAGGAGGCAGCTGAGAGGAGAGCTCACGTAGATATTGCAACAGGGAACTGCATGAGAGCTGGGTTTCGGAGGGTGCCTGAGGAAGACTCAGACAGCAGCTAGGCAAGAGAGGCATGATGAGCATGAGCAGAGGAAAAGCATCTGCACTGAAGCGCAATGTAAACCATTTCAGCCCCTGCACTTGTTGACAGTGAACATGGGGAAGTTGCACACGGCTTGAGTTGTTCAGAAATGACTCAAAGCTAAGCAGCTCATTGCAGACTGCACCTGAGTTGCAGCTGGTCAGCATGGGAAAATGTGAGCCTGGGTGCAACACAGCCACTGAGTGCAACTCCTACAGCAGAATCTCACAAGGGCAGTTCCCCATACCTTCCTCCTTGACAAACTTCAGAATAATACTGATTAATCAATACAGACACAACAAACAACTGGAAATGTTCATGAGCAGAAATGTTCAATTGCAGTGACACACGGCCCTCCATATACACAGGTCACAGCAGCATGACTTCTGGGAGGCAGCAGCAAGAAGTTTTCTGTGCATCACAGTTTCAACATCCCTGCTCCAACTTAGTCTCGGAGCACCTTGACAGAAATAACCCATGCAATGCCCACACTGCTCTGTTTTTGGTGTTTTTTTGCAGTGCTGCCACGTGTTTTTCCACAGGAGCCCTAAAGTCAGTGGGAGGGGAAGCTTCATGCAGCTGGGGAATTACCTTGTACTCCACTACCCTGCACCTAGAGCTTCCTGGTGTACATGCACACCCTGCTCTTTGGCAAAACATCCAGGTGGTCAAATCCCATTCCTGTGCCTGTTTGTTGTTGTTGTTGTTGTTGTTTTCCTGGTCTTTATTCTTATTGTGTCTCTTCTTCTCCATTGAGCCTGACAGCAGCATCTAACTGTGCAGACATTGTGCTCTGCAGCCATCAGCTGAACAAAATTTCAGCAGGTGCCAACTCATGCTTCATTGATGCTGCACTATAATTTAACATCAGTATATACAAATCAGGTCAGTCTCTATTTTTTAAAATTCAGTTTTATTTTATTAAGAAAGTTGATGTCATTTCGATGCTGTTTTCCAGCAGCCTCTTTGAAAGTGGTAAGGGAGAACAGCAGATGCTATTTGAAATCTGAGCTTGAAATGAAAGAACTGCACGAACTGGAATAGAATCAGTGTTAACAAATATTAAGCTATAGTATCTTCTAGTAAGAACATTTCAAGAAATGAGAAAGAGAACGTCAGAGTAGGAGAATTATTTAATTTTCCCCTCTTAATTTACATACGTATGTAACTACTTTGTTCCACGTACATCTTGTACATCAACTCTGCTTTTTTTTATCCTGTCACTGGGCTCAGCACTTCTTAAATCAGCCTAACTTCTGGCTTTATCAGCAGCTCCCAGAACTCATTTTTTGGGATCTTCGAACAAAAGAACACTAGTTTGTCTCTTCTTCTTCAATTTCTGAGTGGCCTTCTTTATACCAGCTAAAAAATAGAAGTACACTCAAGCTAAACTGCATCTTGTAATAACATTTTTTGAAGCTAGTACGACGAGCAGGGAACATGCTGGTAGGCCCCGTATGTTTCAACAGTGCTACTTGTTTTTCTGGGTCTGCTCCCAGCACTGGCAATTGCAATCCATGTAGCAACCAAGACCAGAGTTTTACAAAAGAATGTTTAAACAGTGTTTCTTGGGACTTTCCTTCTTTGCATTCTTTTCAAATGTTGAATATGGCAAGTTCACAGCCACTTTATGTCTCCCAGGTTTGTAGCATACATACAATTATAGCTGGGGAAAAAAAAAAGTGTCTTGTAGTGCTACGAGGAGACAAGGAAAAAGAGGAGAAAAAATATCAAGCCAGCAAAGAGAGATTTTTTGGAGTCAGTCTCAGTAAATACAGATCCCTCATTGATGATGAGATGGATTTTTTGTACCTCGTTACCTCTGGGGACTGACATTTCCCAACAAGGACTCAAGTTTTTACTTACGAGGACCTAAACCTCCTCTGGTTAAACATGCTGGTAATCCACCTTTCCAGCCCCAAGGACAAGCTACCCATCTCCAGGTTAGATGATCGCACTGTAAGAGAGCATCAACAAAAGCTCTAGAAGTGACAGCAAGTGGTTTAATTTCTGAAGTACTTTGACAGTAAGTGTAAATTTTTCTACTGCTTCCGTGACTCAACCACTTGATTTATAATTATGTACCATACCTGGTTTTAAATACATTATTCAAGGTTATTGGATCAGGTAGCCAAGGAAGAAAGGAAGACACTTAGTTCCTCCATCACATTTGGTGGGTATTCTAAGTCTCGATATTTGTCATATTTTACTTAACAGTTCAAGTCTGGAAAATATTAATAAATCTACCATTTTAGCACTAATCTCCAGATACAGAAGAAGCATTTTTTTAAATTAAAACAAACAAACAAACAAACAAAAAAACAACCCCAAAGCCCTATTGCTAAAGCAAACTTGTTCCTATGGACTAAGAAAGCCCCCAGTGTCTTTGGAAATGCTGCTCTGCCTTTCTCTCAGCTTTGTTACCAAAGAAGAGCAGGTTTTGAATGATTAGCCCCAATGAGTGAAATGCCTGCTGGGGTTTATAACACTAAAACATGTTTCATTTATAAATGAAATGTTTTTTCAGCTTGCTGTCTCAAAGCAATCCCCATGCTCTGCTGTCTTATGAAATACCAAGCTTTAACATGTTGCTGTTGTTTTACACATAGTGACAGTCTTGTTTACTAAATACACTTATTGTCAATTGTGTTATCCCTAACCACATTATAATGTCTATTTACACCAATCTAATTTGTACTGCTGCTAAGCATTATTAGTATTAATAACAGCAACTAAAGCATGGAAAATACAGCAAATGTTTCCTCGGCTGAAGGTCACATCTTCTGTTGACCTATTTCCTCCTAATGTAATGGAATTTATGAACAAAGAAATACATAAATAAGCTGAATTTGTCACTGATTTTGTACCAAGTCTTTTTCAAGACTTCTGTTTCAATCATGGGTAGCTTCACACACAAAGGATTTTTGTGCAACTCAATTACAGGCAAAAATCTACTCAGATTTGACCTCAAACTCTTTGCAGTCAGGAAAGGTCCACCCCAACAATCTGTATCAGGCCCTTATTGTCCATAGCACATTTATAATTATTAACTTGCAGCAGCAGCAGCTAAATATAAGCTCCAAAAATCCTGTAGTCAATACTGTTGTAAACAGAGAGATAAAGTTCCCCACTATGCTTTGTAGAAGGTTTAAAAGAAACTACAGAAACAGTAACGTTCTTTATTAAATGATTCTAAAAGAGTAATTGGGGGTGGGGGGGGAATTTAATTTCTAAACAGTCCCACTGGGTTTCGTCTCTTCTGAATTCCACAGGGAAAGAGGAGAGAAATTACAATTATATATATATATATATATAATATATATATATATAAATATCTGATGAGAAAACATCTTGCCAGCCCTGCACCCTCCACAGGAAAAAAAAAAAAAAGAAAAAAAAAAGTAGTAAAAAAGGATGATTTAAACAAAAATTAAGGACAACTCACATTTGAATATTATATCTTTGGGCACACAGCCAAATGCAGATGCATCTAGCCATGTGTTGGACAGAGGCCAAATTCTCTCAGTCCCAGTTGTTCAATTTTTATAGCGAGTGAACAAAAGGGGGGGGGGGGGGGTGATATAATATGGTCGTTTGGTAACCAATGTTTGGGGGCTTGTTAAGGTGCAAGTGAGGGTGTTTATGTGAAAGGAGAGCATAAAATTAACACTGTGTTCTTCAAACCAAAGTATGATGTGTGTCATGTAGTACTGTATTTTGTGTTTATTTCCAGTAGCAGCAGGGCAGCTCTATGCAATGATTTGCAAGCTAAGGCATTGTGTCGATCCACTGAGTTTTCATTCACAACCATCTTGAGAAAAATCAAACCTGGACACGATATGCAGCGACATATCCAAATATACCAAGACAATTGCGTCGATATCTACAGACAAACAAACATCTATAACAATGTTTTTCATCTTTGTCTCACAGTACTGTTAAAACAAGCCGAACTTGGCAGATCTCAACACCTTTAATAAATCCCATAGTGCCTGGGAATATTAACACAATCCAGTATTAGGGATTTTGCTCCGGATTAAAATGCATTTACTGGGCCCCATTGACCCAATGCATGGGAAGGGACATGGATTTGGTTCTGGATTTGGATGGAGCGTAAGAGATTGCCAGTGGCACAAGGGAGAAGTTCTCTTCCTCTCCCCTCCATCGACACAAATTTCTTTCACAGTGTGGAAGATCACAGAGCAGGGAAGCGACAGCTGCAGAGGCAGTGCCAGCCACCACAGGCCCACGGGATATTAACAGGTACATTAGGGCTGATCCTGTCGGCATGCGTTTCCTGGCTGTCCTCTCTGCAATGTGAAGCTCTCTCTGAAAGGGTTGTGGGGCAGTGCAGGGTTTGGCCATGTGTTCTGGCAGGTACCCAAAATGGCTGGGACCAATTGAGGTAACACAGTGCCACTAGCCTGGACCTACATTTCTTGATGTTTGGGGTGACTGCTCCACCAAGAGGGAAAAGAAATTCTTCCTCTCAATGCCAACTGGGAAACCAGTGAGAAGCTCAGTTAAGTGAGTGATACTAATGATTAATAATCCTGGGGATTTGTAGCTGCGAGAAGTTAGAATAGCTGGCCAAAGGGAAAATGAAAAATCTATTTGATGTTTGGGATATTTAAAGCAGCCAAAACCCTCTCCACGATGGGAAACAAAGTCCCAAGTTACACCACTGCTCTTGGGTCAGCTGGAGAAGTGACACGACAGTCCAACTGTGAGGATGGACATTGAGGCACGACAGCAAGCAGGACCATCCTGCCACCTAAGAAGAGTTACTATTCTAGCAGGGCAAGGCCAGTCCTTCACTGCTACAACTGGCCCTATTTGCCCCAGAATGCCTTGACATACCCTCACTCACAGGTGAAGGCAGCAACAGGTCTTGCAGGACCATTTTAAGCACTCCTGAGGCTGTTCTCAGCAATGCTTCTCCGAGCCTAAATTCAGCTCAAGTGCAGGCGGCTGCCTCACAGTTGAAGTCAATGAAGTTGCACCCACCTACACCGGATCTGAATTGACTCTATGAATAGATATGTACTAGGGTAGGATATTCAAATTCTGTGGTTGCCAAAACTAGACATCTGTGTCAAAGCATTTGACAAGTGCACTGATATATGTCAGCAAATTGCCTGAGGTACTTGCTAAAAAACTACAGTAACTTTCTTATCCTGAAACACTTCATCTGCACAATGATTAGAAAAGGGCTACAAAGGCAAAATGCTAATAACTCCTGCCTGAGAATTTAACTGTATGCTCATATTCAATAAGTTATTCAAAAGGAAAACCATACTGAATAAAACAAGGCTCAAATACAGGACCTTCAAACATCTCCCCGTGCCAAGAATTTCACTGGGATATGATGGCAAAAATCTACTTCTGCAACTTGCCAGCTCAATATTTAACCACTACAGGAAACTTGAAACTGTGACGGGCATCAATTCCAGGGAGCAACCTCTGTGCAAACATCGATGGGTCAAGTGCCCTATCCTGTTCTCTGGATTAATAACCAAGTTGAGCTCCAGATTGCTGCTTGAGGAATCCATATGCTGACATTCTGCCTCTCCTGCCTAAGCCCAGACTGTGCTGCTAGTCGCTGGCATTTCTGGACACCACATTTGAGTGAGAAAAAAAGCCAAGCTGAAAATGAAAAATCCCATTCTGTCCCTTTCTGTTATCAAGGGAGCTCAGAGATTCTACAGCTCTGAAAGAGCCATAAGCAAATTCTTTGGAAAGGAATAACTGAGGCAGAGCAATGTCACTTCTGTTTTTCATGGGAGGAAGGCTATAGTTCGGATTTCAGTGAGCTACAATATATATCTTCTCTTTTTTTTTTTCATAAGAATGAAGAGGATGACTTTACTCATAAGTATATGTCAATAAATTATGTGAGCTGTTAGAAAATACCAAAATATCAAGTTTATATATTTTATCATTTAGATTGGTATTGTAAATATATACATTGTCACTGTTCCTCTGGAGAAAGAAAAAAAA